>NC_135814.1:96269347-96869347 GCF_964213995.1 Mustelus asterias
CCGTCTCCTCCCTCCCTCCCTCCCCCCCCGTCTCCTCCCTCCCTCCCCTCCCCCCCCGTCTCCTCCCTCCCTCCCCTCCCCCCCGTCTCCTCCCTCCCCCCCCCGTCTCCTCCCTCCCCTCCCCCCCCCCCGTCTCCTCCCTCCCTCCCCCCCCTCCTCCCCGTCTCCTCCCTCCCTCCCCCCCGTCTCCTCCCTCCCTCCCCCCCGTCTCCCTCCCTCCCCTCCCGTCTCCTCCCTCCCTCCCTCCCCCCCCCGTCTCTCCCCCCACCCTCGCAGATCTTGTACGTTTCAATAAGATCCCCTCTCATCATTCTAAATTCCAATGAGTACAGACCCAGAGTCCTCAACCATTCCTCATACGACAAGCTCTTCATTCCATGGATCATTCTTATGAACTTCCTCTGGAAGCTTTCCAAGGCCAGCACATCCTTCCTCAGATATGGGGCCCAAAACTGCTCACAGTACCCCAATGGGGTCTCACCAGGGCCTTATACAGCCTCAGAAGTACATCCCTGCTCTTGTATTCATGCCCTCTCGACATGATTGCTAACACTGCATTTGCCTTCCTAACTGCCCATTGAACCTGCACGTTAACCTTAAGAGAATCTTGAACAATGACTCCCAAGTCCCTTCGTGCTTCTGATTTCCTCAGCAATTCCCCATTTAGAAAATAGTCTATGCCTCCATTCCTCCTTCCAAAATGCATAACCTCACACTTCCCACATTGTATTCCATCTGCCACTTTGCCGACTTTCCTAGCCTGTCCACGTTTTTTTTTTGCCTTTTCCTCCCTCCCGTCCTTCCTCTCCCTTTTCCTCCCTCCCTCTCCATCTCTTCCTCACTCACACACACTTGTTGGAATTTAGAATGATGAGGGCGGATCTTATTGAAACTTACAGGATACTGCGAGGCCTGGATAGAGTGGACGTGGAGAGGATGTTTCCACTAGTAGGAAAAACTAGAACCAGAGGGCACAACCTCAGGCTCAAGGGACGATCCGTTAAAACAGAGATGAGGAGGAATTCCTTCAGACAGAGAGTTGTGAATCTGTGGAACTCTTTGCCACGGAAGGCTGTAGAGGCCCAGTCAAAAGACAGAGATCAATAGGTTCTTAATAAGAGGATCAAGGGTTATGGGGAAAAGGCAGGAGAATGGGGATGAGAAAAATATCAGCCATGATTGAAGGGTGGAGCAGACTCGATGGGCCGAGAGGCCTAATTCTGCTCCTTATGGTCTTATGGGAGTGAGGAAAAGAGGGAGGGGAGGGAAAGAGGGATGGGGGGGGGGGGGGGGGGGAAGAGATCCCTGTGCAATTAAGCACACGTTTTGAAGATCTTGCCTTGTATTTGTACACATAACCTTAGTTGTGCAAGAGATTTTCCTTGTATTTATATACGTACAAACTTCAGTCACACAGAGGTCTACCTTGTGCGAGAATACCTCCAGATCTTCATTTTGCAGATATCTCCCTTGTATCCATGCAGACTTCAGTTAGGCAGAGAATTTCCTTACACTCTTATACTTCCAGATCTTTTTGCAGAGATCTCCCTTATTGTTATATGCATGGAGACTTTCGTCATGCAGAGATCTCACTTAGATTTCCCTTATAGTTTCCTCACACAATTTTGTTTATGCACAGAGGCGTCCACTTCAGTTAAAAGTACATCTTTTGTCATGAGAAATAGCAGGAGTAAGCCATAGTGCCCTATGAGCCTGCTCCTTCATTCATTAAGATCATGACTGAACTTCAATGTCAAGTCCACTTTCCCACGCTATCCCTGTATCTCTTGGTGTCCAGATCTCAGTCTTGAATATGCTCGATGATTGCCTGTGCACAGGCCCTTAGGATAGAGAATTCCAAAAATATAACTCCCTGAATGAAGACATTTCTCTCATCATCTTCCTAAATGGCCTTTCTCTCAGACTCCCTAGTTCTATACAGCAAGGGAAACGATTTCTGAGCATCTACCTGCGCGGTTACATATTTACACAGATTTTTGAGGTGGTTCCCTTGTAATTGCACATAGATTTTGTACAGCGATTTGGGCAGCGATCCACCATTCAGCCATATCTGCTTGTTGCAAGAAAGATCTTGGGAGAGGGTGCTATCTTTTCTATATTTACATGGAGATTTTAGTGACAGGGGATAGATGTCCTATATGGCTCAACCCCATTATACAAGGAAACCTTTCAAACCCTCGTAGTTCAGTTTCTAACTGATTCTGGATACTGATTCTGTCTTTGTTATAGATGAGCGTATTGGCTGAAATGCATATGTCATTAAATAGGAAAATTAACATTGAGTGTTCAATCGGGCTAGACACCTTCATTGGTAAATGACAGTTTTATTCATGTCCTGTCCCCATCTGCTCAATCAATATGTTGTGATCTGTTTAGGTTTTCTTTCGTCCTGACTTTATCCAATGCTGTGCTGGTTAACCAACCAAAACAGTGAATACAAGGGTGGTGTTAAGTGAGCCGGTCTACCCGGTTAGAGGGAGGATTGTGCATGTGTCTTACTCCAGATCTTTAGAAACAGGAGTCGACCACTCGGCCCTTCGAGCGTTCTCCACCATTCATTATGATCATGGCTGATCATATTCGATATCCCTACCCGCCTCTCTCTTTCCACCCCCACATATCCCTTGATCCTTTTATCTCCAAGAGCTATATCTAATATAGAAATGTTGTACAGAAATCTTAAGTCATTGTTATGTCAATAGAGCAAGCCATAGAAGATTCTTCCATTGAAGTTGATTGGAGAGAAAGTTGGCGTGTGGCTTGAATGGGAAGTGGCGATGCGAGCCAGATGTGATGTTTTTTGTCATGGTATCGGGATATAAGGAGACGAGTGAGTTGTACCATTTGCAAACTTGAGAAAGATCACCTATCTTGTGATGTCCAGTTAGTAATTTGATTGTGTGCATCAACCCGGTGAATGCAGTGACATTAAGGTGATGCCTTTTTTTATTCGTATTACGCACTAAGCCCCATTCACGTATCACCCCTGTGCTCACTGACTGTTGTTTTTTCCCAATCTGACAATGCCTTGAATTTGTAAGTTCTCCAATCCCTATCTCTGTAATCTCCTCCAACCTTGTGAAAGCTCTGCTTCCTCCAATGCCGCCTGCTCCCACATCCTCACTTTTGTCACTCCCATTGGCATGCCTTCAGCTACCTCCCCTTCCCTAAATCTCTCATTCCTCCTCTAAATAACTCCTCTTTGACCAAGCTTGTGGTCACCTTTCAAAATACCTCCTTCCTTGGCTTGGTTCAAATATTGCTTAGGCTTTTTACTAAGTTTAAGTATTTGTAGGTCTTTTCAAATTAGTTTTTATAGTTATTTTTATGAAGTGCAGTAGCTGAGGGAGCTATAATATATTTACTTCCCTGCTCCAGTGCTCTGATGATTTGGTGTGGGATCATCTAGAATCTAAACCCGCCGATTTAAAATAATGATGGCAGAATTTGACTTTTCAGTTCTACATGGTAATGGGGCGGCACGGTAGCACAGTGGTTAGCACTGCTGCTTCACAGCTCCAGGGAGCTGGGTTCGAATCCCGGTTGGGGTTGCTGTCTGTGTGGAGTTTGCACATTCTCCCCGTGTCTGCATGGGTTTCCTCCGGGTGCTCTGGTTTCCTCCCACAGTCCAAAGATGTGCGGGCTAGGTTGATTGTCCATTCTAAATTGCCCCTTAGTGTCCCGGGATGCATAGGTTAGAGGGGTTAGTTGGTAAATATGTCGGGATATGTGGATAGGGCCTGGGTGGGATTGTGGTTGGTGCAGACTCGATGGGCCGAATGGCCTCTTTCTGCACTGTAGGATTCTATGATTCCATAATCACGGCTAAAATTTCTGCGTAACTTCCTAGCAGGCTAAATGACCGCAGGGTTTCTCGAGCAACAATTATGCATCAGCCTCATGTACGTGTTGACTTGATGCTGTTCTTTGCACAAGGTGCTGAAGTTAAAGCATTGAGTGACCCACTTGTATACGATGGTTTGTTGTATAAGCACATTGTTACAAGGAGTAGCGGGACACCAACCCATGCTTATAGCTTCCCCAGGTAGTGTGTTCCTGCTCTTGGCTGGGCTATTGTAAGGGGAGGAGAGCATTGCAGAGAGGAGGCCGCTGGTATTGTGAGAAGATTAGGCGGTTCTTTTCCGTGCTTCTAAAAAGAGAGGGCAGAAAATTGACAAGCAAGTCACCTGTGATCTCAATTGCAGCCTAGGTGCCTTGTGCACAATGCTAGGGTGTATTTAAATGTAAAAAAAGCAGTTTTCGTGTGGTATTTGGACTGCATGAGATAGCATTGAGTGTGTGCTTTGGGAATCCTATGCTTGCTTCAGTCTAGCTGCTTAGATCATTCAAAGAGGCTGGCACTGGCGCGATTGGCAAAGTGGCCTCCTTCAGTGCGGTGATTCAGTGGTTAAGCCACTTGCGTTCTATTGCATTGTAAACCAGTTTAATATTGATAATCGTCATACCCGTGCTGTAACCTCAACTGATCACAGCTGATCTTTCCAAGGCTGGGAATCGACCTAGTTTTTATTCATTTGTGGGACATGGGCATCACTGGCTGGGCCAGCATTTATTGTCCATCCCTAGTTGCCCTTGGAGGGCAGTTGAAAACCAACCACATTGCTGTGGCTCTGGAGTTACATGTAGGCCAGACCGGGTAAGGACGGCAGATTTCCTTCCCTGAGGGACGTTAGTGAACGAAATGGGTTTTTCCGACAATCGACAATGGTTTCATGGTCAAGAGTAGATTCTTAATTCCGGATATTTTAAAATTGAATTCAAATTACAGTTTCTGCCATGGCGGGATTCGAACCCGGGTCCCCAGAACATTAGCTGAGTTCCTGGATTAATAGTCTAGCGATAATATCACTAGGCCATTGCCTCCCCTTCTGGTCCATTCAGATCAGTTGCACAGTGGCATCAGCAGCTGAACGATTGAGAACTATGCTGTGTCTCTCATATTTGTCCTTAAATTCACTCCTTTGATACATGGTGGGTGTCCACAACTGGGACCGAATTGGTGCATAAACAAACTGTGATTTCAGCTTGGATTTTGAGTTAAAAGAAGAGAGTTATTGGATAGTCCCATTCATTGTTGTTTGAGATTCTCCCTGTGAGATCCCTTGCACCTGTAGTGCTAGTTTATCCTGCCCTCCTGAACTGTGCTTGATCTGCAGTCATTTCTGGATCGCTGTCCAGCAAGCCCATCTGGAGCACATGAGGGTGTCGAGCAAGAGCTGGGCTGGCTGTAGCCTGCTGCTATTGGCTATGTGAGCTGATATGGGAGGAATAGCAGTGTTGGTCGTTTCCCAGTCTGCAGAATCCCAGCATGGGTTATCAGAACAATAGTGGGGTGTACAGTCCCTGGAATGTGTGCTGACGTTCAGTTAGATCAGTGGTTCCCAAACTTTTTTCACTGGGCCGCACTTTCGGAATAAAAATTTGCTCGCGCCTCACCAAATTTTTTATTGATAAGAAATACATTCAAAAACAGCTCCTAGCAGTGCTTGATTCATAACATAGAACACAACTACTTTATAATATGATCATGGGACATCCAGAAAGTATAAAACAATGCAGCTGCATAAAAACATGATTCATTCCCAAAATATACTTAGACGAGCCTCTTGCATATGTAACCTTAAGTATACAAACTCAATGTGAGGCGTGAGCTTGTTTTTGTCGGGTTTTGTCATTTATATTGGGTCTAATTTGAGACAAACAAACTCTCATCTCCTCATCAACACAAAGAAGCCTTTCTCTTTTCTGGTCTTTGATATTTGTCAGAGCTGAAAATCCCTGTTCACAACAATATGTCGTGGAGAATTGTAGAAGGATAGCTAATGCACTTGAAGAGATGCGTGGATACTGTTTCTGGTTGTATATCCAAAAAGAGTCCAGTGGCATACTCCCGTGATTCATTTTCAAGGTGCGATCACTCGAAATGCAGGCCATTTCCTCCTCCTCATCCAATGTCAGACCTGAACAGCTGGAATTCGCAAAGGGGTCTCTAACCCAGTCGAATTTTTCTGTCGACAACGATGGGAAGTAATGGTCAATCTTTTCTACCAGTGTTGCAAGATGTTCCTGTATGAAGCTGTACAATTCATTGCTCGTTTTAAAACTTTTTACCAGTGGGAACATTTCGAGGTTATGTTGCATCGCTCTTCCGAGCCAGAGCTGAAGCTTCTTTTTGAATGCAGTTAGTTTGTCTGTAGTTGTGAGGATATTGTCATCGCGGCCTTGCATACTGACATTGAGCACATTCAACCGGGAAATGATATCGGCCAAATATGCCAGCTTTGCACACCAGTCACTGTCATCCAGTTGATGGTACAATGGGATCCCTTCTTGTTCCAAACATTCTCTTAATTCGTTCTTCAGTTCCAACACCCGATTTAAAACTTTTCCGCAGGACATCCAGCGAACCTCCGAGTGCAGAATTCGGCATTGATGTTTTGATTCCATGTCTTTGCAGACTTGAGCAAATAACCGCGCCTTTAGTGGTTTTGCTTTGATGAAGTTCACAATGCACACAGTCTGATCGAGAACCAACTTCAAATCAGCTACAAGGGTCTTGGTGATTAATGCCTCTCTGTGTAAAAAGCAGTGAGTTGATATTACATCTGGATTTTTCTGTTTGATGAGTGCCGCCAAGCCCCTCACATTCCCTATCATACATGGCACTCCATCCGTACAAATTCCAATACAAGAATCCCATGAAATCTCAACTTTTTCCAAATACTCAGACAAGGTTTGGAAAATATCTTGTCCTCTGGTATATTTTTCAAGTTCCTTGCAAAATAGAAACTGTGTGATTATTTCGTCATTGTGAATGAATCTGATATAGGCAAGCAACTGTGCTTTTCCACTAATGTCGGTCGATTCATCAACTTGAATGGCAAATTTGGAATTCTTCATACTTTCGGAAACACGCTTCTCAATATTAGCTGACATATCAACTATTCTTCTGCGAATTGTATTGTCAGACAAAGGAATTTACATAACTTCATCACCAAATCATCACCAAACAAAGTTTTCACAATCAAGCTGCAGGCAGGCTGAATCAATTTTTCAGCTATTGTATGTGGTATTGTCTGTTGAGCAATCAATTCAGCCACTTGGTAAGATACAACCTGCATCTTATCTGAGACTGTCATTCGTTTTTCAAAATATGATTGTTGGCATTTCTGCTGTTCCAAAAGCCTTTCAAAATATTGAACATCCTTGTTTGCCTGATTTCCATGTTTTGACAGCAGATGTCTTTTCATCTTGCTTGGGACCATATTGGAATTGGAAAGCTTCTCACCACAGATCAAACACATAGGCCGAGGTACGTTTTCATCTCCAGTCCATGTGCAACCGAGACTCAGATAGCTATCCATATATTGTCGACAAACTCTCTTTTTTGGAGGTTTGCTTGGGCCTGCTACTGTTGTAGAATTAAACGACTCTTCTTCAGCACTCTGTTCGAATGGCGATCCTGGATCACAACGTGGACTCGGATCGTCCTCAGCATCACTTGATGCTCTTGTTCTCACTTTGGAAAAATATCTATCCATGTTTAAATGTTTCTTTGATTGTCCTTGAATCTTCCCGTCACACTTGCCATCCTCTCTCGCTGCACCAGTGTGGCGCACCGCACCCTTTGGGAACCACTGAGTTAGATGATGGTTGACCTGTATTTTAACTCTGTTTCCGAACCTTGGTTCCGTAAGATTTCCGTACCCACTCTTAATCTATCAAACTCAGTTTTGAATTTTTCCGTTGAATCACTCCCAGCCTCAATACCTTTTTGAGGAAGAGAGTTCCAGATTTATGTGAGAAATATTTCTGGCTATCACCCCTGAACGGCTTAGCTCTAATTTTAAGGTTGCGCCCCCTTTTGTACCCTTTCCTCACTCAAACTAACCATTGAAAAAGGGTCCAGCGCCATGCGAGAACAAGAATCATAGAAACCCTACTGTGCAGAAGGAGGCCATTCGGCCCATTGGGTCTGCACCGACCATAATTCCACCTCGGCCTTATACCCGTAACCCCACATGTTTACTCCATTAATCCCTCTAACCTACACATCCTGGGACACTAAGGGGCAATTTAGCATGGCCAATGCACCTAACCTGCACATCTTTGGACAGTGGGAGGAAACCGTAGCACCCGGAGGAAACCCATGCAGACACGAGGAGAACATGCAAACTCCACACAGACAGTAAGCCAGGCTGGGAATCGAACCCAGGTCCCTGGCGCTGAGGCAGCAATGCTAACCACTGTGCCACCGTGATCAAGACATGCCCGGAGAGAGGGGAGTGGGAGAAACCATGCAGCCATATGAAGTAAATTGTGTTCCTTATTAACTGTATTCTGCCGTCGGTGCACATTGTCTTCTGCCCTGCGTTGTTTAATCATGGAAATAGTTTTTCAAAAGTTATTAAATTTTGGCAGTGATTTGTCGCTGCAGATTTGTCTGGAAGTGCCAAGGGGGAGGAAGGTCAGAGGGATGCTTTGAACCACTGCCAGTTATTTCTTACTGTGATTTGAATTTGTGTGAAATAACATCAGCAGCGCTTACAACCGATGTTGGTGTCCAGTCCGGATAGGATGAAGCATATTGCTGGATATTTTTCTTTAGCTCTTCCATGTTACCCATCCTTGACTCTGCCAATCATCTCCTTAGCAGCCTCCCATCTTCTACCTTGTGTAAACATCAGCTCATCGGAAACCCTGTTTTCCGTATGTTAACCCTCACCGAGTCCTGCCTATCCATCACCGACGTGTTTGCCAAACTACTCTTGATCACGGTTTAGTAACACCCCTGTTTTCGAATTCTCATCCTTGTGTTCAAATCCCTCGATGGTCTTGCCCCTCCTTTGCAACTTCCTCCAGCCCCTCGACCCTCCAGGATCTCTGTATTGGGGTACTCATGCACATTCTCGATTTTTCTCCTCTTCACTGTTGGTGGTTGTGCCTATAGAGTTTCACAGCATGGAAACAGGCCCTTCGGCCCAACTTATCCATGCCGCCT
The DNA here is from genome assembly GCF_964213995.1 of Mustelus asterias. Taxonomy (NCBI): domain Eukaryota; kingdom Metazoa; phylum Chordata; class Chondrichthyes; order Carcharhiniformes; family Triakidae; genus Mustelus; species Mustelus asterias. The sequence continues at coordinate 96,278,391 of NC_135814.1, forward strand.
TTTTTTTTAAACCACAAAACTAGTCCCAATTGCCTGCATTTGGCCCATATCCCTCTATACCCATCTTACCCATTTAACTGTCTAAATGTTTTTTAAAGGACAAAACTGTACCCGCCTCTATTATTGCCTCAGACAGTCACCACTCTCTGTGTGGAAAAAAATTGCCCCTCTAGATCCTTTTGCATCTCTCCCCTCTCACCTTAAACCTATGCCCTCTAGTTTTAGTCTCCCCTACCTTTGGGAAAAGATATTGACTATCTAGCTGATCTGTGCCCCTCATTATTTTATAGACCTCTGTAAGATCACCCACCCCTAAGTCTTCTACGCTCCAGGAAAAAAAGTCCCAATCTATCCAGCCTCTCCTTGTAACTCAACTATCAAGTTCCGGTAGCATCCTAGTAAATCTTTTCTGCACTCTTTCTAATTTAATAATATCCTTTCTATAATAGGGTGACCAGAACTGTAAACTGTATTCCAAGTGTGGCCTTACCAATGTCTTGTACAACTTCAACATGACGTTCCAACTTTGGCCAAGAGCCTGACCTCGGGAATGCTTCCCCTAACCTCCCAACCCAATTTATCCTCCAATGATCCTTTAAACCTCTCTCTGATCAAACTTTGGTCGCCTGGGCGAATATCTCCTCCTTGTGGTTGTCAGATTTTGACTGATAAAGCGCTTGTCAAGTGCCTTGGGGTGTTCTGCTATGTTAAAGGTGCTAAATAAATGTGAGTTGTTGTTGTCGCGACCAATCTTTAATGAGTTTGATTTTCCGTCCACTGATTAGGGTGTTGTCCCGTTGAGAGAAGAAATGGTTCTGACAGAAATGAGTGCATGTCCAATGAAGTTTCCAAACTGCTTGTCAAGTGGATGCTGCGTTGGTTTGGTTTAATACAGTGCCATTTCCAACATTATCCCATGTTTACTACATTCCTTTTAATAGAAGGTGTTGCATTTATGTAGCTTTTATCATAACCCAAAGTACTTTACAGCCAATGAAGTACTTGTTGAAATATAGCCCGTTATAATGTAGGAAACGCAATAGCCGCATAGCGCACTGCAAGCTCCCGTAAACAGCAATGTGACCATATTACCAGTTTCAGCACTAATTGTTGAGGGATAAATATTGGCCAGCACATTTTGTAGAACTCCTCTGCTCCACTAAATACCATGAAACCTTTGGGGCCATGGGGGCGGCACAGTGGTTAGCACGGCTGCCTCACAGCGCCAGAGACCCAGGTTCGATTCCCAGCTTGGGTCACTGTCTGTGCAGAGGCTGCATGTTCTCCCCGTGTCTGTCTGGGTTTCCTCGGAGTGCTCCGGTTTCCTCCCACAGTCCAAAAGGCGTGCTGGTTAGGTGCATTGGCCATGCTAAATTCTCCCTCGGTGTACCCGAATAGGTGGCGGACTGTGGCGACGAGGGGATTTTCACAGTAACTTCATTGCTGTGTTAATGTAAGCCTACCTGTGACTAATAAATATAACTTTAACTTTTATATCGACCGTTGAGACATCTGAAATATAGCACCTCTGTCAGTGCTGCACTCCTACAGTACTGGTAAAGGCCTTGTGTTTGGTTTTGTGTACCGCAAGTGAGGCTTGAACTCATAGCCTTCTCTCTTGGATGCGAGTGCTCCATGTGGAACCATGTCTGACTGGGGTGTAAATACAGCTGTTCTCATTCTCACCCTGAGGCTTGTCAGTGGCCAGCTGTTGTAAGAATCTAGATGGTTGTTGGTAGGTCATCCGACTGTGGACAACCTGGCAGCTGAACCCAATCCTGCCCTCCTCTGGTGTCTCCATATACATTCGGGAGTCATTGGGAACATGAATTCTGTTTCCACCCCTCCACCTCAAACCCAGGGACCCTGAGATTTTCTGAGGTTTGGGCACCACCCCACATGCTCTAATCCCAAGTCATGGTAGGTTGGTGCCCCAGCACCATGGATGACTTGGCACAGGAAGTCTTTTGATATTCGAATATACTGCAGTGTGCTTTGTGATGCTTTAGCCCAGATACAATAGTGAATTAAAAGGGAAGTGGGAGGGGCAGTGTGGCTCTGCATTTCAGGAGGGAGGGGTTTTGAGTGCTGAGGGAGGTGAGACTGGGGGAAAAGAGGAAGAGGGTGGTGGTGGGAGAGACTGGATCTTCGAGACGAGCACAATTTCTCCTTTTCAGCAGCAGTTCCGAGGCAGCACCAACACCTCTCTTAGTCAGAAAGTCCCATCCCAGGGATTTGAGCGCACAATCTAGGCAAACAGCCCAAATTCAGTACTGATGGAGAGCTTCACACTTATGGGCCCCCCTTTCAGAAGCCTGGCCATCATTGGCTGTGAGGCAGCAGGCAGTCACTGTGTCGCCGCGCCGCCCATGGTTTGCAGGGTTAATTGGTGCTAAGTGGGAAGAATTTGAGGCCTCAGCAATGAGTGAGTCTGGTCAAACATCAGCAGTACCTTCCGTATTGGGGCATGGGCTGGCTCGTTTGGATACGAGTGTATGACAGAGAATCGGCCAGTCACCAGGCATGTTATTGGAGATGAGTTAGACTAATTACCACAGCGGCTCCAGAAGGAAGCAAAATCTGCACTGAATCAAGATTCAGTATGGTGTATTTTTCCAGAGCATCAACTGTGGATTTTAGTTCCATTCTGAAGTCTTTTGTTAACTGATAAATTTGTCTTAACAAATAGTAGTTAATATAAAACAGAAGCCTTGACTCTGAGGCTGTTGTCACAGTCTGTCCAGTACTGGTGTCGTGTCATGCTGTTTAATGCTGGAAAGTTTGATTTAAAGGTACATCCTCGGGTTTTAACCCCCTTGTTCCCATTTCGGGATGAAGCATCCTAGAAGACTCGTGCTGAACGTACAATCCAGGTTGCAGTGTTATATGGCTGGGGGTCACGAAGAACAGTTGTGAACAGTGTCACTTACCTTGTACCGCGTACAATGTCCTGATCAGCCTTGAGAACAACACAGATCATACTTGTGCTGCCCCTGCAAATCTGCAGGTGGGCCTGTCCACATACCCACTGGTCTTTCCGTGTCTGATGTGGTCTTTGGATTATTGAGGGGTGGATGACCTGCCGGTCTACCGGGTAACTTGGAAACTAATTAACTTTTTGAGAGTGAAAGTCATCCTCTAATATTTAATTTCCGCTCCATTGCTTTGTCCCTCTGTGAGGTGAGCATTTCTTTCTCAGGTGATCCCATTAATGGTCTCCTGGTGGTGTGTCACATCAGGGCACTGTGAATCTGATTTCTGTTCTGCACTCTGCAGCTTCCCTGTGAGAAAGCGCTGCACTCTCAGTCCTGACTCTGGGTGAGCTAAGTCAGTCAGTCACACCACATCGAGCAGCCGATTATCGCTTCGGCCACAATTTATTTTTGTTTTCCTGTTATTTTTAGACAGTGCGGCCTGCAAGGAGGAAGTACCAAACAGCGCAGTAAGAGAGCAGGTTTCACATCAATCGAGTAGTTAGCAACCCCAGGACACTTTCACCAGCTGTGTATGCACTAGCTTTGTGTACATGTCTGTGTTATTTCATATCTTGCCTGTGCGCACTTGTGTGTGCACCCTCTTGGGGGTCCCTTTTTCCCAATCTGCCCCACCCGCCTTAAATCCATGTGTGAGCACTCTTGCTCAGTGCTGTTACTCTGGGATGGAAGGCCCCATTGGAGCAGATGATTTTGTTGCAGCGTTATATTGCCGTCCCCACCCAAATCATTTGAAGTTTTGAAGGGCAGCGTTTGTTTTGGAAATGGTGTTTGAGTTGTAGGATCTGACTGCTACAAAGATGCTTCCAAGATTTCATTGCAGAAGGCAGGCTGGGGATTGAGTCAGTGGATAGCACTTGTTTTTCATTGCCCCAGAAGGTTTGGCTGGGTGGGGTTCAAGTCCCACTGCAGAGAGCTGAACATTCAACCTATGCTAAACCACCTAGTGCCAGTACAATGGGAGTGCTGCACTGTCAGGTGCTGTTTTTCAGAGGAAACCTTAAACTGAGGCCATGCCTGCCTTCTCAGGCAGGCATACAAAAGTTTCCTTCGGGCTATTTCGAAATAAAAGTGGCGAAGTTCTCCTGGGATGTCCTGGCCAATGTTTTTATCCCTCATCAATGATCTGGTCACTGTTTGTTAATCATAGATTCCCTGCAGTGCAGCAAGAGACCACTTGGTCCATCGAGTCTGCACCAACGTTCTGACCGAGTATCTGACCCAAGCCCTATCCCCGTAACCCCACACATTTACCATAGCTAATCAACCTGCAGATCTTTGGACTGTGGGAGGAAACTGGAGCACCTGGAGGAAACTCTCTCAGACACGAGGAGAATGTGCAAACTCCACACAGACACTTGCCCAAAGCTTGAACCTGGGCACCTGGTGCTGTGAGGCAGCAATGCTAACTGCTGTGCCACCCAAACATTGTGGAATCTTCCTGTGTGTAAATTGGTTACTACATTTCCTACATTACAGCAGTAGCTACATTTCAAAAGTACTTAAAGCACTTTGAGGTCGAAATGCAAGTTCTTAATTTCTTGGACAAATAATCCACCAACACAGTGCCTGTGAAGTGTGAGCACTTAACATCGTTGGTGGACAGCGGGTAAAACCAAGGTATATTGATGCTTCACTGGAGTTTTTCATTGTCGTTTCAATTCTGGGATTTTTCTTTAGACAACGCATTGCGTCATAGATCTCAGGCAGGTGTGCTTTTGTCATTGTAGTGTCAGTGGTACAATGTTTGATTGTGTGATCCAGCTGTCTGGCTGTGAAGCGCTTGTTTGCCGAGGGGGAGTTTTGAGATATCTCTAAGCATGAACGTTGTGTTGGGTGAGCTGAGGTGGGTGATTAATGGTTGAAATCTTTCCAGGCATCAGTGGGAGAAGAGGAAATTTTGGACGGGAAGCAGGTTAGATAGAAATGGAGGAGTCTGAAAGTGTGGCTCGTAGGTAGACAAGTAATCCATACAAGTTGAATAATCGCCATAACCAGATGATGGGAAGGAAGTGAAGGTTGGGCTAAAAATGTGTTGACAGGGGAGACAGTGGCATAGTGGTGTTGTCCCTGGATTAGTAATCCAGAGACCTAGGTTCATGCTCTGGGGGGACTCGGGTTCGAATCCCACCACAGCAGATGGTGAAATTTGAATTCAATAAAAATTGGTGATGACTACGAAACCATTGTCGATTGTCGGAAAAACCCATCTGATTCACTAATGTCCTTTAGGGAAGGAAATCTGCCGTCCGTCCTTGGTCTGGCCTATGTGTGATTCCAGAACCACAGCAATGTGGTTGACTCTTAAAATGCCCTCGGGGGATGGGCAATAAATGCTGGCCCAGCCAGCGATGCCCACAACCCATAAATGAATAAAACGGTGTAATGTATGGATCACAATTTGCCAAGGTTCACATGTGAAGGATTGGCCCTTGTAGAATATTGGTGGCTCGGGAGAGCTTTTCTGTAATGCAGCACATCTACTTTTAATTACTTGACTCTTGGCTGCCCTGTTATACCCCTAAATTTCGGCATCTTTCTGTCTGTCTTTTCTTTAAGGTACACCTTAAACGTGCCTTTTTGATCAAGCTTTTAGCTACTTAATGTCTCCTCCTGTGGCTCGGTCTCAAATTTTATTTGCTAAAGCCTTGGGATGTTTTACGATGTTAAAGGTGCTACCTAAATGCAGTTCATTATTAATCAAATGCACACTACCTTCTGTCCAAATCTCCCTCCCTACGTCAAATTTCCTTCAGTCCTACGTCATTCCGAGACCTTTACATTATTCTTTTTTCTTGTGTTTCCTTGATTTTAATTACTGCACCCCCTTCCCTCCTTTGACCTCTCCTTTAATATGCTCCTTAAAATCTACCTCTTCAAGCTTCATTATCATTCTTCATGTATCCTGTATCGCTCTGTGTCAAATGTTGTTTGTTAATGTTCCTGTGAAGCACATTGGGATGTTTTGGCGAAACGTTGCTGTGTAAATGCACTGTGAAAACATGTGCAGCTCACACCATGATGATGTTGTGTAAAGGGGTGTCACTTACTTAGATTGTGTTCTGATAGCTCTTGAGGCAGAACGGTTCCGTTCTGAAAACCAGCTGCTGTCTGATCTCCCGTCTACATGTTTGGTATGAATTCATGAGGGTGACACAGTGGTTAGCACTGCTGTCTCAGCGCCAGGGACCTGAGTTCGATCCCCCGGGTGTGGAGTTTGCATGTTCTCCCTGTGTCTGCGTGGGGTTCCTCCGGGTGCTCCGGTTTCCATCCACAGTCGAAAGACGTGCGGGTTAGGGTGCATTGGCTGTGCTAAATTCTCCCTCGGTGTACCCGAACAGGCGCCGGAGTGTGGTAACTAGGGGATTTTCACACTAACTCCATTGCAGTGTTAATGTAAGCCCACTTGTGACACTAATACATAAACTTTGAAGCTGAATTGGGTTAAATGAAATGTCCTTTTTCAGGCAGTAGCCAAACTAGTCTACTGCAGTAGCCACCGATTTGCACTAAATCGATTCCCAGTCAATAGTCCGGTTCTGCTCCTGTTCCTTAATTGATAGCTCTAATAAATGCTGGGGAGAGGGGTCTGTTTGATGCTGTGTTCCCAAACCGTTCTTTATTGTCTGCAATCTGTGTATGCTCCGGCCTAATCAAAAAGAACGCCTTCACTGTAGCGGTTCAATTACTGGACTAAAAATCCGGAGGCCTGGACAAATAATCCAAAAGAATGTTAATTCAATCCCTAGCACAGCAGGTTTGAGAAGTTGAATTTCATTTCAAATCCATGTAAACTGACCACGCAGCTGCTGACTCTCAGAAACTCAAACTGGCTCACAAAATGAAACCTTGCTCAGTCTGACCGAAATGTGCCTCCCAGTTCAGAAGCCATCATTGGCACAGCCACGCGGTGCATTGGAAACTCGGGCTGCCAGCAGCGTTCACAATCCTGGTCCACGTATGAGGAATTTGAGCAGTGTGGGCCACTTCCCCATGGGTCGATATTTGTGCACGAGCTGATACTCGCTGGATACTGTATTCAACCCTAAAGCAGGAAGGCTGATCTCTTTCCCATTACCTGTGTTTCTCCACTGGATCAGCACAATATCAGACAAAGTAGAAATGGTTGAAACCTACAAGCTTTTAGGTGTCCAGATCACCAAGTACCTGTCCTGGTCCCCCCATGTCGACAGTATACTTTAGAAAGTCCATCAATGCCTCTACTTTCTCAGAAGACTAAGGAAATTTGGCATGTCAGCTCTCATCAACTTTTACAGGTGCACCATAGAAAGCATTCTTTCTGGTTGTATCGCAGCTTGGTATGGCTCCTGCTCTGCCCAAGACCACAAGAAACTACAAAAGGTCGTGAATGTAGCCCAACCCATCATGCAAACCAGCCTCCCATCCATTGACACTGTCTACACTTTCTGCTGCCTCGGCAAAGCAGCCAGCATAATCGAGGTCCCCACGTGCCCCGGACACAGTCTCTTCCACCACCTTCCGTCGGGAAAAAGATACGAAAGTCTGAGGTCACGTACCAACCGACTCAAGAACAGCTTCTTCCCTGCTGCTGTCAGACTTTTGAATGGACTAATAAATTAAGTTGATCTCTCTCTACACCCTAGCTATGAGTGTAACACTACATTCTGCACCCTCTCCTTTTCTTCTCCCCCGATGTACACTATTAACGGTATGCTTTGTCTGTATAGCGCGCAAGAAGCAATACTTTTCACTGTCCCAATACATGTGACAACAAAACATCACATTCGTTCACAACCCTTTGTAGTGTGGTGCAGTTTTTGAAATAGCTGTTTGTATTGAGACGATTTAGAGAAGCATGTAAAAGTTTATAGGACGTGTATGAGTTGGAAAAGGTGCAGAGAAGTCAGCAGGTAATTTTTAAAATTTATTCATTTATGGGATGTGAGTGTCGCTGGCTGGACCAGCATTTACTGCCCATCCCTAACTGTCCTCCACTTCAGAGGGCATTTGAGTCAACCGCAGTGACCCCCAACCAGTGGGTCTGGGGTCACATGGAGGCCAGACCAGGCGAAGGACATTAGTGAACTAGAAGGGTTTTTACGACAATAGTTTCATGGTCATCATTAGACTTTTAATTCCAGATTTTTATTGAATTCAAAATATCACCATCTGCTGTGGTGGGATTTGAATCCGGATCCACAGATCTTTTCCCTGGGTCTCTGGATTACTAATCCACTGGCAATACCACTATGCCACCGCCTCCCCGCATAATGGAGGGTGGTCTTCAGTGATAGATGTGCACCAACAGCAGATGAAACCTGGAGTGTTAACTTGTTACTTGAACCTTGAGCATGAATTTAAATTGAAATAAAGTAGATTTACAAAGAGTATTTTTAGAAAAACATACATACCCCATGGGACTGCATGGTTGGTAAATGTGTCATGAGCATTGAAGGTGCAATTGGATATGAGGTTGAATTACCAGAGAATGAGATGTGTAGATTTACAGCACAGGAGGAGGTTATTTGGCCTATTGTGCCCATGTTGGCTGTAAAAGAGCTATCCGGTCTAATCCTATCTTCCGTTTCTGTGGTTTGTGGCATCTCAAGTGCACATCTAAATGCTTTTTTAATGTAATGAGGATTTCTCCCTCTGTCACCTTTTCAGGCTGTGAATTCAAAGCCTTGACACCCTCTGGCTGAGAATATTTGTTCTGAATGTCCTTCCATCAATTACTTCTAAATAATGACACCCCCCCCCCCCCCCGCCTCCAATCCCACTGCTCAAGCTAAAAACCCCCCACCCCCACCTCACCCAATCCCACTGCTCAAGCTAAAATTCTCTCAATCTGGCAACATCTTCATGAATCAGTTCTGTATGGTTTCTCACGTGGTCACATCCTCCTCGTGTGGTGACTAGAACTGTATACAATACTTTAGCTGTGGCCTAACTAGTGTTTTGTGCAGTTCTCGCATAACCCCCTGATCTTGCATTCCAGGCATTGACCAATAAAGGGCAGGAAGTCATCCTGACCACCTTATCTATTCAGGGATGTGTAGACATACATTCGAAGATCCCTCTGTTTCCCTACACTATAACATTATGTATCCATAATGCATTACCTCACACCTCTCCCCAATTGAATTCGATTTGCTGTCACTTTTCTACCCATCTTTACTAATCCTTTGATATCTTCCTTCTGGCCACAACTTTCTTCCTCAGCATCAATCGCAGCCAATTTTATCATCATCTGAAAACTTCTTATTCATGCCTCCTACATTTAAATCTAAACCATTGATATTTAATGCAGGGGATCTAGTGCTGAGTTCTGCGGAGCCCCACTGAAAACAGCCATGTAGTCACAAAAATATTTGTTAATCTTTACTCTTTGCTTTCTGCCACTCAACCAGTTTTGAACCTAACTTGCCACTTGGCCTTGTTACTCATGAGCGTTCAATTTTCTGACGAGTCTGCCAGTAGACAAGTTGGTGGAATGAACAGACAGGTGGCAGATGAAGTTCAATGCGGAGAAGTGTGGGGGAGGGATGCAATTTGGTATGAAGAACAAAGAGAGATGATTCAAAAACTGGGTACAATTCTAAAGAGGGTGCAAGAGCAGAGGGCCCTGGGTGTCGGTGTGCAGATACAAGCTTGGTTTCCTCACTGCTTCTATCTAACCGAGATCTGACCAGATTAACTGCCTTGGCTTCTTCTGAGCCAGCCTTACTGTCACCAACCTCCATGTCCCCAGGGGAAAATTGTCTCATGTCCTCCTTCCCAATCGATATCCAGTGAGCTCGACTGAAAGGTGCGACTATAAGAATGTATAGTGATGTTGTACCTGTGCTCCTTGTTCTTCTAGGTGGTAGAGGTTACGGCTTTGGGAGGTGCTTTCGAAGAAAACATGGCGCGACAGAGGATGTTACAAGTTTATTTCAACTAGTGCACACTTTGTGGGTCAGGTATTGCAATCTTGGATATTCCTGGAGGCTGTGTTGTTGGTAGAGTGGTGCATCCTGCCTGGGTTCTGGGTAGGGCTGCAGATGCAGATGCATTCACCGATGGTACTGTCTACATATTAGTTACCGGATTGGATCTTTTAGAATTGTTTTGAGGCCTTTCGTATTTTGAAGCTGCTCCCTTTGAAAGTGGTCATTTAGCTTTGTGTATGCTGAAGGAGAAGTTCCACAACAGTATTGTCTGCCTGTGCAGTTAATGCATTTCACGAGATTGTGGCTGGGATCTCCCTTGATAAATGGGGATAAGTTTTCACAGATGTGTTTTTTGTTGGCATGTGGGGCCAGCCTTATATTTACTGCCCACCCAGAGTTGCCCTGAGAATGAATCGGACGTCTGAATGGCTTGATGATCACCCTCAGAGGGCAGTTGAGAATCAACCACTCCAGCGTGGCACTGGAGGCATGTATAGACCTGACAGCATAAGGACTCTGGGTTTCTTTACCTAAAGGGCATTAGTGAATCAATTGGATATTTATCACATCCAATAACTTAAGGATTACTTTTACCAATAGCAATTATTTAGAACAGTGCAGAAAGAGGCCCTTCGGCCCATCAAGTCTGTACTGACATACGAGAAACACCTGAACTCCCACCTAATCCCATTTCCAGCATTTGGTCCATAGCCTTGAATGTTATAATGTGCAGGGTGCCAATCCAGATACTTTTTAAAGGATGTGAGGCAACCCGCCTCTACCACCCTCCCAGGCAGAGCATTCCAGACCGTCACCACCCTCTGGGTAAAAAAAATTTTTCCTCGCATCCCCCTAAACCTCCCACCCCTCACCTTGAACGTATGTCTCCATGTAACTGATTTTACAACTAAGGGGAACAGCTGCTCCTTATTCACTCTGTCCATGCCTCTCATAATCTCGTACACCTCGATCGGGTCGCCCCTCAGTCTTCTCTGCTCCAACGAAGACAACCCAAGCCTTTCTCCATAACTTAAGTGTTCCATCCCAGGCAGCATCCTGGTGAATCTTCTCTGCACTCCCTCCAGTGCAATCACATCCTTCCTATAATGTGGCGACCAGAACTGCACACAGTACAGTGTCCTCACCAAAGTTCTATATAATTCCAACATGATTTCCCTGCTTTTGTAATCTATGCCACCTCTGATAAGGCGAGTGTCCCTTTTTCATTTTCTTCTTTCCTGATTTTTCAAATGCTGGGATATGAAGACCCATTTGCTGAATTATTAGTTCCTTCAGTAAGACGAGTGTCGCCAGTGCCAGTCATTTCACTTCACTTTCCCACTGGTGTCCAATGAAATCTCTGCAACAGTCCAAACATTTCTCCCAATTAAATTTGTTTATGTATTTAATTTCATGGATGTTATTTGGGGATTATCAAAGTTAAAGTTTATTTATTAGTCACAAGTAAGGCTTACATTAACACTGCAATGAAGTTATTGTGAAATTCCCCTCGTCACCACAGTCCGGCGCCTGTTCGAGTCAATGCACCCAACCAGCACATCTTTCAGAATGTGGGAGGAAACTGGAGCACCCGGAGGAAACCCATGCAGATACGGGGAGAACGCGCAAATTCCACACAGACAATGACCCAAGCCGAACCTGGGTCTCTGGCGCTGTGTGGCAGCTATGCTAGCCACTGTGCCGCCCACAGTTTATGATTGGGAAAGAGGTTTTCACACTGAAGATGTTTTAATGAACAGTCAGTCTTTCTCAATCATAGAATCCCTACAGTGCAGAAGGAGGCCATTCAGCCCATCAAATCTACACCGAAAACAATCCCATCTCAGCCTTATCCCCGTAACCCCACATGTTTACCTTGCTAATCCCTCTAACCTACGCATCCTGGGACACTAAGGGGCAATTTAGCATGGCCAATGCACCTAACCCGCACGTCTTTAGAATGTGGGAGGAAACCGGAGTACCCGGAGGAAACCCACGCAGACACGGGGAGAACAATACAAACTCCACACACACTGACTCAAGCCGGGAATCGAACCCGGGTCCCTGGAGCTGAGAGGCAGCAGTGCTAACCACTATGCCACCCAGATGTTCCCTTTGATCCCCAGGTCAGGGCTGGATAGGTGGTGGGTGAGAGTGGCGCTGATGTTGGTATCTGGGTTCTGGTACGGGTCTGTGGCATCAGTTGTGGCATAGCGGGTGCATTCTCTCTTCCGAGCCAGAGGGCTGTAGGTTCAAGTCTCGCTCCAGAGACTTCAGCACAAAATCTTGGCTGACACTCCAGTACAGTACCAAGGGAGTGCTGTGTTGATGGATATGTGAGGTGTTCAACTACGTCTGCCCTCAGGTGAATGTAAAAGATGCTTTGGACAAAAGCAGGGAATTTCTCTCCAGTGTTTTGGCCAATATTTTTCCCTCAACCAATAGCATTCACACAGATTAACTAACTGACCATTGTCCCGCAGCTGTTTGTGGGACCTTGCTGTGTCAACCTTGGCAGCTAAGTTCCCCACACTTCAAAAGTACTGGATTGGTTGTAAGATGGTTTGGGTAGTAAAAAGCCTTGTACAAATGGAAGTGTCTCTTTGTGCTGACCAGGGATTTAAAAAAGGCTGCGAGAGTGCTCGAAGAGTGAGGGATATTTGATCCAGTCTTCCTCCTAGGTTTGCAGCCATTTATTCTGTTATTAGCTCCGAGTTCACAAGCAGGGCACTTTTCCAGTTCCAACACCCAGTGGGAAGCGCAGGCAGAGGGGATAAGATTTGTGTGGGCGTGGTGCCTCAAGTGGCTTCTGTTTGGTTTCCCAGGGAAGGTTATGTTGTGTTTTCAGCAACCAATGCCCTCCTTCAGCCCACTCCAGCAGTTCTGCTATGCTAGCCAGTTAACATTATTTTCTTCCAACATTCCTCCAGATCATGCACAGTATATATTATTTTGAGATTGCACCTGGCTAATTTGTATTTCTGGATGGATAGAACGCTGTACTGTGACAATCGGTATTTAAGAATAATCTTTATTCAGCAAGAACAGCGTGCCATTTTACTATGTCCTTTAACTTGGTGAAATGTCCCAACCAGCTCTGCAGGAGTGTTATCAGACAGGTGAACAAAAGCTTGGTCAAGCTGGTAGCATTGTCAAGCTGTAGAGGGAAGTGGAGAGATTCGGGGAGTGAATTTCAGAGCTCTGCTTTTAATAGTCTTTTCCCCATTGACCTGCGAACAAGTCAGAATGCCAATGTCCTAAAAGGAACTGGAGGGGATTAAAGGCAGTCACCGGGACCCTTTCCTGTTGCTGTTAGTCTCTCCAGGCTCGCCGGCTTCATTGTATCTTTCTGAGAGTTAATTTGAGTATTTTCAGGAAAAGATGCTAATCTCACGGAATTGTGCTCTCAATCAACTGTCTTTCACGGAGATTTCGGCATGGTGTGATATTGTCCTCAATTCATATAAACCGTGAAAAATGTGCAGCGATTGTTTGAGATTGTAGGCTTCTCTCTCCCAAACTGGCGTTGCGGAACATGCGAATGGTATCAGCTTATCTGTAATGTGGCAATGAAAGCAATTGGTTAAGAATATCACAAGTACCGGAAACTGCTCACATTCTGTTTCTTTGATCATTTGCATCGAAGTTGGAGCACTAAGCAAGGTGGCACAGTGGTTAGCAAGGTGGCACAGTGGTTAGCACTGCTGCCTCTCAGTGCCAGGGACCCAGGTTTGATTCCCGGCTTGGGTCACTGTTTGTGTGGAGTCTGTACGTTCGCCCCATGTCTGCGTGGGTTTCCTCCGGGTGCTCTGGTTTCCTCCCACAGTCCAAAAGACATGCTGGTCAGGTGCATTGGCCATGATAAATTTTCCCTCAGTGTACTTGAACAGGCACCGGAGTGTGCCAACTATGGGATTTTCACAATAGCTTTGTTGCAGTGTTAATGTAAGCCTACTTGTGACACTAATAAATTAACATTAGTAGCAACACTAGAGGAAAGTGATCCTCTTCACATGTAAAGCCTGAATTATACTCGTCTGGCAGGCAGCCTCTTAATTTCACTTTGTTTTGGCAAGGAAACTAAACTTCCGAATCAAATCTGACTCATATGTGACTCGAGTCCTACACCAGTGTGGCTGATTCTGAGCTAGCCTAACTAGCCCCCTCAAATTATAGGGATGGACAATAAACTGTGGCCTTGCCACTGACTCTCACTCCTGATGGTCAGCTACTTGAGAACAGTACTATCATGGTTATATTACTGGGCTGGTAATCCAGAGGCCTGGACTAATGAACTGGATATTAGAATTTAAACCCCACCACTGCAGCTGGAGAGTTTCAGTTCAGTTAATTAAATGAATCTGGAATTAAAAAGCTCAATTAATGTACAGGACCGTTGGTGAGATCATATCTGGATCACTGTACTGTTTTGGTCTCCTTATGTGAAAAAACTTAAGTGCAAGAGAAGGTTCACTTGACTCATTCCTGTGACTGAGAGGCTTATGTTATGAAAGCTTGGACAGGTTGGGCCTATTGGGATTTAGAGGAGTGGGAGGTGATTTTGTAGAAACATTTTTTTTCATTCATGGGACATGGGTGTTGCTGGCTGGGCCAACATTCATTGCCCATCCCTAGTTGCCCGAGGGCAGCTGAAAGTCAACCACATTCGTGTAACTCTGGAGTCACGTGTAGGCCAGACCGGGTAAGGACGGCAGATTTCCTTCCCCAAAGGACATAAGTGAACCAGATGGGTTTTTCCGACGATGGTTTCATGATTATCAGTGGATTCTCAATTCCAGATTTGAAAAAAAATTCAAATTCCACCATTTGCCAAGATGGGATTTGAACCTGTGTCCCCAGAACATTAGCTGAGTTTCTGGATTATCTGAGTATCTAGCGATAATACCACTAGGCCATCGCCTCCCCAAACATGCAGGTTCCTGAGGGAATTTCGTAGGGTAGATATCGGGAGGATTTTTACACTTGTGGGAGAGATGTGAACCAGGGGACACCGTTTAAGAATAAGAAGTCTCGAGTTTTAAGATAGAGGTGAGAATTATTTTCTCTGCAAGGGTCATTAGTATGTGTAATTATCTTTCCCAGGAAGTAGTGGACACGGGTCATTGAATCTATTCAAAGATAGAGTTAGACAGACTTTTGGTAGTCAAGGAAGTTGCTGTGATCTTCTTGAAGGGTGGAGCAGACTGAAGGGCTGAATGGCCTTCTCCTAATAAGTCTTATGACTGTGTACCTGTCTGATTGTCATAATAAAAACCCAACTAATTCACCAGTGTTATTTAGAGAAGGAAATCTGCCCCTTTTACATAATCTGGCCTCTGTGACACCACAACAAAGTAGTTAACTCTTAATCGCCCTGTGAAATCCATTTGGTGAAGACAAGTATTAAATACTGAGCTTGCCAGTGACAACCACATCCCCTGAATACATTTTTAAAAAAGCGTAGGCTTTGTACTCCAGTCTCTGTGGTGGGACTTGAACTCTCAACCTTCTGGTTCAGAAACGAGGATGCTACCACAGAACCACAGCTGAGAGAGACACAGCTGGCAGAAGAATGACTTAGTGCTGCCATCATGGACTGTCTTCAGCATCATTCCGTTAGAAGTTTCCTTGTATCGACGTGACTTCCTTTTCAACCTGATTTTTTTTTTACTTAAACAGCGGTGCCAACGGCAAGAGAACTGACTGGTTGAAGCCGCTGAGTTTGATATGTTGGGGCAGGTGAATTGACATCGTAGAGGCTGTCATTAACCACAGGACACTGCAGCAATCCTGTCAGCGCAGCAATGTGTGTGTGTATGTCTCTGTCATGACACAGGGCTCTGTGGCAGCCATGAGTCAGCTCCTGCAGTGATGTGATTAATATTTACTCCCTCAGTCAAATTTACATCTGTCCACATAGAATCAGAGAATTCCTACCGTGCAGAAGGAGGCCATTCAGCCCATCGAGTCTGCACCGACCACAATCCCACCCAGGCCCTATTCCCGTAACCCCGCACATTTACCCTGCTAATCCCCCTGACACTAGGGTCAATTTAGCATGGCCAATCAACCTAACCTGCATATCTTTGGACTGTGGGAGGAAACCGGAGCACCCGGAGGAAACCCACGCAGATATGGGGAGAACGTGCAAACTCCTCACAGTGACCCGAGGCCAGAATTGAACCCGGGTCCCTGGAGCTGTGAGGCAGCCGTGCGAACCACTGCCTATTTACTGACAGCATGTGTCCTCGTAATTGTCACCAAATAGTATCTGACCTTTGAATTTGCACACTTTTTTTTTTAAGGGCAGAGGGGGCATCTTGTCTGTTTTTGGGAGGACTCCCTCTATCAAATACAAACTTGGATTTATATGGCACCCACAAAGTCACAGGTAAAAGACAAATATGAGCAACAAGCTAAATAAGGAAATATTAGGAGGGGGTGATCGAAAACACAGTCAGAGATGGATTTTAAGGAGGGCTTTCAAACAAAGAGAAAAATGTGGAGAGATCGAGGGAGAGAATTTAGAAGCACTTTAGGTGGCTTTGTGAGCTGAGTGCGTGGCCAAAAACGATGCGACAAAGGGAGAGGAGGATGCAGAAGAAAGGAAAGTCGTGTCTCCGTGAAGTCTGGAGAGAGGTTGTTGGGTATGTAGGAATTAAAAAGACACGGAGTGGCATGGCCCCGTTTAAATCATAGAATAGAAATCATAGAATCACCACAGTATACAAGGAGGGCATTCGGCTCATCGAGCCCGTACCGTCCACAATCCCAACCAGGCCCTATTCCCGTAACCCCACACATTAGCACTGCTAGTCACTTGGGTCAATTTAGCATGACCAATCAACCTAACTTGCACATCTTTGGAGTGTGGGAGGAAACCAGAGCACCCGGAGGAAACCACCGCAGGCATGGGGAGAAAGTGCAAACTCCACACAGACAGTGACCCGAAGCCGGAATTGAACCCGGGTCCCTGGCGCTGTGAAACAGCAGTGCTAACCACTGTGCCGCCATGCCGCCAAATGTGAGGGAGGGAATTCTAAATTGAGCGATGGGGGACGTGTATGATGGGGGTTAGCAGGACTAAAGAGAGTAGGATGCAGGTAGTAGAGTTTGGGCGGGCTGGAGTGTATGGATCCTGGACATTGAGAGGCCAACCAGGTGAGTTGGCATGAAGTGATATTGAGCAGCGGGTGGGCTCAGGCTGATATTCTGGAAAGGGTGGCCCACTTGATTGGCACTCCTCCTTCCACAAACTTTCACTTCCAACAGCACCACTGATGAACAGTAGCAGCAGTGTATACCAGCTACAAGGTGCTCTGCAGAACTCACCAAGGTTCCTCTATAAACTGCACCTTCCAAGCCCATGACTTCGACCACCTGGAAAGACAAGGACATGGAAACACCATCACATGCAAGTTTCCCTCCAAATCACTCACCATTCTGACTTGGAGATATATCATTGTTCCTTCGCTATCATTGGGTCAAAATCCTGGAACTCTCCCCCTAATAGAACTGTGGGTGTATCTACATCACCCGGACTTCAGCGATTCTAGAAAGCAGCTCACCACCTGTCGAGGGCAGTGAGGAATGGGTAATAAATGCTGGTCAAGCCAGTGATGCCCACATCCTGCGAATGAATATTTTAAAAAATTGCCCTGCAAAGGTTCTGCAGATCCACTGCCTTTAGCTGCTGCAGGTGGCGATGCTGGCGTTGGACTGGGGTGGGCACAGTAAGAAGTCTCTCAACATCAGGTTAAAGTCCCAGCAGTTTATTTGGAATCACGGGCTTTCGGTGCACTGCTCCTTCTAACCTGATGTTGTGAGACTTCTTACTTGAGCTGCTGCAGTCCAAGGAGTGTGGGTACAAGCCGATCGGAGTTGCGGGAATGAGGAGCATGGATTCGGGAGGTGAAAGCATGTTCTTGGGATTTGGAAAGGAAGGACAGGTTGGAGCTGGGACAGTGGGTTGTGAGGATAGAGTGTTTGAGGTTTTTGAGGCAATAAATCAAATGGAAAGGAGGAGAGTTGTACCTAAAGAGGGAGCCATTTAAAATGTCAGCGAGCACAGAGGACTATCGGGAAGTTGAATGTTAGCCGGTTAGTGTGACTGTATTTGAGGAACTGGAGATGGTCTTGTGGATAAGATAAACTTGAGGAACAAAAGAAAAATCATAACTAGGCAAATGTGAGTGGTGTTACCATAGGGTTGGCACAGCATGTGGGGAGTTTAGGTTGATTTCTCGTAGACGTGTCAATTTTGAATTAATTGTGTTTAATTTTGGGCAGGTGGTGAGCATTAACTGGATGTTCAGTTGGATTGTCTGCTTAGACACCGATTTAAACTGTAGTTGTTGGATTAGGAGATGCTTGCTTGTAATCTGTAACTGCCTATGAAAGAATCATAGAATCCCTACAGTACAGGAGGCCGTCAAGTCTGTACCGACCACAATCCCACCCAGGCCCTATTCCCGTAACCCTTCATGTTTACCCTGGTAATTCCCCTGACACTAAGGGGCGCTTTAGCATGGCCGATCAACCTAACCCGCACATCTTTGGAGTGTGGGAGGAAACCCACACAGACACAGGAAGAACTTGCAAACTCCACACCGACAGTGACCTGAGGCCAGAATTGAATCCCTGGCGCTGTGAGGCAGCAGTGCTAACCACTGTGACACCATGCTGCTGCTCAGTGTAAAGATTCTCTCTCTGTTTATATCCTTTATGGACTCTGGAATAGAGCAGATCTCACTCATTAAAATGGGGAGGTGAATTGCAAGCTTGACTGTACATAGTGGTGGCATTGGCACCCTTCCCTGTGGGCTCAGTTATTTAATTATAACCTGATCCAGACAGACCAAGATCAGATTTCCGTCTCCTGATCACTATCCGTTGACCCTTGCTGGAAGGTGAGTGTGTGATGAGCAAACGGTTGTGCTGGCATTTCAGTAGTACTCACTGCTGAGGCCCATGAAGAGTGAGAAGCCAATTGGTTAAGGTACTGGAGGGTGAAGGGAGCCTTTAGAACAGTCCTTCAGCAACGTGCTGGGAGAAGGAACATCGAAGCAGGAGGGATTCTCGTGTTAGTTAGGTATAAACCAAAGGAAAGGGAACCCTTCCCTCGCCCCATTGCATGCTTGCTCAGAAGCAAATTCATCTGTTTTATTGCATGGAAACAAAATATTTTCCCCTTGGTTTTCTTCCTCAGCCACAAGCCCCTGTGGATAAAACTCTCAGCGCCATCGGTGGTGCCGTCTTTCCGATGCAAAAGCTAAACTGTGCCTTCGCCTGACCTTTCAGGTGGACATAAAAAATCCTGTGGCACCACTGCGGAGCAGGGCAGTTAACCGCTGTGTTCTCACAGAATATCATAGAATCCTACAGTGCAGAAAGAGGCCATTCGGCCCATCGAGTCTGCACCGACCACAATCCCACCCAGGCCCTAACCCCATTACGCCATGCATTTACCCTGCTAGTCCCCCTGACACTAAGAGGCAATATAGCATGGCCAAATCAACCTAACCTGCACATCTTTGGACTGTGGGAGGAAACGGGAGCAGACACTGGGAGAATGTGCAAACTTCACAGTGACCCAAGCTGGGAATCGAACCCGGGTCCCTGGCGCTGTGAGGTAGCAGTGCCAACCACTGTGCCACCCTAAGGGCCAATATTAATTCTGGCCAATATTAATTCCTCAAGCAGCATCACTAAACCACATAATCTGATCATTATCATATAGCTGTTTGTGGGAGGGATAAATAGGCTGTCATGTGTGCGGTATTACAGCAGTGACTGCACTTCTATAGTGTGTCATTGACTGTAGAGCACTTTGAAATGTGCTGAGGTTGTTAAAAGTGCTATATAATGACAAGTTTACTCATTCTTGTACTGTGGCTATCATTTGGTTGGGATGACAGTAAGATAAGGAGGGCAGTGGGTATCAGACTTGTACCACTGGGTAAATTCACAGCATTCCAATATCTTGCCTACATTAACCTATTAAATAACAAGCCTAGAGTTGGGGGGGATAACCACTGCAGTTTAATAGATGACACCGCTTATTTGAGTAGATCTCTGCATCTGAGATTAAATCATTGCCGTGTTATCATCAAGTGCTATTAAACCTCAGTAACTGTTTGAAAAATAGGTCTTTAATCACATTTCGAGTATAATTTTTATTAGATTGTGAATTGAACTTCATCCTGCGACTGTTAAATGTGTGCACATGTTGAGTGGCTGTTATTATGGAGAAACTACAGCATAATAACTGTCCCGTTACTCTCAATAGCTGAATTATCACCTTTATGCTTCCAAAGTGGAATTAATAACTTTGGAGCAGCATTATCCTAAATCAGTAGTTCCCAAAGGGTGCGGTGCGCCACACTGGTGCGGCGAGAGAGGATGGCAAGTGTGGCAGGAAGATTCAAGGACAATCAAAGAAACATTTAAACATGGTTTAAACAAGCATTGTTTTATACTTTCTGGATGTCCCATGATATTATAAAGTAGTTGTGTTCTATGTTATGAATTAAGCACTGCTTGGAGTTGGGTTTTTTTTGTTTTTGAATGTATTTCTTATCAATAAGGGTGGCACAGTGGTTAGCACTGCTGCTTCACGGCTCCAGGGACCTGGGTTCGATTCCCGGCTTGGGTCACTGTCTGTGTGGAGTTTGCACATTCTCCTCGTATCTGCGTGGGTTTTCTCCGGGTGCTCCGGTTTCCTCCCACAGTCCAAAGATGTGCGGGTTAGGTTGATTGGCCATGCTAAAATTGCCCCTTAGTGTCCTGAGATGCGTAGGTTAGAGGGATTAGTGGGTAAATGTGTAGGGATATGGGGCTAGGGCCTGGGTGGGACTGGTCGGTGCAGACTCGATGGGCCAGATGGCCTCTTTCTGCACTGTAGGGTTTCTATGATTCTAATAAAAAAATTGTTGTGGCGCGAGCAAATTTTTATTCCGAAAGTGCGGCCCAGTGAAAAAAGTTTGGGAACCACTGCCCTAAATGTTCACATTTCCCTGAAGCTAATTTTTAAAGGTTCAGATCTATCTTGGGTGCTATTTAACAGCAGCCATCTGAAAGGGGTTTACACTGAGTTGCCACTACAGTCCCTAAGGCCTGGTGTAAGATTTTAACCCACTTGTGTTGCAGTTAGCTTAGTTCTCCATAAGGATTTTGGTAAGAATGTAAGTGAACATGTTGCTCTATATCCACTTGCTCCTAGGAGAACAACCAGCAAAGCTGTACAACACAAGTAGCACGGTGGCACAGTGGTTAGCACTGCTGCCTAAAAGCGCCAGGGACCCGGGTTCGATTCCCGGCCTGGGTCACTGTTTGCGGAGTCTGCACGTTCTCCCCGTGTCTGCGTGGGTTTCCTTCGACGGTGTGAAAGACGTGCTGGTTAGGTGGATTGGCCGTGCTAAATTCTCCCTCAGTGTACCCGAACATGTGCCAGAGTGTGGCGACTAGGGGATTTTCACAATAACTTCATTGCAGTGTTAATGTAAGCCTACTTGTAACAAATAAACTAGTTATGCTTACAGGCTTGTCCTTGCTGATGGTTGTCATGCAAACAATTTGAAATGATGTCCTAAGTGTATAGCACAAGGTTTCTTTTTAACAAAAAGGAAAGGAAATGGCTTGAGGTATTATTGCTAGACTATTAATCCAGAAACTCAGCTAGTGTTCTGGGGACCCGGGTTCGAATCCCGCCACGGCAGATGGTGGAATTTGAATTTAATTAAAAAAATTTGGAATTAAGAATCTACTGATGACCATGAAACCATTGTCGATTGTTGGAAAAACCCATTTTGTTCAGTAATGTCCTTTAGGGAAGGAAATCTGCTGTCCTTACCTGGTCTGGCCTACATGTGACTCCAGAGCCACAGCAATGTGGTTGACTCTCAACTGCCCTCCAAGGGAAGGAAAGGAAGGGCAATAAATGCTGGCCAGGCCGCAACGCCCATGTCCCACAAATGAATAAAACAAAGCAAAGCATTTGGAAAGAAATAACTTGCATTGAGTTAGATAGATTTTGATAGACGAGGGAGTGCAGGAGAATTGAGATGACCACCTGGTTCAACCATGATCTTATTGAATGGAAGAGCAGATTCAAAGGGCTGAATGGCCTCCTGTTCCTTTGTATTTACTCCTGGCCTTGCACAAGTAATGTGCAGGTAAGGAAATACTTTGTGTTGTTGCTGTTGCACTGGAGGTGATGTGCTGGCCAATCTGCACAGGCCAAGTTCCCACGAACAGCAGTAGGATAATGATGAGGTTACCTGTGTTTTGGTGAAGTTGATTGAAGGACAGATATTGACTGGACTCTAGAGTGAATGCCGTTGCTCATACTCCAGTCGGGTCATTAGGTTGTCTGCATCCAAAACTGGTAGTCGTGATTATATGTTCACTGTTGTTATCTGTTGCAATGACAGTGCCCATGATTTCACGATGATTGATTGGGCTGCCGAGGGGACCAACGTGTGAAACCAGGAAAGGGGAGCTGCACTCCCAGAAGCTTACAAAGAGCAAGGTTGATGGCAAAATACTTAAACTAAAAAGTGCGGCTAGATATGTGATGAATAAGTAATTAGTATGTGGTGTGGTATTGCCACAGATAGAAGAATGCATGTTTATCTATTAGTGTCACAAGTAGGCTTACATTAACATGGCAATGAAGTTACTGTGAAAATCCCCTAGTCGCCACACACTGGCTCCTGTTCGGGTGCACCGAGGGAGAATTTAGCATGGCAAATGCACCTAACCAGCACGTCTTTCAGGAAACCAGAGTACCCGGAGGAAACCCCTGCAGACACGGGGAGAACGTGCAGACTCCGCACAGGCAGTTACCCAAGTTGGGAATCAAACCTGGGTCCCTGATGCTGTGAGGCAGCAGTGCTAACCACCATGCCACCTACACGTATGCGTGTGTGGCTATTTGTCTAGATAAATATAGGGCTTTCCACATGTTGAGTAGTATATGGGGTGTGTGCACACAAAGCTAAAGGAAAGGGGAGCTACACTCACAGCAGCATACAAAGGGCAAGTTAATGGCAAAATACTTCAAAAAGCAGACCTGGATGCGCGATGAATACATAGTGGGATAGTTTTGTAGTATACAATATGCGGATAGTCTGTATGCACATAGTATATTGCACCAAAGTTGTTGGTTTAATCCCTTTGTGGAGATGCCGGTGTTGGACTGGGGTGAACACAGTAAGAAGTCTCACAACACCAGGTTAAAGTCCAACAAGTTTATTTGGTAGCAAATACCATAAGCTTTCGGAGCACTGCTCCTTCATCAGATGGAGTGGAAATGTGCTCTCAAACAGTGCAAACAGACAAAATCAAGTTGCAGAATACTGGCTGTAGGATTCGCATTCTAATCAGTATTCTGCAACTTGATTTTGTCTGTTTGCCCTGTTTGAGAGCACATTTCCACTCCATCTGACGAAGGAGCAGTGCTCCGAAAGCTTATGGTATTTGCTACCAAATAAACCTGTTGGACTTTAACCTGGTGTTGTGAGACTTCTTACTGGGTTTAATCCCTGCCAGTGGATTGTAGCACAAGTGTGTTTATGTAATTTAAAACTATTTTCTATTGAAATTGTTCACATTTATGCAAAACCTGAGGTGCTGCTTGCTGTGTAATCTACTATCCTCTTGTGCCGACACAAAGGATGCATTTATATTATACTTTATCGCACCAACATATCTCAAAAGGGCTGCTTGCAATGAATTGCTTCCTGAAATGTTTTGCTGGTGAGTGTTAATTTGAATGAATATGAATGTACGAATTAGGAGCAGAAATAGGCCACTGGAGCCTGCTCCACCATTCAGTAAGATCATGGCTGATCTGATTGAAACCTCAACCCCACATCGCTGCCTACCTCTGATAACCTTCCACCCCCCTGTTAATCAAGAATCTATCTAGCTCTGCCTTAAAAATATTCAAAGATTCTGCTTCCACTGCCTTTTGAGGAAGAGAGTTCCAAAGACTCTGAGCAAAAATTCTCCTCCTCCTCTGTCTGAAATGAGCAACCTAGTATTTTTAAATAGTGACCCCCGGTTCTAGACTTTCCCACAAGCAAACAACCTCTCCACGTCTACCTGTCAAGAATTCTCAGGATCTTAAAGGTTTCAATCAAGTCACCTCTTGCTCTTCTGAATTCCAGTGGATACTAGCCGAACCTCTCCAACCTTTTATCGTCAGACAACCTGCCCCTTCCTGATATTTGTCTAGCAAACCTCTGAACTGTTTCTAACGCACTTGCACCTTTCTTTAAATCAGGAGAGCAGTACTGTACACAGCACTCCAGATGTGGTCTCACCACTGCCTTGTTCAACTGCAGCATAACCTCCTGACGTTGGTATTCGGTTCCTCTTGCAATAAATAATAACATTCTCAAGTTTCCTAATTACTTACTAACATTTTGTGATTGCGCACTAGGATACCCAGATCCTTCTGAATCTTGGAGTTCTGCAGTCTTTCACCATTTAGACAAGTCAACCAGAAAAAGACCCATTTGGCTCCAGAACGTACTGTTCTACGAAACTTTCCGAAGTGTTCAATGAACTCCTCATTTACGCTACCTTCACCCGCCCCGATTTTCCCAGTCTCCATATGTAGATTAAAATCCCAATAATTATCGCTGACAAACTCCTATTATCTCTCTCTTTATACCTTGTCCCACTGTATAGTTACAGGTGTACACCACTTCACAAGTGACTTGCCCTTATCATTTTTCCCCTCAACCCAAAGTGCTTCTACATTCTGGTTTCCTGAACTTTACGTCATCCCTTTCTAATGCGCTACTGCTCTCATTAATTTAACAGAGTCACCTCTCCACCTTTCCCAACTTCTGGTCCTTCCTAAATGTGTCTCACCCATCAATGTTCAGGTCCCAGTCTATATCGTTCTGTAGCCATGTCTCTATAATGGTTATCAGATTGTACTTATTAATTTCTATTTGCATTATTAGTTTGCCTCTTGTTTTGAATGCTGCATGTGTTTGGATACAGAGCCTTTAGTTTTCCCCTTTCTATTATTTTCATCATGTCTATCCTTATCTGTTAATTTGCTCTTCGATTTGTACTCTGTTGCCATGGTCTGTTTACCATTTTCTGTATTAATACCTTTGTCTCACCTTATCTTTACTCTTTGGTTTACCGCATCTTCCCAAATTTGATGCTTTGCCCCCACCATTTAGTTTAAAACTCTGTCTACTTCCCTGGTTAGGTGCATTGGCCGTGCTAAATTCTCCCTCAGTGTACCCGAACAGGTGCCAGAGTGTGGCGACTAGGGGATTTTCACAGTAACCTCATTGCAGTGTTAATGTAAGTCTACTTGTGACTAATAAATAAATTAAACTTTTAAAAAAATTAGTTCTGCGGCTCTCCAGCACGGAATGAATATCTGATGAGGCACCCCATGGAATGCTCTTCCGAGCTCAGTTGAGTTGCATTAATGAATGTAGCTGAGGTAGGAAGCCCTATGTGTGTGTCCAAGTTCAGTGGAAGATGCTCCTTGATGGTGGGGACTGAAGTCCATTGCTCGGGTCAAGTTGAACAAGCTTGAATCTATATCTAACTGTGATAAACTTGACCTGGGAGTCTGATGCAGGCACTAAATTGCCGAACTGTATAGTGTCTCAACATTGTGTGCGTTTCATTTTGAAACTGTAAAAATTCAAACAATCTGACTGAGACTGAGGGTGGCACAGTGGTTAGCATGGCTGCCTCACAGCGCCAGGAACCTGAGTTCATTTCCGGCCTGTGGTGACTGTGTGGAGTTTGCACATTCTCCCCGTGTCTGCGTGAGTTTCCTCCGGGTGCTCCGGTTTCTTCCCACAGTCCAAAAATGTGCAAATTAGCTGGATCGGCCATGTTAAATTGTCCATTAGTGTCCCAAGATCTGAATGTGTCAGGTTGCAGGGGAGGGCGCGTGGGCAAGATGCTGTGAGAGATTCGGTGCAGACTTGATGGGCTGAACGGCCTCTCCTGCATTGTAGGGATTCTATGAAACTTTGAGTCCTCCCTTCCCCCTTCAAAATATTGCTGCACCATACTTTTCAATTTATGTTCTTGAAAGCAAGGGATGGTGGGAAAACTGATGTTAACTCTGGATTGAGCTGGAGTTCCTGACTAGTCTGCTGGATGAAAGTGCCTTCCAGTATCGCACTGAGAATGTCCTCTGTCCTAATCTCGGGCAGGATACTTGGTGAGGCCCCCAACAGGCCCACTCCAAAGTATTTTACAGTAAATGAAGTACTTTTGAAGTGTCATCACTGTTGTGATGGAGGAAGCGGTTTGTGTATAGCAAGACCCCACAAATCCCAGATCATCTAAATTTTAGAGGTTGGTTGAGAGAGAAGTACTATCTGAGCCATCCCCTGCTCTTCTCCAAAATAGTGCCATGGGATCTTTTGCTTCTACCTAAGAGGGCAGGTGGAGCTTTGGTTAACATTCTAGTCTAACAATGCTACACTGGCTCGCTGGAGAGTTGCCTGGATTTTGTGCTCCAAGTCCTGAACCTTCTGACTCATGTGAGTGTGTTACCCACTGAGCCATGTATAGCTGGCTAACAAAGAGTGAAAAAAAGACTCAAGTTTCCTGCCATTCTAGGATACCTGCTTAAAGCTGCATCAGTGCAGATGTCGGGCAAGGAGAGGGCCAGATTAATTTGAGATTCCCTCCTTGGCAGACTAGCCCACAAAGCTTTGCATCCAAATAACATTTCGGTGAGCTCGTCAAGGGCTGTCGATGCCATAGGAGAACAAGCAGGGGTGGGAATGCATTATGCCCCCCTCTGTTCACACTGACCAGTGCTGTTATTGCCCCATAGTTGCCTTCTCTCAGCCATAGCTTGCACCTGACGCTCTGCCCTTTCTCTCTGTAGCTAATGTTCACAAGGAGAAGAATCACGTGATGTATGAAGGCAAACACATACACTTCTCAGAGGTCGATAACAAGCCACTGTGCTCCTACAGTCCCAAGCTCTGCAAACAGCGCCGGCTCAACGGCTACGCATTCTGCATCCGCCACGTTCTGGAGGACAAAACTGCCCCTTTCAAGCAATGTGAATTTGTAGCCAAGTACAACAGCCAGCGGTGCACGAACCCTATCCCGAAATCTGAAGATCGAAGGCAAGTCTACCTCTTTTTTTCAAATTGTGGAAAAGCGGGAGAGAGTAACTTCAACCATACCCAACCTCTGAAAATGATGAAATTCAGCACAACGCAGCTTTCACCTGCGCACAATTTTACTTCCTGTGCAAACCAGCAGGAGGTAATATTGGGCAGCGTGTAAAGGTGACGGTCCCGTGGCGGTCCCGCTTTCTCAGACCACATTGAATCGATGTTGAAAAATGATTTCTAAAAAAGGGTTGAGTGGATAGAATCTGACTTTTTTAGTTACATGCTGGTGTGTGTAATTATTGGTAACAGAGAACTACTGCTGTGTGATCTGCGTACAGTTAAATTGTCGCCAATCCTCTCCTTTTAATCCCTTTTACACTGAGGCATGCCCACGTGTAATCCTCATCTCTTCCCAAGATGATAGTTAGCAGTGGGCCACAGATTCACTGGCACTCCGGGACCTTCCTTGGCAGCTTGCATTTGTGAGCTTTGGAGAATGTTGTGTCGAGCTCCCTGGGTGTCTCCTGATAAAGCTGGAAAACCAGCGATGGTGACCTGTTCGCCAGTTTTGCTTTGCAGCCATCTGCTTAACAGTGTGATCAAGGTCATAGAAACATCGAAGATAGGATCATGGCTGATCATCCAACTCAATAGCCTAATCCTGCTTTCCCCCCATTACTTTTGATCCCATTCGCCCCAAGTGCTACATCTAGCCGTCTCGTGAATGCATTCAATGTTTTTGCATCAACTACTTCCTGTGGGAATGAATTCCACAGGCTCACCACTCTGGGTGAAGAAATGTCTCCTCATCTCCGTCCTAAATAGTCTACCCTGAATCCTCAGACGGTGACCCCTGGTTCTGGAGTCCCCCACCATTGGGAACATCCTCCCTGCATCTACCCTGTCTAGTCCTGTTAGAATTTTATAAATCTCTGAGATCCCCCCTCATTCGTCTGAACTCCAGCGAACACAATTCTAACCTAGTCAATCTCTCCTCCTACATCAGTCCCTCCATCCCCGGAATCAGCCTGGTAAAGCTTCGCTGCACTCCCTCGAGAGCAAGAACATCCTTCCTCCGAAAAGGAGACCAAAACTGCACACAATACTCTAGGTGCGGCCTCACCAAGGCCTTGTATCATTGCAACAACACACCCCTGCTCCTTACTCGAAACCTCTCGCAATGAAGGCCAACATACCATTGCCGCTTTTACTGCCTGCTGCACCTGCATGCTTACCTTCAGTGACTGGTGCACAAGGACACCCAGGTCCCTCTGTGCACTCCCCTCCCTCAATTTACAGCCATTCAGTTAGTAATATGCCGCTTTGTTTTTGCTTCCAAAGTGAATAACCTCATATTTAAATTATGCTGCATTTTCCATTGATTTGCCCATTCACCCAACCTGTCCAGATCATGCTGAACATAGAACATTACAGCGCAGTACAGGCCCTTCGGCCCTTGATGTTGCGCTGACCAGTGAAACCAATCTAAAGCCCATCTAGCCTACACTATTCCAATATCATCCATATGTTTATTCAATGACCATTTAAATGCCCTTAATGTTGGCGAGTCCACTACTGCTGCAGGCAGGGCATTCCACGCCCTTACTACTCTCTGAGTGAAGAACCTACCTCTGACATCTGTCCTATATCTATCACCCCTCAATTTAAAGCTATGTCCCCTCGTGCTAGCTATCACCATCCGAGGAAAAAGGCTCTCACTGTCCACCCTACCTAATCCTGAAGGATCTCTGCATCCTGGTCACAGTGGCAGGAACCTATTTCCTTTCACAATGGATGGTCCTTGATGTGAACAGGACTTGGCGTCCGCAAGGGCTGTGTGACTGTCCCTCCTGCCAGTGCTGTTGCTGACGGACTCCGTTCCGCCGTGTGGATTGGTGAGAGTCCTCCTGATTATTCCCTCCTATCGGTTTGTAGCAGCTGAGGCAAACACTGTCTGGGACCTTGGACCCCACCGGATCTGCAGAATGAGCATTGAAACATTCTGCACAAACTTGTGCCCCACTGCAACAGATTACCCTTCATGGGGGAAGAAAGAGCTTGCATTGAGAATAGCACAATAATTACTGAGCGACCTCACATTGAGTTGTGTTGATTATAAAGCTAAACATAGCCCTTTGTGATTAGAATTCCATTTAAAGTGGCAATGAGATTAACAGTCCCCTGAAAGGAAAAGGTGAACTTTATTTTCACAAGTTAAAAGCATTTCTTTCTTTCTTTTGTTTGACGATGTGACGTAGGCTCTAAGTTAATTCCTAATATTGCTGAGAAATATGAATTTAAAAACTTGCCTGTTAGCAGTGGACTTCAGTGTATGTGGTGCTGAATTAGAGATCCTAGACTGATCTCGGATGTTGGGCAGTGGGTTCTTACTGCCCGAGTTGTTGACCCCTGAGATATTGCGAAGCCTGCTTGGAGCAGTTCACGAATCTGGATGTAATCTTTGTTAGAATCATCAGTAATTAAAGAAGCTCTGAGCATTGACCAGGGCACCACATACTTGGTTTGTGTCTACTGCCTGGTCCACTGCCTGCGAACATGGCTGCCCCCTTGCCTTGTTTTGCCAATATAAACATTTCATCTTGAAATCATTTGTTTGGCTGCACCAGCGCATGTCTCCTTCACTCTTCCTTCTTCCTCCGTGCTCAGTTATTTTGTCCTTTTTTATTTTCTCCCTCCCCCATCCGGGCTAAGCAGTGGTGTCTTGGTCTTGTTGCTGGATGAGTAGTCCAGAGACCCAAAGCAAGATCTGGGGACCTGGGTTCAAATCCTGCCATGGCAGGTGGTGAAATTTGAATCCCAAAAGTCTAACGATGAGCACCAAACCAATGATTGTCGTTTAAAACCCATCTGGTTCACTAATGTCCTTTAGGGAAGGAAATCTGCCGTCCTTACCCGGTCTGGCACGCGTGACTCCAGACCCACAGCAATGTGGTTGACTCTCTCATGCCCTCTGAAATGGAGGGCAGTTAGGGATGGGCAATAAATGCTGGGCCCAGCCAGCGACGCTCACATCCCGTTTTTAAAAAAAGACCCACACTGCTATTTGGAAAGTGTTATTGGCATTGTTGCCCCACATCTTTTAAACTGCCACTTTATTGTGTCAGTGTTTATTGCTGAAATAATGTGCGGGAACTCCACCATTATGTACTTGTACCTTTCTCCCCCTTCCAAATGGTAATGCGGGCTGGTTTAGGGCAGATATTTTCCCTTGTGTTTCCCAGCTACTTTTCCAAGGCCTTTCATAATGCTTTATATTGCACACCATGTTTATTATTTGCTAAATTCATCCCCCTAGCTTTCTCCCGCCACCTGTGATCACTCTATATCCAGCCATACTTCATCCTGATGTGGAGATGCCGGCGCTGGACTGGGGTGGGGCACAGTAAGAAGTCTCACAACACCAGGTTAAAGTTTAATTGGAATCGTGAGCTTTTGGAGCACTCGCCTGATGAAGGAGCAGCACTCCGAAAGTTCGTGATTCCAATTAAACCTGTTGGACTTTAACCTGGTGTTGTGCGACTTCTTACTGTGCTGCTTCCCAGCACAATGGTTTACGGATCAGAATGGTGGACTCCCCTACATGTATTGGCGCACTCCTCGGGACTCCCTCCATCCTAAACCTGAAACGACAAAACCACCTATTTGAACGAAAGTTAACGTTGCAGAATTGTTTTGAGTGCGTTCATGTCCAGCAACAAAAGTAGCACGTTAATAAATCAACAGTGACAAAAAAATACACACAAACAATCCTATCCAGTCTGGACATGTCTCTTCCTGCGGCATTGAGGAGACTGAGGGGGGTGCCTTGGTCAAAGTCTTTAAGAAGATGAAGATGTTTCCATTCGTGAGTGGGTCCAAAACCTGGTGCGATATCTGCAGCTATAAATATGTACGGAAGGCAATCACCGATATATCCAGTGGGTGACTCGAGAGAAACTTCTTT
The DNA here is from genome assembly GCF_964213995.1 of Mustelus asterias. Taxonomy (NCBI): domain Eukaryota; kingdom Metazoa; phylum Chordata; class Chondrichthyes; order Carcharhiniformes; family Triakidae; genus Mustelus; species Mustelus asterias. Next base: position 96,309,394 of record NC_135814.1, read on the forward strand.
ACCTGCGAGTGGTTTGAATGTGGAACGGATTGCCTCATGATGTAGTTGAGAGCAAACCGTATAGATGCATCCAAGGAGATGCAACACAAGTAAGTTATGGTGTGAGGAGGATTATGTGGCCCACAAGCAAAGGCACAGATCTGCTGGGTCAAATGGCCTATTGCTGCGTAATTCTGTAATGCTCAGTTTGGAAGCGTATGTAACTCAAAAAGAGCTATATCCACCATCCCCAGGTTTGGGAAGAGGGAATTATAATTGTACTGCTGAATCTTTTTCACGGTTGTGGTGGACCCAGCCGAGGAATGTTTCTCCCGCCAACCCTGCATGTTTGAAATCTGAGGTGAGCGTCACAGTGCTGGAATATTTATGTCGAGTGATATCATAGTCCTGGCCCCAGTGCTCTGAGGGATATGGGAGTTGACTGGAACAAGGTGTGACACTGCGTCGTGACAGTTCCCTTACTGTGCTAATCCTTTCTTGCTTCTCTGACAGATACTGCAACAGTCACCTGCAAGTCCTCGGTTTGGTGCCCAAGAAGGAGCGGAAGAAGAAGAATGAGCAGCTAGAGGACGTCCGCCCCCGACTGCACCCTGATGCTACCATGGCAGTTAGCCTGGCAGTGCCCTCACTGGCCTTGAAGGCAGCGAATGGTCTGAACGGGCCGACACGCTCCCCGCAGAGGCCACGGCTGACTCTCCAATACCTGGAGCATGAGCTCGACGACCCGTTTGCTTTCCCTGACGACGATGACTGTGTTCTGAGGAAAGGGACTGTCAAACGGAAGCTTCAGACCAAACTGGCTCAGAATCGACAGCAGCAGCGACTGCTGCGAGAGCCCGAGACTTTCAGACTGCAACCAGAGCACTTTATCCCCCACCTCACGCCGTCGCGGCCGCTGTACCCTGGCACTCCCCCTCTCTCGAGTCCCCCCCGACCCGCTGGACTGTCGCAGGGCCTGCTATGCAAACCCCTTCCACCTCCACCCTCGACTCCCAGCTTGCCGCCAGCAGCGGCGGCAGCTCACGGCATCGCTACGGCAACGCCAGCCTCGCACTCGCCAAATGGAAAGCCCCACCGGTCTGCCTCGCCGCCCCAGCACACGCCGCCGCCACCGCCGCTGCCTTCACAGCCGGCTGCGGCCCTCCCCTCGCCTGTCGTGACGGCAACGAACTCTCCCCGGCCCGACGTGGTGGTCCTCAAAGCTTCAAGCTCCACGCCGGTCTGCAAGCAGCGCTCGGCCTGTGTAAACAGGCTGCAGAGACTAGCAAAGCTCTGTGTTGAGAAACAACTATTGCACCGAGATCTCTTCCCACATTTAGGTAGGAACATGCGCGGTCTTTAATAATCTACTCTGCTGGAAAGGCAGTCCTTTATCACATGCGGCTCCTCAGGGCAACAAGTCACTGCCTGATTCCGTGAAAACAAGCAGCAATAAATTAAAATAAAGCACCAAAACAGTTTGGGCACCGAGAGATGACCCATAAGTTTTCCAAAACTAATACCAGAACTGAAGTTATAACCAGCTGGAATGATTAAACTGACTGGGGGCTCTTTTCTCCACTGGAGAGGAGGGGTGACCTGACGGAGATCTTGATGATTATGAGAAGGTTTATTCGGATACACGTGCATAAAATATTTCCACTGGCGGGATAGTCTGAAACCAGGGGCCATAAATATATCTCTCTCAAAAACAGAAACTGCTGGCAAATCTCAACAGGTCTGACAGCACCTGTGGAGAGAGAACAGAGCCAACATTTCGAGTCTGGATGACCCTTCGTCAGAGGTGAGGAGAAGAAAAGAGCTGAAGAGAAAGTCCTTCTCGTCAGAGCTCTGACGAGGAGTCATCCAGACTCGAAACGTTGACTCTGTTCTCTTTCCACGGATACTGTCCGACCTGCTGAGATTTTCCAGCACTTTTCTGTTTTTGTTTCTGATTCCAGCTTCCGCAATATTTTCCTTTTATTTTGGCCATAAATATATGATAGTCGTTAACGAATCCAACAAGGAATTTCAGGAGAAACATCTTTGCTCAGCGAGTGGTGCCAGTGTGACACTTGCTGCCTTATGCAGTGATTGAGGGGATGGAATAAGTGTGCTGAAGGCGGGCGGAGATACTTTGTATTATCACGAGGGAGAAAGGGATAGAAGGTACATGGATAGATAAACTGATGTGTGGAGCGTAAATACTTGGAAAGACATGCTGGGCGAATGGTTTTATTTTGTGCTGTGTGTTCTTGTAAATTCAGATGGTTCCTTTTCTACCCAAAGTATTCCTCCAGGTGCTCTCTGTTTTGCACCTTTTCTCCTCCACCGTCTCCTCTGAAGGTGTTACCTTCTTCCTGGGGCCTGGTTCCTTAATTCCAATCTTTAGGCCAATGATGCCACACTCCCAAGTACAAGCTTTGATACCGAGTGCCTCGCAGCTTTTAAAAAAATTATTTCACGGGGTGTGGGCATCGCTGTCTGGGCCAGCATTTATTCCCCATCCCGAATTGCCCTGGAGAAGGTGGGGGTGAGCTGGCGCCTTGAACCGTGACAGCCCACGTGGTGTAGAAACACCCACAGTGCAGTGAGTTAGGGATGTTGACCCAGCGACAGTGAAGGATTGGCGATGTATTTCCGAGTCAGGATGGTGAGTGACTTGGAGGGGGACTTGCAGGTCGTGTTCCCATACCCTTTGGTGATAGAGGTCACGGGTCTGCAAGGCGGTGTTGAAGGCGCCTCGGGGAGTTGCTGCAGTGTGTCTTGTAGATGATACACGCTGATGGTACGCAGCTTGACCTCAGTGATATTTTGGGTAATCCTGTTATGTTCACATCCACACCGGCATACTGCCTACTGAGGTCACTGGCAAGTAATTGGGAGTTAGAAACCTGTCTGCCTTTGTGTTTTCAAGTAGCAATTATAGAATCCCTACAGTACAGAAGGAGGCTGTTTGGACCATTGAGCCTGTACCGACCACTATCCCACCCAGGCCCTGTCCCCGTAACCCCAATCCCCCTGACACTAAGGGGCAATTTAGCACAGCCAATCCACCTAATCTGCACATCTTTGGACTGTGGGAGGAAACCGGAGCACCCGGAGGAAACCCACGCAGACACGGGGAGAACGTGCAGACTCCACACAGACAGTGACCCGAGGCTGGAATTGAACCTGGGTTCGTGGCGCTGTGAGGCAGCAGTGTTAACCACTGTGCCACCGGGATTAGAGGAGAGGGAGATCGAGAGATGGAAAGGTGGAATGAATTCCAAGAGTTGGGGCCAGAACAAGCGAGGATACAGCTGCTAAATGGTGAAGCAAAAGCAATCGGGGATGCCGGACTGGATGAGAACCGAGATGATGGGGCGGGGGGGGGCGGTTTTAACAGGGCTGGAGGAAGTTACAAAGATACAGGGGGTCCAGGCCGTGGAGGGATTTGAAAACAAGGGGAGACTCTTTAAATTGAGGCATTGTCAGACTGAAAGCCAATGTAAGTCATACAGTACAGGGGTGATGAGTGACGGGACTTGGTGCCTGGTAGCATAGAGACAAAAGAAGTTTGGACCAGCTCCAGTTTATGGAGGGTGCTAGGTGTGAGGCTGGCTAGGAGAGCTACGGAATAGTTGAGTGAAGAGAGAACAAAGTAATGGGTGATGGGCTGAGAGGGTGTAGTGAAGTGTGTTTTTTTCCTTTTGATTTTCATTTCTTCACTTCCTTTATCTCTCCTCGCCCATTTTCCTACGTGCCATCATTTAATTCCTGACAACCAGATAGAGAGACACGCTCTTTGTTTGTTTGTAAACAGTTTGAGTTGAGCTGCCACAAGGCTATTAGTGTGACCCCATTGAACAATATTTCCTTGTTCACTCTTAGTGACCACAACAGGCCGGTATTTCCTGTGAACCGTAAGGCCAGGCGGCCACTGGCTGACGCTAAACGGAGTCTGACAATATATTGGCGTTTGTTTGCCGCTGGAGAGCTTAAGCAGAAGTGTTTTTAACAGAGCAGGTTGTTGGGGTGTGTAACGTTTTGCAACCGAGTGGTTGAAACTGAAACCATTGCATAGTTTAAGGGAAAGCTTGATATAAATATTCAAAGTAAGGAAGGTACAGAATTATCAAAGCAAATTACTGCAGTGCAGAATTCCTGTGTCAAAGAGCCGGCACAGGCACAACGGGCCAAGTGGCCTTGTGCGCTTAAACCTCTGTTTCAACATTGTCACGCAGGTGGGTCGAACAGGTGGGTGAAAATCCTCTGTGTAAAATGTCATTAGATTTTTTGACAGAAACACAGATTACCTCCTTGCTGGTTGTGGAACCTTGATGCGTGCAAAGTGTCTGTCTCATTTTCGATATTACAACAGTGATGAGGCATCAAAAAAAGTATGTCATTGCTGTGAAGTGATTTGGGACACCCTGAGGTTATGCAAGGTCCTCTAGGAATGCACGTCTTTATCTCCCTCCTTGCTTTAGTTGGAAAAGTGTAGTAGGAGATGACACTGTTCCCAGAAGGAATAAGTGATGGACATTTTAGAGGAGGTTTAGTTATTATAGCATCCTCCACCCTCCCGCTTGTGATGAGGATGGCAGTCGTTGGTGTAAAAAGCACGCAATGTGAGCTCCTTTGATAGGATGAAGCTTTGCCTTGAAGAACTATGGATAATACACTGCACGTGCATAAACTCATCCAGCTAGTGTTTATTTTGCCCATTTGTACTCAACCAGTGTTAGCCTTTCACCACCAGTTAGCTGGAACAAATTCAGTGAGCAGTTGCTACGTGGTTGGCAGTAAAGTGAATAGCAAGTCCAGAACTGGGTGGGACAAAGGCAGTGGGTTTTGACGTTTGCATTCTTTTATTCTACTTTGCCACCTATGATGAAAATGAAGGAAGAATTCACTGCCTGAAAGGGTAATGGACGTAGGTTCAATAGAAACTTACAAAAAGATATTGGATACATGATGAAAAAGCAACAAGTAGCAGAGTTGGGGAAAGATTATGGGAATGAGCCTCACTGGATGGCTCTTAGAGCTAGCAAATTATCTCTGAATACTGAGACCTCCTTGATAAGCTGAGACTTCAGGAAGCAATCTGACCTGGAGATACACATTAGCATTCTTCTCAGCCATATGTGGCTTGAGTGTGACTGAGACGTCAGCAGCTGCGAGACTCGGATTGTCAATGTTAATCCTCCGGATGGGACACTGGACCCAAGGACCACTGTTGACCTCTCAGTGAAGTTAGAAGTCTCACAACAGCAGGTTAAAGTCCCAACAGGTTTATTTGGGATCATGACCCGTCGGAGCGCTGCTCCTTCATCAGGTCAGTCATCACTCACCTGATGAAGGAGCGGCGCTCCGAAAGCTCATGATTCCTAATAAACCTGTTGGACTTTTAACCTGGTGTTGTGAGACTTCTGACTGCACCCACCCCAGTCCAACGCCGGCATCTCCATCTCATGGCTCTCACTGAAGTGCACAGGGCATTGAGCTGATGTTTGAAGTAAAGTAGGAGAGCTCTCCCTGGCCTCCTGGCCAATAATGCTCCCACTTGCATCAACATTTTTTAAAAAAAGGCTATCCAGTCACCATCGTGTTGCTGTTTCTAGAATCTTGCTGTGCGCAAATTGGCTGCTGTGTTTCTTACACTACAGTACTGACGGAACTGCAAAAGTGTTTCATTGACTGTAAAGCACAGGGATGCCGCAAGATCAAAAGTGATGCTGTATAGATGCAAGTTTCGTGACTGGCTGCAATTAGTATGGAAGTGACCTTGCAATGTATGTTTCACGCACCACTTGAATTCAAGCTGTGGCAGCATTGCACTGTTTCTGCACCTGCGGACATCACAGAAACTTGCTGAGCATGCTTTCCACACGAGATAACTACAGAGACTCACTAACTCTAGGATGCAAGATAACCCCTGGCAAGCGGCAGGTGTCTCACAATACCAGGTTAAAGTCCAACAGGTTTATTTGGCAGCACAAGCTTTCGGACTCTTGCTCCTTCATCAGGAGCGAGACTCCGAAAGCTTGTGCTGCCAAATAAACCTGTTGGACTTTAACCTGGTATTGTGAGACTTATTAATGTGCTTACCCCAGTCCAACGCTGGCATCTCCACATCAAGAGGCAGGTGCCCATGTCGGAAATGCCAATAACAAGTTTCTGGTCTGTGTCACACTTAGAACATTACCAACATGCTAACTCTTCATGGCAGTGCTCAGATTAACCTTTCAGAATGCATAAGGGGACGTTTCAAATTAAGTGGTAATCCTTGGAGGTCAACGTGACGATAGGGTCCGGAGCTACAAGGGGCAGTGTTAATGAAGACTAAATCTTTGGGGAATGGTGTGTACATGGGATGGTAATACCCAGGGGTCAATGTGTTAATGCGGACAGTAACTCTAGGGGTCAGTGTGTTAATGGGGACAGCAACTCTAGGGGTCAGTGTGTTAATGCGGACAGTAACTCTCGGGGTCAGTGTGTTAATGCGGACAGTAACTCTAGGGGTCAGTGTGTTAATGCGGACAGTAACTCTCGGGGTCAGTGTGTTATGCGGACAGTAACTATAGGGGTCAGTGTGTTAATGGGGACAGTAACTCTAGGGGTCAGTGTGTTAATGGGGACAGTAACTCTCGGTGTCAGTGTGTTAATGGAGACAGTAACTCTCGGTGTCAGTGTGTTAATGGAGACAGTAACTATAGGGGTCAGTGTGTTAATGGGGACAGTAACTCTCGGGGTCAGTGTGTTAATGGGGACAGTAACTCGAGGGGTCAGTGTGTTAATGGGGACAGTAACTCTCGGGGTCAGTGTGTTAATGGGGACAGTAACTCGAGGGGTCAGTGTGTTAATGGGGGCAGTAACTCCAGGGGTCAGTGTGTTAATGGGGACAGTAACTCCAGGGGTCAGTGTGTTAATGGGGACAGTAACCCGAGGGGTCAGTGTGTTAATGGGGACAGTAACACTCGGGGTCAGCGTGTTAATGGGGACGGTATCTCTCGGCGTCAGTATGTTAATGGGGACAGTCACTCTCGGGGTCAAAGAACAGTACAGCACAGGAAACAGGCCCTTCGGCCCTCCAAGCCTGTGCCGCTCCTTGGTCCAACTAGACCAATCGTTTGTATCCCTCCATTCCCAGGCTGCTCATGTGACTATCCAGGCAAGTCTTAAACGATGTCAGCGTGCCTGCCTCCACCACCCTACTTGGCAGCGCATTCCAGGCCCCCACCACCTTCTGTGTAAAAAAACGTCCCTCTGATGTCTGAGTTATACTTCGCCCCTCTCAGCTTGAGCCCGTGACCCCTCGTGATCATCACCTCCGACCTGGGAAAAAGCTTCCCACTGTTCACCCTATCTATACCCTTCATAATCTTGTATACCTCTATTAGATCTCCCCTCATTCTCCGTCTTTCCAAGGAGAACAACCCCAGTCTACCCAATCTCTCCTCATAGCTAAGACCCTCCATACCAGGCAACATCCTGGTAAACCTTCTCTGCACCCTCTCCAATGCCTCCACGTCCTTCTGGTAGTGCGGCGACCAGAACTGGACGCAGTACTCCAAATGTGGCCTAACCAGCGTTCCATACAGCTGCATCATCAGACTCCAGCTTTTATACTCTATACCCCGTCCTATAAAGGCAAGCATACCATATGCCTTCTTCACCACCTTCTCAGGGTCATTGTGTTAATGGGGACAGTCACTCGAGGGGTCAGTGTGTTAATGGGGACAGTCACTCGAGGGGTCAGTGTGTTAATGGGGACAGTAACTCTCGGGGTCAGTGTGTTAATGGGGACAGTAACTCCAGGCGGTCAGTGTGTTAATGGTCACTGTTACTCTAGGGGTCAGCGTGTTCTTTGGACAGTAACTCACAGGGTCAGTGTGTTAATGGGGACAGTAACTCTTGGGGTCAGTGTGTTAATGGGGACAGTAACTCTCGGGGTCAGTGTGTTAATGGGGACAGTAACTCTCTGGGTCAGTGTGTTAATGGGGACAGGAACTCTCTGGGTCAGTAGGTTAATGGGGACAGTAACTCTAGGGGTCAGTGTGTTTACGGGGACAGTATCTCGAGGGGTCAGTGTGCTAATGGGGTTAGTGACTCTAGGGGTCAGTGTGTTAATGGGACCATTACTCATGGGGTCAAAAGAACAAAGAACAATACAGCACAGGAACAGGCCCTTCGGCCCTCCAAGCCTGCACCGATCACATGTTCCTAACTAGACCATCTGTTTGTATCCCTCTATTCCCAGTCTGTTCATGTGGCTATCTAGATAAGTCTTAAATGATCCTAGCGTGTCTGCCTCAACCACCTTGCTTGGTAGTACATTCCAGGCCCCCACCACCCTCTGTTTAAAAAAGTCCCCCGCATATCCGTATTGAACCATGCCTCCCTTACCTTGAACTTGTGACCCCTTGTGTTTGTCATTTCTGACCTGGGAAAAAACTTCCAACTGTTCACCCTATCGATGCCCTTCATAATTTGATAAACTTCTATTAGGTCGCCCCTCAACCTCCGTCTTTCCACGATAGGAACAACCCTAGTTTACTCAATCTCACCTCATAGCTAATACCCTCCATACCAGGCAACATCCTAGTAAACCTTTTCTGCACTCTCTCCAAAGCCTCAACGTCCTTCTGGTAGTGTGGTGACCAGAACTGGACGCAGTATTCCAGATGTGGCCTAACTAACATTCTATATAACTGCAACATCATATGCCAACTTTTATACTCTATGCCCCGTCCAATAAAGGCAAGCATGCCATATGCCTTCACCACCTTCTCCACCTGTGCTGCCACCTTTAAGGATCTGTGTACTTGCACACCCAAATCCCTCTGTGTCTATACTCCTGATGGTTCTGCCATTTATTGTATAGCTCCCCCCTGCATTAGATCTACCAAAATGCATCACTTCGCATTTATCTGGATTAAATTCCATCTGCCATTTCTCCGCCCAATGTTCCAGCCTATCTATATCCTGCTGTATTCTCTGACAATGTTCATCACTATCCGCAACACCAGCAATCTTTGTGTCGTCCGCAAACTTACTAATCAGACCAGCTACATCTTCTTCCAAATCATTTATATTTATCACAAAGAGCAGAGGTCCCAGTACAGAGCCCTGCGGTACACCACTAGTCACAGACCTCCAATCAGAAAATGACCCCTCCACTGCTACCCTCTGTCTTCTATGGCCAAGCCAGTTCTGTACCCATCTAGCTAGTTCACCTTTGATCCTGTGAGATTTAACCTTTTGCACCAGCCTGCCATGAGGGACCTTGTCAAATGCTTTACTAAAATCCATGTAGACGACATCCACGGCCCATCCCTCGTCGATCATTTTTGTCACCTCCTCAAAAAACTCAACCAAATTTGTGAGGCATGACTTCCCTCGTATACAGCCATGTTGTCTATCGATATTGAGACTATTCAGTTTGAAATGTGTATAGATCCTATCTCTAAGAATCTTCAACAATTTCCCTACCACGGACGTCAAGCTCACTGGCCTATAATTACCCGGGTTATACTTGCTACCCTTCTTAAATAACAGGACCACATTTGCTATCCTCTGGGACCTCACTTGTACTCCACTCCATTTCCACTCCATCTGACGAGGGAGCAGCGCTCCGAAAGCTAATGGCATTTGCTACCAAATAAACCTGTTGGACTTTAACCTGGTGTTGTTAAAACTCTTACTGTGTTTACCTCACCTGTGTCCAATGAAGAAACAAAGATTTCTGTTAGAGGCCCAGCAATTTCATCTCTTGTCTCTCTCAAATCTAGGACAGATGCCATCTGGCCCTGGGGATTTGTCTACCTTAATCCTTCCTATAACACTTCCTCCCTTGTAATTGAGATTTGTTCTAACGGGTCTACACATCCCTCTGAGACACTACCAATCAATGTGTCCCTCTCCTTTGTGAATACTGATGCAAAGTATTCATTTAGGATCTCACCTATTTCCTCGGGTTTGAAGCATAATTCCCCATCTTTGTTCTTGAGAAGTCCAACTCTTTCTCTGACAGCCCTCTTGTTCCTAACATATGTATAAAATGCCTTGGAATTCTCCTTAATCCTGTCTGCCAAGGACATTTCGTGACCCCTTTTTGCCCTTCTAACTCCCTGTTTGAGTTATTTTCTACTTTCTCTGTATTCCTCCAGTGCTTCATCTGTTTTTAGCTGCCTGGACCTCATGTATGCCTCTTTTTTTCTTTTTGATTAGACCCACAATTTCCCTGGTTATCCACGGCTCTCGAATCCTACCTTTCCTGTCCTTCCTTTTTACAGGCACATGCCTGTCCTGCACTCCTATCAACTGCTCCTTAAAAGACACCCACATGCCAGATGTGGATTTACTCTCGAACAGCCTCTCCCAATCAACAGCCACCAAATCCTGCCTAATCAGGCTGTAGTTAGCCTTCCCCCAATTCAGCACCTTACCCATAGGACAACACTCAGCCTTTTTCATGACCATCCGAAAGTTTACAGAATTGTGGTCACTGTTCGCCACATGTTCCCCCACTGAAACTTTGATGACCTGACCGGGCTCATTCCCCAGTACTAGGTCCAGTATAGCCCACTCTCTAGTTGGACTATCAACATATTGTTCCAAGGAACCTTCCTGGACACATTTTACAAATTCCTCCCCGTCCGGACCCCCAGCCCTAAGGGATTTCCAGTCTATATGAGGGAAATTAAAGTCCTCCACTACAACAACCCTATTTTTTCTACACCTGTCCAGAATCTCCTTACATATCCGTTCCTCCACTTCCCGTGGGCTGTTGGGAGGCCTGTAGTATACCCCCAGCATAGTGACTGCGCCCTTCCTGTTTCTGAGCTCCACCCACAGTGACTCGTTACATGATCCTTCCAAATTGTCCACCCTCTGTACCGCTGTAATATGCTCCCTAACCAGTATTGCTACTCCCCCACCTCTTCTAGCTCCTCCTCTGTCTCGCCTAAAACACTTATACCCCGGAATATTCAGCTGCCAGTCCTGTCCTTTTAACCAAGTCTCTGTCATTGCAACTACATCCAAATTCCGCGCATGCATTAAGGCTCCAAGTTCATCTGTCTTGCCCATTACGCTCCTTGCATTGAAGCAGATGCACTCCAGACCTCCAGGCCCACTGAGTTCATCCTCCCCCAGATTGCTCTTCCTCTTAGGGTAGCCTTGTCTTGGCCCCATGCTTGTCCCCAGTCTCTACGCTTGCTGACCTATTGTTCTGATTCCCACCCCCCTGCCACATTAGTTTAAACCCAGCCGAACCACACTAGCAAACCTCCCAGCCAGGATATTGGTGCCCCTCCAGTTCGGGCGTAACCCGTCCTCCTTGTACAGGTCCCATCCTCCCTGGAAGACTTCCCAGTGATCCACGAATCTGAAACCCTCCCTCCTGCACCAGTTCTTTAGCCACGTGTTCAGCTGCACAATCTCCCTGTTCTGAGCCTCACTAGCACGTGGCACGGGGAGTAATCCAGAGATTGCTACCCTAGAGGTCCTGGTTTTTAGCCTTCTACCTAACTCCCTACATTGCTCTTGCAGTACTCCCCTGCTCTTTTTGCCTACGTCATTGTGTTACCGAGGACAGTAACTCTTGGGGTTAGTGACTCTTGGGGTCAGTGTGTTAATGGGGACAGTAACTCTTGGGGTCAGTGTGTTAATGGTGAGTAACTCTAGGAGCAAGTGTGTTAATAGGGACAGTGACTCGGGGTCAGTGTGTTAATGGGTACAGTAACTCTAGGGATCAGTGTGTTAATGGGGACAATAATTCCATGGGTCAGTGTGTTAATGGGACCCGTAACACTCGGGTTCAGTGTGTTAATGGGGGCAGTAACTCTTAGGGTCAGTGTGTTAATGGAGACAGTAGCTCTCGGGGTCTGTATGTTTAATGGGTCAGTAATTCTAGGGGTCAGTGTGTTAATGGGCACAGTAACTCCAGGGGTCAGTATGTTAGTGGGGGCAGTAACTCTCGGAGTCGGTGTGTTATTGGGACAGCAACTGTCGGGGTCAGTGTGTTAATGGGGTCAGTAACTCTCAGGGTCAGTGTGTTAATGGGGACAGTAACCCTCGGTCAGTGTGCGGGAAATTGAGGAGCAAAATATGTAAGGAGATTACAGATAGCTCCAAGAAAAATAGGATGGTAATAGTCGGAGATTTTAATTTTCCCAACATTGACTGGGACAGCCATAGTATTGGAGGGTTGGATGGAAAGAAATTTGTTGGGTGTATTCAGGAGGAATTTCTTAGTCAGTATGTGGATGGCCCAATTAGAGAGGGGGCAAAACCTGACCTCTTGGGAAATAAGGAAGGGCAGGTGACAGAAGTGTTAGTGAGGGGTCACTTTGGGACCAGTGACCATAATTCTATTAGTTTTAAGATAGCTATGGAGAATGATAGGTCTGTTCCAAAAGTTAATATTCTAAATTGGGGCAAGGCCAATTTTGATAGTATCAGACAGGAACTTTCAAAAGTTAATTGGGGGAGTCTGTGGGAAGGCAAAGGGACGTCTGGTAAGTGGCAAGCTTTCAAAAGTGTGTTAACCAGGGTTCAGGGTAAACACGCTCCTCTTCTGGCAGAAATCGGGAACCTTGGATGACTCGGGATATTGAGGCCCTGGTCAAGAAGCAGAAAGAGGCACATGTGCATAGACAGCTGGGATCAAGTGAATCTCTTGAAGAGTATAGGGGGTGTAGGAGTAGAGTTAAGAGAGAAATCAGGAGGGCAAAAAGGGGACACGAGATTGTTTTGGCAGATAAGGCAAAGGAGAATCCAAAGAGCTTCTACAAATACATAAAGGGCAAAAGAGTAACAAGGGAGAAAGTAGAGCCTCTTAAGGATCAACAAGGTAATCTATGTGTGGATCCACAAGGGATGGGTGAGATCCTAAATGAATATTTCTCATCAGTATTTACTGTTGAGAAAAGCATGGATGTTAGGGAACTTGGGGAAATAAATAGTGATGTCTTGAGGAGTAGACATATTACAGAGAAGGAGGTGCTGGAAGTCTTAAAGCGCATCAAGGTAGATAAATCTGCGGGACCTGATGAGGTATATCCCAGGACGTTGTGGGAGGCCAGGGAGGAAATTGCGGGTCCCCTAGCTGAGATATTTGAATCATCGATAGTCACGGCTGAGGTGCCTGAAGATTGCAGAGTGGCAAATGTTGTGCCTTTGTTTAAAAAGGGCTGCAGGGAAAAGCCTGGGAACTGCAGGCCAGTGAGCCTCACATCTGTGGTGGGTAAATTGTTGGAAGGTATTTTGAGAGACAGGATCTACAGGTATTTAGAGACGCAAGGACTGATTAGGGACAGTCGGCATGGCTTTATGAGTGGAAAATCGTGTCTCTCAAATTTGATAGAGTTTTTTGAAGGGGTAACCAAGAAGGTAGATGAGGGCAGTGCAGTTGATGTTGTCTACATGGACTTTAGCAAGGCCTTGACAAGGTACTACATGGTAGGTTGTTGCATAAAGTTAAATCTCACGGGATCCAGGGTGAGGTATCTAAAGGGATACAAAATTGGCTTCTTGACAGAAACCAGAGGGTGTTTGTAGAGAGTTGTTTTTCAAACTGGAGGCCTGTGACCAGTGGTGTGCCTCAGGGATCAGTGCTGGGCCCACTGTTGTTTGTCATTGATATCAATGATTTGGATGAGAATGTAGGGGGCATGGTTAATAAGTTTGCAGATGACACCAAGATTGGTGGCATGGTGGACAGTGAGGAAGGTTATCTCCAATTGCAGCAGGATCTTGATCAATTGGGCCAGTGGGCTGGCAAATGGCAGATGGAGTTTAATTTAGACAAATGCGAGGTAATGCATTTTGGTAGATTTAACCAGGGCAGGACTTACTCAGTTAATGGTAGGGCGTTGGGGAGAGTTACAGAACAAAGAGATCCAGGTGTACATGTTCATAGCTCCTTGAAAGTGGAGTCACAGGTGGGCAGAGTGGTGAAGAAGGCATTCGGCATGCTTGGTTTCATCGGTCAGAACATTAAATACAGGAGTTGGGACGTCTTGTTGAAGTTGTACAAGACATTGGTAAGGCCACACTTGGAATACTGTGTGCAATTCTGGTCACCCTAATTTAGAAAGGATATTATTAAACTAGAAAGAGTGCAGAAAAGATTTACTAGGATGCTACCGGGACTTGATGGATTGAGTTATAAGGAGAGGCTGGATAGACTGGGACTTTTTTCTCTGGAGCGTAGGAGGCTGAGGGGTGATCTTATAGAGGACTACAAAATAATGAGGGGCATAGACAGGGGAGACAGTCAATATCTTTTCCCAAAGATAGGGGAGTCTAAAACTAGAGGGCATAGGTTTAAGGTGAGAGGGGAGAGATACAAAGGTGTCCAGAGGGGCAATTCTTTCACACAGAGGGTGGTGAGTGTCTGGAACAAGCTGCCAGAGGTAGTAGAAGCGGGTACAATTTTATCTTTTAAAAGGCATTTAGATAGTTACATGGGTACAATGGGTATAGAGGGATATGGGCCAAATGCGTGCAATTAGGATTAGTTTAGGGGTTTTAAAAAAAAGGGCAGCATGGACAAGTTGGGCCGAAGGGCCCGTTTCCATGCTGTAAACCTCTGACTCCATGACTGTAACTTTAGGGGTCAGTGTGTTATTGGGGACAGTAACTCTCGGGGTCATTGTGTTAGCGGGGACAGTAACTCTCGGGGTCAGTGTGTTAATGGGGACAGTAACTCTCGGGGTCAGTGTGTTAGCGGGGACAGTAACTCTCGGTCAGTGTGTTAATGGGGACAGTAACTCTCGGGGTCAGTGTGTTAATGGGGACAGTAACTCGAGGGGTCAGTGTGTTAGCGGGGACAGTAACTCTCGGTCAGTGTGTTAATGGGGACAGTAACTCGAGGGGTCAGTGTGTTAATGGGGACAGTAACTCTAGGGGTCAGTGTGTTAGTGGGGACAGTAACTCTAGGGGTCAGTGTGTTAGTGGGGACAGTAACTCGAGGGGTCAGTGTGTTAATGGGGGACAGTAACTCTCGGGGTCAGTGTGTTAGTGGGGACAGTAACTCTAGGGGTCAGTGTGTTAATGGAGACAGTAACTCTCGGGGTCAGTGTGTTAATGGAGACAGTAACTCTCAGGGTCAGTGTGTTAATGGGGACAGTAACTCTAGGGTCAGTGTGTTAATGGGGGACAGTAACTCTAGGGGTCAGTGTGTTAATGGGGACAGTAACTCGAGGGGTCAGTGTGTTAATGGAGACAGTAACTCTAGGGTCAGTGTGTTAATGGAGACAGTAACTCTCGGGGTCAGTGTGTTAATGGAGACAGTAACTCTCAGGGTCAGTGTGTTAATGGGGACAGTAACTCTAGGGTCAGTGTGTTAATGGGGGACAGTAACTCTAGGGGTCAGTGTGTTAATGGAGACAGTAACTCTAGGGGTCAGTGTGTTAATGGAGACAGTAACTCTAGGGGTCAGTGTGTTAATGGAGACAGTAACTCTAGGGGTCAGTGTGTTAATGGGGACAGTAACTCTAGGGGTCAGTGTGTTAATGGAGACAGTAACTCTAGGGGTCAGTGTGTTAATGGAGACAGTAACTCTCGGGGTCAGTGTGTTAATGGAGACAGTAACTCTCGGGGTCAGTGTGTTAATGGGGACAGTAACTCTCGGGGTCAGTGTGTTAATGGGGGACAGTAACTCTAGGGTCAGTGTGTTAATGGGGACAGTAACTCTAGGGGTCAGTGTGTTAATGGGGGACAGTAACTCTAGGGTCAGTGTGTTAATGGAGACAGTAACTCTAGGGTCAGTGTGTTAATGGGGACAGTAACTCTAGGATCAGTGTGTTAATGGAGACAGTAACTCTAGGGTCAGTGTGTTAATGGGGACAGTAACTCTAGGGGTCAGTGTGTTAATGGAGACAGTAACTCTAGGGGTCAGTGTGTTAATGGGGACAGTAACTCGGGGTCAGTGTGATAATGGGGACAGTAACTCTCGGGTTCAGTGTGTTAATGGGGACAGTAACTCTAGGGGTCAGTGTGTTAATGGGGACAGTAACTCTAGGGGTCAGTGTGTTAATGGGGACAGTAACTCGGGGTCAGTGTGATAATGGGGACAGTAACTCTCGGTCAGTGTGATAATGGGGACAGTAACTCTCGGGATCAGTGTGTTAATGGGGACAATAATACTTGGGGTCAGTGTGTTAATGGGGGCAGTAACTCTCGGTGTCAGTGTGTTAATGGAGACACTAACTCTCGGTCAGTGTGTTAATGGAGACACTAACTCTCGGTCAGTGTGTTAATGGGGACAGTAACTCTCGGTCAGTGTGTTAATGGGGACAGTAACTCTCGGGTTCAGTGTGTTAATGGGGACAGTAACTCTAGGGGTCAGTGTGTAAATGGGGACAGTAACTCTCGGGGTCAGTGTGATAATGGGGACAGTAACTCTCGGTCAGTGTGTTAATGGGGACAGTAACTCTCGGGATCAGTGTGATAATGGGGACAGGAACTCTCGGGATCAGTGTGTTAATGGGGACAGGAACTCTCGGGGTCAGTGTGTTAATGGGGACAGTAATACTTGGGGTCAGTGTGTTAATGGGGGCAGTAACTCTCGGGGTCAGTGTGTTAATGGGGACAGTAACTCTCGGGGTCAGTGTGTTAATGGGGACAGTAACTCTAGGGGTCAGTGTGTTAATGGGGACAGTAACTATAGGGGTCAGTGTGTTAATGGAGACAGTATCTCTCGGGGTCAGTGTGTTAACGGGGACAGTAACTCTAGGTCAGTGTGTTAATGGGGACAGTAACTCTCGGGGTCAGTGTGTTAATGGGGACAGTAACTCTAGGGTCAGTGTGTTAATGGAGACAGTAACTCTCGGGGTCAGTGTGTTAATGGAGACACTAACTCTCGGGGTCAGTGTGTTAATGGGGACAGTAACTCTCGGTCAGTGTGTTAATGGGGACAGTAACTCTCGGGTTCAGTGTGTTAATGGGGACAGTAACTCTAGGGGTCAGTGTGTAAATGGGGACAGTAACTCTCGGGGTCAGTGTGATAATGGGGACAGTAACTCTCGGTCAGTGTGTTAATGGGGACAGTAACTCTCGGGATCAGTGTGATAATGGGGACAGGAACTCTCGGGATCAGTGTGTTAATGGGGACAGTAACTCTCGGGGTCAGTGTGTTAATGGGGACAGTAACTCTCGGGGTCAGTGTGTTAATGGGGACAGTAACTCTCGGGGTCAGTGTGTTAATGGGGACAGTAACTCTCGGGGTCAGTGTGTTAATGGGGACAGTAACTCTAGGGTCAGTGTGTTAATGGGGACAGTAACTCTCGGGGTCAGTGTGTTAATGGAGACACTAACTCTCGGGGTCAGTGTGTTAATGGGGACAGTAACTCTCGGTCAGTGTGTTAATGGGGACAGTAACTCTCGGGTTCAGTGTGTTAATGGGGACAGTAACTCTAGGGGTCAGTGTGTAAATGGGGACAGTAACTCTCGGGGTCAGTGTGATAATGGGGACAGTAACTCTCGGTCAGTGTGTTAATGGGGACAGTAACTCTCGGGATCAGTGTGATAATGGGGACAGGAACTCTCGGGATCAGTGTGTTAATGGGGACAGTAACTCTCGGGGTCAGTGTGTTAATGGGGACAGTAACTCTCGGGGTCAGTGTGTTAATGGGGACAGTAACTCTCGGGGTCAGTGTGTTAATGGGGACAGTAACTCTCGGGGTCAGTGTGTTAATGGGGACAGTAACTCTCAGGATCAGTGTGTTAATGGGGACAGTAATACTTGGGGTCAGTGTGTTAATGGGGGCAGTAACTCTGGGTCAGTGTGTTAATGGGGACAGTAACTCTCGGGGTCAGTGTGTTAATGGGGACAGTAACTATAGGGGTCAGTGTGTTAATGGGGACAGTAACTATAGGGGTCAGTGTGTTAATGGAGACAGTAACTCTCGGGGTCAGTGTGTTAATGGAGACAGTAACTCTAGGGTCAGTGTGTTAATGGGGACAGTAACTCTCGGGATCAGTGTGTTAATGGGGACAGTAACCCCAGGTGTCAGTCTGTTAATGGGGACAGTAACTCTCGGTCAGTGTGTTAATGGGGACAGTAACTCGAGGGGTCAGTGTGTTAATGGAGACAGTAACTCTCGGGGTCAGTGTGTTAATGGGGACAGTAACTCTCGGTCAGTGTGTTAATGGGGACAGTAACTCGAGGGGTCAGTGTGTTAATGGAGACAGTAACTCTCGGGGTCAGTGTGTTAATGGGGACAGCAACTCTAGGGTCAGTGTGTTAATGGAGACAGTAACTCTCAGGGTCAGTGTGTTAATGGAGACAGTAACTCTCAGGGTCAGTGTGTTAATGGGGACAGTAACTCTAGGGTCAGTGTGTTAATGGAGACAGTAACTCTCGGGGTCAGTGTGTTAATGGAGACAGTAACTCTCAGGGTCAGTGTGTTAATGGGGACAGTAACTCTCGGGGTCAGTGTGTTAATGGAGACAGTTACTCTAGGGGTCAGTGTGTTAATGGAGACAGTTACTCTAGGGGTCAGTGTGTTAATGGAGACAGTAACTCTCGGGGTCAGTGTGTTAATGGAGACAGTTACTCTAGGGGTCAGTGTGTTAATGGAGACAGTAACTCTCGGGGTCAGTGTGTTAATGGAGACAGTAACTCTCAGGGTCAGTGTGTTAATGGGGACAGTAACTCTCAGGGTCAGTGTGTTAATGGGGACAGTAACTCTAGGGTCAGTGTGTTAATGGGGACAGTAACTCTCAGGGTCAGTGTGTTAATGGGGGACAGTAACTCTAGGGGTCAGTGTGTTAATGGAGACAGTTACTCTAGGGGTCAGTGTGTTAATGGAGACAGTAACTCTCGGGGTCAGTGTGTTAATGGAGACAGTAACTCTCAGGGTCAGTGTGTTAATGGGGACAGTAACTCTAGGGTCAGTGTGTTAATGGGGGACAGTAACTCTAGGGTCAGTGTGTTAATGGAGACAGTAACTCTAGGGTCAGTGTGTTAATGGGGACAGTAACTCTAGGATCAGTGTGTTAATGGGGGACAGTAACTCTAGGGGTCAGTGTGTTAATGGGGGACAGTAACTCTAGGGGTCAGTGTGTTAATGGGGACAGTAACTCTCGGTCAGTGTGTTAATGGGGACAGTAACTCTAGGGTCAGTGTGTTAATGGGGGACAGTAACTCTAGGGTCAGTGTGTTAATGGAGACAGTAACTCTAGGGTCAGTGTGTTAATGGGGACAGTAACTCTAGGATCAGTGTGTTAATGGGGGACAGTAACTCTAGGATCAGTGTGTTAATGGGGGACAGTAACTCTAGGGTCAGTGTGTTAATGGAGACAGTAACTCTAGGGTCAGTGTGTTAATGGGGACAGTAACTCTAGGGGTCAGTGTGTTAATGGGGGACAGTAACTCTAGGGTCAGTGTGTTAATGGGGGACAGTAACTCTAGGGGTCAGTGTGTTAATGGAGACAGTAACTCTAGGGGTCAGTGTGTTAATGGAGACAGTAACTCTCGGGGTCAGTGTGTTAATGGGGACAGTAACTCTCGGGGTCAGTGTGTTAATGGAGACAGTAACTCTCGGGGTCAGTGTGTTAATGGAGACAGTAACTCTCGGGGTCAGTGTGTTAATGGGGGACAGTAACTCTCGGGGTCAGTGTGTTAATGGGGACAGTAACTCTCGGGGTCAGTGTGTTAATGGGGACAGTAACTCTAGGGCCAGTGTGTTAATGGAGACAGTAACCCTAGGGTCAGTGTGTTAATGGGGACAGTAACTCTAGGATCAGTGTGTTAATGGAGACAGTAACTCTAGGGTCAGTGTGTTAATGGGGACAGTAACTCTAGGGGTCAGTGTGTTAATGGAGACAGTAACTCTAGGGGTCAGTGTGTTAATGGGGACAGTAACTCGGGGTCAGTGTGATAATGGGGACAGTAACTCTCGGGTTCAGTGTGTTAATGGGGACAGTAACTCTAGGGGTCAGTGTGTTAATGGGGACAGTAACTCTAGGGGTCAGTGTGTTAATGGGGACAGTAACTCGGGGTCAGTGTGATAATGGGGACAGTAACTCTCGGTCAGTGTGATAATGGGGACAGTAACTCTCGGGATCAGTGTGTTAATGGGGACAATAATACTTGGGGTCAGTGTGTTAATGGGGGCAGTAACTCTGGGTCAGTGTGTTAATGGGGACAGTAACTCTCGGGGTCAGTGTGTTAATGGGGACAGTAACTCTCGGGGTCAGTGTGTTAATGGGGACAATAATACTTGGGGTCAGTGTGTTAATGGGGGCAGTAGCTCTGGGTCAGTGTGTTAATGGGGACAGTAACTCTCGGTGTCAGTGTGTTAATGGAGACACTAACTCTCGGGTTCAGTGTGTTAATGGAGACACTAACTCTCGGTCAGTGTGTTAATGGAGACACTAACTCTCGGTCAGTGTGTTAATGGGGACAGTAACTCTCGGTCAGTGTGTTAATGGGGACAGTAACTCTCGGGTTCAGTGTGTTAATGGGGACAGTAACTCTAGGGGTCAGTGTGTAAATGGGGACAGTAACTCTCGGGGTCAGTGTGATAATGGGGACAGTAACTCTCGGTCAGTGTGTTAATGGGGACAGTAACTCTCGGGATCAGTGTGATAATGGGGACAGGAACTCTCGGGATCAGTGTGTTAATGGGGACAGGAAGTCTCGGGGTCAGTGTGTTAATGGGGACAGTAATACTTGGGGTCAGTGTGTTAATGGGGGCAGTAACTCTCGGGGTCAGTGTGTTAATGGGGACAGTAACTCTCGGGGTCAGTGTGTTAATGGGGACAGTAACTCTAGGGGTCAGTGTGTTAATGGGGACAGTAACTATAGGGGTCAGTGTGTTAATGGAGACAGTATCTCTCGGGGTCAGTGTGTTAACGGGGACAGTAACTCTAGGTCAGTGTGTTAATGGGGACAGTAACTCTCGGGGTCAGTGTGTTAATGGGGACAGTAACTCTAGGGTCAGTGTGTTAATGGAGACAGTAACTCTCGGGGTCAGTGTGTTAATGGAGACACTAACTCTCGGGGTCAGTGTGTTAATGGGGACAGTAACTCTCGGTCAGTGTGTTAATGGGGACAGTAACTCTCGGGTTCAGTGTGTTAATGGGGACAGTAACTCTAGGGGTCAGTGTGTAAATGGGGACAGTAACTCTCGGGGTCAGTGTGATAATGGGGACAGTAACTCTCGGTCAGTGTGTTAATGGGGACAGTAACTCTCGGGATCAGTGTGATAATGGGGACAGGAACTCTCGGGATCAGTGTGTTAATGGGGACAGTAACTCTCGGGGTCAGTGTGTTAATGGGGACAGTAACTCTCGGGGTCAGTGTGTTAATGGGGACAGTAACTCTCGGGGTCAGTGTGTTAATGGGGACAGTAACTCTCGGGGTCAGTGTGTTAATGGGGACAGTAACTCTAGGGTCAGTGTGTTAATGGGGACAGTAACTCTCGGGGTCAGTGTGTTAATGGAGACACTAACTCTCGGGGTCAGTGTGTTAATGGGGACAGTAACTCTCGGTCAGTGTGTTAATGGGGACAGTAACTCTCGGGTTCAGTGTGTTAATGGGGACAGTAACTCTAGGGGTCAGTGTGTAAATGGGGACAGTAACTCTCGGGGTCAGTGTGATAATGGGGACAGTAACTCTCGGTCAGTGTGTTAATGGGGACAGTAACTCTCGGGATCAGTGTGATAATGGGGACAGGAACTCTCGGGATCAGTGTGTTAATGGGGACAGTAACTCTCGGGGTCAGTGTGTTAATGGGGACAGTAACTCTCGGGGTCAGTGTGTTAATGGGGACAGTAACTCTCGGGGTCAGTGTGTTAATGGGGACAGTAACTCTCGGGGTCAGTGTGTTAATGGGGACAGTAACTCTCAGGATCAGTGTGTTACTGGGGAGAGTAATACTTGGGGTCAGTGTGTTAATGGGGGCAGTAACTCTGGGTCAGTGTGTTAATGGGGACAGTAACTCTCGGGGTCAGTGTGTTAATGGGGACAGTAACTATAGGGGTCAGTGTGTTAATGGGGACAGTAACTATAGGGGTCAGTGTGTTAATGGGGACAGTAACTCTAGGGGTCAGTGTGTTAATGGAGACAGTAACTCTCGGGGTCAGTGTGTTAATGGAGACAGTAACTCTAGGGTCAGTGTGTTAATGGGGACAGTAACTCTCGGGATCAGTGTGTTAATGGGGACAGTAACCCCAGGTGTCAGTCTGTTAATGGGGACAGTAACCCCAGGTGTCAGTCTGTTAATGGGGACAGTAACTCTCGGTCAGTGTGTTAATGGGGACAGTAACTCGAGGGGTCAGTGTGTTAATGGAGACAGTAACTCTCGGGGTCAGTGTGTTAATGGGGACAGTAACTCTCAGGGTCAGTGTGTTAATGGAGACAGTAACTCTCAGGGTCAGTGTGTTAATGGGGACAGTAACTCTAGGGTCAGTGTGTTAATGGGGACAGTAACTCTCAGGGTCAGTGTGTTAATGGGGACAGTAACTCTAGGGTCAGTGTGTTAATGGGGGACAGTAACTCTAGGGTCAGTGTGTTAATGGGGGACAGTAACTCTAGGGGTCAGTGTGTTAATGGAGACAGTAACTCTCGGGGTCAGTGTGTTAATGGGGACAGTAACTCTCAGGGTCAGTGTGTTAATGGGGACAGTAACTCTAGGGTCAGTGTGTTAATGGGGGACAGTAACTCTAGGGGTCAGTGTGTTAATGGAGACAGTAACTCTAGGGTCAGTGTGTTAATGGAGACAGTAACTCTAGGGTCAGTGTGTTAATGGGGACAGTAACTCTAGGATCAGTGTGTTAATGGGGGACAGTAACTCTAGGGGTCAGTGTGTTAATGGGGGACAGTAACTCTAGGGTCAGTGTGTTAATGGGGGACAGTAACTCTAGGGGTCAGTGTGTTAATGGAGACAGTAACTCTAGGGGTCAGTGTGTTAATGGAGACAGTAACTCTCGGGGTCAGTGTGTTAATGGAGACAGTAACTCTCGGGGTCAGTGTGTTAATGGAGACAGTAACTCTCGGGGTCAGTGTGTTAATGGGGACAGTAACTCTCGGGGTCAGTGTGTTAATGGGGACAGTAACTCTAGGGCCAGTGTGTTAATGGAGACAGTAACTCTAGGGTCAGTGTGTTAATGGGGACAGTAACTCTAGGATCAGTGTGTTAATGGAGACAGTAACTCTCGGGTTCAGTGTGTTAATGGGGACAGTAACTCTAGGGGTCAGTGTGTTAATGGGGACAGTAACTCTAGGGGTCAGTGTGTTAATGGGGACAGTAACTCGGGGTCAGTGTGATAATGGGGACAGTAACTCTCGGTCAGTGTGATAATGGGGACAGTAACTCTCGGGATCAGTGTGTTAATGGGGACAATAATACTTGGGGTCAGTGTGTTAATGGGGACAGTAACTCTGGGTCAGTGTGTTAATGGGGACAGTAACTCTCGGGGTCAGTGTGTTAATGGGGACAGTAACTCTCGGGGTCAGTGTGTTAATGGGGACAATAATACTTGGGGTCAGTGTGTTAATGGGGGCAGTAGCTCTGGGTCAGTGTGTTAATGGGGACAGTAACTCTCGGTGTCAGTGTGTTAATGGAGACACTAACTCTCGGGTTCAGTGTGTTAATGGAGACACTAACTCTCGGTCAGTGTGTTAATGGAGACACTAACTCTCGGTCAGTGTGTTAATGGGGACAGTAACTCTCGGTCAGTGTGTTAATGGGGACAGTAACTCTCGGGTTCAGTGTGTTAATGGGGACAGTAACTCTAGGGGTCAGTGTGTAAATGGGGACAGTAACTCTCGGGGTCAGTGTGATAATGGGGACAGTAACTCTCGGTCAGTGTGTTAATGGGGACAGTAACTCTCGGGATCAGTGTGATAATGGGGACAGGAACTCTCGGGATCAGTGTGTTAATGGGGACAGGAACTCTCGGGGTCAGTGTGTTAATGGGGACAGTAATACTTGGGGTCAGTGTGTTAATGGGGGCAGTAACTCTCGGGGTCAGTGTGTTAATGGGGACAGTAACTCTCGGGGTCAGTGTGTTAATGGGGACAGTAACTCTAGGGGTCAGTGTGTTAATGGGGACAGTAACTATAGGGGTCAGTGTGTTAATGGAGACAGTAACTCTCGGGGTCAGTGTGTTAACGGGGACAGTAACTCCCGGGGTCAGTGTGTTAATGGGGACAGTAACTCTCGGGGTCAGTGTGTTAATGGGGACAGTAACTCTCGGGGTCAGTGTGTTAATGGGGACAGTAACTCTCGGGGTCAGTGTGTTAATGGGGACAGTAACTCTCGGGGTCAGTGTGTTAATGGAGACAGTAACTCTCGGGGTCAGTGTGTTAATGGAGACACTAACTCTCGGGGTCAGTGTGTTAATGGGGACAGTAACTCTCGGTCAGTGTGTTAATGGGGACAGTAACTCTCGGGTTCAGTGTGTTAATGGGGACAGTAACTCTAGGGGTCAGTGTGTAAATGGGGACAGTAACTCTCGGGGTCAGTGTGATAATGGGGACAGTAACTCTCGGTCAGTGTGTTAATGGGGACAGTAACTCTCGGGATCAGTGTGATAATGGGGACAGGAACTCTCGGGATCAGTGTGTTAATGGGGACAGTAACTCTCGGGGTCAGTGTGTTAATGGGGACAGTAACTCTCGGGGTCAGTGTGTTAATGGGGACAGTAACTCTCGGGGTCAGTGTGTTAATGGGGACAGTAACTCTCGGGGTCAGTGTGTTAATGGGGACAGTAACTCTAGGGTCAGTGTGTTAATGGGGACAGTAACTCTCGGGGTCAGTGTGTTAATGGAGACACGAACTCTCGGGGTCAGTGTGTTAATGGGGACAGTAACTCTCGGTCAGTGTGTTAATGGGGACAGTAACTCTCGGGTTCAGTGTGTTAATGGGGACAGTAACTCTAGGGGTCAGTGTGTAAATGGGGACAGTAACTCTCGGGGTCAGTGTGATAATGGGGACAGTAACTCTCGGTCAGTGTGTTAATGGGGACAGTAACTCTCGGGATCAGTGTGATAATGGGGACAGGAACTCTCGGGATCAGTGTGTTAATGGGGACAGTAACTCTCGGGGTCAGTGTGTTAATGGGGACAGTAACTCTCGGGGTCAGTGTGTTAATGGGGACAGTAACTCTCGGGGTCAGTGTGTTAATGGGGACAGTAACTCTCGGGGTCAGTGTGTTAATGGGGACAGTAACTCTCAGGATCAGTGTGTTAATGGGGACAGTAATACTTGGGGTCAGTGTGTTAATGGGGGCAGTAACTCTGGGTCAGTGTGTTAATGGGGACAGTAACTCTCGGGGTCAGTGTGTTAATGGGGACAGTAACTATAGGGGTCAGTGTGTTAATGGGGACAGTAACTATAGGGGTCAGTGTGTTAATGGGGACAGTAACTCTAGGGGTCAGTGTGTTAATGGAGACAGTAACTCTCGGGGTCAGTGTGTTAATGGAGACAGTAACTCTAGGGTCAGTGTGTTAATGGGGACAGTAACTCTCGGGATCAGTGTGTTAATGGGGACAGTAACCCCAGGTGTCAGTCTGTTAATGGGGACAGTAACCCCAGGTGTCAGTCTGTTAATGGGGACAGTAACTCTCGGTCAGTGTGTTAATGGGGACAGTAACTCGAGGGGTCAGTGTGTTAATGGAGACAGTAACTCTCGGGGTCAGTGTGTTAATGGGGACAGTAACTCTCAGGGTCAGTGTGTTAATGGGGACAGTAACTCTAGGGTCAGTGTGTTAATGGGGGACAGTAACTCTAGGGGTCAGTGTGTTAATGGGGGACAGTAACTCTAGGGTCAGTGTGTTAATGGGGGACAGTAACTCTAGGGGTCAGTGTGTTAATGGAGACAGTAACTCTCGGGGTCAGTGTGTTAATGGAGACAGTAACTCTCAGGGTCAGTGTGTTAATGGGGACAGTAACTCTAGGGTCAGTGTGTTAATGGGGGACAGTAACTCTAGGGTCAGTGTGTTAATGGAGACAGTAACTCTAGGGTCAGTGTGTTAATGGGGACAGTAACTCTAGGATCAGTGTGTTAATGGGGGACAGTAACTCTAGGGGTCAGTGTGTTAATGGGGGACAGTAACTCTAGGGTCAGTGTGTTAATGGGGGACAGTAACTCTAGGGGTCAGTGTGTTAATGGGGGACAGTAACTCTAGGGTCAGTGTGTTAATGGGGGACAGTAACTCTAGGGTCAGTGTGTTAATGGGGGACAGTAACTCTAGGGTCAGTGTGTTAATGGGGGACAGTAACTCTAGGGGTCAGTGTGTTAATGGAGACAGTAACTCTCGGGGTCAGTGTGTTAATGGAGACAGTAACTCTCGGGGTCAGTGTGTTAATGGAGACAGTAACTCTCAGGGTCAGTGTGTTAATGGGGACAGTAACTCTAGGGGTCAGTGTGTTAATGGGGACAGTAACTCTAGGGGTCAGTGTGTTAATGGGGGACAGTAACTCTAGGGTCAGTGTGTTAATGGAGACAGTAACTCTAGGGTCAGTGTGTTAATGGGGACAGTAACTCTAGGATCAGTGTGTTAATGGAGACAGTAACTCTAGGGTCAGTGTGTTAATGGGGACAGTAACTCTAGGGGTCAGTGTGTTAATGGGGGACAGTAACTCTAGGGTCAGTGTGTTAATGGAGACAGTAACTCTAGGGTCAGTGTGTTAATGGAGACAGTAACTCTAGGGGTCAGTGTGTTAATGGGGACAGTAACTCTCGGGGTCAGTGTGTTAATGGGGGACAGTAACTCTAGGGTCAGTGTGTTAATGGAGACAGTAACTCTAGGGTCAGTGTGTTAATGGAGACAGTAACTCTCGGGGTCAGTGTGTTAATGGGGGACAGTAACTCTAGGGTCAGTGTGTTAATGGAGACAGTAACTCTAGGGTCAGTGTGTTAATGGGGACAGTAACTCTAGGGTCAGTGTGTTAATGGAGACAGTAACTCTAGGGTCAGTGTGTTAATGGGGACAGTAACTCTAGGATCAGTGTGTTAATGGAGACAGTAACTCTAGGGTCAGTGTGTTAATGGGGACAGTAACTCTAGGGGTCAGTGTGTTAATGGAGACAGTAACTCTAGGGGTCAGTGTGTTAATGGGGACAGTAACTCGGGGTCAGTGTGATAATGGGGACAGTAACTCTCGGGTTCAGTGTGTTAATGGGGACAGTAACTCTAGGGGTCAGTGTGTTAATGGGGACAGTAACTCTAGGGGTCAGTGTGTTAATGGGGACAGTAACTCGGGGTCAGTGTGATAATGGGGACAGTAACTCTCGGTCAGTGTGATAATGGGGACAGTAACTCTCGGGATCAGTGTGTTAATGGGGACAATAATACTTGGGGTCAGTGTGTTAATGGGGGCAGTAACTCTGGGTCAGTGTGTTAATGGGGACAGTAACTCTCGGGGTCAGTGTGTTAATGGGGACAGTAACTCTCGGGGTCAGTGTGTTAATGGGGACAATAATACTTGGGGTCAGTGTGTTAATGGGGGCAGTAACTCTGGGTCAGTGTGTTAATGGGGACAGTAACTCTCGGTGTCAGTGTGTTAATGGAGACACTAACTCTCGGGTTCAGTGTGTTAATGGAGACACTAACTCTCGGTCAGTGTGTTAATGGAGACACTAACTCTCGGTCAGTGTGTTAATGGGGACAGTAACTCTCGGTCAGTGTGTTAATGGGGACAGTAACTCTCGGGTTCAGTGTGTTAATGGGGACAGTAACTCTAGGGGTCAGTGTGTAAATGGGGACAGTAACTCTCGGGGTCAGTGTGATAATGGGGACAGTAACTCTCGGTCAGTGTGTTAATGGGGACAGTAACTCTCGGGATCAGTGTGATAATGGGGACAGGAACTCTCGGGATCAGTGTGTTAATGGGGACAGGAACTCTCGGGGTCAGTGTGTTAATGGGGACAGTAATACTTGGGGTCAGTGTGTTAATGGGGGCAGTAACTCTCGGGGTCAGTGTGTTAATGGGGACAGTAACTCTCGGGGTCAGTGTGTTAATGGGGACAGTAACTCTAGGGGTCAGTGTGTTAATGGGGACAGTAACTCTCGGGGTCAATGTGTTAATGGGGACAGTATCTCTCGGGGTCAGTGTGTTAACGGGGACAGTAACTCTCGGGGTCAGTGTGTTAATGGGGACAGTAACTCTCGGGGTCAGTGTGTTAATGGGGACAGTAACTCTAGGGTCAGTGTGTTAATGGGGACAGTAACTCTCGGGGTCAGTGTGTTAATGGAGACACTAACTCTCGGGGTCAGTGTGTTAATGGGGACAGTAACTCTCGGTCAGTGTGTTAATGGGGACAGTAACTCTCGGGTTCAGTGTGTTAATGGGGACAGTAACTCTAGGGGTCAGTGTGTAAATGGGGACAGTAACTCTCGGGGTCAGTGTGATAATGGGGACAGTAACTCTCGGTCAGTGTGTTAATGGGGACAGTAACTCTCGGGATCAGTGTGATAATGGGGACAGGAACTCTCGGGATCAGTGTGTTAATGGGGACAGTAACTCTCGGGGTCAGTGTGTTAATGGGGACAGTAACTCTCGGGGTCAGTGTGTTAATGGGGACAGTAACTCTCGGGGTCAGTGTGTTAATGGGGACAGTAACTCTCGGGGTCAGTGTGTTAATGGGGACAGTAACTCTAGGGTCAGTGTGTTAATGGGGACAGTAACTCTCGGGGTCAGTGTGTTAATGGGGACAGTAACTCTCGGTCAGTGTGTTAATGGGGACAGTAACTCTCGGGTTCAGTGTGTTAATGGGGACAGTAACTCTAGGGGTCAGTGTGTAAATGGGGACAGTAACTCTCGGGGTCAGTGTGATAATGGGGACAGTAACTCTCGGTCAGTGTGTTAATGGGGACAGTAACTCTCGGGATCAGTGTGATAATGGGGACAGGAACTCTCGGGATCAGTGTGTTAATGGGGACAGTAACTCTCGGGGTCAGTGTGTTAATGGGGACAGTAACTCTCGGGGTCAGTGTGTTAATGGGGACAGTAACTCTCGGGGTCAGTGTGTTAATGGGGACAGTAACTCTCGGGGTCAGTGTGTTAATGGGGACAGTAACTCTCAGGATCAGTGTGTTAATGGGGACAGTAATACTTGGGGTCAGTGTGTTAATGGGGGCAGTAACTCTGGGTCAGTGTGTTAATGGGGACAGTAACTCTCGGGGTCAGTGTGTTAATGGGGACAGTAACTACAGGGGTCAGTGTGTTAATGGGGACAGTAACTATAGGGGTCAGTGTGTTAATGGAGACAGTAACTCTCGGGGTCAGTGTGTTAATGGAGACAGTAACTCTCGGGGTCAGTGTGTTAATGGAGACAGTAACTCTCAGGGTCAGTGTGTTAATGGGGACAGTAACTCTCGGGGTCAGTGTGTTAATGGGGACAGTAACTCTCGGGATCAGTGTGTTAATGGGGACAGTAACCCCAGGTGTCAGTCTGTTAATGGGGACAGTAACTCTAGGGGTCAGTGTGTTAATGGGGACAGTAACTCTAGGGTCAGTGTGTTAATGGGGACAGTAACTCTCGGGATCAGTGTGTTAATGGGGACAGTAACCCCAGGTGTCAGTCTGTTAATGGGGACAGTAACTCTAGGGGTCAGTGTGTTAATGGGGACAGTAATCCTTGGGGTCAGTGTGTTAATGGGGACAGTAACTCTAGGGGTCAGTGTGTTAATGGGGACAGTAACTCTAGGGGTCAGTGTGTTAATGCGGACAGTAACTCCAGGGGTCAGTGTGTTAATGGGGACAGTAACTCTCGGTCAGTGTGTTAATGGGGACAGTAACTCCAGGGGTCAGTGTGTTAATGGGGACAGTAACCCGAGGGGTCAGTGCGTTAATCAGGACAGTAACTCTAGGGGTCAGTGTGTTAATGGGGACAGTAACTCTCTGGGTCAGTGTGTTAATGGGGCAGTAACTCTAGGGGTCAGTGTGTTAATGGGGACAGTCACTCCAGGGGTCAGTGTGTTAATGGGGACAGTAACTCTAGGGGTCAGTGTGTTAATGGGGACAGTAACTCGGGGTCAGTGTGATAATGGGGACAGTAACTCTCGGGGTAAGTGTGTTAATGGGGTCAGTAACTCTAGGGTTCAGTGTGTTAATGGGGACAGTAACTCTCGGTGGTCAGTGTGTTAATGGGGACAGTAACTCTCGGGGTCAGTGTGTTAATGGGGACAGTAACTCTAGGTCAGTGTGTCAATGGAGACAGTAACTCTGGGGGTCAGTGTGTTAATGGGGACAGTAACTCTCGGGGTCAGTGTGTTAATGGGGACAGTAACTCTCGGGGTCAGTGTGTTAATGGGGACAGTAACTCTAGGTCAGTGTGTCAATGGAGTCAGTAACTCTAGGGGTCAGTGTGTTAATGGGGACAGTCACTCTAAGTCAGTGTGTTAATGGGGACAGTAACTCCAGGGGTCAGTGTGTTAATGGGGACAGTAACTCTAGGGACCAGTGTGTTAAAGGGATCAGTAACTAAGAGGTCACTGATAATGGTGACAGTAACTCTAGGATCAGTTTGTTAATGGAGACAGTTACTCTCGGGGTCAGTGTGTTAATGGCGACAGTAACTCTCGAGGTCCGTGTGTTAAAGGGGACAGTAACTCTCGGGGTCAGTGTGTTATTGGGGACAGCAACTGTAAGGGTCTGTGTTATTGGGGACAGTAATTCTCGGATTCAGTGTGTTATTGGGGACAGCAACTGTAAGGGTCTGTGTTATTGGGGACAGTAATTCTCGGATTCAGTGTGTTAATGGGGACAGTAACTCTTGGGGTCAGTGTTAAGGGAGAAAGTCACTCCAGGGGTCTCTTGCGTTGCTGTCCCTGTGAACATGCTAACCCCTTAGGTTGCTGTGCCCATACGCACTGACCCCTTGAGTCACTGTGTCCCTGAACACACTGACCCCTCGAGTTGCTGTGTTAAAGCAGACTCCAGGGGTCAGTATCTTAATGGGGACAGTAACTCTAACTGCAAGGTGACTAGGGGTGAGCGTGTTTCTTGGTGTCAGTGTTCACTGTGTCTTAACCATTATTCTGATTGTATTTTTGGAGACAACTCTGCTCAGTACATGCTTTGAAGTGAGATTTTGTCTCTTGTCAGTGGATAATGAGGATTGGTATATCATGGGTCAGTACTGTCCTGTGACTTATCACTAGCTGGATTGCTACTTGTTCACTCTGCTCCTCTGCCTCAATCCTTAAGCATCGCACTTTGTCATGAGTTTCTTACCAAAATGATCCCTGGGTATTTACGTGCTCCACACTGTGTGGGTGTTGGTCCCAATGTCTCCTTCGCTCTCGCTTGGAAAAGCTTTCCTGGATCTCCAGTGTAATGCTTTGCGTCCTGCCTTGGGTTCAATGAGATGACATTCTTCTCGTCTACAGGGCTAGACTGGTCTGAGGACAGCGAGGAAGAGGAGGAAGACGAACGTGTGCCTCCTTGCCAGTATACATGGACGTTGCGGGACAAGTGGTCAGCTATTCGGCCCGAGTGAGTACCATCCGGGTAATCATTCAGCAGCTTGTTGGGCCCCTGGTCTGGGAACTGGTAACTTGGCTTTGTAGGCACGTTTGAACATTTTCTACTGAAATAAACCCTGTCAACCTACCTCTGACATATACCGGGCATGCACACATTTCCAATAAGGAATGACGTTTTGCCGGTGTACATCTTTGACCTCCTTGATTGTTTAGAAGGCGTATAATGTCTGGTCTCCATGTGACAGAAAGGACACAGAAGCACAGAAAAAATGCAAAGTAGTTTTATAAGGACTATGATTGAATATGACTGTGGCTCTATTCTTTTGAATAGTGAGGCTGCGAGGTGTCTTGATCAGAAATGTTAATAATAAAGGGGTTGATTGGGTGGATGGAGAGAAGGTGTTTCCACCGTGGGGAGTTGAAAGCTAGTGATGACATAGTTGCTAATAAATCCTGTTGGGAATTCAGGAAAAATTCCTGTACTCGGTGTCATTAGAATGTGGAACATGCTGACACAAGAAACAGCATAGAAAGACTCATTGACTGGTGGTGTCTCAGAGGGATGTGTAAACCGTTTAGAAAAAGTCTTTATTACGTGGGAGGAAGTGATGGGTGTATTAAAAAGCATTAGACAAATCTCCAGGGCCAGATGGCGTCCATCCCTGATTACTGAGAGAGAGACGAGATGAAATTGCTGGGCCTCTCACAGATATCTTTGTTTCCTACTTGGCCACAGATGAGGTGCCAGAGGATTGGAGGCTAGCCAATGTTGTCCCATTATTTAAGATGGGTAGCAAGGTAACTATAGGCCAGTGAGCTTGACGTCAATGATAGTGAAATTATTGGAGAAGATTCTTAGAGATAGGATCTGTACACATTTGGAACTGAATGGTCTTGTTAGCGACAAACAGCATGGTTTTGTACGAGGGAGGTCATGTCTCACTAATTAAATTTTTTGAGGAGGTGACAAAAATGATTGACGGGGTAAGGGCTATAGGTGTTGTCTACATGGACTTTAATAAATCACTTGACAAGGTCCCTCATGTCAGGCTGGTGCAAAAGATTAAATCTCTCAGGATTAGGGTTGAACAAGCTAGATGGATTCAGAACTGGCTTGGCCATAAAAGACAGAGGTCGCAGTGGAAGGGTGTTTTTCTGAATGGAGGTCTGTAACTAGTGATGTTTTCCACATCATGGCTACCATCAACACCACAAACTGCCGGCTCCAAGTGGAGAGGATCTCCAAGAAGATCGCGCATGTCGACTATCTCCACACTAGTGTTGTTCCACAGGGATCAGAGCTGGGACCTCTGCTGATTGTAATATATATAAGTGACTTGGAAGAAAACATAGCTCGTCTGATTAGCAAGTTTGTGGATGATACTAAGATTGCTGGAGTTGCGGATAGTGATAAAGATTATCAGAGAATACAGCAGGATACAGATAGGCTGGAAAATTGGACGGAGAAATGGCAGATGGAATTTAATCTGGACAAATGTGAGGTGACGCTTTTTGGTAGGTCCAATTCAGATGGGAGCAATAAAATAAATGGCATAACCATCAGGAGCATAGACACACAGAGGGATCTGGGAGTACCGGTCCACGAATCCTTATAAGTGGCAGCACAGGTGGAAAAGGTGGTGAAGAAAGCATATGGCATGCTTGCCTTCATCGGACGGGGCATCGAGTATAAAAGTTGGCAAATTATATTAGTTATATAAAAGGTTGGAATACCTTTCCAATCCTGGTCGCCACACTGCCAGAAGGACGTGGAGGCTTTGGAGGGAGTACAAAGAAGGTTTACCAGGATGTTGCCTGGTATGGAAGGTATTAGCTATGAGGTGAGATTGAGTAAACTAGGGTTGTTCTCCCTGGAAAGACGGAGGTTGAGGGGCGACCTAATAGAAGTTTATAAAATTATGAGGGGCATGGATAGGATGAACAGTTGGAAGCTTTTTCCCAGGGCAGAAATGACAATTACAAGGGGGGACAAGTTCAAGATAAGGGGGGAAGGGTTCAGTGGAGGTGTGCGGGGGAAGTTTGTTACACAGAGGGTGGTGGGGGCCTGGAATGCACTGCCAAGTGAGGTGGTTGAGGCAGATAGAATAGCGATATTTAAGACTTATTTGGACAGGCACATGAACAGACAGGGAATAGAGGGATAGAGGCGGTTGGTCTAGATAGGACAAAATGATCGGCGCAGGCTTGGTGGGCCAAAGGGCCTGTGCTGAACTATTCTTTGATCTAGATGCATTTAAGGGGCAGCTAGGTAAGTCCATTAAGGATAAAAGGATACGCTGACAGGGTTAGATGAAGTGAGGTGGGAGGAAGCTTGTATAGAGCATGTTAGCGGAGTTTTTGAGCTGAATATAATTGTCCAGGTGGGCAGATTCTGTTCCCTGTTGCTGGTTTTTCTTATCTCATGTAAGTAGCTGGTGCAACTGCTTGCACATTTTCCCTTTTGCTACTTGCAACGTGGATTCACATCCAGCCTGGCTTGTATGGCTAGAGGCTTCCCGCATCTGTTGTCTGTGAATGTGTCAGGGCTGCCACCACACTGTTGCTCACTGGCATGGACCTGCAGCAGCAAACTGTCGCTGATCTGTACTCTGAGCAAGGGCACCAGAAGGACCAGGGTGGTTATTAAAGGACGTGTCATACCAGACCATCTTCTTTTTCGAATCTACGTGCCCCTTTGAGATGTTATCCAGAAACACAGCATCCACAAGCAGGCTGATGACACCTAGCTCTACCTCACTAACCTTTCTCTCAAACCTCCCCACTATCTCTAGTTTGTCACTCAGCTTGTCTGACTTCCAGCACTAGATGAGCAGAACTTGCCTCCAGCTAAACATTGGGAAGACTGAAACCCCCGCCACAAACTCTTCACTTGCAATCTACTTCATCCCTCTTCCCGCCAACTGTCTGAGGCCAAACCAGATTTGGTATCCGGTTTGACCTCGATAAGCTTCCAGTCAGATATCCCATCTCATTAAGATTGTCTTTTGCCACCTCTGTAACATGACCTGACTCAACACCTGCCTGCATTTGTTTGCTGCTCCGTGGCTTCATTAGCTCGAGGTTTAACTGCAGCAACCCAGTCCTGATCGCTCTCTCCACACGCTATCTTCCACATCTTGAGGTCACCCAGAACTGCTGCTCAAGTTCCAACTCGCGCCAAATATCATTCACCAATCACTCTGCCTCCCAGTTAAGCAACGCCTCCATTTTACAATGTTCATTCTTGTTTTCACAACCCTCTCGCGACCTCGCTCCTCTTGAATTGTAAACTTCTCCCGCCCCAGAAAAGATCTCTCTTGGATATCTGCCATCTTCTAATTCTGACCTCTTGAGCGTTCCTGATTTTAATTGGTGGGTCATAGAATCCTACATTGCAGAAGGAGGCCATTCGGCCCAACAAGTCTGCAACGACCACAATCCCACCCTGGCCCTATCTCCACAACTCCCATGCATTTACCCTAGCTAGTCCCCCTGACACTAAGGGTCAATTTAGCACGGCCAATCCACCTAGCCTGGTGGTCAAGACCCTAAGTTCTAAATGAAAAGAGAGGGCGGCATGGTGGCACAGTGGTTAGCACTGCTGCCTCATAGTGCCAGGGACCCGGGTTCAATTCCAGCCTTGGGTCACTGTCTGTGCCGACTCTGCACGTTCTCCCCGTGTCTGCGTGGGTTTCCTCCCGGGTGTACGGTTTCCCCCTCCAGTCCAAAAATATGCAGGTTAGGTGGATTGGCCATGCTGAATTGCCCCTTAACGTCAGGGGGACTAGCTAGGGTCAATGCATGGGGGTGTGGTGAAAGGGCCTGGGTGGGATTGTGGTCGCTGCAGTCTCGATGGGCCGAATGGCCTCCTTCTGCACTGTAGGATCCTATGATTAACATAAAAGGGAATCCAGAAGTCTTCTGTCAGCTTATAAATAGTGAAAGAGAAGAATGTTGGGGATCAAAAAGAGGTTTTATTCATAGATCTAGGGGCATGACTGAGGTATTTCATGAATAATTTGTATTTGTCTTTACCAAGGAAGAAGAGGCTGTGCAGGCCCAGGTTGAAGAGGAGGCTGTTCAGACACATGAAGGGTTTAATATTGTTAAGGAGGCGGTGTTAGATAGGCTGTCAGTATGTAAAGTTAATAAGGCCCCAGGACTGGATGAGATTCATCCGACAATACTGAGGGAAGCGAGAATAGAAATTGCGGAGGCAATTATTTGTCCATAATTTTCCGGTGAGGTGGTGTCATATGACTGGAGTACTGCAAAACTTACACCCTTGATCAAAAAAGGGTGTACTGATAATGCCAGTAACTGCAGGCCAGCCAGTTTAACCTCTGTAGAGAAACTCTGAGAAACGATAATTCAGGTCAAAGTTAACAGTTGCTTGCAGGTAGTCACCCGACTTCAACTAATCCCATTAACATATCCTTCTGTTCTTTTCCCCATGTACTGAAAAAGCATTCCCTAAAATGCAACTCTGCTGATCCCCTCTGTGTAGTGAGTTTCACATTCCAGCAACTCTGAGTGAAGAAATTTCTCTTGAATCCTCAACCAAATTTACTAGTGACAATATCTTTTATTTTATTTCTGGTCCCTAGTTCTGGTCTCCACCACAAGGGGAAGCATCTTCTCCATGTCTAACCCGCTGACCCCTTCAGACTTTTAAAGGATGTATTCGAACACGCTTTAGCCTTCTCGTTTCTTCAGCTTGTCTGTACTTCCTGCTGGTTTTGGTCCCTCAAATCTGGTATCGTATTGGCGGCACAGTGGTTAGCACTGCTGCCTCACAGCGCCAGGGACCTGGGTTCGATTCCCGGCTTGAGTCACTGTCTGTCTGGATTTTGCACGTTCTCCCTGTGTCTCTGTGGGTTTTCTCTGGTTTCCTCCCATACCCCAAAGATGTGCGGGTTAGGTGGATTGGCCATGCTAAATTGCCCCTTAGTGACAGGGGGAACCAGCTAGAGTAAATACATGGGGTTGTGGGGATAGGGCCTGGGTGGGATTGTGATTGGTGCAAACTGAATGGGCCGAATGGCCTCCTTCTGCACTGTAAGATTCTATGATTGTACTTGAGTCTGATTTGCACCTTCTGTGGTGTCCGATGTGGACACTGGAATGGTTCATTGCATCCCTGTGGGTGATCGAATGAAAGTGCCACATAGGTTTTTCACATAACTTGGGTTGATTGGACTCTTGAATCATTCCTTTTCTGCACGGCACGCTTGCAGTGTCGTAAGATCGGAAATTGAGAGAAAGACCTGGCAGGTCGGACAGCCTCTGAATGGAGCGAAGGCTTTTCAGCTTTCCTCAGAATTGGAACCACAACTCAGATGCACGATCCAGAGGCAAAACTTCAATTCTGTTTCTCTCGTAGCAGCTCAGGCAGCACCTGTACAGTGTTTCCAGCATTTGCTGCTTTTGCTTCAGATATTTGCTTCAGGGCGGCACGGTAGCACAGTGGTTAGCACTGCTGCTTCACAGCTTCGATTCCCGGCTCAGGTCACTGTCTGTGTGGAGTTTGCACATCCTCCTCGTGTCTGCGTGGGTTTCCTCCGGGTGCTCCGGTTTCCTCCCACAGTCCGAAGATGTGCGGGTTAGGTTGATTGGCCATGCTAAAATTGCCCCTTAGTGTCCTGAGATGCGTAGGTTAGTGGGATTAGTGGGTAAAATATGTAGGGATATGGGGGTAGGGTCTGGGTGGGATTGTGGTTGGTGCAGCATCGATGGGCCGAATGGCCTCTTTCTGTACTGTAGGGTTTCTATGATTCAGCATCTGCAGTGCTTTTTGTTCAGTTCAGCGAGATCGCTGCTTACTTTGCAAATTGTTATCCATAGCATTACCTTTAATATGAAGAATCCATACTCTGAGGAGAAGTTGCAGTCCTTTAGTAACATATATTGTCACTAAAAGCTGAAATATCAATAAAGCACTTGACAGTGAAGTACAATTTACAAGTGAAAGAGCTGTACTTTGACTGAAGAATTCCTAACTCTGAGCTTGGTGTCAGAACTTTCCTCGAACACTCTGGTCCCTCTGCTTATACTCAACATCTTTTCCCAAAGGTAGGGGATTCTAAAACTAGAGGGCATAGGTTTAAGCTGAGAGGGGAGAGATACAAAAGGGTTCAGAGGGGCAATTTTTTTCAGAGGGTGGTGAGTGTCTGGAACAAGCTGTCAGAAGCAGTAGTAGAGGCGGGTACAATTTTGTCTTTTAAAAAGCATTTGGACAATTACATGTGTAGGATGGGTATAGAGGGTCAAACACTGGCAATTGGGACTAGTTTAGTGGTTTTAAAAAAAGGGCGGCATGGACAAGTTGGGCCAAAGGGCCTGTTTCCATGCTGTAAACCTCTGACTCTATGCTGTTAACAAGAATGGAGGTATCTTAACTTAACACACAACATTTGAGGTCAGTTTGTTCCCTGTGTGTATTTTCTGAGAGAACACATTTCAGTATCTTAAACTCTGACTGACATCATCTTGATCTGCTTACAAAAAGGATTTGCATCTATATAGCACCTTTTAAGGACACTGTAAGGCGCTTTATAGAAAACACAGTGCTTTTGAAGATTACTGTTGTAACGTATCGAAAACTATCAGCTAATTTGCACACAACAAAGTCTCACAACAAAGTGCTGTTTATTGGGGGATAAATATTGGTCAGGACTCCATGGGAATCTCCCCAGTTGTTACAAACATCCAACTAGCTCGCAGTTAGGTGTATTTGGGATTGCTTATATCCAGCTGAGAGGACAATAGGGGCTTGGATTTAACATCTTATCCTAAAGATGGCCAATAGTGCTATGCTCCTTTAGTGCTGCATTGGTGTGGCAGACTGGATTGTGATGTCTGGTGTGGGGCTTGAACCAACTATTTTCTGACCCCAGCGAGCGTGCTGCCACGAGCCAAGACTGACATCTACCTTAGTATGTTTCCTTACATTAAAGGTACTGTGTAAATATAAGTCATTGCAGGACTGATGGGATGCACTGGAGGGTGCTGAGGGAAGTATGGATGAAAGTTTGAGGTGTACTGGCCACTACACGGGTAGTGCCACAGGACAGTTAAACCCAGCAACTGTAGGTAGTATCAGGGTATGGGACTTCTTTAAGACATATGCTGTTCTGTACCCCAACCTCACCCGAATACTGCAAGTCGGTTAGTTTGAACCTGGTGGGAAAAGTTTCTAAAAGTTGGGGTGGCACACTGCTGCCTCACAGCCCCAGGGACCCGGGTTCGATTCTGGCCTCGGGTGACTGTCTGTGTGGAGTCTGCATGTTCTCCCTGTGTCTGCATGGGTTTCCTCTGGGTGCTGCGGTTTCCTCCCACATTCCAAAGCGGGTTCGGTTGATTGGCCGTGATAAATTGCCCCTTAGCATCAGGAGGATTAGGAGGGTGAATATGTGGGGTTACGGGTATAGAGGTGGGTAGGATTGTTGTAGGTACAGGCTCGAT
This sequence comes from Mustelus asterias, assembly GCF_964213995.1. Taxonomy (NCBI): domain Eukaryota; kingdom Metazoa; phylum Chordata; class Chondrichthyes; order Carcharhiniformes; family Triakidae; genus Mustelus; species Mustelus asterias. The sequence continues at coordinate 96,348,274 of NC_135814.1, forward strand.
GGGCCGGATGGCCTCCTTCTGCATTGTAGATTCTATCTATTCTAAGCGTTATCCAGGACCAAATTAACAGCATACTAGTTGTGATTCACGTATCAGGACACTCGTATCCCCCTGCAGCACCAATTTCAGCTATCTCTCTCCATTTAAATAATGTACTATATTTTAGGTTTTTTTTCCTGGAAAGTGGACAAGTTTACCTTTTTCCCATCTACCAATTTTTTGCCCACTCATTTAATCATATCCCTTTGCAATCTCTTCTTGACAATTTACTTTCCTACCTAGCTTGGTGTCGTCAGCAAATTAAGTGACAAAACATTTAGTCCCTTCATCCAAATCATTGATGTATATTGTTTATAGTTGAGGCCCCCAGCAACGATCCCTGTGGCACTCCATCAGTTACATCTTGCCAATCTGAAAAAGATTCTTTCATCCCTACTCTTTGCTTCCTGTTAGCTAATCTGTCCTTTATCTGTGCTACTACGTTCCTCCCATGTTCTGTTACCTTGTTTGGTAACCTTTGATGCAGTACCTTATCACATGCCTTTGGAAAACCAAGTTCACCACATCTACAGGTTCCCCTTATCCACCTTGCTGCTTATTTCTTCAAAAACTAATACATTTGTTAAACCTGATTTCCTTTTCAGAAAGCCATATCGACTGCCTGATCATGTTATGATTTTTTAGGTAATGGTGGGACAATGGTTAGAAAGAAAGAAAGAGTCATAGAAAGTCACGACAGTGCAGAAGAAGGCCATTCAGCCCATTGAGCCTGCACTGACAACAATCCCACCTAGACCCGATCCCTGTAACACCACGTATTTACCGTGCTAATCTCCCTGACACTAAGGGGCAATTTAGCATGGCCAATCAACCTAACCCGCACATCTTTAGATTGCGGGAGGAAACCGGAGCACCCGGAGGAAACCCACACAGACACTGGGAGAATGTGCAAACTCCAGGCATTGCTGCTTCACATTGCCAGGCACCCAGGTTCAATTCCGGCCTCAGGTGACTGTGTGGAGTTCGCACGTTCTACCCGTGTCTGCGTGGGTTTCCTCCGGGTTTTCCAGTTTCCTCCCACAGTCCAAGGATGTGCGGGTTAGGTTGATTGGCCATGCTAAATTGCCCCTTAGGTCCGATCCCTGTAACCCCATGTATTTATCCTGCTAATCCCCCTGAGACTGAGTGGGAATGTTGTCACTGCAGGCTCGATGGGCTGAATGGCCTCCTCCTGCACTGTATGAATTCAATGATGATGTAACCTCCTTAATGGATTCTAGCAATTTCTCTATGACAGGTGTTAGGCTAACTGACCTGTAGTTTCTTGCTTTAACTCCCTCCTTTCTTGAATAAAAGTGTAATACATTAGCTATTTTCCAATCCACTGGGGCCCGTTCAGAATCTAGTTTTGGAAGATTATAACCAGTGCATCTAATATCCCTGCAGCCTCTTATTTTAAGAACCCAGAAGACAGGCCATCTGGTACTGGGGATTTGTCAGACTTTCGATCTAATAGTTTTCCCAGCATCTTTTCCCTAGTGACGGTGATTTGTTTGAAGTTCCCCCTTTTGATTTTCAAGTACCTTTTGGGAAGTTTTCTAAGTCTTCTACAGTGAAGACAGATGCAAAATACTACTTCAACATGGGGATAGGGCCTGGGTAAATTGCACTGTCAGAGAGTCGGTGCAGACTCGATGGGCTGAATGGCCTCCTTCTGCACTGTATGGATTCTGTCTCCACCATTTTCTTTTTCTCCATTATCAATTCCTCAGACTCTCTTTTTCTCTCCCCCTCTCTCTCTCTCTCTCTCTCTCTCTCTCTCTCTCTCTCTCGAGGACAAACACTAGCTTTAGCTATTCTTTTCGTGTTTAAATCTTTGTAGAATTCTTACTCTGTTTTTGTATTACTAATGATGTGGAGATGCCGGCGTTGGACTGGGGTAAACACAGTAAGAAGTCTAACAACACCAGGTTAAAGTCCAACAGGTTTATTTGGTAGCAAAAGCCACTAGCTTTCGGAACAGGCTGTTCCTTCGTCAGGTGGGTGGGAGTTCTGATCACAAACAGGGCACAAAGACACAAACTCAATTTACATGAAAAATGATTGGAATGTGAGTCTTTACAGCTAATCAAGTCTTAAAGGTACAGACAATGCGAGTGGAGGGAGCATTAAGCACAGGTTAAAGAGATGTGTATTGTCTCCAGACAGGACAGCTAGTGAGATTTTGCACATCAGGCAAGTTGTGGGGGTTACAGATAGTGTGACATGAACCCAATATCCCGGTTGAGGCAGTCCTCGTGTGCGGAACCTGGCTATCAGTCTCTGCTCAGCGACTCTGCGCTGTCGCGTGTCGTGAAGGCCGCCTTGGAGAACGCTTACCCGGAGATCAGAGGCTGAATGCCCGTGACCGCTGAAGTGCTCCCCAACAGGAAGAGAACAGTCTTGCCTGGTGATTGTCGAACGGTGTTCATTCATCTGTTGTCGTAGCGTCTGCATGGTTTCCCCAATGTACCATGCCTTGGGACATCCTTTCCTGCAGCGTAACAGGTAGACAACGTTGGCCGAGTTGCAAGAGTATGTCCTGTGTACCTGGTGGGTGGTGTTCTCACGTGAGATGATGGCATCCGTGTCGATGATCCAGCACGTCTTGCAGAGGTTGCTGTGGCAGGGTTGTGTGGTGCCCTGGTCACTGTTCTCCTGAAGGCTGGGTAGTTTGCTACAGACAATGGTCTGTTTGAGGTTGTGCGGTTGTTTGAAGGCAAGAAGTGGGGGTGTGGGGATAGCCTTGGCGAGATGTTCGTCTCCATCAATGACATGTTGAAGGCTCCGGAGGAGATGTCGTAGCTTCTCCGCTCTGGGGAAGTACTGGACGACGAAGGGGACTCTGTCCACTGTGTCCCGTGTTTGCCTTTTGAGGAGGTCGGTGCGGTTTTTCGCTGTGGCGCGTCGGAACTGTCGATCGATGAGTCGAGCGCCATATCCTGTTCTTATGAGGGCATCTTTCATCGTCTGGAGGTATCTGTTGCGATCCTCCTCATCCGAGCAGATCCTGTGTATACGGAGGGCTTGTCCGTAGGGGATGGCTTCTTTAACGTGTTTAGGGTGGAAGCTGGAGAAATGGAGCATCGTGAGGTTATCCGTGGGCTTGCGGTACAGTGAGGTGCTGAGGTGACCGTCCTTAATGGAGATGTGTGTGTCCAAGAATGCAACCGATTCCGGAGAGTAGTCCATGGTGAGTCTGATGGTGGGATGGAACTTGTTGATGTCATCATATAGTTGTTTCAGTGATTGCTCACCATGACTCCAAAGGAAGAAAATGTCATCGATGTATCCAGTGTATAGCATCGGTTGAAGGTCCTGTGCGGTGAAGAAGTCTTGTTCGAACCTGTGCATGAAGATGTTGGCATATTGAGGTGCGAATTTGGTCCCCATGGCTGTTCCGTGTGTCTGGATGAAGAACTGGTCGTTGAAGGTGAAGACATTGTGGTCCAGGATGAAGCGGATGAGTTGTAAAATTGCATCTGGAAACTGGCAGTTGTTGGCGTTGAGTACTGAGGCAGTTGCAGCAATGCCATCATCGTGGGGGATGCTGGTGTAGAGTGCCGAGACATCCATTATGACGAGGAGTGCTCCTGGTTCAACTGCTCCATGTGTACTGAGTTTCTGTAGGAAGTCCGTAGTGTTGCGACAAAAGCTGGGGGTTCTTTGTACAATGGGTTTCAGGATGGGTTTCATCCCATGTACGCGTTGGAGATCGCTACTGCCTCCCGAAGATACACAAGGCAAACACACCCGGCCGTCCCATTGTATCTGGCAATGGGACCCTGTGCGAGAAGCTCTCCGGCTACGTCGAGGGCATCCTGAAACCCATTGTACAAAGAACCCCCAGCTTTTGTCGCGACACTACGGACTTCCTACAGAAACTCAGCACACATGGAGCAGTTGAACCAGGAGTACTCCTCGTCACAATGGATGTCTCCCACAGTCTGGCACTCTACACCAGCATCCCCCACGATGATGGCATTGCTGCAACTGCCTCAGTACTCAACGCCAACAACTGCCAGTTTCCAGATGCAATTTTACAACTCATCCGCTTCATCCTGGACCACAATATCTTCACCTTCAACAACCAGTTCTTCATCCAGACACACGGAACAGCCATGGGGACCAAATTCACACCTCCAATATGCCAACATCTTGATGCACAGGTTCGAACAAGACTTCTTCACCGCACAGGATCTTGAACCGATGCTATACACTTGATACATCGATGACATTTTCTTCCTTTGGAGTCATGGTGAACAATCACTGAAACAACTATATGATGACATCAACAAGTTCCATCCCACCATCAGACTCACCATGGGCTACTCTCCGGAATCGGTTGCATTCTTGGACACACGCATCTCCATTAAGGACGGTCACCTCAGAACCTCACTGTACCGCAAGCCCACGGATAACCTCACGATGCTCTACTTCTCCAGCTTCCACCCTAAACGCGTTAAAGAAGCCATCCCCTACGGACAAGCCCTCCGTATACAGAGGATCTGCTCAGATGAGGAGGATCGCAACAGATGCCTCCAGACGCTGAAAGATGCCCTCATAAGAACAGGATATGGCGCTCGACTCATCGATCAACAGTTCCGACGCGCCACAGTGAAAAACCGCACCGACCTCCACAGAAGACAGACACGGGACACGGTGGACAGAGTCCCCTTCGTCGTCCAGTACTTCCCCGGAGCAGAGAAGCTACGACATCTCCTCCGGAGCCGTCAACATGTCATAGATGAAGACGAACATCTCGCCAAGGCCATCCCCACACCCCCACTTCTTGCCTTCAAACAACCGCACAACCTCAAACAGACCATTGTCTGCAGCAAACTACCCAACCTTCAGGAGAACAGTGACCACGGCACCTCACAACCCTGCCATAGCAACCTCTGCAAGACGTGCCAGATCATTGACACGGATGCCATCATCTCACGCAAGGACACCATCCACCAGGTACACTGTACATACTCATGCAACTCGGCCAACGTTGTCTACCTGATACACTGCAGGAAAGGATGTCCCGAGGCATGCTACATTGGGGAGACCATGCAGACGCTACGACAACGGATGAATGAACACCGTTCGACAATCACCAGGCAAGACTGTTCTCTTCCTGTTGGGGAGCACTTCAGTAGTCACGGGCATTCAGCCTCTGATCTCCGGGTAAGCGTTCTCCAAGGCGGCCTTCACGACAGCGCAGAGTCGCTGAGCAGAGACTGATGGCCAGGTTCCGCACACATGTGGACGGCCTCAACCGGGATATTGGGTTCATGTCACACTATCTGTAATCCCCACGGCTTGCCTGATGTGCAAAATCTCACTAGCTGTCCTGTCTGGAGACAATACACATCTCTTTAACCTGTGCTTAATGCTCCCTCCACTCACATTGTCTGTACCTTTTGAGACTTGATTACCTGTAAAGATTCACATTCCAATCATTATTCATGTAAATTGAGTTTGTGTCTTTGTGCCCTGTTTGTGATCAGAACTCCCACCCACCTGACGAAGGAACAGCCTGTTCTGAAAGCTAGTGGCTTTTGCTGCCAAATAAACCTGTTGGACTTTAACCCGGTGTTGTTAGACTTCTTACTTTATAATACTAGCCAGCTTTCTCTCTCAACTAACTTTCTCCCTTGTTGTTTTTGACAATTGTTTCCTAAAATCTGACCATCTTCTGGCCGCCATCAATCTTTGCAGATTTTAACAATGCTGCCTTCAGTTCCATACAATCCTTAACTTTATTCAGCCACGGATGATGCATCCTTCTCAAAGTCTCTTTTTTTATTGGGATAAATCTTTGCTGAGAAGAATTAAATAATTCCTTAAAGGTCTATCAAAGCATCTCTGCTGACCTACCTATTAACCAAGTTTCCCAGTTCACTTTCAGGGTGACACGGTGGCACAGTGGTTAGCACTGCTGTCTCAGCGCCAGAGATCCGGGATCGATTCCTGGCTTGGGTCATTGTCTGTGCGGAGTCTGCACATTCTCCCGGTGTCTGCATGCGTTTCCTCCCACAGTCTGAAAGCCATGTTGGTTAGGTACATTGGCCGTGCTAAATTCTCCCTCAGTGTACCCGAACAGGTGCCGGAGTGTGGCGAGTAGGGGATTTTCACAGTAACCTCATTGCAGTGTTAATGTAAGCCTACCTGTGACACTAATAAACTTTTACAACTTTAGCTAGCACTGCTTTCATACTGTTATAGTTACCTATATTCCAGTGTAAAACACTCGTCTTAGACCCACATTTCACCCCTTCAAACTGAAGCTGACAATCTATCATGTTGCTGTCCCTAAAGGCTCTTTTACCATGAGCTTATTGATTAATCCTCTCTCATTGCTAGGTCCAGAATACCCTGGTTGCTGTGTAGAATGTACTGCTGTACGAAATTGTCCCACATTCACTGTATAAACTCATTTTCCGGGCTGCCTTTGCCAATCTACATGTGGATTAAAGTCACCCAGGATTATTATAGTACCTTTCTCACACGGCCCATTTATTTCTTCCTGTATTCTCTGTCCTGCAGGGTAACAACTTGTTACCCTGTAACAACTGCTCCCATAAATGACCTCTCTTTCTATTTCGTATCTCTACCCAATCTTATCTCTACCCAAACTGATCGCTAAGGTTATCTCTCACTATTGCACCACTGACATTTTTAATTAGCAGAATTAAATCACCTTTTCCTTGCATTCTATGTTTTTCATCATGTCAAATACCTTTCAATATTCAGATTCCAACCCTGGTCATCCTGCAAGCATGTCTCTATGATGTCTATCAGGCCATCCACATTTAATTGTATCTCTGTTAACAATTCATCCATTTTATTATGAATGGTGTATTCAGATACAGAGCCTTTAACTGTGTCCTTTTACCATTTTGGCAATCTCTGGCCTTACCTGTTGGTGCACTTTCTTAGTTTGTATGCTCTGTCCCTTCCTGCCACACGGTAGTGATCTTTACCCGAGTCACCACCCTGCTGTAGTACCTCGCTGTTACACTTCGATTTACTACATCTCCTGTTGCACGATACCTTCCTCCCCAACACTGTTTAGTTTAAAGCCATCTCTACCACCCTCGCTATACGACTTGCCAGAACACTGGTTCCAACACGGTTCCGGTGAAGCCTGTCCCTGAATACAGCTCTCACTTTCCTCAGTACTGGTGGCAGTGCCCCACAAATCAAAAAACATTGCTTCCACACCAGTCTTTCAGCCACGGATTCGTTTCTCTAATCTCATTTCACCAATTCACTCATGACTCGGGCAATAATCCATAGCTGTTTGATGTTCTGTTTTTAGTTTAGCCACTCGCTGCTTATTCTTCCCTAGCAGAACTTCTTCTCTCGCCCTATCTATATAGTTGGTAGCAACTGGATCCTCCCCTTCCCCGCTACAAGTTCCTCTCCATCCATGAGCAGATGTGTGGAACCCTGGCACTGGGCAGGCAACACTGCTGTCTGGATTCATGCTTTCAGTTGCAGAGAGCCATGTCATGAACGGAGTGGGAATGGAGGGATACAAAAGAATGGTCTAGTTTGGACCAGGGAGCGGCACGGGCTTGGAGGGCCGAAGGGCCTGTTCCTGTGCTGTATTGTTCTTTGTTCTTTTGTTCAATCCCCCTGACTGTACTGTACCTACGACTACGTTGCTGTTAACTCTTCCCTGCCCTCCCCCGGTCCACACAAACTGCAAAACCCCGAACCTATTGGACAATTGCAACGGCTGAGGTTCTTCCATCTCTACCCTCTCGATCTACTTACCCGCCTCCCTTGCAGTCACACCCTCCTGTCCATGACCACGAATCAAATCAGAAGACCCGAAGCCAAGGGGTGTGACAGACTCCTGGAATAAAGTTTCCAGGTAACTTTCCCCCTCCCTGATGCATCGCAATGTCTGCAGCTCGGCCTCCGGCTCGGTGACTCTGAGCCGAAGCTCCTCAAACTGTTCACACTTGGTACAGAGACACTTGCCCTGGATCAGACTGATCTAGGAACTCTCTCTCATGCTGCAGTCGCAACACATCACCCACCCTGCCATCTTTTGTGCTAATTTATTTTTACTTTGTTAATTTATAATTAATAATCTGACTGCTCCCAATGAGCTTTGCTAATGCTAATAAGCTTTATTACTACTCGTGAAACCTTACGATTACTTATAAACAAAGTTTTGAAACATAAGTGAGCAAAATACTCATCAACTGCTTATCTGTTTCCCCTATTCCTTTACTGCTCCAAATAGATAGCAGCTGCATGATAGAAGCTACATATATTCACACCCAGGGCCCTCTCCTTTGCAAACAGTAAGAACATGTCCAGGGCTTGCACCTTTTTCAACAAAACAAATATTTGGGGGACGGCCATTCCCTGGTTCATTCCCCAGGGCAACGGCTTGGCTTGAGTTAAAATTTATTTATTTATTAGTCAGAAATAAAGCTTACATTAACACTGCAATGAAGTTGCTGTGAAATTCCCCTTCTTAACATGCGTGTTTGAATTTAAACTAAAGCTCGACAGTTAACTGCCCCCTGGTGCATTCTCCATGGCAATGTCTCTACCAATCCGAATCCGCGTGCTAATCCATCAGCACTGTCTTCTCACACAGTAGAAATTTTTGTTCCCTTTTTGCGATTCTGCCCTGGTGAGTTCAAGGTTAGTAAGCAAGCATAAAGACAGCAGCACACTGAGTCAGTGGGTGAATATGGAATATTTTCCCTTGCAAAAAGGAACAAAAATTTCTACTGTGTGAGAAGACAGTGCTGATTGATTAGTATGTGGATTCTGATTGGTAGCGACATTGCCATGGAGAATGCACCAGGGGGCGGTTAACTGTCGAGCTTTAGATTAAATTCAAACACGCATGTTAAGGGGAATTTCCCAGTAACTTCATTGCAGTGTTAATGTAAGCCTTACTTGTGACAAATAAATAAATTTTAACTCTGGCCAAGCCGTTGCCCTGGGGAATGAACCAGGGAATGGCCGTCCCCCAAATATTTATTTTTTTGAAAAAGGTGCAAGCCCTGGACATGTTCTTACGGTTTGCAAAGGAGAGGGCCCTGGGTGTGAATATATGTAGCTTCTATCATTTGTAAGATAGCCACACTGTGTGCCCAACTGATAAATTAGTTCTTGGCACAGTCGGGGTTGTTTAGTAAGTGTTGTCCAATCATGGAATCACAACTTATGCTGGATGCTGTATTTAAAAATAAGAGTCTCCCGTTTAAGATGGCAATGAGGCTTGTTAGTTTTTGGAATTCTCTTCCTCAGAACAGTGGAGGCAAGGTCATTGAATATTTATGCGGCTGAGTTAGAAAGATTCTTGATAGGCAAGGGAATCAAAGGTTACAAGAGGTCAACAAAAAAAGTAGGGTTAAGGCCCAAGTCAGATCAGCCATGATCTTATCAAACGGTGGAGTAGGTCCGAGAGCCAGGTGGATTACTCCTGCCCCTAGTTTGTATGTTCATGAGTTACTTACTGATTTTGACTTGCAATTGAGGTCCACAGATTTTTTTCCTTCCCCAGTCATTTATAACTGGAAAGCCTGTATCTGTTCCTGAGTGTCGCCTCATTCTCACCTTTTGAGAATGGTGGGGTTCGGAGGGCTGAGACAGTGACAGAGTTCAAATAGTCTTCAGAGCTGGCCTGAAGGATGATTTTTCTTGTCTTGAGTTCTCTCCGTTTCTGCTAGTTGGTGTTGATGTACTCAGCTGGTGTAGGTTGCTCTCAGGTGGTTCCAGATTAATTACTGCAGCAATTTGACATGCTGACTTTTATTAGAGGTGCTCTTTAAGATGCACATGGAGTAAACAATGTGAAGCAGCCCTGCAGTGGCATACTTCTATGAGGCTACAAATGTTTGATGAGGGTTAATCTATCTTGCTTTATATTTAAACAATAACAAGATAGCGAGGACATAGGCAAGAGTAGCGTCGGGGCTGGTTTGCAGAAAGTCTTGGTGTTTCTAGAAACACAATTTTCAGGTGCACAGTCACACGGACTATGATTAATTACAAATTGATTTGGGGCATTTAGTTTAATTTAGCCCTTGTCCTAGGTTGTGGGTTGATGTTCCCAACTCACTTCTATGATATTTTTGATCACTTGATTGATAGGTCACTCCGCTGTAATGACTAATATTGGGGGAGGCATGTTTGTAAAAGTTAAAGTTTATTTATTAGTCACAAGTAAGTCTTACATTAACACTGCAATGAAGTTACTGTAAAATTCCCGCAGGTCGCCACATTCCAGCATCTGTTCAGGTCAATGCACCTAACCAGCACGTCTTTCAGACTGTGGGAGGAAACCGGGGGAAACCCACGCAGACACGGGGACAATGTGCAAACTCCACGCAGAAAGTGACCCAAGCCGGGAATCAAATCCGGGTTCCTGGCGCTGTGAGGCAGCAGTGCTAACCACTGTGCCACCGTGTGCCATCTCGGCACAATTTGGTACATTCCTTCTGGCTTTGGAAGTTGCAGGGTGGAGATTTAATTACAGGATTTGGAATAACCTGGGTTGATTCTTCAGTGCAGCACTGATGGAGTGCTGCATCGCAACTAGTGCCGGCTTCATGAGTGGCAATAAATTCCTCAACGTTATGTTCATAGAGTCATAGAATCCCTACAGCACAGAAGGAGGCCAATCTTACCCTATCCCGGAATCTTACCCTATCCCGGAACCCCACGTATTTATTTTACTAATCCCCCGAGACTAGGGTCAATTTAGCATGGCCAATCAACCTAACCCGCACATCTTTGGACTGTGGGGGGAAACCGGAGCACCCGGAGGAAACCCACGCAGACACGGAGAGAATGTGCCAACTTCACACAGACAGTGACCCAAGCCGGGAATCGAACCCAGGTCCCTGGAGCTGTGAGGCAGCAGTGCTAACCACTGTTGTTTTTCTTTCGGGCGGTTCCTTCTTTAGGGGGCTGCCCTCCTTGTTTTTTTTTCTCTTTGTTTGAATTTAGTTCTTTTGATATACCCAAAAGAATGGCACGGTGGCACAGTAGTTAGTACTGTTGCCTCACAGCGCCAGGGACCCAGGTTCGATTCCTGGCTTGGGTCACTGTCTGTGCGGAGTTTGCACGGTCTCCCCGTGTCTGCGTGGGTTTCCTCCGGATGCTCCGGTTTCCTCCCACAATCCAAAGATGTGCGGATTAGGTGATTGGCCATGCTAAATTGCCCTTAGTTTCGGGGGACTAGCTCGGGTAAATGCACCGTGCCATTCTTTTGGGCCTGTGTGGGATTGTGGTCGGTGCAGACCCGATGGGCCGAATGGCAGCCTTCTGTACTGTAGGGATTCTATGATCTATGAATGTTGTCTTTGGGCTTTGTTGACAGAATAGCTGCCATGTTTGTCCACATTCATCACTTCAACCTTTAAAAATTCATATTTGGTAACATGCTGAGAGGTTTCAATGATCTCTTTGCTTCTCTATCTCCCTCTTCTCCTTGAAGATGTTCCTTAAAACCCACCTCTACCCTAATGACTCTGCCAGTGGCTTTGTGTTCTTTTTGATTGCGCTCCTTTGGAATGCCCCGGGACGTTTCTTGCCATTGAAAGTACCGCAGTTTATAAATGCATGTTCTTCGTGTTAACTCAGCAGCAAAAACAAAAAGGTTGCTTGTCAAACATGTTTTTAAAAAAGTACAGAAGTCTATAATCTGACTTCAACACCCTGTGATATCCTTCCAAATTCCCAACATTCCTGGGACCTGAAAAGCTCAGGTTCTGAAGAGAAGGTATTTTTAAAATAAATTTTCAGTAAACATTATGAATGAAATTCATAGAATCCTACAATGCAGAAGGAGGCCATTCAGCCCATCGAGTCTGCACTGACCACAATCCCACCCAGGCCCTATCCCCAAAACACCACGCATTTACCCATCCAGCCCCCCTGACACAAGGGCAATTTAGCACGACCAATCCACCTAACTCACACATCTTTGGACTGTGGGAGGAAACCGGAGCACCCGGAGGAAACCCACGCAGACACAGGGAGAACGTGCAGACTCCAACCCGACAGTGACCCAAGCCAGGAATCGAAACCGGGTCCCTTGAACTGTAAGGCAGCAGTACCACCCCAGTTGGATATAAAGATTATGGGGTGATCTCATCCAAGTGTTTAACATGATCAAAAGAGTTGACAGAGAAGAGAAGAACTCTTTCCTTGGGTTGGGGATGGGATTCAGCACAAGAAACATTATCTTTTAGTGCAAAGCCATTCAGGAAGCACGTCTCTGTACCCAGAGCAGCGGAAATCTGGAACTCTTTCACAAAGCTATTGAAGCTGGGAATCACTTGAAAATTTCAAAAGCGAAATGGGTGTTTTTTTTGTCAAACAAAGGTGTTACTGGATTTGGAACTGAGGAGGTTAAATAGAGTTCCGATATATATCAGCCTTGATCTAATTGAAAGCAAAATGGGCTTGAAGGGTGGCACAGTGGTTAGCACTTGCCTCACAGCGCCAGGGATCCGGATTCAATTGCCGGCTTGGGTCACTGTCTGTGTGGAAATTGCACGTTCTCCCCATGTCTGCGTGGGTTTCCTCTTGGGTGCTCTGGTTTCCTCCCATAGTCCGAAAGACATGCTGGTTAGGTGCATTGGCCGTGCTAAATTCTCCCTCAGTGTACCCAAACAGGTGCCGGAGTGTGGCGACAAGGGGATTTTCTAAGTAACTTCATTGCAGTGTTAATGTAAGCCTAGTTATGACACTAATAAATAAACTTTAAGGGCTGAATGGCCCCCTAGTGTTGCTATGCAGTGCAGTTTCGAAGGAAGAGTGCAGAGTTTTCGATGCCAGCTCATTGTTCTTCATAGGTCACCTGCTTCCCACTAATTTCAATTTTGAATTGCTTCAGTTGACAAACTTGTGTGTTCTGATCAAGGATTAATAAGACGATGGAGGGGATAGATTGTGTCCCACTTGGCAGGTTGTTCCAACTAAATAGTTAGGGATTGCGCGAGGCCAGATCATGATTAGTTAGCACTGCTGCCTCACAGCTCCAGGGACCCAGGTTCAATTCCCGGCTTGGGTCACTGTCTGTGTGGAGTTTGCACGTTCTCCCCGTGTCTGCGTGGGTTTCCTCCGGGTGCTCCGGTTTCCTCCCGCACTCCAAAGATGTGCTGGTTAGGTGATTGGCCATGCTAAATTGACCCCAAGTGTCAGGGGGACTAGCAGGGTAAATGCATGGGGTTATGGGAATAAGGCCTGGGTGGGATTGTGGTCGGTGCAGACTCGATGGGCCGAATGGCCTCCTCCTGCACTAGGATTCTATGATTCTTCTATCAGGCAGTGGTTCTTTTCCCAAATATGAGTCTGCCCAAAGAGATACGCAGGTAAGAGCTGAGCTTGTTTCTGGTTGGAGCAGAGACCATTTCTGCGGGGAGTTATCCGGGCCAGAGTGATCCCCTGGCAGACGTTTGATTCCCTCAGGAACCGGAGAGGAATTCTCCAGATTATTCCTCCCAAATTGCCTGGTATTTTATCCAGACTTCCACCTCTTGCAGGAACTTGCGTGTTTTGTAGGTGGGGTGGGAAATCTCATGAGGGACTAGGTGCCACTATTATGTGTGACTGGTTGGAGAGACCTGATGGTCTTTGCCTGTCCATCATTGCTCCCGCATCCTGAGCTGTGCCAGTTGTTGAACTGCTTTTTCTTTTGTTCTTTTAATTTTATTTTTATTCATTCATGGGACCTGGAGTGTCGTTGGCTGGCCAGCATTTATTGCCCATCCTGAGTTACCCTTTTTCAGAGGGCAGTTGAGAGTTAACCACATTGCTGTGGCTCTGGAGTCGCATGTAGACAGACCATGCCAGGTATGGACGGCAGATTTCCTTCCCTAAAGGCCATTAGGGAATTAGATGGGTTTTTCCGGCATTCGGCAATGGTAGATTCTTAATTCCAGATATTTTTTATTGAATTCAAATTCCACCATCTGCCGTGGCGGGATTCGAACCCGGGGTCCCCAGAACATTAGCTGAGTTTCTGGATTAATAGTCTAGCGATAATACCACCAGGCCGTCATCTTCCCCTCACCCATTGATAGTTTGTTCCAACTAAATAGTTGTGCGAGGCCAGGTCATGATTAGTTATCACCCATTTAGATGACATGATCGTTCGTGCTTTGTTGAGCTGGGAGATCATTTTTGAAATGTGTTCATTGTTGCTTTTGTAACTTTTCACGCGTGTCCAATACTAAACTGCTCAGCTAGAATTTTGCAAAAAATGGGCAGCAAACTTGACCAGTGTTGTGCTAGAAACAGTGATGTGTGCACTGAATTCTGAAGGAATGTTCCATCAGAGTGCGTGCGCAGACTTGCAGCATGACCTCAGCAGAAGAAAATGTTCTCCTCGCTCCCAGATTGAACATCTGCGTTTATGAAACTCCCACACGTGTTGTGGAGTGCACAGATGATGCCAAAGAACTTGGCAAAGTGTGGGCCAGAGGTCGAAGAACCACTTTGGATCCAATGGTGAGGAATTAGGATTTGCAGAGGATCAAAGTGATTTGGAAACCCCAGAAACACATCATCAAAAGGCAGTAGGTGTGTGGAAGTGCCAGAACGCATCAAAAGCCATTAGGTGGGTGGAAAGAGCAGTCAACCTCATGAAAGGTTGGTCTTTACCTGAAGCTGGATTGCAAAAAGGAGGAAGTCATGTTTAAGCAGTACAGAGCCTCTATCAACTTGCATCTGGAGTGCTGCATTCAGTTCTCCGCACCTCAGGAAGGATTGAATGGTCTTGGATTGACCAGAACGATATTGGTGCTTAGGGGGTTAAATTATGAAGGCAGATTGCACAAACCTGGTGCATATGACTTTGAGTATAGAAGATTGGATAATGGGTGGCACAGTGGTTAGCACTGCTGCCTCACAGCACCAGGGAGCCGGGTTCACTTCCCGGCTTGGGTCACTGTCAGTGTGGAGTCTGCACATTCTCCCCGTGTCTGCATGGGTTTCCTCCGGGTGTTCCGGTTTCCTCCCACAGTCCAAAGATGCGTGGGTTAGGCAATTGGCCATGCTAAATTGCCCCTTAGTGTCAGGGGGCCTAGCAGGGTAAATACATGGGGATTGTTGTCACTGCAGGCTCGATGGGCCAAATGGCCTCTTCCTGCACTAGGGATTCTGTGATGGAAGTGTTTAAGATATAGAAATGATTCGGTGGGAGAATAGAAGTGATTTCCTCTCGTGGTCGAATTCAAATAAGAGGACATACTTTATGCTTGGAGCTGGGCAATTTAGAAGAGAAATGTTGAAGTTTATTTTGCACAAAGTGTACTAGAAATCTGGAATTCTGAACAGGCTGTGGATGCTGGGGCAAGACTGAGAATGATAGATTTCTGTTTGAAAAGTGTCTCGAGGATATGGAATGGAGCTGTGTAAATGGAGTTGAGGTGCAGATCAGCCAGGATGTAATTGAATGACAGAGCAGGCACAAAGGGCTGAATGGTCTTCTCCATTTCCACTGTTTTTGGAAACACTGAGAAAGCGCAGGGCTGCAGAAGATGCTCAGACAAAGTTCCAGTCCAAACGAGGGAATGAGAGGTGATAATATTAGATACTATCAATAGACGTGGAACTTGTTCTGTAACCCTACCTTATTTATATGCAGACACTAAACAGAAGAAAGAATGAGAATTGGGCTCTCTGTTGACACTATAATCATGGCTGTATCTCGTGACACTACACGCCCTGGTCAGAATGAAGATGATGGTTAATTCCCCCGTCAGTTTGTGCTTAGACACTGGGATTGATTTAGCAATTGATACTAAATCACTGCATTTAACTAAAAAATCCTGCTTTTAGCAGGAAACATTGTTGTAGTTTTGGTCATGAGTTTTGTTTGCTGCAATTTGTTGAAGCTGTTTAAGTAGATATTGTTTGCTGAGTCAGTGGACTCTGTTTGCTGCAAGTCTTGCCCAGACACCAACTCATTGATAGACACAGTGGAGTTGATCCTCACTCCGTATGATCATCGCAAGGTTAGAGAATTTGGTACAAATGGAAGCTGCCTTCTTTTGGTGGGTTTACTGGATTCCAACCTCTTGACAGCGCCCTTCCATGAGTACACACACCATACAGCTGGCAGCAAATGAGCATGTCCTCAGCTGGCTAGCTGTTCAATGTTGTTGGGGGGATCATTCCCTCATGGACCAGGCAAAAGGAGTTGTGGTGCACTGGTGTGCAAACATATGCCTGGTCCCGTTTATCAGACTTGCTGAGAGATACAAGTTTGGATCCACTGGAATTGTTGGGACACTCGTGTCCCACAGTTTGCATGCTGTTAGCGAACCCAGCTCCATTCAGTATGTTTGGAGGTATTTCTGGCAGCAGCAAGTATGTTTAGATGCAACAGAAGAACCACTTTTGGAACGGGAAAATGAAGAAGAGTCACATGGCACAATGAATTGGCCAATTGGAAAGACAGACCCTAAAAACTCCAAAAAAAAAAGCTTGTAGCCGTGACAGATAATGTTCCTGTGTAAACAATCCCATGGCACTATTTCACGGGAATTATCCCCTCAATCAGCATCAATAAAACAGATGATCTGATCTTTATCACGCTGCTGTTTGTGGGATCTTGCTGTGCTCAAATTGGCTGCCGCGTTTCCTATACTACAAAAGTGACGACACTTAAAAATGACTTCATTGGCTATAAAGAGCTTAGAGACATCTGGTGGCCTCAAGAGGCACTTCATAGAATCTATTTTCTTGCTTTCTTTAGCCATCTCCAGTCCTACATCCTATCCGAGAGGTCTGCGTTCCTCCAGTTCTGACCTCTTGAGCATTTCTAGTTTTCTTCCTTTGGCAATCATACCTTCAGCTACCTCGGTCCCAAACTCTGCAATTCCCTCCTTAAACCTCTCTGCCTTTCTACCCCTCCTCTGACATACTTGATAAAACCTACTTCTTGCACAAAACTGTTGGTCCTTTTTATTGCCTGTGTGCCATGTTTTGCCTCCTAACACTCCTGCAAAGTGTCTTGGGACAATTGACTGGGTTAAGGTGCCATGAAAGTGCAAGTTGTTCACTTTTAGGTACTTTTGTCTTAGAGCAGTGACGCCATGCGTACATGTCTGATTCTCTGTCTGCCGTCTATACCTCTTCGGTGCTCCGTTTGCTGTTGGTTCCGGCTCAGTGAGTAGACCTGTTGCCTCTTGAGTCGGAGGATTGTGGGCTCTCCCACTCCAGAGACTTGAGCACCTAATCCAGTACTGAGGGAGCGCTGCATCCCCAGAGCTGCCTTTCTTTTTGGATGGAACTTGAAACCAAGACCTGCCAGCCCCCTCGGATGGATATAAAAGATCCTACGCCACAATTCAAAGAAGTGCAGGCTTCTCTAGTCTCCTGGCCAATATTTATCCCTAAACCAACACCTAAAGCAAATGATCTAGTCATTATCATGTTGACTGTGGGACCTTGCTGTGTAGTTAGCTGTTGGGCTTCCTGCAATACAATGGTGACTACACTTCAAAGGTACTTCATTAGCTGTCTGTGAATACATTGGGATGTCTTAACCGTTGTCAAAGTCACTATAGAAATGTATTCTTTCTATTATTTGTATAGTTTACAGAAGGCATGCCTCCACTTGGCGAAATTAAATGTTGTCAAAGCCCCATATTCACAAATCCTGCCCTCCCTCATCATGCATCGTTCTTCCTTCCCTCCATTCTTTCTCTCTCCAGTTCTCTGGCTTCCCATTCCTCTGCTCTCCATCCTTCCCATTCCTCCCCTCAATTTCTTTTTCACTGGTACCCTCTGCTTTTCTCTGGCCCCTCCACTCCCATTCCCTTTTCTTCTATCTGCCCCTCCCTTACTTGTTCCCTCCTTCCTACTCTTGTCCCTCATTGTGCTTGAGGAATATGAAGGTGCTGACTCAGTATTGTAATGTGGAATAGTTGATATTGGATTATTTTAATTTATCAAACCCCCCCCCCCCCCCCCCCCCCCCATCCCAGTGTACACTTATGCACTCAGCTTTGACCTTGGCGCTCTCGTAACTGATTGTAAAATGAATGTTCAAATGGTGCCCTGTGCTGTACGATAAATGTTAATCCATTTTTAATGCAATGTGAAGCCATAGCAATGTAGTGAAGTTTGAGTGATTTAACTTGTCAGGATTATTTTATCCCTGGAGGTATAAAAAGATGGGACGGCACGGTGGCACAGTGGTTAGCACTGCTGCCTCGCAGCTCCAGGGACCCGGGTTCAATTCCGGCCTCGGATCACTATCTGTGCTGAGTCTGCACATTCTCCCCGTGTCTGCGTGGGTTTCCTCCGGGTGCTCCGGTTTCCTCCCATATTCTAAAGATATGCGGGTTAGGTTGATTGGCCATGCTAAATTGACTCCATGTCAGGGGATTAGCAGGGTAAATATCTGGGGTTATGGGAATAGGACTTGGGTGGGATTGTGGCCAGTGTAGACTCGGGTGGGCCGAATGGCCTCCTCCTGCATTGTAGGGATTCTATTCCATAAGATTCAATAAGAAAAGTTTCTTCCAAAACTTTGCCAAAAAAAAATGTTGTTTCTCCAAACCTCCTCTTTGCCATTCCCGCCCTGCCAAAATAGAAAGGTGAGAGAGAAATTGTCCAGTGCCCAATTGTAATCTTGCAGTGACTGGATAGTGCGCACACCCATTGCCACACTCACCACTTTCATCTCACACGCCCCTCTTCTTAGCAGCTGGATTTAAACCCAAATCGCCCAACAGAAAGTGCTGCTATCAGGCTGACATTCCAATATCCTGAGGGAGCTCCGTTTTGTTGGAGGTGCCAACTTTTAGAAGAGGTTTTGAAGCCTTCCTGCACCAGTGGTTTAGATGGAGTTCTCCCGCTGCCCTGAGCAACATTCATCTCTGAACGAGCAGCATGGAAGGTATATTAACCAGTCAGGGATCTCACTGATATTTGCAGAGCCTTGATGCTTATGTGATCCTGCAGTGCGGAAAATGATCGCTATATTTACCTAGATAACTCATCATACTTCAGAACTTATTGTGTGTAAAATGTTCTTGTGAGATTTGATAAAACACTATATTTAAAAAGAAACTAATCTTGTTTTTCCACGTACCTGGTGTGCTTGATATATACGGTCGAGAAGTGGGTGGATAAAAATCATCCAAACACTTTGCCTGGAAAATATCATTTAATATAAAAACACAAGCCAAGTGGGACTGTATAAGGACATCTAACAATTTGGGGTCCTTCCATTAAGAGCCACTGCGTGCGACAGTAGAGGGAGGTTCACCCTGGGGCTTTTCCTTTACAGTTGACCGACTGGAATTGTACAGTGGTGGTGGGGGTGAAATGCAACTTTGGGACCTTCCCATTGCAATGCTGAAAATTAGTATAACTTTTTCCCAGGGTGGAAGAGTCAATTACTCGGGCATAGGTTTAAGTGCGAGGGGCAAGGTTTGAAGTTGTACGAGGCAAATAGTTTTTTTAACACACAGGCTGGTGGGTGCCTGGAACTCGCTGCCGGGGGAGGTAGTGGAAGCAGACACGATAGTGACTTTTAAGGGGCTTCTGCCCAAATACATGAATAGGATGGGATTGGAGGGATACAGTCCCCGGAAGGGCAGGGGGTTGGTGTAGGCTTGGAGGCCAAAGGGCCTGTTCCTCTGCTGTAATTTTCTTTGTTCTTTGTTTGTTCTTAACCCCAGCATCTTCCCATTTCGTTGGGTGGTACAGTGACAGAATATCTCGTACAGAGAACAAAAATAAAATGAGGGCTTATGTTTAATGATATCACTGGTACTAAGCGATGAAGTGTGATTTGATGAAGTCAGAGTGAGCATTGTAGCATTGAAGTTCTGTTGTAACTCAGCAGTGCATAGCACTTGCATATTGCTGACACACGGATGTTGACTCTGAAACTACATACGTGTATACATGTGGGTTTCTCTGAGGGCAGGAGGGTTAAACTTTGATTCCGTTCTTTTGTGCAGCCCTGAAGACGAGGTGACGAGCACGAGAAGCTTGCGAATGACCCGGCTCTGCACTTACCTGCAGCACAGACACACGCAGCTGTGTCGCGTGGAGAGAGCGGCGGCGCGTCAGCAGCGGTGTCGGCACGCCTTCCGGAGAGCGCTACTGCAAGCGGCCAGCAAGGAACCCGACTCGGCCGGGCAGCTGCTTCGGGAACTCAGAGCGGCGCCCCCCACACAGACCAGGTCAGCTGCCGAGCACTGGCATCGCCAGGCATTGTCGACCGGGGGAGGGGGGGGAAATCTCTTGGTGACCTTGGTATCACCGCAACCCTTTGGTGGGTCGGGTTTGGTGGAGAGGATAGCTTGTGTTGAACATAAAGGCCAAAACTAACAATGTGATTGTCTTCAGCTTCCCCCATTTAGCACACGTTATATTTTTACTGCTCTAATGATCTAAGAGTATTTCATAGGCTTTCCCCCAGTCTCTTCAAAATGATCAGTCTTCCTTCTCAGGTCCTTGGTAGTTTTGTGTTGCGTTTTCACCACGCACCAGTTTTGATTTGATTTATTATAGTCACATGTATTAGCATGCAGTGAAAAGTATTATTTCTTGCGTGCTATACACACAAGGCATACTGTTCATAGAGAAGGAAAGGAGAGGGTGCAGAATATAGTGTTACAGTCATAGCTAAGTTGCAGTCTGATTAGGAATGGGAGAGTTTTTAAATTTGATTATGGTATCATAATGTCCTTGCCACTCAAACCTTTTGTCATCCTCACTGGCCCTTGTTAATATCTGCTATCATTTGTTATTGAAGAGTGAGGATTCCTTTTATCTTTATTCAGCCAACCACTCCACCTCACCCACCCGAGGCCAAGGACACCAAACCATATAGGTTCTGTAAGCTCCTGATTCAGTTCCTTGCCCTGGCCAACATTCTACCTCAAACAAATTCACCAGAAAGCAGTTCACCTCACTGCTTATTAAGAAAGTAGCTACTACATTGCTGCCATAATGGTTATTGTAAGAAGTCTCACAGGTTGAAGTCCAACAGGTTTATTTGGAATAACGAGCTTTCGGAGCACCGCTCCTTCATCAGGTGATGAGACTTCTTACTGTGCCCAAATCCCAGTCCAATGCCGGCATCTCCACATAATGATTATTCTGAGGCATCATTTAAATCCCAATCACCACCACACATACAGACACACACACACACACTAGTGTCCTCTCCACCCCCACATGTCCGGATGGCTGATGCTTCACTGAGCGCTGCCTGGTGACTCCTGCGAGAAGTGAGGTGGCACGGTGACAGTGGTTAGCACTGTTGCCTCACAGCGCCAAGGACCCAGGTTCAATCCCAGCCTCGGGTCACTGTCTGTGTGGAGTTTGCACATTCCCCCCATATCTGCGTGGGTTGCCTCTGGGTGCTCCGGTTTCCTCCCACACTCCAAAGATGTGCGGGTTAGATTGATTGACCATGCTAAATTGTCCCTTAATGTCAGGGGATTAGCAGGGTAAATATGTAGGGTTATGGGGATAGGGCCTGGGTGGGATTGTGGTCGGTGAAGACTCAATGGGCCGAATGGCCTCCTTCTGCACTATAGGGATTCTAAGCTAAGTGAGCATAGACTTTGGGAAAGTGCAGCTTGGTGCATGAGTGTGACACTAGCTCGCAGCCGGTTAATTGTCTAATCTTGTTCAAGCCTTGCCACCTGTAACTTGAAGGCTGTCGGTGCTTGGGGAACCACACCTGAATGCTTTCAGATGACAACAGGGTGGAATTTTGAGGGTTGTGAGGAATCGGAGGAAAGGGGAGGCTCGGGAAGAAGTTTGAATAGTCCCGTTAAGACGCATTAAAAATCAGTATAATTATTCGCTTCATTTTCTTTTTAACTTTTGTAATATTTTTGGCGAGAGTATTTCTCTTTTACACAATAATTGGTGAAGAGCTCCCGTCGAGACTAAATCACCCTCGAGAGACTATTGAGCTTGAAAGTGCAGGAAGCTGGATTAACTCTCACATGTTTTAATGTTTAAAGCATCCCTGTTTAATGATGATTAGAGTTAAGCTCCGTCTCTACTCAGCAGAGGAAATCATCTGATTCGCCCCACAAAAGGTCGTCAGCACCTCTGCGTTCAAACAAGCTAATACTTCTTTCAGTTTTCCCAAAGGTGATTTTTTTTTTTTCTCTCCCTTTTTCTTTTTTGTGATCCTGGAACTATTTCAGACATTACAAGCTCTTAGATTTTACGTTGTCCCAGCAGGCAAGTGCTGAGAACTCAGCCAGATTTCTGAACAGAGAGTGCACGTTAGTTCTGAGCCTTGTTTTATTTTATTTGTTTGTTTATTCGTCACAACTAGGCTTACATTAACACTGCAATGAAGTTACTGTGAAAATCCCCTGGTCGCCACACTCCGGCGCCTGTTCGGGTACACTGAGGGAGAATTTAGTATGGCCAATGCACCCTAACCAGCACGTTTTTTCGGACTGTGGGAGGAACCGGAGCACCCGGAGGAAACCCACGTCTCCGGGTGGAGAACGTGCAGACTCCACACACTGACCCAAGTCAAGAATTGAACCCGGGTCCCTGGCGCTGTGAGGCAGCAGTGCTAACCACTGTGCCGCCGTGTGTCCATGCGGCTGCAATTCTTTTCTTGGACTGGTTGATCTCTGGGGCAGAGAGCAACTGTAGTATTCGGGCCAATTGGGTTGAAAGGGTAGGGGGGGGTTATTTGGATCCAGTCTGGAGCAGAGGTGCCAAGGAAGGAGGATGGGAGGCGGGGGAAAGCATGCTGAATAGGGTTGTGGGGAAGCTAGGTGACTCTCTGTACATAATGCATGCAGATAGCAATGTTAAATCTACCGTACTAAAACTGTTTATCTCTTGAACATTGAATGATCAGACTTGTTTTAAGCCTTTTAGAGTGTGCACCCGTTGCAGAGTCTGGAGTTGAATGGGGACATGAAATGGGGCTTCAGTGTGCAACTGTTACTTTAATTTGGAATTATCCATCGCTGAGCCACTTAAAAGACATTACAGGAATTTCATATAATCTGTTGACCCACCCAGTGATTTTAATGGATAATGGGATTGGGGAAAATTTGCGGGTGAAAGAAATCTCTTGCTGTACAGCCAATTGCGTTGAGCACTTGGGCTTGTCAAACGTCCAATTAGTTGGCTTTATTTTAGCCTTCAACCATCTTAATGCAGTGAGGAGAGTCTGAAGAGACTGTTGCTGGTATAATGCTGAGAACCTTGCTCAGTCTGCTGCGCTAAACCGCTTGAAAATGCAGCAGCTTAATATTATCTCGGGGCTGTATGCGGCTAATGCAGCATTGTGGCTAAGAGGCAGCTCAACAGTTCCTAAAGGGAGCAGTCACTGAGGTTCAAAGTTAATTCTACTCAACAGCAAACGTCTGGATCAGGATTATATTTGGGCCAGGAACTCTACAAGCTATAAAATATGTAAATATTTATATCCCAGCCCATTTAATCACCTTTATTAATTCAAAATCCAGCAAGAGGATCTGACAGGAAAGTGATTCAGCTTGTTCTGTGTCAAAGTTACTGATGAGTTTATTGAAATCAGTGCTTTTGTTTGGTCTTGCGTTTTGTATTGAAGTGATTTGATCTATTATTGTCACATGTATTAGTATGCAATGAAAAGTATTGTTTCTTGCCCGCTATACAGAGCATACCATTCATAGAGAAGGAAAGGAGAGAGTGCAGAGTGTAGTGTTACAGTCATAGCTAGGGTGTAGAGAAAGATCAACTTAATGCAAAGTAAGTCCATTCAAAAGTCTGACAGCAGCAGGGAAGAAGCTGTTCTTGAGTCGATTGGTACGTGACCTCAGACTTTTGTATCTTTCTCCCGATGGAAGAAGGTGGAAGAGTGTGTGTCCGGGGTGCCTGCGGTCCTTAATTATGCTGGCTACTTTTCTGAGGCAGCGGGAAATGTAGACAGAGTCAATGGATGGGAGGCTGGTTTGCGTGATGGATTGGGCTACATTGGAGACCTTTTGTAGTTTCTTGCGGTCTTGGACAGAGCAGGAGCCAGACCAAGCTGTGATACAACCAAGAAGAATGCTTTCTATGGTGTGTCTGTAAAAGTTGGTGAGAGTCGTAGCTGACATGCCAAGTGTTACTCAGAGAAATTCTACATAACGAGATTGAATCGAGACACAAGTACGATAGCAAGGAAGTATGCATTTATGTAAGACATTGGTCAGGCCAGCATGAAGCTATGAACACCCCGTTATATTTAATGGTGTCCCAGCCTTGATGGTTCCAGTAAAGAATCACTATGGAGATACCAGTTGTGAAGAAAAGCTTGGAGAAGGTTGGCTCGTGTTTCAAGCAGAAACTTGAGGGAGGATCGAATAGGGATTTTTCAACTTTCTGGAAAGTTTTGATAGGGTAAATAGTGTGAATCTCATGATTCCATAATCACAGTGTGCAGACTCTAAATTATCACTCAAGTTTTTGGAACATGGGATGCTTTATCTTCAGTGGCATTGCAGCAGAGACTAGCATTGTCTAAAGGGGAATGGGACAAAGTACTTGTGAAGGGAAAATATAAAATGCTGCGAAGAATGGGCAGAGAATTAGGGTAGGAGTAGATAACTCGGAGCTAATTGAAAGCAGTAACAACATCGACTCTATGCTGTAGTTTCTAGGAATGGAAAGTACTTTCTTTTATGGGAATTTTCCGTTGTGTCTTTTACAACGGATGATGAGTGGAATGTGTAAATGGGGCTGATTTGGATTTAGGAGGGTGCTTCCAGCAACTTAGATACTGGGTTTAAATAACCCCGGTGCCATTCGGGGTGTATTGAAGATCTCTAATATACTTGTTGACATCTTCGAATTGGAAAGGTGTGCGATGCCATGCACATTTGGAACTGGGGATCGGGCGATGACCACACTGTATTGTCGGAAGGAGGTTTGAATATCGGGCGAGAAGAGGGAAAACCAGGCAGGGTTGCAGCTCCATCAGATCAGACTGGAATTACATATATTGAGTCAGATAATGGCTGGAGGTCAATAGAAAGAGGCAAGTTGTGTGGAACAGAGCTGTTGGCAGGGTAATTGACAGAAGAAACAGAAGTGGGCAATTAAACATGATACGAGTGGGAAAGAGAGAATAATGTTTGTGGTATAGGACATCTGAAATATTGTCCAATTCTGGATTCCACACTTCAGGAAGATTGTCAAGGCCTTGATGCCAGAGGATTCGGAGAAAATTTACTACAAGGGGAGCAGAGATGAGGGATATTTCGAGCGGACGTTAAGGGTGTTCAAAATCATAGTTTTGAGAGGGTAATCAAGGAGAAAATGTCTTGTGACCGAAGGATCGTTAACCAGAGGGCACAGATTTAAGATGATTAGCAAAAGAAGCCATTGCAGGATGAGAATTTTTAAGCAACAACAGATCTATAATGTAGTTCCCAAGGGGTGGTAGAAACGGATTCGATATTAGCTATGAAAAAGGAATTGAATCGTAGAATCCCTACAGTACAGAAGGAGTCTATTCGGCCCATCAAGTCTGTACCGACCACAATCCCACCCAGGCCCAATTCCCGTAACCCCACACATTTACCCTGCTAACCCCCCGACACTAAAGGTCAATTTAGCCTGGCCAATCAACCTAACCTGCACATCTTTGGAGTGTGGGAGGAAACCGGAGCACCCGGAGGAAACCCACGCAGACACGGGGAGAATGTGCAAACTCCACACAGACAGTGACCTGAGGCTGCAATT
Source organism: Mustelus asterias (assembly GCF_964213995.1). NCBI lineage: Eukaryota > Metazoa > Chordata > Chondrichthyes > Carcharhiniformes > Triakidae > Mustelus > Mustelus asterias. The sequence goes on from NC_135814.1 coordinate 96,374,026, forward strand.
GAACCTGGGTCCCTGGCGCTGTGAGGCAGCAGTGCTAACCGCTGTGCCACCGTGCCACCCTGTTGGAAGGATACTTGAAAGGGGGACATTTGACTGTGGGCTGTGGGAACCAATGGAAATGGGACAAATTGAATGACCTTTTCAAAGAGCAAGCACAATGAATTGAATGGCCTCTTACTGTACTGTATCATATCGCAGTGAAGTATGATGGAGAATAATACATTAATAGAAGCAAGAATAGTAGGGCGAATAGACTCATCGTGGGAGAAAGAATGAGAAAGGAGAGAATCACAATGAGAGAGGGGAAGGGCATGGTTGACATTGCAGTGGGGGGGAGGGGGAAATCACATGACTGTTCAGGTGGATGTTGAAGGACCAGGGTGCATTTTGAAGAGGACCTGGGCTTCTCCCAGTGATGTGGAGATGTCGGCGTTGGACTGGGGTAAACACAGTAAGAAGTCTCACAACACCAGGTTAAAGTCCAACAGATTTATTTGGTAGCAAATACCATAAGCTTTCGGAGCACTGCTCCTTCGTCAGATGGAGTGGAAACATTTCCACTCCATCTGACGAAGGAGCAGTGCTCCGAAAGCTTATGGTATTTGCTACCAAATAAATCTGTTGGACTTTAACCTGGTGTTGTGAGACTTCTTACTGTCTTCTCCCAGTGTCCAGACTAGCCCAAAAGCAGATTCCCTGATATTGTCGCTGTTCTAGGACCTTACTATGGGTCAACTGGCTGCAGAGTTTACCTATCCAACAACTCTTCTCAGCTCTGCCGAATAATTCACGTGAAGTACTTTGCGACTCGTAGATTTTTCTGCTTTTAGATTAGGTGTAGTTGGAAGAAAGGAATACTTTATTGTGGTGCCTTGTGCCCTTGAGTTTAAGTAGCTCGCGATGCTCAAATAACTGAAAATAATTGCTGGTTTAGAGGAATTATACATCACATAAATGTTCGATGATACCAAGGGAAGGTGCAATAAAGCCTCCATTCCCATTTTTAAGTTTCTCTGTGCCACCCATTGTATACCAACTGAGAGAGACATGTAATCTCTGCCATCTAACTGGCTACCAGGAGAGGCACAAATGGCTCCTGTGGTCATTTCTACCCTATTGGAAACTACCTCAACACCCATCCCCAGTGGCACAGATCTTGGATCCTAAAGTAGGGAAGATCTGCTTTGTGGTACCTATTCCCTGTCAAGCTGTTGCATGGCGCAAAGAAATCTCTGTGCGGCTTGGCCTCATGACCAGGCTAAACATCTGTACTTGTCGAGGGCTGACTAATCTCACTGTCATTCTTTTCAGCATGAAGCAGCCAGAGCACAGAGTAGTGGAACCAGCACTATGTACAGGAACCATCAAAGGCCAACACTGCTCGAACATGTCTCTTCCATACACCAGGCACTGTTTTCAACGTATCCTTGATAGTGTCCCTTTCTCAAATGGCTGACCTGAAATTGCACTGAAGCAAGGATAAAGAGTAGGTCGCGGCAAAAACTTTTGTTTGAAGGAAGGTTGTTGCCTGATTAGTTTTCAACGTTCCTTTTATCTTGCGTTGAGCATACAATGAAATTGGGTTGTTGTTGAGGCACTCTGATAAAATGTTTGAGGCTTATGCGCAAAAGAATTATTAAAGGACATTTCAGAGATTCGCAACACAATCAGGCAGAGTCAACATGGTTTTGTGAAAGGAAAATTGTATTTGACAAATCCTTTCAAGGTGTGACAAGATGGGTGGATAAAGGGGAACCTGGATATGTGGTATACTTGGATTTCCAAAAGGCATTTGATAAGGTGCCACATAAAAGGATATTGTTAGTGATACCACACCGGGTTTTGTGTACGGTTTTGGCCTTCCTTGAGGGAGAAAGGAAGGAGGTATTGGAAGCAGTTCAGGAAAGCTTCCCTAGGATGGAGGGGTTTTCTAATGGGTAAAGGATGAGCAGATTGGGCCTGTACTCATTGGCGTATAGAAGATTGAGAGGTAGTCTTATTGAAGCATACAAGATTCTGAGCTAACTTTAAAAGGTTAGGTGCCAAGAGGATCTTTTCCGTCATGGAGAAATCTAGAACTAGAGGGTAGAGTTTAAAAATAATGGGTTTCCCATTTAAGAATGAGATGAGAATTGTTTTCTCTTGGGGTCATTAGTCTTTGGAACTCTGTTCCACAGAGAGCAGTGGGCCATTGAATATATTCCAGGCCGAGTTAGATTTTTGATCAAGGAGGGAGTCGAGGGTTATGGGGAGGCAGGAAAGTGGACCTAAGGCCACAGTCAGATCAGCCATGATCTTATTGATTGGTAGAGCAGGCTTGAGAGGCCAAATGGCTTACTCCTGCATTTCTATTGCTCTTTAGGAAACCATTCATGTTAGCTCGGGAACAATCCGAAATTAATCTCACTATGCATCCTTGCTGCATAGCTCGACCTCTTGCTGTGTCAAATGTTTATCCAGTTAACCCTAAACTTGCCCTGGTCTCTGCCTCAGTCACTCGTTGTGACTAACCACATGCAGTATGAAGAAATTCCTCCTAACCTCTTTCCCTCATGCTTGATTAGTTCGCTCATCACTTCCGTTCCCCAACCAGAGGAAGCAGGATTCACCATTCACCATTCCAAAACCTTTCAGGATTTTGAAGCTCTCTATTAAATCTCCTCATAGCAATTTTATTGCTCTAGCAGAAATAGTCTGTTGAGTTTCTTGACTCCTTTCTTACAACTAGTTGCCTGCCCCACTATCACCCTGGTGAATGGTATGCTGTAGTATTCCATGAGTTTTTAATGTTCTTTCTATAACAAGGTTTCAAAGATGGTATACAGTACTCCGAACTGTAACATCGTGCCTTGTATAATTTATTTTATAAAATCAAAACTGCTGTTGGCATTTTTTTGGTGGGGAGGGGGCTTTATCTCATTTATCAAATTGTGTATTTGAACCCCAGGCCTTTCTGTTGATCCCTCAATGTCTAGTTATTCTTGTCTCTTCCACAAATATGCTCCTGCACACTTATCCACATGAAGTTGTATCTGCCATTCTGCTAACCTGTCCCCGTTCTCTTCTAGTGCATTACAGTCTTGCACTCCTTGTGCCCTGAGGCAGTTTTAATATACTTGCTGTGCCCAATCTTAAATTATTCAACAAAGATCAATTGGACCCAACCCTAGATTCACCAGTTCCCAACCTTCCCTAATGCATGCATTACCCATTAGCTAGAATGCTTTGTTTCCAGTGTGCTGTTGCTCTCGGTAGGGTAGGTCGAGATTGGGTTTTTCTGCTGGTGTAGGAGCTTAGGGCAATTGGACATCTCCTTAAAATCAGAAGAGAAAATGCTGGAAAATCTCAGCAGGTCTGGCAGCATCTGTAAGGAGAGAAAAGAGCTGACGTTTCGAGTCCAGATGACCCTTTTGTCAAGCTTTGACAAAGGGTCATCTGGACTCAAAACGTCAGCTCTTTTCTCCTTGCTGAGATTTTCCAGCATTTTCTCTTTTGGTTTCAGATTCCAGCATCCACAGTAATTTGCGTTTTTCCTTTACAATTAAGAGCCAGATCATTCAGGAGAGAAGTTAGAAAGCACTTCTTCACGCAAAGGGTGTTCGAAGTGTGAAACACTCCCACAAAAAGTAGACGATGCTAGCTAAATTAATAACTTTTAGTCTGAGATCAATAGACTTGTGCTTGTCAAGGGAACCAAGATGCGTGCAAGGAGTTGGGATTCTGATCCACCATGATCTCATTGGGTGATGTACCCACAGTGGAATAGGGTTACAGTGGACGTGGAACACTCTCCCTGATCTTGACTTTAGGGAGTAGATTAGATTGTGCGCTGTTGACGCACTTCCCATGCCACTCCCTCTGTAATGTGTTTTGAATGCACCAAGTCGAAAATCCAGAAGGCAGGAGGAATTGGCTCACAACCTTGACATGGTCACTGCAGCCAGTGCAAAGAATAAATGACACGTTTTGGGACTAATTTCTCCGATGGCCGATCCTCCTTTGTAAAGACTTGTTTATTCTGGGCCTCTGAATAGCGAGTTGTGGTTGCCTTTTGAACGAGGTGTTCGCTGGGTTTCAGTCCAAGGCTAACGACGTTTCCTTGACCTTGAGTGATTCAGATATCCTGTTGAGTCGCTCTCAGCAGCTGTTCTCGAGCTGCACGGCCAAGTTCGCAGATGGGCAGCAGTGTTCCATTCCAGTGTTTGACATCACGCACCAGACGCCACTGTGCGAAGAACATGCAAAGAAAATGGTAAATTTCTAGATAAACGTGTGTGTGTATGTGTATGTGCTTTTAAACAAAATGTTGGTGCTGGAGACACAGAAACAGCTGTCGGTTTTATTGTACCTGCTGTTGACCTCAAACGTTTCCCGGTCAGGATGATCCTTGAGATTGGGAAATCTCGTTGGCATAATAATATAGTGAGATAACAGGAGCTTTTATACTAGGGCAGCAGGAGATGTCTTGAGCAAAGGGTGCAATGAGATTTAATGAAGACTTTTAAAACTGAAGTGCTTTGACCAGGTGAGTAAGGAAGATGTATCGTATAAGCAATAACTGCTCTTTTTTATTAAAAAGAGGTCTTTAATTTGCTACCCAACACTTTGGCACATCCTGAAGTCATGAAAGGCGCCGCAGAAACAGTTAGCTTCTTGCTCACACTTGTGGGAACCGAGGGCGAGCAGGTTGGGAGAGATGTATTTGCACAAGAGGGTTGCTGAAGCATGAACTATATTGCCACAGGAAGAAGAGGCGGTGATCATTGCATTCTTCAAGGAGAGCAGAGGACAGAGCAGTGATGCATGAACTCTGGGCTAAGGGTGGGGCAGTGGGAATAGTATTGAATCGCTCCAACAAAGTAACACACCAGTTAACGTCTATGGATGTTCAGGTGTTATATTGAGTGCAAGGTAAAATTGCCAATATATTAGGTGCAATTAATAGCCCGCGATCAGATGCAGGTTCCATTAGTTACACACTTCGACACTTGACTACTGTATTTCGTATTAGCAAGAACTGCTTCAGTGTGGCACTGTAGAATTAGCCTGGATATTTTACTCTGGGTGTGATATTGGACTGCACAAACTGTTTTTTCCTAATGTCCTGTGCAAAGGCCCAGACCCCTCATTAATCTAGGCTGGGTTCAAGTCTTGGTCACAGGTTCACTCCCAAGCTTTTATCCTCCCTCTGTCACCCAGTTTGAACTGTTTGGACTTGTAGTGGCAATAGATTCCTGCTGGCGGTGCCACTGAGCCATGCAACGTTACTTCTATTCCTCTGTACATCTGGTTCTATATTGTTTATCTGCAGTGAAATTGAGAGGACTAAAAGGCCCTTCACCAAATTGGACATAGCGACACCATCACCAACTAAATTATTTTTTCACTTTGCATCGGCTTAACACAGGAACGTGTAAAATATGGACTGACATTCCCGCGCAGTTACAGTTTTAAATTTTATTTATTAGTGTCACAAGTAGGCTTACATTAACACTGCAATGAAGTTACTGTGAAAATCCCCTAGTTGCCACACGCCGGCGCCTGTTCAGGTACACTGAGGGAGAATTTAGCACGGCCAGTCCACCTCACCAGCACGCCTTTTGGAGTGTGGGAGGAAACCGGAGCACCTGGAGGAGAAGGTGCAGACTCTGCACAGATAATGACCCAAGCCAGAAATCGAACCCGGGTCCCCGGCGCGGTGAGGCAGCAGTGCTAACCACCGTGCTGCCCACAGATGTGAATTTGATGTCCCTGTCACCCTGACCAAAGCAAAACTGGTGCTTGTTCATGGGCCCTTACTATGCACAAAATGTATGTCCTTTCTCACTGGGTTGCAAGCCATATGCAATGCTACTAACTAATTTCCATCAAGGTTTGTGAGACAGTCTGGTAAGATAAGTAAAAACTTCATGATACAGTGTCACCCCACTCTAAGAGCATTGGATGCTGTAGCCCAGCTGCTGTCACTACCTTAGGAGAAGCACGCGTTCTGTCTGTATCTGTGTCTTTCCCTGTCTGTACCTCACCCCAACCTGTTGTGTTCCTGTCATGCCAAACTCCTCCCACCCATCCCAGTGTGTCTCTGCCTCCCCCCTCCCCCCACACCCCTTCCCCCTCTCCCTCCCCTGTGGGATGCGACCTGTGTTTCTCTCTGCTGTGGGGAGGGGGGGTGGTGGTGGTGGCTGGTCTCGTGCACCATCTCGTTTCCAGCTTCATTTCACGGCTTTGTTTTGTCTCAGGATAACTTCTTGCGAGGGGACAGCAATCGGAAAGTCCAGCAGCAGAGGAAACCCAGGAAGAAAACCAAGCCTCCAGCACTTACCAAAAAACACAAGAAGAAGCGGCGGAGAGGCCCGCGGAGGCCTCAGAAACCGATTCCTCCAGCAGTGCCCCAGGGCAACCTTTCAATGCCTGCCAGTCTTGGAGTGTCCGTCTCAGCCTCTCACATTCGGTAAGCACAGAGAATAGAGTCAGCTCCCTTCCTGCAGACTGTGCAGGAGAGCAGCGGTGCTTTGCACCTTTTCCTTTTGGACAATCTGAGAAGGCACTCAGTGGAGAACATGCTGTGTTAACTCAACATACCTGCGCCATGCTGTGTTAACTCAACATACCTGCGCCATGCTGTGTTAACTCAACATACCTGCGCCATGCTGTGTTAACTTAACTCAACATACCTGCGCCATGCTGTGTTAACTTAACTCAACATACCTGCGCCATGCTGTGTTAACTTAACTCAACATACCTGCGCCATGCTGTGTTAACGTAACTCAACATACCTGCGCCATGCTGTGTTAACTCAACATACCTGCGCCATGCTGTGTTAACTCAACATACCTGCGCCATGCTGTGTTAACTTAACTCAACATACCTGCGCCATGCTGTGTTAACTCAACATACCTGCGCCATGCTGTGTTAACTCAACATACCTGCGCCATGCTGTGTTAACTCAACATACCTGCGCCATGCTGTGTTAACTCAACATACCTGCGCCATGCTGTGTTAACTCAACATACCTGCGCCATGCTGTGTTAACTCAACATACCTGCGCCATGCTGTGTTAACTCAACATACCTGCGCCATGCTGTGTTAACTCAACATACCTGCGCCATGCTGTGTTAACTCAACATACCTGCGCCATGCTGTGTTAACTCAACATACCTGCGCCATGCTGTGTTAACTCAACATACCTGCGCCATGCTGTGTTAACTCAACATACCTGCGCCATGCTGTGTTAACTCAACATACCTGCGCCATGCTGTGTTAACTCAACATACCTGCGCCATGCCGTGTTAACTCAACATACCTGCGCCATGCCGTGTTAACTCAACATACTTGCGCCATGCTGTGTTAACTCAACATACCTGCGCCATGCTGTGTTAACTCAAATTATAACAATTATGTTCCTCTTTCCTGAGATTTTTCCCTGCCTGGTCAAAGCAAAAATGAAAACCTAAAGAACTTCTGTCTTGGTGGGGAAGCTTCAGGCCAATCCACGTGCAACAACCTGATCTGAAAACTCTGTTCATGTGTTGACCGCTATGACAATTTCCATGACAACAGCTGAGACAATCCACAACATTCTAAATAAAACCACATTCTTTTTAAGAAAAAAAAGCCCATTCGCCCCCGCCTTCCAATGATAATTGATCCTCTTTAAAAAAACAATTACAAGGTCCAGATCTTCTACATCACCTAAAGCTGAGTTCTTGTGTGGGTTATATTCCACCTGCGTACTAAGCTTCATAGAGTCCCTACAGTGCAGAAAGAGGCTATTCGACCCATCGAGCCTGCACCGACGACAATCCTAGCCCAGGCCCTATTCCCGTAACCCCACATATTTACTTCACTAATTTCCCTGACACTAAGGGGCAATTTGGCACGGCCAATCAACCTAACCCGCACATCTTTTGGACTGTGGGAGGAAACTGGGGCACCCGGAGGAAACCCACGCAGACACGGGGAGAACGTGCAAACTCCACACAGATTGTCACCTAAGGCCGGAATTGAACCCGGGTCCCTGGCGCAGAATCTAAAAGTCTGCAGCAACATCTCTCATGATGGCTATTCGTAAGAAAGTGCTATACAAGTTGGTTTTATTGTGTAGATTATGACCATGAGTTATGAAAACGCTAACCACAGTGCCACCGTGCCGCCCTATTTCTATGAAATCTGTCTATTTTTTGAGCTATTGATTGCAGAGAAACCGAAGCTTCACTGGATTGGTCCTTGGGTTGAGGGGGTTGAGAGGCTGAATAACCTGGACTTGTATTCTCTGGAGTTTGGAAGAACGAGAGGCCATCTCATTGAAACCTACAAGATCTTGAAGGGGGTGGATGCTGAGAGGTTGTTTCCATTGGTCGGATAATCTAAAACACGGGGGACACAGTCTCGGGATAAGGGGCTGATCATTTAGGTCTGAAGTGAGGACAGTTTACTTCACTCAAAAGATTGTAAGTCTTTTGAATTGTGGATGCTCCATCACTCAATACTTAAGGCGGGATAGACAGATTTTCGTCCCTCAGGGAATTAAGGGATACGGGGAACAGGCTGGAAAAGGAAAGTCCCAAGATCAGCCATGATATTGGATGGTGGAGCAGGCTTGATGAGCCTTGTGGTCTCCCCCTCCTCTTTTTGTGATTTGCAAACATGGGTGGAAGCATTACCTTCAGTGTGGAGAAAAAAGGCATCTCACCAGGGATTTATGACCTAGTTCCTAACCCACACAAGTGTAGCTCCAGTTTCTCTGAATTATCGGAGGTATACTGTCTCAATGTTCATCGTTTGTCCAGAAAAGAGATGTGAAATTGTCCTCCCATTTCTTCCTCCCTACATCCAACTGAAGATGCTAACTCTTGCTGAGGTGATTTCCATGTGTTAGTTAACCTTCTTTGATTTGATTTATTATTGACACGTATTGGTATACGATGAAAAGTATTGTTTCTTGCACGCGATACAGACAAAGCATACCGTTCATAGAGAAGGAAAGGAGAGGGCGCAGAGTGTAGTGTTACAGTCATAGCTAGGGTGTAGAGAAAGATCAACTTAATGCAAGATAGGTCCATTCAAAAGTCTCATGGCAGCAGGGAAGAAGCTGTTCCTGAGTCGGTTGGTACATGATCTCAGACTTTTGTATTTTTTTCCCGACGGAAGAAGGTGGAGGAGAGAATGTCCGGGCAGGATGGAGTCCTTAATTATGCTGGCTGTTTTTCTGAGGCAGCGGGAAGTGTAGACAGAGTCAATGGATGGGAGGCTGGGCTACATGATGGATTGGGCTGCGTTCACCACCTTTTGTAGTTTCTTGCTGTCTTGGGCAGAGCAGGGGCCATGCCAAGCTGTGATACAATCTTCTTCCCTGCTGCCATCAGACTTGAATGGACCTACCTTGCATTAAGTTGATCTTTCTCTACACTCTAGCTATGACTGTAACACTACATTCTGCACTCTCGTTTCCTTCTCTAGAAACGGTGTGCTTTGTCTGTATAGCGCGCAAGAAACAATACTTTCCACTGTATGCTAATATATGTGACAAATCGGATCAAAAGTCAAATCTTCTGGTATCTTGCCTATGAGCCATACTTGTGTTGACAGGCTGATTGACTGTAGAAGGCATTATCAGTAAGTGCCTGTGTGTGCCTATCAGGACTCCAAGTCGAAGCCTATTGAGCTGCCCCTGCAAAAATCAGCCAGCTCAGAAACTAAACCTGGGACTTCCTTGTCCCCGTGTCCCAGCACATCTCTGGGCTAGCTATGTAGCCACTGGGGCTGAAGGTATTTGTGTATTATTGTGACTCAGCGGATATCCCTCTAGCCTCTTAAGTCAGAAGGTTGTGGGTACAGATCCCAATCCAATCCAGACACAGTCCAGTAGATCCTCCAGTCCAGTACTGACAGTGTCAGAGATGCCACCTCCGGAATGATTTCTTAAACCGAGACCCTCTCTGTCTCCTTGGCGTAACTCTGTTTTGGAGAAGGGTAGGGGAGTTCTCCCTGGTGTCCTAAACAACAATTCTCCCTGGTGTCCTAAACATTTATCCCCCAATAGCCATTGTGGGTACAGATCTCAATCCAATCCAGACACAGTCCAGTACTGACAGTGTCAGAGATGCCACCTCCGGAATGAGCATCACTGAAACTGACTATCTGGTCTTTATTTCATTGCACAGCTGCCTCTCAGCTCCAGGGACCCAGGTTCGATTCCTGGCTCGGGTCACTGTCTGTGTGGAGTTTGCACGTTCTCCCCGTGTCTGCGTGGGTTTCCTCCAGGTGCTCCGGTTTCCTCCCACAGTCCAAAGATGTGCGGGTTAGGTGGATTGGCCATGCTAAATTGTCCCTTAGTGTCAGGGGGACTAGCTAGGGTAAATGCATGGGGTTATGGGGATAGGGCCTGGGTGGTATTGTGGTCGGTGCAGACTCAATGGGCCGAATGGACTCCTGCACTGCAGGATTCTATGATTCTAGGGTGATTTTCAAATTTCATTTTCTCCTGTTACTACTTTTGAACAGGAGGGAGCCTTGTCCTGTGAAGCTTGTTCATCCCCCTAGAAGGCTGTGTTTAAGCTTGACGCAATGTGGCCAGAATTGACCTCTAACCCCTTTTCCTTTCCGTTTTGCAGGAATTCCTCAACTCCAGAGCTCAGCGCTGATGAGATTCCCGATGACATCACCAACGAGATCACCGATATGCCAAATGACCTGGAACTAAATCAGGAAGAGTTGGCAGAGGTTCTCCAGCGATTGCCTGACGACCTGCAGGACTTTGACCTCTTTGAAGGTGATATTCCAGTCAAAGTGCTTCCTTTCCAAGTTGTGTGGTTCCTGGGTTTACCATCTTGGATGCCAACCTTTCTGCAGACCCCTCTATGTAAATAGGGGCCTCTCTAAGCCACTGCAAGGACTGCTCAGATTTTGATTTATTTTTGTCCCTCCCATGTTGCTGCTGTTGCTCTTTGACCATGAATTGATCTGAATGAAGTTTACAAAGTAGTTTGTGGAGATGGAGCATAGTTTAAAACAGCCACCTTTTTCTAAGAAAAAAGCTCCTAGATGTAGTCTTGATGACTTCCTACTGAGCTGCATAAACTTAAGGGTGTTTAAGCGCTGGGGCAATGAGCCAGTGGAGTGGGACTTATTGAGTAACCCTTTGGAAGGGTTGAATGGTCATTTCCTCTGCCGTATAATTCTATTAATCTCGGAGCACACGAGGGTCAAATGGCTTTGAGCTTTATACTGAAGAAGGTTTGCAAAGAAGATGGCTCCATCATACATCAGTGTACAATAGAGATCACTGCTTGCAAAAGGGATCACGGAATCATAGAATCCCTACAGTGCAGAAGGAGGCCATTCAGCCTATCGAATCTGCACCGACCACAATCCCAACCAGGCCCTATCCCCATAACCCCACACATTTACCCCGCTAATCCCTCTAACCTATGCATCCCGGGACACTAAGGGTCAGTTTATCATGGCCAATCAACCTAACCCGCACATCTTTGGCCTCTGGGCAGAAACCGAAGCACCCGGAGGAAACCCACGCAGACATGGGGAGAATGTGCAAACTCCGCACAGGTAGTGGCCCAAGCCAGGAGTCGAACCCAGGTCCCTGGAACTGTGAGGCAGCAGTGCTAACCACTGTGCCACCGTGCCGCCCATTGTAAACCCTATATGTTTTCTAGTGGGAGCATTGAGTGGTTAAGATGGGGGGCCAGGAGGGGGGGGGGGGAATGGAGTTTCCCCAACCCATTATTTCCTACTTTCCTAAATTCAGGTAGATGGAGGGCCACTTCCCCAGAGGGTTAGGGATCCAGCTTGACCAACGCTCTTGCCTCCTGATGATATCACTCTTTCATCCACGTCTATGCTGAAGTCCACTGCTGCGTGGGTCCTCCCGGTAAGAGGTTCCGCGTAGTGACCTCTTCCTGAGATTTTGAGCTACCTTGTAAGCTGGCAGCTTCAAGGATAACATAGACCTTGTCTCACTCAGAGTTCCCAAACCTCAATCAGAGCCGTGCCACTTCTGCCTCCCAAAGCCACTCCCAATCTTTATTTACCCTTACCAAGGCTCCATGTTTGTGGATGAGGGACCTGAAAGACCTTGGCTTCCATTCCCTGCCCCAACCACCAGCAATTTTTACATCTGAAGTACCCGCCATGCCGTTATTCCTGCTAGCTTCAGGTGGGATTTAAAAAAAGCACAGATAGCGAGCTTGCCAGATCATCACTGCACAGCAAGATCCCACAATGACGTTTAATTTAGACGTTTTTTACAACCTCAAGATGTCCCAAAGTGTTCTCAGTTGGGAGCTTAAGTTAGAGGGTTCCGCATTCTAGTTGGCATGGTGGCGCAGTGGTTAGCACTGCTGCCTCACAGTACCAGGGGCCTGGGTTTGATTCCTGGCTTGGGTCACCGTCTGTGTGGAGTCTGCACGTTCTCCCCGTGTCTGCGTGGGTTTCCTCCGGGTGATCCGGTTTCCTCCCACAGCCCAAAGATGTGCGGGTTAGGTGGATTGGCCATGTTAAACTGTCCCTTAGTGTCATGGGGATTAGCAGGGTAAATGCGTGAGATAGGGCCTGAATGGGATTGTGGACAGTGCAGACACGATGGGCTGAATGGCCTCCTGAACTGTATGATTCTATGACTCGCCATGCCAGGAATTGAGCACAGAAATCTAGATTGACGCTCCAGCGCAGTACAGCAGGAGTGCTGCAGTTTGAGCTCCTTTGGGGATGAGATATTAAACTGATGCCCTGCCTGCCTCCTCTGGTACATGCAAACAGTGATGTGGAGATGCTGGCACTGGACTGGGGTAAGCACAGTAAGAAGTCTCGCATCATTAGGTTAAAGTCCAACAGGTTTATTTGGTAGCACAAGCCACAAGCTTTCGGAGCGCTGCTCCTTCGTCGGGTGAGTAGGAGTTGTGTTCACAAACAGGGCATATACAGGCACACACTCATTTTACAAGATAATGGTTAGAATGCGAGTCTTTACAGGTAATCAAGTCTTAAAGGTGCAGACAATGTGAGTGGAGAGAGGGTTAAGCACAGGTTAAAGAGATGTGTATTGTCTCCAGCCAGGACAGTTAGTGAGATTTTGCAAGCCCAGGCAAGTCGTGGGGGTTACAGATAGCGTGACATGAACCCAAGATCCCGGTTGAGGCCGTCCTCGTGTGTGGAACTTGGCTTTCAGTTTCTGCTCAGCGACTCTGCGCTGTCGTGTGTCGTGAAGGCCACCTTGGAGAACGCTTACCCGAAAATCAGAGGCTGAATGCCTGTGACTGCTGAAGTGTCCCCCACCAGGAAGAGAACACTCCTGCCTGGTGACTGTCGAGCGGTGTTCATTCATCCGTTGTCATAGTGTCTGCATGGTCCCCCCATTGTACCATGCCTCAGATGGTACATTGGGGTCATCTGGACTCGAAACATCAGCTCTTTTCTCTCCTTACAGATTTTGCCAGGCCTGCTGAGATTTTCCAGCATTTTCCCTTTTGGTTTCAGATTCCAGCGTCCGCAGTAATTTGCTTTTATCTTATTAAGGCAGCAATGTTTTGAATGCCTCGGGTTTACCTGAGCAAGGCAGCTCAGCCAGTCTGTCACTGTGTAACACTGGGGTACAGTACTGGTGGGGATGGGTCTGTCACTGTGTAACACTGGGGTACAGTACTGGTGGGGATGGGTCTGTCACTGTGTAACACTGGGGTACAGTACTGGTGGGGATGGGTCTGTCACTGTGCAACACTGGGGTACAGTACTGGTGGGGATGGGTCTGTCACTGTGTAACACTGGGGTACAGTACTGGTGGGGATGGGTCTGTCACTGTATAACACTGGGGTACAGTACTGGTGGGGATGGGTCTGTCACTGTATAACACTGGGGTACAGTACTGGTGGGGATGGGTCCGTCAGTGTATAACACTGTGGTACAGTACTGGTGGGGATGGGTCTGTCACTGTATAACACTGGGGTACAGTACAGGTGGGGATGGGTCCGTCAGTGTATAACACTGTGGTACAGTACTGGTGGGGTCGGCTCTGTCAATTTATAACACGGGTACAGTACTGGTGGGGACGGGTCTGTCACTGTGTAACACTGGGGTACAGTACTGGTGGTGACGGGTCTGTCACTGTAGCAGTGGGGCACAGTACAGGTGGGGATGGGTCTGTCACTGTGTAACACTGGGGTACAGTACTGGTGGGGATGGGTCTGTCACTGTATAACACTGGGGTACAGTACTGGTGGGGATGGGTCTGTCACTGTATAACACTGGGGTACAGTGCAGGTGGGGATGGGTCCGTCAGTGTATAACACTGTGGTACAGTACTGGTGGGGACGGGTCCGTCAGTGTATAACACGGGTACAGTACTGGTGGGGACGGGTCTGTCACTAACACTGTGGTACAGTACTGGTGGGGTCGGGTCTGTCAATTTATAACACGGGTACAGTACTGGTGGGGACGGGTCTGTCACTGTGTAACACTGGGGTACAGTATTGGCGGGGACAGGTCTGTCACTGTGTAACACTGGGGTACAGTACTGGTGGGGACGGGTCTGTCACTGTGTAATACTGGGGTACAGTATTGGCGGGGACAGGTCTGTCACTGTGTAACACTGGGGTACAGTACTGGTGGGGACAGGTCTGTCACTGTAACACTGGGGTACAGTATTGGTGGTGACGGGTCTGTCACTGTATAACAGGGTACAGTACTGGTAGGTCAGGTCTGTCACTAACAGGGTACAGTATTGGTGGGGATGGGTCTGTCACTATAGCAGTGGGGTACAGTATTGGTGGGGATGGGTCTCGCTATAGCAGTGAGGTACAGTACTGGTGGGGATGGATCTGTCACTGTGTAACACTGGGGTACAGTACTGGTGGGGATGGGTCTGTCACTGTATAACACTGGGGTACAGTACAGGTGGGGATGGGTCCGTCAGTGTATAACACTGTGGTACAGTACTGGTGGGGACGGGTCCGTCAGTGTATAACACTGGGTTACAATACTGGTGGGGCCGGGTCTGTCACTGTGTAACACTGGGGTACAGTGCTGGTGGGGATGGGTCTGTCAATATAACGCTGGGGTACAGTACTGGTGGGGATAGATCTGTCACTATAACACTGGGGTACAGTACTGGTGGGGATGGGTCTGTCAATGTATAACACTGGGGTACAGTACTGGTGGGGATGGGTCTGTCACTGTATAACACTGGGGTACAGTACTGGTGGGGATGGGTCTGTCACTGTATAACACTGGGGTACAGTACTGGTGGGGATAGATCTGTCACTATAACACTGGGGTACAGTACTGGTGGGGATGGGTCTGTCACTGTATAACACTGGGGTACAGTACTGGTGGGGACGGGTCTGTCACTGTATAACACGGGTACAGTACTGGTGGGGACGGGTCTGTCACTAACACTGGGGTACAGTATTGGCGGCGACAGGTCTGTCACTG
This sequence comes from Mustelus asterias, assembly GCF_964213995.1. Classification (NCBI taxonomy): domain Eukaryota; kingdom Metazoa; phylum Chordata; class Chondrichthyes; order Carcharhiniformes; family Triakidae; genus Mustelus; species Mustelus asterias. Next base: position 96,389,467 of record NC_135814.1, read on the forward strand.
TGTAACACTGGGGTACAGTATTGGTGGGGACGGGTCTGTCACTGTGTAACACTGGGGTACAGTGGTGGGGATGGGTCTGTCACTGTATAACACTGGGGTATAACACTGGGGTACAGTACTGGTGCGGATGGGTCTGTCAATGTATAACACGGGTACAGTATTGGTGGTGACGGGTCTGTCACTGTATAACACTGGGGTACAGTACTGGTGGGGATGGGTCTGTCACTGTATAACACTGGGGTACAGTACTGGTAGGGACGGGTCTGTCACTGTAACACTGGGGTACAGTACTGGTGGGGATGGGTCTGTCACTGTATAACAGTGGGGTACAGTATTGGTGGGGATGGGTCTGTCACTATAACACTGGGGTACAGTACTGATGGGGACGGGTCTGTCACTGTGTAACACTGGGGTAGAGTACTGGTGGGGACGGGTCTGTCAGTGTATAACACTGGGTTACAGCATTGGTGGGGGCAGGTCTGTTGCTGTATAATGCTGGGGTGCAGTACTGGTTCGGACGGGTCTGTCACTGAATAACATTGGGGTACAGTACTGCTGGGGATGGGACTGTCACGAATACTGGGGTACAGTACTGGTGGGGGCGTGTCTGTCACTGTGACACTAGGGTGCAGTAGTGGTGGGACGGGTCTGTCACTGTATAACACTGGGGTACAGTACTGGTGGGGATGGATCAGTCACAGTATAACACGGGTACAGTACTGGTGGGGACGGGTCAGTCACTGTAGAATACTGGTGCAGTACTGGGGTCAGGTCTGTCACTGTATAACACTGGGGTACAGTACTGGTGGGGACGGGTCAGTCACTGTAGAATACTGGTGCAGTACTGGGGTCAGGTCTGTCACTGTATAACACTGGGGTACAGTACTGGTGGGGACGGGTCTGTCACTATAACAGTGGGGTACCGTACTGTTGGGGATGGGTCAGTCAGTGTATAACACTGGGGTACAGTACTAGTGGGGACGAGTCTGTCACTGTGTAACACTAGGGTGCAGTACTGGTGGGGACGAGTTTGTCACTGTAACATTGGGGTACAGTATTGGCGCGGATGGGTCTGTGACTCTATAACACTGGTGCAGTACTGGCGGATGGGTTGTCAGTGTAAAACACTGAGGTACAGTACTGGTGGGGGCGGGTCTGTTGCTGTGTAACACTGGGGTACAGTACTGGTGGGGATGGGTCAGTCGCTGTATAACACTGGGGTACAGTACTGGTGGGGATGGGTCAGTCGCTGTATAACACGGGTACAGAACTGGTAGGGACGGGTCTGTCACTAATACTGGAGTACAGTACTGGTGGGGACAGGTCTGTCACTGTAGTGGGGTACAGTACTGGTGGGGATGGGTCTGTCACTGTATAACAGGGTACAGTACTGGTGGGTCAGGTCTGTCACTAACATTAGGGTACAGTACTGGTGAGGATGAGTCTGTCAGTAAAGCAATGGGGTACAGTACTGGTGGGAATGGGTCTGTCACTATAGCAGTGGGGTACAGTATTGGTGGGGACGGGTCTCATTAAAGCAGTGGGGCACCGTACTGGTGGGGATGGGTCTGTCACTGTGTAACACTGGGGTACAGTACTGGTGGGGATGAGTCTGTCACTGTATAACACTGGGGTACAGTACTGGTGGGGACGGGTCTGTCACTGTATAACACTGGGGTACAGTACTGGTGGGGACGGGTCTGTCACTGTATAACACTGAGGTACAGTACTGGTGGGGACGGGTCTCATTAAAGCAGTGGGGCACCGTACTGGTGGGGACGGGTCTGTCACTATAGCAGTGGGGTACAGTACTGGTGGGGACGGGTCTGTCACTGTGTAACACTGGGGTACAGTACTGGTGGGATTGTGTCTGTCACTCTAGCAGTGGGGTACAGTACTGGTGGGGATGGGTCTAGCTATAACACTGGGGTACAGTACTGGTGGGGGTGGGTCTGTCACTCTAACAGTGGGGTACAGTACTGGTGGGGGTGGGTCTGTCACTCTAACAGTGGGGTACAGTACTGGTGGGGGTGGGTCTGTCACTCTAGCAGTGGGGTACAGTACTGGTGGGGGTGGGTCTGTCACTCTCGCAGTGGGGTACAGTACTGGTGGGGACATTGCCGTCACTATGGATCTCTGGTAAATATGAGGTTAATTTAAGGAAGATGACAATTACTGACATGATGAATGATGAGGAAGAGTCTGTGACCTGATAACTCCAGAGAGTTGCATGTCAGATTGGCCAAGGAAGTCTCTTATCAATGTTCTGTGTCAGACAGAAAAACAGTTCTGCAGTAAAATGATGCCTTTTTTTTGCTCTTGCTGCCCTCCACCAGGTAAAAATGGTGAACTGCTGCCAACCACGGAGGAAGCAGAGGAGCTGGAGCGTGCACTGGAGGCGGTGACGTCGTATGCTGCCTCACTCGAGTGTCTCAGTTCTATTGGTGAGCTGGGGCACACAGACGGAGACGGTGACCAGGAGCTGTCGGGCAGAGGGATCGGTGTGTTTGTCGCCGCAGGGATGCCAGCCCTCAGCAGGGCAGTCAACAACGAACTGGGAGACCTTCTCAACGGCCGCATCTCCACAGAGAACTTCTCCAGCCTGGAGCTGGACGAGAACCTCCTCCATCATCCGTCTGCACTGTCCAGCCCGGCTGGTTCCCTGGGGAGTCAGGCACAGGGCACCTATCCTTCCCCTTCGGATGTGGGCCTTTCCTCTGCCGCCTTGGTCAACCAGAGCGGGCTCGCCGAGCGGGCCCACCAGTCCCATTTCCATAGCCTCCGGGGGGATGCCAGCCACACCTCTCCCAGGAGCCACCTGCTGGGCAAAGCCGAGGACCTGATCTCCCCTCGGCCGCACTACGGCAGCGAGCACTCGCGCTCATCCCCCTATAGTAGCGAGCATGTGCCATCACCCTATAGTGACAATGTAACCCCCCCTCCCCGCCCCCCTCCCTACCCTGGGGACAGCCTCACCACCCCCTACCCACCTGACGTGACGCTGCTCCCCGCCCACGTCCTGCCAGCCCAGCTGGTCAGCTCGCGACCCCAGTGGGGTACCATCAGTCTGAGCGACCCGACCTCCTTCAGTGGCCTGATCTCCTCCGGGGCCGAGGGCCACCTGCTGTCCACCTCCCTCTCCACCCCTCTCTCAACGCCTCACTCGCCCTCCACGCACACGGCCTTCTCCAGCGCCACGCCTGGCGGCGCTGTCCTCCTTCCAGGCCTGACCCAGGCCGGTTTCAGCGACGGCGTCTCCGCAATGGGACCCTCCTCTCCCCCCGACCTGCCGACGTCCAATCCCACCAAACAGCAGCTCCCCCAGTTCAGCGCCGCCTTCGGCCCCCAGCTCACCTCCCATAGCGGCATCCCCAAGGACGTTCAGCCGACCCACAGCTCAATAGCGCCCCCGACGGGCTTCTCGGTAACTGCAGCCGCCGCCAGCACGAACAATGCCACGGCTCCATTTAGCACTCCGCAGTGAACCTCCTCGGGATTGCTGTACCAACAGGCCACCTGTTTTTTGGCTTTCACACCAGGGTCGAGATGTTCCCCTGATTTTTCTACCGTGTCTTGGAGCTTTAAGGGTATTGTCTAGTTTTTTAAAAAAAAACCTACCTACGTAAGGGTGGAGGGAGAAAACAGCTCAGTAAGATGGTTTGGGGAGAAGGTAGCTTGTGACTGGGCTGAGATGCCAGTGATTCCTAACCCTCTTGCTCTTGGGTAATGAGGAATTTTTGCTGATTTACATTAAATTCCTCCATCCTCGATTTGTTCATTTTGCCTCCCATCTCCAAAAGGTAGAGATCCAATCTGCCTTTCGTTATCATTCTGTTAAGATGTTTTCCGTACGACTGACCTATCCAAGTCACCTTGTGCACCTGATTTAACTTGATTTGACAGGCCTTTCCCAGTCAAACTTTCTCACTCGCCCAACCCCGCCCTCCAACCCCGTGAATGCTCCCCTGTCACTGGCATCTCTGTCGAAATCAGCTTTTTGAAGTGAACTTGCGGTCAAACCATGGCAAAGATTGCGTGCAGACCTGAACCTCTGCCTACCTTTTACAGGGCCTGGCCATTGCTCACCCGGGTACATTGCCAACCAGCCACTAGGAGTTCAGGTGACTTCCTTTCCACCAAGCCAGCGCCTTGTGTGCTTTTTTTGAAAAGGGGGAATTGCTGACATCCTTTCCCCCTTCCTTTTCAGGGCTTAAAAAAAAAAGAGCGTAATACATTCAGTTTGAGTATATTTTTTATGTAAATACATTAGTACATTTTATGACGAGATTACTTATCTATAAAACCATTAATGGCGCACTGTTAAATATCAAACTCAAATGTAGATGTTTGGCTCATATATGAAAGAAAATCTCTCCCTCATACACACAAAATATAGATTCTGGATTAGATCCCACAGTCTCCGCACGTACCCCCCCCTTCCCCCAAAGTTGCTGTGACATTCTTAAGCGAGGTGGCTGAACTAACTTGTCATTTATCTGCTAACATGCAATCCTGAAACACAGTCTGAAGTCTTCAATGTGTGGACTACTAACACGGAAATCCGATCAGCCTGCACGGCCACTTCAGGGCACTTTTTATTTTAAAAAATTGTAGTAATTACACAGGCTCCTCAGTTTAAAGCCATGATTGGGTGTTGTCATTCTCACCTACCCACCCAAGCGTTGCATCTTTATTTTCCTTCCCCCTTCCTCTACCTGCTGTTCCCCGGCACCCTCCTCCTTCAACCCTGGGCCACTTTCCTGACCCCGTAACACCAGCAGAGCATGAGCAGCACCTGAGTACTAACCCATCGCCCTCCTCCTTCAGCCTGGTCCTGTGAGGGGCACCACCAGGTTTGGCAGAAGCAGTTTGACAAAATCGCAAGCCCAGCACCTTAGACTTGAGCAGTCACCGGTTACCAGTTGGCCACTAAAGCTTCCTGTTCTGTTTTTTTTAAAAATTAACTTGGGATGTTGGGGCATGGAGAGTCTCCCTTGGGTATTTTTTAAATTATTGGTGTGAGGGGCAGCAGAGAGGTTGTGAAACCGTTTTTGGGTCTGGTACGCAGGGAGAGGCCAGCATTTTTCCTGCTGGCTCAGTGACGCCTGCAACCCCTGTGAAGCAAGGGTCTCGGGACACCCCCCCCTTCACCCGCATTGGAACACAATCTGCATCAAAGCGCCTTAAGCACTGCAGGGTCCAGATTCCCCCCCCCGCCCCCACGCTGGTCTAGCACTTTTGACAGCTGACACTCAGTGGTTACTTCATGTGCAGTCTGGGACTGCTCACCCCTGGCTCCCAGAGTTTATTGTATTGCCCCTGAGGTCCGCAAAGGCCAGCAGATACGTGTGGGGCACGGTCCCGCCCAATGGTACCACCCGCCGTGTCTGCTGCAATGCACCCAGTGTCTTATAATGCCAAATATGTTCGATTTTTAGAGAGTAAACTTTATTTATGACCAGAATGGTCTGAATGTGTCTAAAATGTATCCTACGGGCTGTACTGTTGTACCTCCTGTAGAGTTTTTAAAGAAGATGCTTCAATGAGCTAGCCCCCAGTTTTAAAATTTTTAAAAATTAATCTCATGCCTCACCTTAGCCACTCTCTCTCACACACACACACACACACACACACACACACACATTTGTATATAATGCATCTATTCGAGTCTCTCAAAATCTCCCTTTTACAAACTGCGGTACCCATCGCCCTCCTGACAGCAGCCACTGGGGAGATAATCTTTGCAGTCCCCCCTCCCTTCCCCACACGTCAGACCCTCGGCTGTTACTGCACTGCCCGATTCTGTTGCCTATCCTTCCTCTCCTATGCTTTCTCGCAACTTTAAAAGGGTGAAAGTTGTTGGGTGGGCCAAAGGTTTCTACAAAACCTTGCTTTGTTTGACTGTCTTGGGCACCGACTTGTGATGAGGTTTGTGCCCTCGGAGGAACGGCCTCCAGTCTATCTCAAAGAAGGTGCAATAGGACCCCCAAGTTGCCTCAGACAGGGTGAGCGTGCTGTACATTTAAGTGTAGGACAGACCCATGGCAGACATGTTTTGTGCAAAAGCCCATTGCAATATTATACATGCATCCCTCTTCTTTCAAAAATAAAAATCATGCATTCTCAACCTCCCATTTTGAACACCCTGCAGCCTGGTAAACCTGATGTTCCCTCATCATGGAATATACAATCTACTTAGATCAGTAGTTTACTTGATTGATTGCCATAATGAAGTGATTCAATATTGTGTGTTGGTTTGAAAAGAGCAATATCTATTTTAATAATACTATCAGATTTGCATTGGCGGGCGGGAGGGAGCAGTAGATCTCCGCCGTGTGGTCTGTCGGCTAGTAGCTCTGTTCAGCTGGTCCGGTTGCTTTGTCGGATCAGAAAATTATAGGACTCTCCACTGGCAGCATAGGTCGCGGTCCTTCGGTTTTTTGCAAGGGTGAAGGTGCGAAAGGGAATCATGTTTAACTGTCAGGAGAGCAAGTTGCAGGATTTCACTTGTTAACTGACTCACTGGTGGGCGAGAATTACATTCGATTTGTTCCAGACACGATATTCTTGCCTGACCTGAGGTGGCGGGGGAGGCAATCTTTGCCCAAATAGTCTGCAATGTAGATTAAGAACAAATCCTTTTTCAGCTGCGCTGACTGCAAAATACAACCCTTAACCTCCACCCATATGTATGACCCTCTCTCCTACAATGTGTGCATTCCTCCCTCTGATTGTCGTATCTGCGTCTCTTCGTTGCTAAGCCTTTGGTCTGGTAACCCCTAAATCTGACCTTTGCCACGAAGATTTCACTGATCTCTCGGCCCTGGACCATGTAATGTGCAAAATCTTCCACCTCGGAATCATCTGGCTGCACAAATCCCTATGTTCCACACCCATTGCCTCCTAATTTATTCCAGCTCACCGGCCTTGCTATTCTACCGAAAGATGTATTTTATTTTTCTCAGACACATTTTCTTCTCAAAGTTAAAGTGAAATATTAACTTGAGTTCAGAGAAATTTATGATTTTTAGTGTCCTGTAATGTTTAAATCATCAGTCTAAGTTGTTTGAAAATGTTGGCATACTAATGTTTTACAACTGGGCTGGTTAATACATTGATGACTAACTGTACGGGGGAAGTGGATTAGTTTGGATAGGCTGTTACAAGGAGATGAGAAGGAGGATTTGGGTGAGGGTTATTCTTCGAAACTTCTGTGCAATATCATAAATTCGGGCCATCATTGAACACCGGATGCTTTGGAGAAACTGCTACTGAGTTAGTGCGATCTTTGTTCTAAATCATCCTTCTTGACTTCATTGGTCTTTACGATGGGGAAGTGGTACTCTGGGGGCTGGCACTGTTGTGGCGTTGCGCATTTTCTTTGGCAAGGCCTTGGCCCAAGGACCTCGGCAAAGTCGATGGCGAGTGAGCACCACCGTTCCAGTTTTCAGTCGGAGAAACACCACCTAAAGTGAATGAGTTCAATGCCGCCACCACTTGTCCTGTGCCAGTTCTGCCCATACCCGCACATGGCCCTTGAATAAACTGGGATCATAAAACAGCTTGGCTGATTTCTTTAGGAGTTCAGAATGTAGTTTGGATGCAGCTTTCACAGATCAATAGCAAAGAGATGTCCTATCTTAACCTTCATCGTATTCGCACTTTTCCTCCATTGTTGAGGTAGTTGTGCTGTCCATGTGCGAGGGTGAGGGAGGCCCACGGGTCGCCAGGCACATTGTTCTATCAATGCACCACTGTGCTGGTAGTAATGATCCTACCCCGTTCCGTTTTATACCAAAGTAGTGGGATGGACAGGATCTACCCCCCTTTTTACTGTATTGAGATATATTTAATATTGAAATTATTGTAATTTTTGAACCATCTTTCGGATACCCCAGCAGTGGTGAGAGTCCAATCTTAGTCACCTGTATGTTTTTTGTTGTCTTGTCGGGCTGGTTCTTTTTCTTGTAGAAATGAGCTGTTTAGTCCCTTTAGTTTCTCGTGCCACCTCCATGTACTAGGCCAGGAGAGGCTTATCGTGCTGCTGTCTTCACTGCTGACTCGGGTAATCGGGTCAGTAAATGTACTTGAAGCCACCCAAAACTGTTAACTTAGCATCGCAGCGACATCTGCATCCCTAGTTTGCAAGACCCCTCTCTGCTTATTTTAACTGAATTCGGTCCATATCATTTGCAGGGAATTGATGTGAAGGCGCTCTGGATCAGTGCTATTTCCCCAGGGCAGAGTTTACCCACTCTTTGGATGAGTAAGTGTGGCATCAGTTCTGAGATTGAGTTTCACCAACCTATCGTCCCCTTGTACTGCTTTAATGCTCCATGCTTACCGTTGCTATTTCATTCATTGGTTTCAGCTATGGAATATTCAATTGTTTCCTGGCTTGCGTTTGATACCCATATAGATGTCCCCAGTAATCTAGAGTAGAGGCCTCTAACCGAATGCTCAACCTATTGTATTAAATGGAGGGTGGAGGGGAGGTCTGACCATCGGGGAAGGTTGTGTACACCTTGAGTGATTGATCTTGAAGGGTTATAATGGTGTCTTGTTCACTTGTGGTATAAACTGCGGTATCCAGGTCTCCCTCTGGCTTGAATGTTCTCCTGAGATTTCAGTGAAGCAGGAATTGGTCTGCAACTGATGTCGCTTTTGGATACGTTTTTAACCTTTAAACACATTGCACAGCCTGTGAACAGACTTTGACTTTGGATGGGGAGTAAAGATAGAGAAAAGGGAGGCGGGAGATTCGGCAGTCGCGAAACCCGGGAAACTTGATGTGGTGAGCTTGGCTTCAGGCTTCACTTTAACTCGGAGCCCCTGTTGGTGGGATGCAAGCCCCCTTTCTGTGACGGTTCCTAGGGGTCCAAGTGAAATAACAGCCCGACTGAGAAAACACGAGGGAGGCTGGCGTGCAAAGTGAAAGTGTTGTTTTAATATCATTTTTGATCTGCCCTGCACAGTCTGACACTAAACAAATTGTGAAAGTCCTTGCTTGAACCGAAGCTGGTTGCTAGATTAGTGTTACCGGTTTACCTGGAGTCATTCAGAGAGGCAGCACCTTAACCCTGCAGTGTGCAGGAGAGAATGGGCAGGCATGGTTATACCACAGGCATGACAATAATCCTGATGAATAGTGCTGGTGTAGATTAGCATGGGTCAGTAGGCCCACAACTGATAGCTGTCTCTAATACTTTAACATCTAGCTTTGGGATAAGAAGGAATGTAATGAACACAGACTGTAATCTTCCCTGTTTCATAAAAACAGATCTTCAGTTGATACGTTTGTGGTTGCTTACGTATGTTTTTAATTCTCTTTAGTTATAGCAAACCTCAAATTCTGTGTGGGGTGATGACTAAAATTGGCATAATTAACCCAAAGCAAATACCCTTGGGCATCGCATGGTATGAGTCCAAACAAAGTATGCATCAACACCATTGTCAACCAGTAAGTTGGAGATGAGGGGAGACTGGCAGTGAACAGTTTATCTGAAGAATCTCTATGATCTATAGCAATAGAATCCATAACTGAAATTACTCCAATATCCCCCGATTAAAAACAGGAGTATTCCTCCAGCACAATGTGGGGAGTGGGGGAACAGCTCCAGAATACACATTGTGTGTGACGTTGATCCCAGTCACTTTACAGTAGTGAAGTCTCTGGGTGTGATTGATGTGGGGGCTAAGAGTTAACCCAATCGCCTCCATTCTCCATGGGACGTGCCCATCGCCTTTTCTGTACATACCTGACCTGTTAATCCCCCTCTAATTGGATTGTCTGTTAATCGACAGAAGGAAGCTACTGCTTTCTCTGAATATTTATTGCATTTTGGTAGATTTATAATTTTCATGTAGATGGAAAAAAGGACATGCTGTTGAAGTTTTTCATCTTGCACTCAGCAGAATGGAGCAACAATTTATACTACACGAGAGCTGCCTTGTTGCTCCATTTGAAATTTGGTATTCTTGCTAGTCTGTCCTGGTGAATGTAAGATGAAAAGCTTTGATAAGCATGCTGTTTTTTCCAGCAATATATATATAATATATGTAAAGATATATAAAATTTATTTTGTAATCTGTAGGAGGGGGGGGATGAACAGGTAGAAGGTGAAGGATATAGGTTATGCTCGCTTCGAGAGAAGCATAAAGCCACCACGACATCCTCTAATGCCATCTTTATTCAGTGGTTTGGCGGTACAAAAATGGCAGTTCAAAGATGGTGATGAAAAGTACAAGAACACAAACTGGCTTTTTAGTGAAGGTGTGTAGATTTGTGGGATTTCGTTTTTGTGAAGGAGTGAATTATTGGCACAAAACATGCCAGCTTTCTCTCTCTTTGTTCCAAGGTCTTAACCCAAAGGCTACAGATTTAAGTTTTAGGCACTTACATGTTGAAAGAGTGGGCATTCTGTGTTGTCATTGCATATCTCTCCCAGTCTTGCACTGTACATAATACCCATGCACTTATGCTACCATACTGTTTGCTCAGTAAGTCAAAGGTATGGGCATGCTTGCGTGCAGCTCCGTGACACTTTCCAGTGGTGCTTTTTGTGGTTATAATGCACATAGTGACAAAGACACCAGTGTAAAGCCTGTGCAAATATTTCTTTAGAAATTGCTGCTGAGTAGGAGACTTAACGTGTGCGTGCATAACAGGCGCACTGTGGGAGGACGTGTCTTGGTTGAGTGATCTTTGCCCGCTGCCCTCAGCTATCTAGCCCCAGTAAAGTGATGCCCAGAGGGATTGTAATGGGTGATCTTGTGTGTCTGCGGCCTTCTGGGCAGTACGCTCGAATGAGGTACCTCGGCATCGTTGTGTTAAGACTCTGTTCCAGCTGCCCCTTGTGATCCAATTTCCCCACTCGGGTCCCCCCACGAACTGAAGGAACATGCCTTTGAACCTCGGGACTTGAAGTCCTGTTTCTGTATGGCTTCAATACTATGTGCAGTAATACACATGGGGAGTACTCAAACCATCGCTTCTGAATGGAAATTGAATATGACTCATGCTGGTCATGTGTTTTTTAAGGTCAGTCAGGCAACAATGGCGTCACTAAGGCATTTATTATTTAAAACACCAGTTTAAAATGCTTCCATTTTTTAATGCAGTGTGTAAGTAATCACCCTTCTCTTCCCCCCCCCCCCCCCCCCCCCCCCACCCCAAAATAAGAGGGCATTGTTTTTAAAACATGTATTGAGATGGGCTGCATGATTTTCTGGTGCCTTGACAAGAACTCTTATCCATAACACGTCCCTTCTAAAATTAATCTCCAAGAAAATACTTTTCCTTGCAAAGAGATGGAACGTTTTTTTTAAGTCAAACAAACTTGATAAAACTGCCTTTTGTAGCTATCCCCTTTGTTTAAAAAGAATTCCTGACCGCTTTTCCTTGACTCTCAGTACCACCACCTCCAATGTCAGAATCTTTTTCGGGACACTACCCCCTTTATAAGTCACTGAACCACAGTTATACTGATGCATGCGCCCCATGCCAGCTGCAGTCACCACCTTCTGTCAGATCCTCTTCTGTCATAGGTCCAGAAAGATTGATTTATGGTTCCTTTTTGTTTTGGATATGTAGAAATTGAAGCACTTGTAGTTTGTTTTTTAATCCTCGCTGAGTCGGTCGGGGAGGGGAGAGTAGAGAGATTAACTGAAGGTGGCGCAATTCTGTCAATCTATCTGTCTCTCTCTCTATCTTTTACTGAAGAACCATATTGTAAATGGTTTTATGGTAGCAGGGATCAGAGGTTGCAGGCTACATTTCACGCATTTAACTCCTATTAGGCATATTACAGACAGCAAGCTTCAAACGCACCCACAAAAGCCCCCAGACACACTGATCTGGATGGGGATTTTTTACGCAGTCACTGGGATGTCGCAAAGCCAGAGGCTATTAAATTTAAGTCCTCAAACCTAAAGTCCACATGAGGTTTATGTGGCAGCTTCATGAATTCCACATTTCCCCCCTCAACGCGCCTAGATTTAATTTTCAGCCCCCCCCCCCCCTTCCCCTCCCCACACACGACATTGCGGTTCTCACCCCAGCCGCGCAATTGGTTTGTGAGTATCAGGGATTTAATGGCAAAAAAAAAACAGTGGGAGGAGGCAGCCCGTGGAAAAAGGCCTCCAAACTGCTTCAGCATTGAGAAACAGGAGGAGGCGGCTCAAATTTCTTATACTCAATGAATGTACTGTATTTCTGTTTTTAAATGATAAGGCGAGCTAATAATTAAATTAGTCACCTTTTGTTATTGTCCCTTGTTTAATTTGTTTAAGGTATTTTTTGTATACAAAAGTTTACATTTTTAAGTATATTTTTCTGTGTACAGACTATGTAATATGTGTATAAACACTGTATGTAATATCTGTATATAGTGTGATAAATGATCTTTGTTTGGATGTACAAATAAAAACTTGCTGTGAAGAAACTCCTATTAATTATATTTATAATCTCTTCTATACACACACACATTATGCTTTTATTTCAGTGTATTAACCTGCCCCTTCTCAATCATCATAACTGCTATGAAGGATAAAGATGATCCCCTCTCTGAGAACTAACACCTAACCACTCACAAGAGGAGTACCTCGCCTCATAATCTGTAAAAGGTGAGAGAGATGTGGTACGATCTGTTCTTCGGCAACTTTCAGTGGTTAAATCAAAACTACCTGAGATTCTGTAAAGTCAACAAGTAACACTTTATTATCTAACTAACAGTGAACAGGTTGACTAAACTAGTAACCAAATACTATTCTAATGGAATACTGTTTAGATAAATATAATTCCCAGTTACTAACAAACAAATAGGATTTTTAGACACTCTAAATTACAACCAGGTTTGTTGTCTTCCGGAATATTCTGTCTTTGGTCTGGAATCTCTGTCTTTTGCTATCTTTACTATGGAGATGAGGCTTTTAAGACATAAATGCAGCTATGAAAGACAGCCAGTCTCTCTGTAGAGCTGTGAGAGATGTGTGGAGTTTGCCCATTCTCCTCATGTCTGCGTGGGTTTCCTCCGGGTGCTTCGGTTTCCTCCCACAGTCCAAAGATGTGCAGGTTAGGTTGATTGGCCAGGTTAAAAATTGCCTCAGAGTCCTGAGATGCGTAGGTTAGAGGGATTAGTGGGTAAAATATGTGGGGGTAGGGCCTGGGTGGGATTGTGGTCGGTGCAGACTCTGGGCCGAATGGCCTCCTTCTGCACTGTAGGGATTCTATGAGATGGTAGATGCTGTCCCAGTTTCTCACTGCCCCAGTCTCTCATACCTGTGATGACATATCCACACCCCCTACAATATGATTGGTTCTCAGGTTACCAAATTTTACAAGCACCAACATCGCAACAATAACTTTCATTTGCATAGTGCCTTCAATGTAGTAAGATGCTTTAACATGCTTCACAGGAGCATTGTCAGGCAAAATATTAACAGCAATACACCAAAGGAGCTATTAGAATCCATACAGTGCAGATGGAGGTCATTTGGCCCATCAAGTCTGTGTCAACACTCCGAAAGAGCATCTAACCCCACAAGCACACTGCCCATTACACTTTCAGGCCTTAAACTCTGGAAATCCTTCTCTAAACCACCCCGCCCCCCCCCCCCCCCCCGGCCTTTCTCTGCTGCTTTATGTTCCGGCTTACCAATGACCTCTTTACACTGTCCTGCAGCATGGTGGCACAGTCTGGAAGGCTGGGTCGTTCTTTTGGTTCCCGCTCCATACTCCCTTCCTGAGCTACTGGTTCCACCCCACTCCTTGGCAACAGTCTGCGATTAGGCCAGTCTGCTTGCAACCTTGGTGTCACATTTGATACTGAGATGAGCTACTGACCTCGTATTTGTGCTATCAATGTATATCCACTCGCATCACATTGCTCGATTTCACCTATGGCCCAGCTCTTCGGCTGCTAAACCCCCTCCATGCCATTATTACCGCTCGGTTAAAGCATGAAAGACTAGCTAGCAGTGGAGCGCACTCTCCATAAACATGAAGCCACCCTAAACTGTTGCCCGTGTCTTTGTAGCAAGGGACCCGGTTTCAATTCTGGCTTCGGGTGACTGTGGAGTTTGCACGTTCTCCCTGTGTCTATGTGGGCTTCCTCTGGGTGCTCTGGTTTCCTCCCACAGTTCCAAGATGTGTAGGTTAGGAGGTTTGGCCATGCTAAATTGTCCTTTAGTGTCCTAGGATGTTGTAGTGAGGTGGATTAGTGGGGTTACGGGGATAGGGCAGGGGTGTGCCTGGGTAAGATGCTCTGGTAGAGAGTCATTGCAGACCCAATGGGGCGAATGGTCTCCTGCACTGTAGGGATTCTATGAACATTAGAAGTCTTCTCCACTTCCTATGCTTGCTGAGCTACGTTGTCGCCCAGTCTAGCAAGATTTTGATTATAAAGTTCCCATCCTTGTTTTCAAACCCCTTTGTGCCCTTGCTCCTCCATATCTCCGCAATCTGTCCCGAAAGCCTCCGATATCTGCACGCCTCTGGCCCTTTTGTGTGTTTCCAGCTGTAATCGCTCCACCACTGGTGTCCGTGCCTTCAGCTGGCTAGGCCCTAGGCCCTGGAATTCCCTTCCTAACACCCCTCTATCTCATTTCCCTCCCCAAAGGCATTAAACTTTGGATCAAGCCTTTGGTTGTTGTGGCTAGTATCTCCTTCAGTGACTCGCTATGTTTTATACTGTTTATGGGAAGAGCTTTCGGGTGTTTTTTTTACTTTAAAGGCTGGACAGGCGTGACTTGGATCTGCTGGAGTTTTGAAGACCGACTTGATTGAAACATAAGATCCTGAGGGGACTTGACAGGGTGGATGCGGAAAGGATGCTTCCTGCAGTGACCAAATCATGAACTTGGGGGTCACTGTTTAAAAATGAGGATCGCCCATTTAAGACGGAGACGAGAATTTTGTTCTGAGGGTTGGGAATCTCTGGAATTTTCTTCCTCGAAGAGTAGAGTCTTTGAATATTTTTAAGGCAGAGCTGGATAGATCTTTGATTAACAAGGGGGTTGGGGTTAATATTGGATCTGCCATGATCTTATTGAATGGCGGAGCAGGCTTGAGGTGGCCTACTCCTGCTGCTAATCTGTATGTAACTGTAAGCTGTTGCAGTACAGTTGGTGCCCACTGGGTGTCGCTGCCCCCCCATGTCGGTGGTACAGCAGCTGGGGTGCCCCAGTCGAGGTGGAGACAGGAACAGGCGGAAGTTTGTAATCAGCCATCATTAAGGTGAAGCTCCTTAAACGCTCTCCAAAGTAGCACGTTGATTGGTGTAGAGGAAGCATTGCAATTAAAGCTCTCCATCAACCGGTTCCCAGCACAGTGAAGATGCCCTCCTCTGTATCTATCCATCATTTACATCTTGCTGCTGTTTAACATTGTTCCGTGAAGGCAGAAACATTCTGGTGTTGGTTCCAGGGGCCGGAGGCTCATCACCAAGATTTGATTTATTATTGTCACGTATTAGTACACAGTGAAAAGTATTATTTCCTGCACAATATACAGACAAAGCATACCGTTCATAGAGAAGGAAAGGAGAGAGTGCAGAATGTAGCGTTACAGTCATAGCTATGGTGCAGAGAAAGATCAACTTAGTGTGAGGTAAGTCCATTCAAAAGTCTGATGGCAGCGGGGAAGAAGCTGTTCTTGAGTCGATTGATACGTGACTTCAGACTTTTTTGTATATTTTTCCCAATGGAAGAAGGTGGAAGAGAGAATGTCCGGGGTGCATGAGGTCCTTGATTATGTTGGCTGCTTTGCCGAGGCAGCGGGAAGTGTAGACAGAGTCAATGGATGGGAGGCTGGTTTGCGTGATGGACTGGGCTACATTCATAACCTTTTGTAGTTTCTTGCGGTCTTGGGCAAAGCAGGAGCCATACCAAGCTGTGATACAACCAGAAAGAATGCTTTCTATGGTGCATCTGTAAAAGTTGGTGAGAGTCGCAGCTGCCATGCCAAATTTCCTTAGTCTTCTGAGAAAGTAGAGGCGTTGGTGGGCTTTCTTAACTATAGTGTCGGCATGGGGCGGACCAGGACAGGTTGTTGGTGATCTGGACACCTAAAGACCTGAAGCTCTCGACCCTTTCTACTTCATCCCCATTGATGTAGACAGGGGCATGTTCTCCTCTACGACTCCTAAAGTCGATGACAATCTCTTTCATTTTGTTGACATTGTGGGAGATTATCATCGCACCCCCAGTTCACCAGATTCTCTATCTCAATCCTGTACTCTGTCTCGTCATTGTTGGAGATCTGACCCACTATGGTGGGAATATTATTCACAATGGAGACCTTTCAGTTCGCTCAAGCTCACTCATCCAACATAAACATTTGCTCAATATCAGATGCTCCAAGGTATATGATGAAGTTAGCCGAGATGCCAGTTTTATTTGATTTTGGCATTAGGGTGAGTGTAAGGTGTTTCGCTGCCGGCATAACTTTATTGACTCACTAGGAAGCTTTCATTAAAACAAACCTTATCTAAGAACACAGTTAGACAATAAGAAAAATAATTAGTATAGCTTATCGGGCAGCACGGTGGCACAGTGGTTTGCACTGCTGCTTCACAGCGCCAGGGACCCAAGTTCGATTCCTGGCTTGGGTCACCGTCTGTGTGGAGTTTGCAGCACCTTCTCCCCGTGTCAGCCTGGGTTTCCTTCAGGTGCTCCGGTTTCCTCCTACACTCCAAAGATGTGTGGATTAGGTGGATTAACCATGTTAAAATTGACACTAGTGTCAAGGGGATTAGCAGGGTAAATATGTGGAGTTACAGGAATAGGGCCTGGGTGGCATGTGGTCGATAGAAGGGGTCGAATGGCCTCCTTCTGCACTGTAGGATTCGATTCTATGATTATGCCAATTAAAATGCTTAAACATTACAAAGCCCTTTAACCCTTTTGGACAGAGATACAGAAACTCACCTGCCTTCTAACTCCCAGTAAGAAGTCTCACAACACCAGGTTAAAGTCCAACAGGTTTATTTGGTAGCAAATACCATAAGCTTTCGGAGCACAGCTCCTTCGTCAACTCCCATACAGCAGCCTCCACAAAAGAGACTACTATTCTCCAAACAGCAGAACTTCAGAGAAAAAGACCTTTATTTTCTGGCAGGCCCCACTCTCCAAACTCCAGAGAGAAAGAGCTACTTTATGCCGGACATTCTCTCTTCCACCTTCTTCCGTTGGGAAAAAGATACAAAAGTCTGAGGTCATGTATCGATCGACTCAAGAACAGCTTCTACCCTGCTGCCGTCGGACTTTTGAATGGACCTACCTCGCATTAAGTTGATCTTTCTCTACACCCCAGCTGTGACTGTAACACTACATTCTGCACTCTTCCCTTTCCTTCTCTATGAACAGTATGCTTTGTCTGTATAGTGTGCAAGAAACAATACTCTTCACTGTATACTAACACATATGATGATAAATCAACTCAAAATTCCCTTCACATCTCCCAAGCAGCTGCTGTGAGCCTAGCCCTGCCCGGTCACATGATCTTACATCACAATCAATCTAATCAAGTCTCGCTCTGAAAACCCCAATAAAATAACACACTGCATCAGCCCAAGTTACAACAACCATTCCAGCAATCAAGATCAATTATACTGCTGCAGTAACAACAGGGGCTGCTGGTGGCAGACAAAACGGCACCGATAATAGAACTGCTAAAAGAAATCCTGCACAAGGAACGTGACACAAATACATTTCTTAAGTGCACAGTATTGTCACACAATTCACTGGGACAAGATAGTAATTCCCCCGCTACCACCTCCTCTGACGATGAGATTCCCCATCACTGTCCAGTCATATGAGGCTGGAAGATCCCTCTGTCTGATGAGCTCACTCGGTTTCTCCCGATCACTCATATTGCAGAGTCGACAACTTTCCAAATTCAGGGCATTGAGTATAAAAATTGGCAGCTCATGCTGCAGCTGTACAGAACCTTAGTTAGGCCTCATTTAGAATATTGTGTGCAATTCTGGTCGCCACACTACCAGAAGGATGTGGATGCTTCCAAAGATGTGCGGGTTAGGTTGATTGGCCATGCTTAAATTGCCCCTTAATGTCCTGAGATGTGTAGGTTAGAGGGATTAGTGGGTAAAATATGTAGGGATATGGGGGTAAGGGCCCGGGTGGGATTGTGGTCGGTGCAGACTCGATGGGCCGAATGGTCTCTTTCTGTACTGTAGGCTTTCTATGATTTCTTTGGAGAGGGGACAGAAGAGGTTTACCAGGATGTTGCCTGGTCTGGAGGGTATTAGCTATGAGGAGAGGTTGGATAAACTCGATTTGTTCTCACTGGAATGATGGAGGTTGAGGGGGCGACCTGATAGACGTCTACAAGATTATGAGAGGCATGGACAGAGTGGATAGTCAGATGTTCTTTCCTCGGGTAGAAAAGTCAAGTACTAGGGGCATAGGTTTAAGGTGCATGGGGAAAAGTTTAGAGGAGATGTGCGAGGGAAGATTTTACACAGAGGGTGGTGAATGTCTGGAATGTCTGGGGAGGGGGTGGGAGCAGCTACGATAGCGGCATTTAAGGGGCATCTAGACGAATACATGAATGGGATGGGAATGGAAGGATACGGACTCTGTAACTCCATACGGTTTTAGTTTAGGTAGGCATCATGATCGGCGCAGGCTTGGCGGGCCGAAGGGCCTGTTCCTGTGCTGTACTGTTCTTTGTTCTTTCTTTGATCTGGAGTCTTCCGGAATGATCTCCAGAGCGCTGCACAGAGCCAAAGCGTGGAAGAAAAGTCTTGGCAGTCCCAAAAAAAGAAGTGTTTCCTCATTGGCTTTGGAAATATTTGTCAGTCGTGACAGGGAGTGAATGATTGGCCAACAATTAAACTTCATCCCAATTGGGTAACAAAGAGTCTGTTCCTCTCCGGATTGGCTAGGCCCAAAGGATCAATTGATTGGTCAAGGGCAGAGTGGTTCAAAGTCATTGGATGAATCTTGAATCCAGTGGAAATCAGTAGCCGAGAGTGTGGTGGATGCCGGGACTTTGAGTGATTTAAGGCCGAGATGAACAGATTGTTAGTTGGTAAGAGGTTTGAAGGGAAAAGGTGAACGGGCAGGAGTGGAGTTGAGGCCAAGATGAGATCCGCCATAATGAACAAAGAACAAAGAACAATACAGCACAGGAACAGGCCCTTCGGCCCTCCAAGCCCGTGCCGCTCCCTGGTCCAAACTAGACCATTCTTTTGTATCCCTCCATTCCCACTCCGTTCATATGGCTATCTAGATAAGTCTTAAACGTTCCCAGTGTGTCCGCCTCCACCACCTTGCCTGGCAGCGCATTCCAGGCCCCCACCACCCTCTGTGTAAAATATGTCCTTCTGATATCTGTGTTAAACCTCCCCCCCCTTCACCTTGAACCTATGACCCCTCATGAACGTCACCACCGACCTGGGGTAAAGCTTCCCACCGTTCACCCTATCTATGCCTTTCATAATTTTACACACCTCTATTAAGTCTCCCCTCATCCTCCGTCTTTCCAGGGAGAACAACCCCAGTTTACCCAATCTCTCCTCATAACTAAGCCCCTCCATACCAGGCAACATCCTGGTAAACCTCCTCTGTACTCTCTCCAAAGCCTCCACGTCCTTCTGGTAGTGTGGCGACCAGAACTGGACGCAGTATTCCAAATGCGGCCGAACCAACGTTCTATACATCTGCAACATCAGACCCCAACTTTTATACTCTATGCCCCGTCCTATAAAAGCAAGCATGCCATATGCCTTCTTCACCACCTTCTCCACCTGTGACATCACCTTCAAGGATCTGTGGACTTGCACACCCAGGTCCCTCTGCGTATCTCCACCCTTTATGGTTCTGCCATTTATCGTATAGCTCCTCCCTACATTATTTCTACCAAAATGCATCACTTCACATTGATCAGGATTGAACTCCATCTGCCATTTCTTTGCCCAAATTTCCAGCCTATCTATATCCTTCTGTAGCTTCTGACAATGTTCCTCACTATCTGCAAGTCCTGCAAATTTTGTGTCGTCCGCAAACTTACTGATCACCCCAGTTACACCTTCTGTATTGAATGGCAGAGCAGGCTGGGGGGGCTGAATGGCCTCCACCGAGTTCTTACAGCTGCGGATTGACTGATTAACCTGATCCTGAATTGCAATGGTCGCACAACGGCGCTGACATTTGCTGCAGAGTTTCACAGAGGCAGTATGAACTCTGGGGCGGAGGGGATGGATCATTGCTTTTGTAGCCAATGGCAGCCAAAGGGAGGGTAATTTGTTGCGTTTGCCCGTACTGCTCCCGTTCCTCTGAGGGCAGTTACCGCAGGGGGTTCCAGAGTCCCACATGGAGTGTCGCCAACTCTGGTTGGACAAAATCCTGAAGGTTTCATCACATGATCTCTCAGTGTCAGTAACACGAAGAAGATAATCATCGATGTCAGGAAGCGTAGTGGAGGACATTGTCTACATCAAAGGGGCAAAGTAGAAAGGGTCGAGAGCTTCAGGTCTTTAGGTGTCCAGATCACCAACAACCTGTCCTGGTCCCCCCTTTGTGACATTATAATTAAGAAAGCTCACCAACGACTCTACTTTCTCAGAAGGCTAAGGAAATTTGGCATGTCCACGACGACTCTCACCAACTTTTATAGATGCACCATAGAAAGCATTCTTTCTGGTTCTATCACAGCTTGGTATGACTCCTGCTCTGACCAAAACTGCAAGAAACTACAAAAGGTCATGAACGAAGCCCAGTCCATCACTCAAACCAGCCTCACATCCATTGACTCTGTCTACACTTCCCGCTGCCTCAGCAAAGCAGCCAGCATAATCAAGGACCCCCACGCACCCCAGACATTCTCTCTTCCACCTTCTTCCGTTGGGAAAAAGATACAAAAGTCTGAGGTCTCGTACCAACCGACTCAAGAACAGCTTCTTCCCTGCTGCCATCAGACTTTTGAATGGACGTACCTCGCATTAAGTTGATCTTTCTCTACACCCTAGCTATGACTGTAACGCTACATTCTGCACTCTCTCTTTTCCTTCTCTATGAACGGTATGCTTTGTCTGCATAGCGCACAAGCAACAATACTTTTCACTGTACGTTAATACAGGTGACAGTAATAAATCAAATCAAATCAAGAGCAACCTAAACCCAAACCAACTGAAAAGCAGCAAGTCTGAATCATGAAAAGGCAATTTATCAGTCCGGTTATTTTTCAGATGCAATGTGCTATGTGATTGTTGCAGCTTCTGCCCAATCCCCCGCTTCCTGGGCCCCGCTGCTGGCAACTGGCTCATAGAATCATAGAATCCCTACAGTGCAGAAGGAGGCCATTCATCTCATCGAGTCTGCACTGACCACAATCCCACCCAGGCCCTAGTCCCATAACCCCATGCATTTACCCTAGCTAGTCCCCCTGACACCAAGGGCCAATCCACCTAACCCGCACACCTTTGGAGTGTGGGAGGAAACCGGAGCACCCGGAGGAAACCCACACAGACACGAGGAGAACGTACAAACTCCACACAGACAGTGACCCGAGCCGGGAATCGAACCTGGCTCCCTGGCGCTGTGAGGCAGCAGTGCTAACCACTGGGCCACCGCCACTGCCACCCGGTGCCCACCGCCACCAGCCTCTGGAGATTCCACCTTGAAGCCGTCCACCTGTCCCTCCTTCCTTGCAGCTTATGGTTCAGTCATTAGCATTCCGAGGCACGAGGTCCAACTCCCACTGCCCAGATGTGAACCCCCAATCCAGGCTCATCCCTCAGTGCTGCTCTGAAGAGGTGATCCCAGGGCAGACTCTGACGGACAGTGGGAGAGCTTTCCCCTGGTGAATCTGGCCTGTGTGTCTCAGTCAACGTTGTAGACAAGCAGTTACCTCTTCGGCGTTGTATTTCAGTGAAACTGATAGCCAAGTTCCGCACGCATGAGGACGCCTCAACCGGGATCGTGGGTTCATGGAATCGAACCCTACAGTGCAGAAGAAGGCCGTTCGGCCCATCGAGTTCGACCATAATCCCACCCAGGCCTTATCCCCATAACCCCATGCATTTACCCCAGCTACTCCCCCTGACACTAAGGGGCAATTTAGCATGGCCAATCCACCTTACCCGCACATCTTTGGACTGTGGGAGAAAACCGGAGCACCCCGAGGAAACCCACACAGACACGGGGAGAACGTGCAAACTCCGCACAGACAGTGACCCTAACCGGGAATCGAACCCAGGTACCTGGCGCTGTGAGGCAGCAGTGCTAACCACTGTGCCACCGTGCTGCCCACAATGTCATGTCACACTACATGTAACCCCCACCATTTGGTCTGGGTTTGCAAAATCTTACTAACTGTCCCGGCTTGAGACCATTCACACCTCTTTAATCTATGATTATCTCTCTCTCCACTCGCACTGTCTGTATCTGTAAAGACTTGATTACCTGTAAAGACTCACATTCCAACCATTATCTTGCAATTGTGTCTCTGTCTATATATGCCATGTTTGTGAAACCTACCTCTCCACTCACCTGATGAAGGAGCAGCGCTCCGAAAGCTCATGATTCCAAATAAACCTGTTGGACTTTAACCTGGTGTTGTGAGACTTCTTACTGTGCAAAAATTGGCGAACACTTTTCCGACATTCCAATGGTCATGACACTTCACAAAGTACTTAGAACCATAGAACCATAGAAAATTACAGCTCAGAAACAGGCCTTTTGGCCCTTCTTGTCTGTGCCGAACCATTTTTTGCCTAGTCCCACTGACCTGCACTTGGACCATATCCCTCCACACCCCTCTCATCCATGAACCCGTCCAAGTTTTTCTTCAATGTTAAAAGTGACCCCGCATTTACCACTTTATCCGGCAGCTCATTCCACATTCCCACCACTCTCTGCGTGAAGAAGCCCCCCCTAATATTCCCTTTAAACTTTTCTCCTTTCACCCTTAACCCATGCCCTCTGGTTTTTTTCTCCCCTAGCCTCAGCGGAAAAAGCCTGCTTGCATTCACTCTATCTATACCCATCAAAATCTTATACACCTCTATCAAATCTCCCCTCATTCTTCTACGCTCCAGGGAATAAAGTCCCAACCTATTCAATCTCTCTCTGTAACTCAGCTTCTCAAGTCCCAGCAACATCCTTGTGAACCTTCTCTGCACTCTTTCAACCTTATTTACATCCTTCCTGTAACTAGGTGACCAAAACTGTACACAATACTCTAAATTCGGCCTCACCAATGCCTTATATAACCTTAACATAACACTCCAACTTTTATACTCGATACTCCGATTTATAAAGGCCAATGTACCAAAGGCACTCTTTACGCCCCTATCCACCTGTGACGTCACTTTTAGGGAATTCTGTACCTGTATTCCCAGATCCCTCTGTTCAACTGCACTCTTCAGAGTCCTACCATTTACCCTGTACGTTCTACTTTGGTTTGTCCTTCCAAAGTGCAATATCTCACACTTGACTGCGTTAAATTCCATTTGCCATTTTTCAGCCCATTTTTCTAATTGGTCCAAATCCCTCTGCAAGCTTTGAAAACCTTCCTCACTGTCCACTACACCTCCAATCTTTGTATCATCAGCAAATTTGCTGATCCAATTTACCACATTATCATCCAGATCATTGATATAGATGACAAACAACAGTGGACCCAACACCGATCCCTGCGGCACACCACTAGTCACAGGCCTCCACTCAGAGAAGCAATCCTCCACAACCACTCTCTGGCTTCTTCCATTGAGCCAGTGTCTTATCCAATTTACTACCTCCCCATGTATACCCAGCGACTGAACCTTCCTAACTAACCTCCCATGAGGGACCTTGTCAAAGGCCTTGCTGAAATCCAGGTAGACAACATCCACCGCCTTCCCTTCATCCACTTTCCTGGTAACCTCCTCGAAAAACTCTAATAGATTGGTCAAACATGACCTACCACGCACAAAGCCATGTTGACTCTCCCTAATAAGTCCCAGTCTATCCAAATATTTGTAGATCCTATCCCTTATCACGCCTTCCAATAACTTGCCCACCACCGACGTCAAACTTACTGGCCTATAATTTCCTGGATTTCATTGGCGGTAAAGCACTCAGGAACATCCTGAGGTCATAACAGGTGCTCCATAATTTAAAAAAATTCATGGGACGTGGGCATTGCTGGCGAGGCCAGTGCCCTTCCCTAGTTGTCCTTGAGAAGGTTGTGGTGAGCTGCCTTCTCGAAACGCTGCTGTCCCTGAGGTGTGGGCAGTGCCGGATTTAGACTTGGTGAGGCCCTAAGCTATATAAAGCTTGCAGGCCCCTTGTTAAAAAGTTACACCAAAAGGTCTCACAAAGGTGCGTACCAAAACAGGACCTTGGGTCGCCACAAAAAAATTGAAAACATAATTATGCCTTTTAATTATTTAATAGCAAGGTATTTAAAGTGAAAAATACAAATTATTTTCAAATGAATGCATTTACTGATTACATATTTATCATTTGGCTGGCTTGATCTCCTCATAGATTATAATATAGTATACCCTGGAAATAATACTTAAATGTAATTTTAAAAATAATTTTAAGATGCATTAATATATATACAAAATGCTGACAAAATAAGTAATCAGGATCACTTTTATTAATATAACAGACAACAGACTCTTGTCTCAGTAGCAGAGGCACTCGGCTGTGGTTGTTTTGGACTTTGCTGATCACCTTGGGTTTGTGGATCCTTATCTGTTTCTGGAGTAAAGTAACTGTCAACTTTTGGTAATTTTTTGAGTTGCTCTTCAAGCTGGTGCTTTCTTTTCTGGTATCCGCTCTTAAATGTTCTCTTCATTGTAAACCTTCTGAAATTTTGTGAGGCCCCTGCGGGTTGTGAGGCCTTAAGCTGTAGCTTGTTTAGCTTATGCCTAAATCCGGCACTGGGTGTAGGTACACCCAGTAAGAAGTTTAACAACACCAGGTTAAAGTCCAACAGGTTTATTTGGTAGCAAAAGCCACACAAGCTTTTGGAGCCTTAAGCTCCTTCTTCAGGTGAGTGGGAATTCTGTTCACAAACAGGGCATATAAAAATGGCATGTAGGTACACCCACAGTGCTGCTAGTGAGGGAGTTCCAGGATTTTGACCCAGCGACACTGAAGGAACAGCTGATAGCTTTCCAAGTCAGGATGATGAGTGGCTTGGAGGGGAACCTCCAGATGGTGGAGTTCCCATGTGTCTGCTGCCCTTGTCCTTCTAAGTGGTGGACGTCATGAGTTTTGGAAGGTGTTGTCTAAGGAACTTGGTGAGTTCAATCTTGTTGGAGGTGGTCATTGCCTGGCACTTGTGTGGCACGAATGTTACTCGCCACTTGTCAGCCCAAGCCTGGATATTGTCCAGGTCTTGCTGCTTTTGGACATGGGCTGTTTCAGTATGTGAGGAGTCACGGATGGTGCTAAACATTATGCAGTCATGGCCTTATGATGGAAGGAAGGTCATTGATGAAGCAGCTGAAGATGGCTGAGTCTGGGACACTAACCCTGAGGAACTCCTGCAGTGATGTCCTGGAGCTGAGATGATTGACATCCAAAAACCACAGCCATTTTCCTATGTGCCAGGTATGAGTCCAACCAGCAGAGAGTTTGCCCCCTGATACCCATTGACTCCAGTTTTGCTAGGGTTCCATAATGCCACACTTGGTCGAATGCTGCCTTGATGTCAAGGGCAATCATTCCTACCTGGGGAGTTCAGCTCTTTTGTCCATGTTTGAACCAAGGATTGTGATGAGGTCAGTAATCCTGGAGGAACCCAAACTGAGCGCGTACCTTTGTTTATTTTTAACTCCCACCTCTCCACCAAACGCGATAGCATGTTTTCATAACATTTCCCCCTTTGGCCTGGCAGGGTCCACTTGTGTTCCCGTAATGTCAGAGAATACAGCGGGATACCGATAGGCTGGAAAATTGGGCGGAGAAATGGCAGATGGAATTTAATCCGGACAAATGCGAGGTGATGCATTTTGGGCGATCCAATTCAGGTGGGAGCTATAAAATAAATGGCAGAACCATCAGGAGCATAGACACACAGAGAGATCTGACAACAGATCCTTAAAAATGGCAGCACAGGTGGAAAAGGTGGTGAAGAAAGCATACGGCACACTTGCCTTCATCGGACGTGGCGTCGAGTATAAAAGTTAGCAAATTATGTTACAGTTATATAAAAGGTTGGTTAGGCCACATTTGGAATACTGTGTCCAATTCTGGTCACCACACTACCAGAAGGACGAGGAGGCTTTGGAGGGAATACAGAAAAGGTTTACCTTAATGTTGCAGCTATATAAGACCCTGGTCAGGCCCCACTTGGAGGACTGTGCTCAGTTCTGGTCGCCTCATTACAGGAAGGATGTGGAAGCCATAGAAAGGGTGCAGAGGAGATTTACAAGGATGTTGCCTGGGTTGGGGAGCATGCCTTATGAGGATAGGTTGAGTGAGCTCGGCCTTTTCTCCTTGGAGAGACGAAGGATGAGGGGTGACCTGATAGAGGTGTATAAGATGTTGAGAGGTATTGATCGAGTGGACAGTCAGAGGCTTTTTCCTAGGGCTGAAATGGTTGCCACAAGAGGACACAGGTTTAAGGTGCTGGGGAGTCGGTACAGAGGAGGTGTCAGGGGTAAGTTTTTCACTCAGAGGGTGGTGG
This sequence comes from Mustelus asterias, assembly GCF_964213995.1. Classification (NCBI taxonomy): domain Eukaryota; kingdom Metazoa; phylum Chordata; class Chondrichthyes; order Carcharhiniformes; family Triakidae; genus Mustelus; species Mustelus asterias. The sequence goes on from NC_135814.1 coordinate 96,416,114, forward strand.
GTGCGTGGAATGGGCTGCCAGCAACGGTGGTGGAGGCGGATTCGATAGGGTCTTTTAAGAGATTTTTAGATAAGTACATGGAACTTAGTAAGATAGAGGGTTATAGGTAAGCCTAGTAATCGCTAAGGTAGGGACATGTTCGGCACAACTTTGTGGGCTGAAGGGCCTGTATTGTGCTGTAGCTTTTCTATGTTTCTATGTTTCTATGTACCAGGATGTTGCCTGGTATTAGCTATGAGGAGAGAGTGAATAAACTGGGATTGTTCTCCTTGGAAAGAGTGTCGACCTAAAAGAAGTTTATAAAATTGTGAGAGGTATAGACCATAAGACCATAAGACATAGGAGCAGGATTAGGCCACTCAGCCCATTGAGTCTGCTCCACCATTCAATCATGGCTGATTTTTTTCTCAGCCCCATTCTCCTGCCTTTTCCCCATAACCCCTGATCCCCTTATTAATCAAGAACCTATCTATCTCTGTCTTAAAGACACTCAATGACCTGGCCTCCACAGCCTTCTGCGGCAAAGAGTTCCACCACTCTCTGGCTGAAGAAATTCCTCCTCATCTCTGTTTTAAAGGATCGTCCCTTTAGCCTGAGGTTGTGCCCTCTGGTTCTAGTTTTTCCTACTAGTGGAAACATCCTCTCCACGTCCACTCTATCCAGGCCTCGCAGTATCCTGTAAGTTTCAATAAGATCTCCCCTCATCCTCCTAAGCTCCAACAAGTACAGACCCAGAGTCCTCAACCGTTCCTCATAACACAAGTTCTTCATTCCAGGGATCATTTTTGTGAACCTCCTCTGGACCCTTTCCAAGGCCAGCACATCCTTCCTTAGATATGGGGTCCAAAACTGCTCACAATACTCCAAATGGGGTCTGACCAGCGCCTTATACAGCCTCAGAAGTACATCCCTGCTCTTGTATTCTAGTTCTCTCGACATGAATGCTAACATTACATTTGCCTTCCTAACTGCCGACTGAACCTGCAGGTTAACCTTAAGAGAGTCTTGAACAATGACTCCCATGTCCCTTTGTGCTTCTGATTTCCTAAACATTTTCCCATTTAGAAAATAGTCTGTGCCTCCATTCTTTCTTCCAAAGTGCATAACCTCACAGTTTCCCACATTGTATTCCATCTGCCACTTCTTTGCCCACTCTCCTAACCTGTCAAAGTCCCTCTGCAGTCCCCTGCTTCCTCAATACTACCTGCCCCTCTACATATCTTTGTATCATCTGCAAACTTAGCAACAGTGCCTTCAGTTCCTTCCTCCAAATCATTAATGTATATTGTGAAAAGTTGTGATCCCAGCACTGACCCCTGAGGCACACCACTAGTCACCGGCTGCCATCCTGAGAATGACCCCTTTATCCCCACTCTCTGCCTTCTGCCAGTCAGCCAATCCTCTATCTATGCCAGGATCTTACCTTAACACCATGGGCTCTTAACTTATTTAACAGTCTCCTATGCGGCACCTTGTCAAAGATATTGTCACCTTGTTATGGATAGGGTGAACAGTTAGAAGCTTTTTCCCAGGGCAGAAATGACAATTCAAGGGGGGACAAGCTCAAGATAAGGGGGAGAAGGTTCAATGGAGATGTGCGGGGGATGTTTTTCACACAGAGGGTGGTGGGGCCCTGGAAAGCACTGCCAAGTGAGGTGTTGAGGCAGTTACGTTAGCCACATTTAAGACTTATCTGGATAGATACACGAACAGGTGGGGAATAGAGGGATGCAGGCGCTTGGTCCAGATAGGACAATGTGATCGGCACAGGCTTGGTGGGCCGAATGGCCTATTCCTGTGCTGTACTGTTCTTTGTTCTTTGTAAGGCACTTTAGGATTTAAAGAAGAAATAGATAAGGTAAGTCTGGCAGCATCTAAAGGAAGCATTTAAAGTTCGGGGGGGGGGGGGGTGACAGAGAGTCACCAACTTGTGATTTTAATCCTGCTTCCCTCTCCGCAGATGCTGCCTGGACCTGCTGTGCACTTCCAACATGTTCTCTCTCTGTATCTCCCTGTTTTAATTCTAACTAAATTTCTCTGCAGTACAGTTGGTGCCCACTGGGTGTCGCTGCCCCCCCATGTCGGTGGTACAGCAGCTGGGGTGCCCCAGTCGAGGTGGAGACAGGAACAGGCGGAAGTTTGTAATCAGCCATCATTAAGGTGAAGCTCCTTAAACGCTCTCCAAAGTAGCACGTTGATTGGTGTAGAGGAAGCATTGCAATTAAAGCTCTCCATCAACCGGTTCCCAGCACAGTGAAGATGCTCTCCTCTGTATCTATCCATCATTTACATCTTGCTGCTGTTTAACATTGTTCCGTGAAGGCAGAAACATTCTGGTGTTGGTTCCAGAGGCCGGAGGCGGTTCGCTAATAGTTAGAGCGATGAAGGCCTCTCAAGGAAATTTGACATGTCCGCTACCACTCTCACCAACAGGTGCACCATAGAAAGCATTCTTTCTGGTTGTATCACAGCTTGGTATGGCTCCTGCTCTGCCCAAGACCACAAGGAACTACAAAAGGTCGTGAATGTAGCCCAATCCATCAGGCAAACCAGCCTCCCATCCATTGACTCTGTCTACACTTCCCGCTGCCTCGGCAAAGCAGCCAGCATAACTAAGGACCCCACGCACCCCGGACATTCTCTCTTCCACCTTCTTCCGTTGGGTAAAGGATACAAAAGTCTGAGATCACGTACCAACCAACTCAAGGACAGCTTCTTCCCTGCTGCTGTCAGACTTTTGAATGGACCGACATCATTTTAAGTTGATCTTTCTCTGCACCCTAGCTATGACTGTAACGCTACATTCTGCACTCTCTCCTTTCCTTCTCTATGAACGGTATGTTTTGTCTGTATATTGTGCAAGAAACAATAATTTTCACTGTATGCTAATACATGTGACAATAATAAATCAAACCAAATCGAATCAAGTTTGCCCAAGTTGTCCCATCCAAAGTACCTTTATGACAAGAATGATCCCTGGAATGAAGAGCTTGTCGTATGAGGAATGGTTGAGGACTCTGGGTCTGTACTCATTGGGAGTTTAGAAGGCTGAGGGGGGATCTTATTGAAACTTACAGGATACTGCGAGGCCTGGATAGAGTGGACGTGGAGAGGATGTTTCCACGAGTAGGAAAAACTAGAACCAGAGGGCACAACCTCAGGCTAAAAGGACGATCCTTTAAAACAGAGAGGAGGAGGAATTTCTTCAGCCAGAGGGTGGTGAATCTGTGGAACTCTTTGCCGCAGAAGGCTGTGGAGGCCGGGTCATTGAGTGTCTTTAAGACAGAGATAGATAGGTTCTTGATCAATAAGGGGATCAGGGGTTATGGGGAAAAGCAGGAGAATGGGGATGAGAAAAAAATCAGCCATGATTGAATGGTGGAGCAGACTCGATGGGCCGAGTGGCCTAATTCTGCTCCTATGTCTTATAGTTTTATCTTTCCTTTATCTTTTTAGAACCCAAATCAGCCTCTGAACTTTGCTTTGTGCCTAACCCACATGGGTGATTGTTGTTGTAAGCATTCTGCTTAACTGATAACGCACAAATCTTTCACCTCAGGAGAAAGCCATTCTTCCCATTCTGGCCCTGCCAGCTCTTTCCAAAGAGCTATCCAGTTATCCCCACCCTCCTCCCCACAGTCCCATTCCCCTAATCCAGCTCCAGGGTTGGACAATCCTCTGCCTTCCAACTACAACAGCAAGTATGACGCCCTAACAGCGCTGTGGGTGTGCCTACACTGCAGCGGTTCGAGCCGGCAGCTCACCACCACCTCCTCGAGGGCAATTAGCGACGGGCAATAAATACTGGCCCAACCAGAGCTACCAACATCCTGTGAAACCAAAAAGCGGATCTGGATATGCGATGAATAAATAATTATTACGTGGTGTGGTATTGCCACAGATGGAAGAATGCACGTTTATCTATTAGTGTCACAAGTAGGCTTACATTAACACCACAATGAAGTTACTGTGAAAATCCCCTAGTCGCCACACTCCGGTGCCTGTTCGGGTACACTGAGGGGGAATTTAGCACGGCCAATGTACCTAACCAGCGCGTCTTTCAGACTGTGGGAGGAAACCGGAGCACCCGGAGGAAACCCACGCAGACAAGGGGAGAACGTGCAGACTCCACACAGACAGTGACCCGAGCTGGGAATCGAACCCAGGTCCCTGGAGCTGTGAGGCAGCAGTGCTAACCACTGTGCCACCATATAAACGTCACATCTGGAACTGTTGAACTCAATGCTAAGTACCGAGGGCTGGAACTTGTGCAGTCGGAAGATGAGGTGTTGTTCCTCCAGTTTTCGTTGGGTCGTGATGTCGACTGGGGGATAAATATTGGCGCCCTGGACCCGGGGGACAACTCCCCTGCTCTTCTTCGAAGGAGAACCACGGAATCTTTTATTTCCTGATTGTGGGCGTGGGGTAATGTCTCATTCAAAAAACAAAATCCCCGCTGACAGTGCAGCACTCCCTCAGCAGGACAGTGGATTTTTGGGCTTATGCCTGGACTGCACCTTGAAGGCAAATTGTTCTAACTCAGGAAGGAGAATGCTGTTAGCGGAGCCAGGGCTGACACACTTTCAGCTCCTGATATGACTTTAACACCATCCCTGTGAAGCCCCATCACACATTTCACTGCATTAAGGCTGCTATTGAAACGCAAGTTGAGTTTGGCCTTCAGTTTCCAGATAATCGGTCAGCCACTGGGTGGCGCCACACACCAGGTCTACGGAGAGAGACGAGCTTCATGTTCCGTTTCAGTCTCTGTCACAACACAACACGAAAGGGGGCGGCACGGTGGCTCAGTGGTTAGCATTGCTGCCTCACAGCGCCAGGGACCCGGGTTCAATTCCGGCCTCGGGTGACCGTCTGTGTGGAGTTTGCACATTCTCCCCGTGTCTGCGTGGGTTTCCTCCGGGTGCTCCGGTTTCCTCCCACAGTCCGAAAGACGCACTGGTTAGGCGTATTGGCCGTGCTCAATTCATCCTCAGTGTACCCGAACAGGCGCCAGAGTGTGGCGACTAGGGGATTTTCACAGTAACTTCATTGCAGTGTTAATGTAAGCCTACTTGTGACACTAATAAATGAACTTGAAACACTGTGCCCATCGCCACTCTCTGAACCAGCCGACTGAATTCCATGTCACTTGCTGGTTTGGATCAATCTGCATCTCACCCCGGGAGAGGGGGAGGACTGGTTGGGACCAGGGTTTGGACGGCAGGAGAGTGGCATATTGTATGTGATACACGGAGCAGTGAAGGGGTTCGTGGCTATGACGGATCTCTAACTGACCCAAACCATCGCTCACGCTGGTGTTAGTGAAGGAAGGTGCCAACCTGCTCCCCAGGAAGGAGCCACTGCTTTTTAAAAAGTCATTCTTAGGATGTGAGCGTCGCTGGCCTGGCCAGCATTTATTGCCCATCCCTAATTGCCCCTTGAGAAGGTGGTGGTTAGTCAGCTTCTTGGATCACTGCGGTCTGTGTGGTGTAGGTACATCCACAGTGCTGTTAGAGAAGGATTCTGACCAAGTGACAGTGAAGGAAGGGTGATATATTTCCAAGTCAGGACGGTGAGTGGCTTGGAGGGGAACTTGCAGGTGTTTCCATGTATCTGCCGCCCTTCTAGATGGAAATGGTCGTGGGTTCGGAAGGTGCTGTCTAAGGATCTTTGGTGAATTGCTGCAGTGCATCTTGTAGATAGTACACATTGCTGCTACTGAGCGTCGGTGGTGGAGGGAGTGGATGTTTGTGGATGTGGTGCCAATCAAGCGGGGCTGCTTTGTCCTGGATAGTGTCGAGCTTCTTGAGACTTGTTGGAGCTGCACCCATCCAGGCAAGTGGGGAGTATTCCTGACTTGTGCCTTGTAGATGGTGGACAGGCTTTGGGGAGTCAGGAGATGAGTTACTCACTGCAGTGTTCCCAGCATCTAACCTGCTCTGGTAGCCACAGTGTTTATATCCATGGGTGGCACGGTGGCACAGTGGTTAGCACTGCTGCCTCACAGCTCCAGGGTCCTGGGTTCAATACCAGCTTCAGGTCCCTGTCTGTGTGGAGTTTGCACATTCTCCCCGTGTCTGTGTGGGTTTCCTCTGGGTGCTCCGGTTTCCTCCCACACTCCAAAGATGTTCGGGTTAGGTGGATTGGCCATGCTAAATTGTCCCTTAGTGTCAAGGGGATGAGCAGGGTAAATGCATGGGGTTATGGTGATAGGGCCTGGGTGGGAATGTAGTCAGTACAGACTCGATGGGCCGAATGGCTCCTTCTGCACTGTGGGGATTCTATGGATTCTATGTCCAGTTCAGTTCCTGATCAATGGTAACCCCCCAGGATGATGCCTGTCGTCAGTAGGTCACTCCTCAACATCAACTTGCATTTATATAGCACCTTTAATGTAAAACATCCCAATGTGTTATCAGATGAGATTATGTAAGGCGTGTGGGGTCAGTTGTTCCTCAAAGGTAGCACTCGCCTCTCTCAGGCAGAAGGGTTCAAATCCCAGCCCAGACTTGAGCACAGAATGCAGGCTGGCTGAGGGAGTGCTGCACTGTTGGAGGGTCAACCTTCTCCATAAAATGTTAATGCAAAGGCCCCACCTTCCCTCACTTAACACCTCCAGCCCAATCACATAGCCCGGAGAACATCACCCCCTTAAAGGGGCCACGTTACCACAACGAGCAAAAATCCCTTGACCCGCACAACATTCTGACTCAGCGATGACAGTTTTAACTGGAGAACACGCAAACTCCGCACAGACAGTCACCTGAGGCCAGAATCGAACCCAGGTCCCCGGCACTGTGAGGCAGCAGTGCCAACCACTGTGCCACCGTACCGCCTCAAAGGTTGGGTGGATTGGCGAGTGAGGTCAGGTGGATTAGCGGGGGTAAATACATGGGGTTACGGGGATAGGGTGGGACTGGGTAAGATGCTCTGTCAGAGAGTTGGCGCAGACTCAATGGGCTGAATGGCCTCCTCCTGCACTGTATGGATACTGTGGGAGAACTTGGTTCATGGTGAGATAGTGAGCTGGACATTAATGATCCCAGGCCACAATCCCTACAAATCTCAGCCTTCCCCGTGACCCGTGCCATCTTTGTGGCTCTCACCTAATGGAAGCGATTGGATCCAGATGGGATTTTTATGTTTAAGCACACCTCTCTCTCACCAGCAGGAATGGGGGAACACTTTGGGGACAGTGTTTATACAAGCAATGGGGATGGGGAGAGGGGGGTGATCCAGGCACTGTCTCTCCTGCTCTGTGCACCGTTTGCTACCTTTCCTTCATTGCAATCTTCAAGCAGGAAGATGATCTTCCCCCAGCTGGCTGTAAGGCAGGAGTGTGAAGAGAAAGAAATTGGAGCAGCCGAGATAACAGGACTCGAAGGAATGACAATCATTTCCAGTTGTTGGAATAGAGAGATACAAAAGAATGGTCTAGTTAGGAACACATGATCGGTGCAGGCTTGGAGGGCCGAAGGGCCTGTTCCTGTGCTGTATTGTTCTTTGTTCTTTATTTCTCCGCTATGCTTTTGGGCGGCACAGTGGTTAGCACTGCTACCTCACAGCGCCAAGGACCCGGGTTCAATTCCCGGCTTGGGTCACTATCTGTGCAGAGTCTGCACGTTCTCCCCGTGTCTGCATGGGTTTCCTCTGGGTGCTCCGGTTTCCTCCGAAAGACGTGCTGGTTAGGTGCATTGGCCGTGCTAAATTCCCCCTCAGTAAAGAACAAAGAAAATTACAGCACAGGAACAGACCCTTCGGCCCTCCAAGCCTGCACCGACCATGTTGCCCGACTGAACTAAAACCCCCTACCCTTCCGGGGACCTTATCCCTCTATTCCCATCCTATTCATGTATTTGAATACAGTATTCAGTATACCGCAAATACATCATTTGAATACAGTGTACCCAAACAGGAGTGTGGCGACTGGGGGATTTTCACAGTAACTTCATTGCAGAGTTAATGTAAGCCTTACTTGTGACAATAATAAATAAACTTTAAACTTTTTGTCAGCACAGTTTCCACAGGGAAAGCTAAGGTCACTTCCTGTTTTTGTTTAAAAATTGTGTATTGTTTTTTTCCCAGTTCCAGAGAAAGTATTTAATCTCTGCTGCCTGCCTGCTTTTGTTTTGCTTCCCTGACTATTTTTAGCTCTCAAATCTCCCTGATGAGCAGTTTGGTGATCGTCACTGAGTCATCTTCATTCCTGTGGCGTGCCGCCGACATTCCGCATCTCCAGTGCTCGGACCTTCCCTCCCCACAACGAGCATAGGCTGCGGCTACTTGCTGCGGAGATCTGGCTGCTCTGTTCCTCGTCAAGTCTTCTAAATCTCGCTCCGTAAGAAACTGTTCTGGTTTGTCTTTTCCTGTGAATAAGGAATGGGGGTCTCTCGTTAGACTGCATTCACTTTGAACCGTCCTGTCAATGTCACAACTATTCAGTGGGATCCCACAAGCAGGATTGTCCTGGGCAGGTTGACAATCTGTCCTGGTCCCCCCATGTCAACACTATAGTATAGCACCAATGCCTCTACTTTCTCAGAAGGCTAAGGAAATTCTGCATGTCCACTACGACTCTCACCAACTTTTACAGATGCACCATAGAAAGCATTCTTTCTGGTTGTATCACAGTTTGGTATGGCTCCTGCTCTGCCCAAGAACGCAAGGAACTACAAAAGGTTGTGAATGTAGCCCAATCCATCACGCAAACCAGCCTCCCATCCATTGATCCTGTCTACACTTCCCACTGCCTTGGAAAAGCAGGCAGCATAATTAAGGACCCCACGCATCCCGGACATTCTCTCTTCCACCTTCTTCCATCGGGAAAAAGATACAAAACTCCGAGGTCATGTACCAACCGACTCAAGAACAGCTTCTTCCCTGCTGCCATCAGACTTTTGAATGGACCTACCTCGCACTAAGCTGATCTTTCTCTACACCCTAGCTATGACTGTAACACTACATTCTGCACTGTCTCCTTTCCTTCCCTATGAACGGTATGCTCTGTCTGTATAGCGCGTAAGAAACAATACTTTTCACTGTATGCTAATACATGTGACAATAATAAATCAAATCAAATCAAAATCAGAATTGTGATGAAGAATGTGTTTTTTTGAGGGTGGGTGATGTTGATCGAGGGAAGAATGGTGTTTTATTTGCCACCTAGTGCCCTGGAATCATTAATGTCCAGCTTACTATCCCCCCATGAGCCAAGTTCTCCCTCAGTATTACACTGGATTCCCACAATATCCATACAGTGCAGGAGGCCATTCAGCCCATCGGTTCTGCGCCAACACTCTGACAGAGCATCTTACCCAGGCCACTCCCTATCCTCCTAACCCCATATATTTACCCTGCCAATCCACCTAACCTTTGAGGCGGCACGGTGGCACGGTGGCACGGTGGTTAGCACTGCTGTCTCACAGCGCCAGGGACCCAAGTTCGGTTCCGGCCTCAGGTCACTGTCTGTGTGGAGTTTGCACGTTCTCCCCGTGTCTGCGTGGGTTTCCTCCAGGTGCTCCGGTTTCCTCTCACAGTCCAAAGGTGTGCGGGTTAGGTGGATTGGCCGTGCTAGATTTCTAAATAGTGTCAAGGAAGTTAACAGGGTAAATATGTGGGGATAGGGCCTGGGTGGGATAGTCGTCGGTGCAGGCTCGATGGGCAGAATGGCCTCCTTCTGCACTGTAGAGATTCTATGAACCTACACATCTTGGACATTAGGGGGGCAATTGAGTCCACCTAACCTGCACATCTTTGGAGTGTGGGAGGAAACCGGAGCACCCGGAGGAAACCCACGCAGACACGGGGAGAATGTGCAAAGTCCACACACGCAGTCACCCGAGGCCGGAATCGAACCTGGGTCCCTGGCGCTGCGAGGCTGCAGTTCTTTCTCCCTCTAACCCTTGCCGAGGATTATCCCACAATTGTGCTGTGCACAAACTGGCTGCAGAGCTGAGTGCATGAAAGGCGCTACATAAATGCAAGTTTCCTCCTCTTCTGTCGGCTTGTTGTTGGGTATTTGAGCAGAGGGAATGCTAGTCTCTCGGCCGCAGCACTTTATCTGGTTATAATTACAGAACCCCCAGCAGAATTTGTTCTGTAATGTGGATTGAAACCAGGCTGAAACTACAAAGAAGGTTGTACAATCTTCAGCAATGACGGAGATTCCAAACTGTGTGAAGTAACTATTTTTTTCTTTAGCATGCTAAGTTGCTTGGAGAGACACATGTTTACTCTTGGAATTGTCAGGATGGTGGGATTTTTGAGTGACCGCACAGTGCTTAACAATCCCTGTTCGTCAGCGGGCTCTGGGACAGACCTCCCTCCAACGTACAGCACACATGGCAGTGAAAAACAGAACAGCACATTCATCTGACAACACGCATTTTAATTTGATTGCTGTACGCGCACAATTAAAAGCCACGCACAATCTACTGCCAGCCAGAGCTGGCACGGTGGCATGGTGGGCAGCACGGTGGCACAGTGGGGTTAGCACTGCTGCCTCACAGCGCCAGGGGACCCAGGTTCGATTCCCGGCTTGGCTAAATACCTGTGCGGAGTCTGCATGCTCTCCCCGTGTCTGCGTGGGTTTCTTCCGGGTGCTCCGGTTTCCTCCCACAGTCCGAAAGATGTGCTGGTTAGGGTGCATTGGCCGTGCTAAATTCTCCCTCAGTGTTACCCGAACAGGCGCCGGAGTGTGGCGGCTAAGGGATTTTCACAGTAACTTCATTACAGTGTTAATGTAAGCTGACTTGTGACACTAATAAATAAACTTTAAAACAAAGTACTTTATTGTTATGATGTGTTGATAGGTTGACCCCCTAAAGACGTAATGTCAATTCCCCCAAAAGAGGAATACATTGCCTCATAATCAGTTAGAAGTGTGTGAGAAGGTGTGAACTGTCCTTCAGTAATGTTTAGTGATTAACTAACAGAAATACCTGACACTCACTTTAAGATAAAGGCTTAATCATTTATTTATTTAACTAACCGGGAACTTTAACTCAACAAGTGACATACCGAATAAAATAAGATTCTACTGGAATGCTGTTCAAATAAAATACAATACTCATTCATTCACAAAAGATAATAATAGAATTTAGACCCTCTCAAAAAACATACAACCAAGTTTTGTGTCTTTCGGAACCTTCTGGAGTTTCTCGGTTGTTTTCTCTGTGAGTTCTTTTTGATTTGGTACCTTTCACCGGTTCGATTGTGCGCTGAGAGATAGATAAAGCTGGCAGGGTGGAGAACCACTCTCTCCCTCTCGAGTCTTGAGAGATGGCAGTTGCTAACTCCTGTTTTGCCCCCCTTGCACTCTCTTTTATACCCTGTGACGACCTATCAATTTTCCTACACCAGAATTGGTCTGATTTTTTTTCAACATCATCAAATTCAAATCTTATAGGTTCTTGGTAACTGAGAGCCTGCTTTAAATTGATTGGGCAAAATTCAAACATTCAAATGCCTGAAGCCTGTTACCAAAGCAATCCCGTTGTCTGGCCGTGGATACAAATGTTTCAGCTTGGACTCTGGATGTACTTTGCATTTTAAACCTCCGAGCACTGAAAGTGAATCCAGCTCTTAAAGGGACCACGGAATGTTTTTTTCCCTCTAGCATTTTTACGTTCTTCACATCTTTACAAACTCAACTTCTCAACAATTATATTGTCAATTGCAGGATTTTAAAATGATTACTATTAGGAACACATCTATGAACTTCACGTTTAGTCGTATCACACGATGTCCAATGCAAATTCCAGATTTCTCTCTCCGACCTCTGGTCAGCTGCAACTTTTCTGTACATCCGGAGACAGTGGACACACGGGGACTGCTGAGGCTGTATGCTAAAAGGTGATGTGGAATGTCGGGAATGAAGACGGGAATGGTTACCGGGTCACGGGGTTTGTTAGCCGTGAATACTTTGAGATTTTACTCTGACTGGGAAGAGGTTCACAAGAATCATCCCTGCAATGAAGAGCTTGTCGTATGAGGAACGGTTGAGGACTCTGGGTCTGTACTTGTTGGAGTTTAGAAGGATGAGGGGGGGATCTTATTGAAACTTACAGGATACTGCGAGGCCTGGATAGAGTGGACGTGGAGAGGATGTTTCCACTAGTAGGAAAAGCTAGAACCAGAGGGCACAATCTCAGGCTAAAGGGACGATCTTTTTAAACAGAGATGAGGAGGAATTTCTTCAGCCAGAGAGTGGTGAATCTGTGGAACTCTTTGCCGCAGAAGGCTGTGGAGGCCAGGTCATTGAGTGACTTTAAGACAGAGATAGACAGGTTCTTGATCAATAAGGGGATCAAGGGTTACGGGGAAAAGGCAGAAGAATGGGGATGAGAAAAATATCAGTCATGATCGAATAGCGGAGCAGATTCGATGGGCCGAATGACCTAATTCTGCTCCTATATCTTATGGTCTTATGGTCTCAATCTACAATGTGGGCTTTTTCTAAAGGGGGAATAAAAGTTTCCTGTTAGTAGGCCCACATTAACACAGCAGTGAAGTTACTGTGAAAATCCCCGAGTCGCCACACTCCGGCGCCTGTTCGGGTACACTGAGGGGGAATTTAGCACAGCCAATGCACCTAACCAGCACGTCTTTCAGACTGTGGGAGGAAACCGGAGCACCCGGAGGAAACCCAGGCAGACACGGGGAGAACGTGCAAACTCCGCGCAGCCAGTGACACAAGCCGGGAATCGAACCCGGGTCCCTGGCGCTGTGATGCAGCAGTGCTAACCACTGTGCCATCGTGCCACCCAAAGCATAAGGGAGAGATAAACAAGGCTGGTCCAGACTTTGTTCTTCCATTGAGATGGGGGTGTCGTTGGCTGGCTTAGCATTTATTGCCCATCCCTAATTGCCCTAGACCTGAGGGGCACACTCGGCCATTTCAGAGGCCATGAAGGGTCAACCTTTGGGTCTGGAGTCACATGTAGGCCAGGCCAGGTAAGGATAGCAGATTTCCTTCCCTAAAGGGTGGCACCATGGGCACAATGGCTGGCACTGCTGCCTCACACCCGGGTTCAATACCAACCTTGGGTGACTGGAGTTTGCACATTCTCCCCGTGTCTGCGTGGGTTTCCTCCGGGCGCTCTGGTTTCCTGCCACAGTCCGAAGATGTGCAGGTTGGGTGGATTGGCCATGCTAAATTGCCCCTTTGTGTCCCAAGATGTGTCGGTTAGATGGATTAGTCATGGTGAATGTACGGGGTTATGGGGATAGGGTCGGGAAAGAGGGCCTGGGTAAGATATTCTGTCAGAGAGTTGGCGCAGACTTGATGGGTCGAATGGCCTCCTTCTGCACTGTAGGGATTCTATGAAAGGACATTAGTGAACTCGGTGGGTTTTTATGACAATCGAGCATGGTTTCATGGTCAATCTTTTGAATTCCTCCACCTGCCATGGTGGGATTTGAACCTGGGTCCCCAGAGCGTTACCCTGGATCTCAAGGTTATGAGTTCATTGACAATACCATTACACCACCGCCTCCCATGAGGCATAACACTGGGGACGAACAAGATGGCAATGGAAATCTGTTGGCAATTCCAGTATCTGACTTAGAATCCAACACTGAATCAAAGCACACTTCACACTGCCGGAAAATGGAGCAAAACCTGTCAGCAAGTCTAACTCTCAAGGCATGGGGAAAGCTCCAAGATTCGTGCCTCTAAGTATCAATCACTTCTCCCCTTCAAACATTCTTTGTCGGAGTTTTAATATTTCAATGGAATATTGGATTGAAGCCCTCCACACATCCCATTACATTCCCACTGTAACTGAACTCTGTACTCCAAGCGACTCCAGTCTGGAACTGGTTGCTACATAGGGACAGACACAGGCCATTCAAACCCAGTGGGTCAATGTTGGTGTTTCTGTTATTGGGTTTCATTGGCTCCTTATTCTGGAAGAGATCTTGCTGGAGGCAATTCAAACACATTTATTTACAGGCCAAATACTTACAAAGACCAAGCTATAGCTGCAGCTACTCTCTGAGATGCTTCACACTCATCTCCTCTCACTGAGAGACATCACTATGACATAGCCCCTTATGCAAATGCCCAGTAACTATCATTAGAGTTAACCCTTTACTCGACAGTGTTTCTGCTCCAAACTAACCTCCTTCTATCCTACTCCACCTCATCCAGTGTAAACTTCTATTCCTTTCTCCCCCATGTATTCATCTAGATTCTCTCTGAATACACTCTCCACCTGCCTGGATGGGTGCAACTCCAACAATGTTCAAGAAGCTCGACACCATCCAGGACAAAGCAGCCCCCGCTCAATTGCTACCCCTTCCCCAAACATTCAATTCCTCCACCACCGATGCTTAGAGGCAGCAGTGTGTACCATCTACAAGATGCACTACATCAATTCACCAAGGTTCCTTATGCAGCACCTTCCAATCCCACGACACCACTACCATCTACAAGGACAAGAGCAGCCGATACATGGGAACACCACCACCTGCAAGTTCCCCACCAAGTTCTGACTTGGAAATATATCACCATTCCTTCACTGGGTCAAAATCCTGGAACTCCCTCCCTAATAGCACCCAAGGACTGCAGTGGCTCAAAGAAGGCGGCCCACCACCACCTCAAGGGCAATTAAGAACATAAGAACTAGGAGCAAGGAGTAGGCCATCTGGCCCCTCGAGCTTGCTCCACCATTCAATAAGATCATGGCTGATCTTTTCATGGACTCAGCTCCACTTACCCACCCGCTCGCCATAACCCTTAATTCCTTTACTGTTCAAAAATTTATCTATCCTTGGCTTAAAAACATTCAGCGAGGTAGCCTCAACTGCTTCACTGGGAGGGAATTCCACAGATTCACAACCCTTTGTGTGAAGAAGTTCCTCTTCAGCTCAGTCCTAAATCTCCTTCCCCTTATTTTGAGGCTATGCTCCCCTGGTTCTAGTTTCACCCGCCAGTGGAAACAATCTCCCTGTTTCTATCTTATCTATTCCCTTCATAATCTTATATGTTTCTTTAAGATCTCCCCTCATTCTTCTGAATTCCAATGAGTATAGCCCCAGTCTATTTAGTGTCTCCTCATAAGCCAACCCTCTCAACTCCAGAATCAACCTGGTGAGTCTCCTCTGCATCCCCTCCAGTGCCAGTATATCCTTTCTCAAGTAAGGAGACCAAAACTGTACTCCAGGTGTTGCCTCACCAGCACCTTATACGGCTGCAACGTAACCTCGCTGTTTTTAAACTCCATCCCTCTAGCAATAAAGACCAAAATTCCATTTGCCTTCTTAATTACCTGCTGCACCTGCAAACCAACTCCTTGAGATTCCTGAACAAGGACACCCAGGTCCCTCTGCACAGCAGCATGCTGCAATATGTTACCATTAAGGGTGGGCTATAAAAGCTGGCCTAGCCAGCGACACCCGCAGCCCGTGAATGAATAAAAAAGGTTGTTCACCTCAAACTACTCCATGCGACAGCAAGCTCAAAATTCGAACCATTCCCTGAGTAAGTAAGCTTTTCCTGACTTCTTTCTTGAGTTTAGTATAGACTATGTTATATTTTCTTGATAATTAATGTCTTTCATTATATATCACCCCTTCTATTGATGAGAGGGACCCTTTCCCCAGTTGCTTAACAGAATCTTATCC
Source organism: Mustelus asterias (assembly GCF_964213995.1). NCBI lineage: Eukaryota > Metazoa > Chordata > Chondrichthyes > Carcharhiniformes > Triakidae > Mustelus > Mustelus asterias. The sequence goes on from NC_135814.1 coordinate 96,431,741, forward strand.
CGATAGACAAATACTAAAATCATAGAATCCCTACAGTGCAGAAGGAGGCCATTCGGCCCATCGAGTCTGCACCGACAACAATCCCACCCAGGCCCTATCCCCGCTTAGTTACCCTGCTAATCCCTCTGACCTATCAAATCTCAGGACACTAAGGGTTAATTTAGCATGTCTAATCAACCTGACCCGCACATTTGTTTGGACTGTGGGAGGAAACCACAGCACCCGGAGGAAACCCACACAGACACGGGGAGAACGTGCACACTCCACACAGACAGTGACCCAAGGCTGGAATCGAACCTGGGCCCCTGGCGCTGTGAGGCAGCAGTGCTAACCACTGTGCCACCGTGCCGCCCGAAAAAGAAAGATAATTGGGTGCGATCTTACTGCCCGTTCACGCCACGCTCCCGCTGCTGCGATGACGGAAAGCTTCGGAAATCTCCGTCTACTGCAGCGGGATGGGAAAATCCTGCCGGCATGAATGGTCAGGATATTCTGGCCAGTGTCTGTCACTGACCAAAAAGTCACCAGTCTGCGTCACACGTTACAGCAACACGATATTCGTAAACATTAGCAAGATTTTACAGACAGGAAGCCCTTCTCCAGAAGGGGTGATCTGATAGAGAACTTCAAATTCTAATGCTGCTGATAGTTGCTGGACATTTCCAGACAGGAATTCAGGGAGCGAATTGAATGCAAAACAGAGAGGTAAAGGAGGGAATTTTCCCATCCTGCCTGCAACAGGAATCGTAATGGGCAAGACACCTGCCTTGTAAAGGTCCGTTGACCTCGGGTGGGACTTTCCAGTTTTGGGGCGAGTGCGGCCAGAAAATCCCACCAGTAGTCTTAAATTTGGGAGGGCTTGGGGTATAGCGGTCGAGTCCCTACTTATCTCGAAGTCCCAAGTTCAAATTCCATTTTGGGATCTGATTATTTTATTGTTGTTCACCATCTGCCGTGGCATGATTCGAACCTGGGTCCCCAGGACATTAGCTGAATTTCTGGATGAATACTCTAGTGATAATGCCAATAGACCATCACCTCCCCATAAAACTGTGTATAAGACTTTTACAGATGCACCATAGAAAGCATTCTTTCTGGTTGTATCACAGCTTGGTCTGGCTCCTGCGCTGCCCAAGACCGCAAGGAACTACAAAAGGTCGTGAACGTAGCCCAGTCCACCACGCAAACCAGCCTCCCATCCATTGACTCTGTCTACACTTCCACTGCCTCGGAAAAGTAGCCAGCATAATTAAGGACCCCACACACCCTCTTCCACCTTCTTCCATTGGGAGAAATATACAAAAGCCTGAGGTCACGTACCAACCGACTCAAGAACAGCTTCTTCCCTGCTGTCATCAGACTTTTGAATGGGCCTACCTCGCATTAAGCTGATCTTTCTCTACATCCTAGATATGACTGTAACACTACATTCTTCACCCCCTCATTTCCTCCTCTATGAACAGTATGCTTTGTCTGTATAGTGCGCAAGAAACAATACTTTTCACTCTATACTAATGTATGTGACAATAATAAATCAAATCAAGACTGCAGACAAGGTTAACCAACATTGCTTCCCCTGCAAGTTTCTCAATCACCGGGGTTTAATTGGCAGAAGAAGGAAAAGGCTGGACTGTTCCCCGGGTGAAAATAGTCTGACGTGCATCCTTGTGCCCCTTGGAAGTCACGAATCATGATGAAGGGATATCCCGGAGGAGATGTGACAGTGAGCAGCTCTATTGGAGGATCACTGATAGGAGATTGGGCTGTAACCCACTCATTGATAAAACAGGTAGCTGACACTCTGACTAGGGTAGTGTACACAGAATACTAACTAGCCCCAGGAACAGCTCAGCATATTAAACATCACAGCTTCAATCAGTGTGGCAGTAATCCTAGAATCCCTACAGTGCAGAAGGAGGCCATGCGGCTCATTGACTCTGCACCGAATCTCCAACACAGCATCTGACCCAGGCCCACCCCAGCCCTATCCCTATAACCCCACACATTTACCCCACTAATCCCCCTAACCTACACTTCTTGGGAAACTAAGGGGAAATTTAGCCAATCCACCTAACCTCCACGTCTTTGGACACTAAGGAAATTTGGCATGTCCGCTACGACTCTCACCAACTTTTACAGATGCACCATAGAAAGCATTCTTTCTGGTTGTATCACAGCTTGGTATGGCTCCTGCTCTGCCCAAGACCGCAAGGAACTACAAAGGGTCGTGAACGAAGTCCAGTCCATCACGCAAACCAGCCTCCCATCCATTGACTCTGTCTACACTTCTCGCTGCCTCGGCGAAGCAGCCAGGATAATTAAAGACCCCACGCACCCCGGACATTCTCTCTTCCACCTTCTTCCATCAGGAAAAAGATACAAAAGTCTGAGGTCACGTACCAACCGACTCAAGAACAGCTTCTTCCCTGCTGCTGTCAGACTTTTGAATGGACCTACCTCGCATTAAGTTGATCTTTCTCTACACCCTAGCTATGACTGTAACACTACATTCTGCATTCTCTCCTTTTCTTCTCTATACTTTCTCTGTATAGCGCGCAAGAAACAATACTTTTCACTGTATACGAATACATGTGACAATAATAAATCAAATTGAAATTAATGTCTTGCGTAAGTTCAGCATAATCTCCTTGTCTTTGTGCTTGATGATCTTACTAATAAAGCCCAGAATATTGTATCCAAAAGAGAAAATGCTGGAAAATCTCAGCAGATCTGGCAGCATCTGTAACGAGAGAAAAGAGCTGACGTTTCGAGCTTTGACAAAGGGTCATCCGGACTCGAAACGTCAGCTCTTTTCTCTCCTTACAGATGCTGCCAGACCTGCTGAGATTTTCCAGCATTTTCTCTTTTGGTTTCAGATTCCAGCATCCGCAGTAATTTGCTTTTATCCAGAATACTTTCTGCTTTATTAACTGTTCTCTCCACCTGTTTTTCCACCTTCAATGATTTATCCACCCAAACACCCAGCTCCCTCTGCTCCTGCACCCCTTTTAGAATTTATCCCTTATTTTATATTGTCTCTCCAAATTTTTCCTACCGAAATGCATCACCTCACAGTTCTCCGCGTTGAACTCCATCTGCCACCTATTTGCCCACTCCACCAACCTGTCCATTTGAAGTTCAACATTGTCCTCTTCACAGTTTACCATTCCCTTCTGTCACCTGCAAACTTTGGCGCTCTGTAGACAGAGCACAGCGGTAGTTTCACAGGTCAGAAACCTGTGCCTCCCAACAAACACTGTTTTTATATCTTCAAATCAAGAAGCCACATTATTGTGTTTCTGATTCTTGTTGTATGATTGGCATGCCTACAATAAACAGGGGAATGTGACAGTGTGGGTACATACACCATGCTGTTTGGACAAGACCTCCAAGGATTTTGACCCAGTGACAGAGGAGGAATAGGTTTCAAAGCCAGGAAGGTGGGTGACTTGCAGGGGAGCTCACATTTGATGGTGTTGTTGAAACAGTGCCAATAGGAGCAGGAGGAGGCCATTCTGCCCTTCAAGCCTGCTCCACCATTCATTATGATCATGGTTGATCATCCTATTCAGTAATCTGTTCCCGCTTTCCCTCCATATCCTTTGATCCTCTTCACCCCAAGAGTTATATCTAACTCCTTCTTGAAAACATATAATGTTTTGGCCTCAACTGCTTTCTATGGTAGAGAATTCCACAACTGACCACTCTCTGGATGAAGAAATTTCTCCTCACCTCAGTCCTAAAAAGTTATATAATCTATAAATCTTATAGAATCATAGAATCCCTGCAGTGCAGAAGGAGGCCATTCAGCCCATCGAGTCTGCACCGACAACAACCCCACCCAGGCCCTATTCCCGTGACCCCATATATTTACCCTGCTAATCCCCGACACTTGGGTCAATTTAGCATGGCCAATGAACCTAACCTGCATATCATTGGACTGTGGGAGGAAACCGGAGCACCCGGAGGAAACCCACGCAAACACGGGGAGAATGTGCAAACCCACGCAGACCCGAGGCCGGAATTGAACCCGGGTCCCTGGCGCTGTGAGGCAGCAGTGCTAACCACCGTGCCACCGTGCTGCCTCAAACTATGACCCCTGGTTCTGGACACCCCACCATCAGGAACATCCTTCCTGCATCTACCCTGTCCAGTCCTGTTAGAATTTTATAAGTCTCTATTAGAGTCCCCCCTCATTCATCTGAACTGCAGCAAATATAATCCTAACCGACTCAATCTCTCCTCATACATCAGTCCTGCCATCCCTGGAATCAGCCTGGTAAACCTTCACTGCACTCCCTCGAGAGCAAGAACATCCTTCCTCAGATAAGAAGACCAAAACTGCACGCAATACTCCAGATGTGGCCTCACCAAGGCCCTGCATAACTGCAGCAAGACATTCCTGCTCCTGTACTCGAATCCTCTCGCTATGAAGGTCAACGTGCAATGTGTTGTCCTTGTCCCTGGTGAGAGAGGTCGCAGTCAAAAGAACTTTGGCAACTTACTGCTGTGTCTGTTATAGATGGTGCGCACAGGCTGCTGCTGTGTAGTGATGGGGTGGAGGGGGGGGGGGGCGAATGTTTAATGATTTGGATGGGCAAGGATCAAGTGAACAGTTTTGTTCTGGATGGTGTTGAGCTTCTTGAGTCTTGTCGGACCTGCAATCGAAGGTATACTTGCTTTCAATTCCCTGGAGATGTTGAGAGGTCACACAATGGGGGCTCGATTCTCTCCCACTCTCCCTCTACACTCCGGCCAAGAGTAAATTAACCTCCCCCCACCAAACTCACTTTGCGCGATTCACAGGAAGTGGGCTGGTTGATGTTATCCGGAATGTGTTGCGAAACAGCACACTGAAACATTAATGGAGTATGTAAAATGGAGAGAGGGTATTCGATGTTTGTACCTGAGCTGGCTCTCCGAAAGGACTAATCGATTAACTTGAAGCCTATATCATTCCTCAAGGGCTTGACGGGGTAAATGCTGAGAGGGTGTTTCCCCTCATGAGAAAGTCTAGGACCAGAGGGCATCATCTCAGATATAAAGGGACTACAGTTGGAGACTGAGATGAGGAGGAATTTCAGCTCTCAGAGTGTCTTTGGGACTCCTTGCCACAGAGAGATGTGCACTGGAGTTTTACCGCCTCACCCAGCACGGAATCGGAGCGGGCGAGGAGCGGACAATAGAAATGTCTGTTGACCTCGGGTAGGAATTTCAGGTCTCGTTCAAGTGAGATCGTAACATCCCAACCGGTGGAGTCAGAATCCTTGAGTATATTTAAGGCTGAGATTGATAGATTTTTGATCAGTAAGGGAATCAAGGGTTACGGGGAAAGGGCAGGAAAGTGGACGTGAAGAATCTCGGATTAGCCATGATCCTATGGAATGGTGGAGTTTTAAAAAATTCATTCATGGGACATGGGCGTCGCTGGCTGGCCAACATTTATTGTCCATTCCTAATTGCCCGAGGGCAGTTGAGAGTCAACCACATTGGAGTCACATGTAGGCCAGACTGGGTAAGAATGGTAGATTTTCTTCCATAAAGGACATTAGTGAACCAGATGGGTTTTTCCAACAATCAACAATAGTTTCACGGTCATCAGTAGATTTTTGATTCCAGACTTTTTTTTATTGAATTCAAATTCCACCATCTGCCGTGACGGGATTTGAACCCGGGTCCCCAGAACATTCGCTGAGTTTCTGGATTAATAGTCGAGCAATAATATCACTAGGCCATTACCTCCCCATAACAGGAGTCGGCTCGAGGGGCCGAATGGCATATTCCTGTTCCTACTTCTTATGGCCCTGTAGTCCCACTCCCAGGCTGTTTCCTCAGAGAACTTCAAACTTTTCTTGATAGTGTGAAATATACTCCTTGATCACTTAGTTTGTATATAATTATATTAAATATTACCCATGAATATTAGATTAATCATGTTTAATATTGCACAAAATGTCTTGTAAATTTTTAAAATGATAAATTGCCCATATGTAATCTCTGCTGCAAACTAAATTATCTAATGAATATCCATGTAATATTTAGCAAGGAAAGTATTGAATTAAATTTGTAACACTGTAAACTTAATCGTTTGCCTCTCCGTGGATGGGTAGGCCATTTGGCCCATTGACTGGCATTGGGGATAGCCAGGAGCTTCTGAGATCTGCCCCCTCCCCAAAGGAATTTTTTCTTCCCTGCTAACAGTGTAGCAAGGTGGCACAGTGGTTAGCGCTGCTGCCTCACAGTGTCAGGGACCCAGGTTCGATTCCCGGCTTGGGTCACTGTCTGTGTGGAGTTTGCACGTTCCCCTCGTGTCTGCGTGGGTTTCCTTCAGGTGCTCCGGTTTCCTCCCACAGTCCGAAAGACGTGCTGGTTAGGTACATTGGCCATGCTAAATTCTCCCTCAGTGTACCCAAACAGGCGCCGGAGTATGGCGACTAGGGGATTTTCACAGTAACTTCATTGCAGTGTTAATGTAAGCCTACCTGTGACACTAATCAATAAACTTTAAACTGTGGTCAGACAAATCCCCAGTAGTTCCATCACATGACTTTTCACCTGCCCAGGCAAAGGACCTTTTTTTGGGCAAACAATGAGATGAACCCTCCGCCTTTCTTTTAAAAAAATGTCCCTCCAATGCTATTTTTTTCTCACAGGTCACTTGCAAAAGAGTGTGGAAATTAAGTTACAACAAGGCAACTCTGTCAGCAAGAATGGAAAAGGCTTATTATCAGACAAGGCCTCGTTGAGGTCAATGGTTACGTATTCAGGATAAGAGACTAATCTAACCTTGTGTCAGTTTCATAAACACTGCATTCCCGGCCTTGGTCACAGGGTGAAACAAAGACAAGTTACTGAAACAAGTCCTCGGAGGGGGAAGTCCCTTTACCAAATTCCAGCAACACTATACAGAGTGCTGTCAGTGAGCAGTCTGCATCCGGAGTGCCAGAGGAACTGACACGCCTGTTTAAATACAGAGCATGGGGCTCCCTGATTGGCCCAGCAATTTGGCCGTTAATCAGGGAGTTCATAATCAAGCAGGCCTACCTCAATTGCCTGGTTAAAATTGTTCCAATCACCATGACAAGTACCAAAAACAAGACATAGTGACATATTATGCTAATGAAGGAGATGGGTTTCTATTGGATATGAATGGGCAAAAAGCTACGCTGTGATTGGTGAATTATGCATGCAAGTGAAGGATTAGGAAGTTGCTCGTTTCTCATTGGCTGTAATTAGCTATAATTGCTAATTATCTGTATGAATGGCGAAAACGCCTAGCAGTGCATTGCGCTGAATGTGTGTTCTCCTTGCTAGCAAGTCATAACGCTTGGGAGATTGAGTACTCACTGTGCATTGTCTGGTTAATCCTCGCAAGAGCCTAGCAAGTTGATCTATCGGTGATCACCCTATCCATGCCCTCAATTGGATAGTAAGAAGTCTCACAACACCAGGTTAAAGTCCAACAGGTTTATTTGGTAGCAAATACCATAAGCTTTCAGAGCACAGCTCCTTCGTCAGGTGGAGTGGTCAGATGGAGACCACTCCATCTGACGAAGGAGCAGCAAGCTCCGAAAGCTTATGGTATTTGCTACCAAATAAACCTGTTGGACTTTAACCTGGTGTTGTGAGACTTCTTACTGTGCTTACCCCAGTCCAACGCCGGCATCTCCACATCTCAATTGGATATGCAGGCACGTTTCCCATCGTCTGCCCTTTCCCCCATGACCTTTAGTTTTTACTTCCTGAAGCGTTGGCCTAGCTCTTTCTGAGTGAATCAGTTTAATTGTGGTCACGTATTGCACATCCTGCAGAATCTCATCCAGCATTCTCCTTGTGTTTCTGCTCCTAATCCTCAATGAATGCCCTCTGCTTGTTAATTGTTTATTGACCGGTATAAATAAACTTTCATTATTTACTATCCCGAGCCCTCTAATAAATGTGGACATTTCCCTTTAACCTTATTCATCTTGTGCAAGCAATGAGTTTCTCATGTCTCTCATTGTAACCATCTCTTCCACCCTATCACCATTCTCCCTCATTTGCTATGCAATCTACAGCAGGATGGCAAACTCTGTGCACACACTTACATACGTGATCTAACTAGCATCAAATAACCTCTACTCAGTGCCCCAAGGTATAAAAATCCAGAATTTTATGTCACCCAACATTACTGGTAGCAAATCCTGTTTTCAAATACCCTGTAACCCTACATCATTCTTCTATTGGAATTAGAATTAGACTCCCCACAGTGCAGAAGGAGGCCATTCGGCCCCCCGAGCCTGCACCGATAACAATCCCACCCAAGCCCTAACGCCATGGATTTATCCTGCTAATCCTCTGACACTAAGGTCAATTTTTGCATGACCAATCAACCTAATCCGCATATCTTTGGAGTGTGGGAGGGAACCGGAGCAGCCGGAGGAAACCCACGCAGACATGGGGAGAATGTGCAGACTCCGCATAGTCACTCCAGGCTGGAATTGAACCCGGGTCTCTGGCACTGTGAGGCAGCAGTGCTCACCACTGTGCCACCTTGTCATTACTGTGGATAATACCAGTATGGGTGATCGAATAGACATGGAAGCATAGAACATAGAAGATAGGAGCAGGAGGAGGCCATTCAGCCCTTCGAGCCTGCTCCGCCATTCATTACGATCATGGCTGATTGTCCAACTCAATAGCCTTATCCTGCATTCTCCCTATAACCCTTGATCCCATTTGCCCCAAGTGCTATTTAAGCAGCTTCTTGAATACATTCAATGTTTTGGCATCAACTACTTCCTGTGGCAATGAATTCCACAGGCTCACCACTCTTTGGGTGAAGAAATGTCTCCTCATCTCCGTCCTAAATGGTCTACCCTGAATCCTCAGACTGTGGAGGACGCCTTTAAGGTTACTAGGGTAACGGCAGAGATGATGGGCGGAATTTCCCTGGGGCGCCACCCGCCATGGGAATCGTAGCGGGCTGGACACAAATCATCCAAAGGCCTGTTGACCTCAGGCAGGATTTTCCAGCCTTGGGGCAAGTGAGGCTGGTGTTTCCACTTGTGGGAAAGGTATAACTAGGGGTCACCAATTTCAGATAGTCATATATGGTAAGTAAGGTACTGGCTACAGGATATTAAGGTAAGATAGGGAAGGGTATTGAGCAATACCGTGCCCACTGCCAATGCAATGTAGCCACACAAAATGGCCACCGGAACACGTTGGTGCAGGCACACCTGTCCGCGCATGCGCAGAAAACCAATGATGTCGTTAGCAGGGGACACACTGCCAGCAAAAACCGCTTTGGAGGGCAGCTGCCATGCAACCTAACCTGATAGCCTACCCTGAACGTGACTGATATCCACACTGACCAATAGTCAGGCTGTAGGGCAGCCTCAGTGGGGGTGGAGCGATGTGCTTGAGCTAATCAGAGCTGCGGACAACTTTGTTACTAACCGAGGTCTGGGTGAGTGAGACTGCTGGTGGGTGGATCCACCAAATTGTTGCCCTGGACAACAGCCCACTGCGCCTATCGTTGGCCCCCACCAATTTGGGGAGATGCAGGGTGAACATTGTTCAGCGAGGGAATGTGAATTTGTTTTTACTGGTTGGGAGATGGGGCCTTGCCTGGTGTTTTCTTACAGCATCTGCACTGACTTAAAATACCTTTTGAAATTCATGGGAAAAGGTCTATAATCGTTGTTTGATAAGTATCTCTGCTCCTGGCCACTGCCTAGTCCATTGCTCGCAATGACGTCATGGAGTGCAACGGTACAACTGCGCATGCATAGCATTGGGAGGAAAGGCAACCCTCAGATACAGTAACTGATTCTCACACACGGGTGGAGTGTCGTAGTTGAGGGGTCAAAGGCAGGATCCATTCGCTTAGAATTAAGGAAGGATAGAGCAATGCTACTGGGTGTAAGCAAAATAGGCCATCAAATAGTAAGATGGAGATAGAGGAGCAAATGTTCAGGCAAGGCAGATTGCAGAAGGATACGGTGTAAAGAGCAAAGATGGGGAGGAACTTCTGAAATGTGGACCGGAGAACTTTATCACCGTGTTTTCAGCCCAATGGGGAAGGAGGAAGTGCTGGATCTGGTCGTGGAGAATGAAGCAGCGCATGTTTCAGTGGGGGAGCATTTAGGGAAGAGTGATCATAATATCATCAGTTATGGGAAAGGACAAGAAATAATCAACCAGAAAGATATTAAATCGGATGAGGGTTAATTTCATCGAATTGGAAAGGGATTTCACCCGGGTGGATTGGAATCAAAAATAAGGAACGCAGTCAATGGAGGCTTTTAAAGAGGAGATGGTTCCGGTCCAGAGCAGATTCCTGAGAGGGAAGAAAAGGACATCCAAAGTTACAAACCCTGGAATATTGAAGATTTAGAGGTTACAATGAGACAGAGAAAGGAGATAATACTAAGTCTCGTAACATAGTAAAGAACCGAGCTTGGTTATAGAGATTTTTTTATTCATTTGTGGGACATGGGCGTCGCTGGCTAGGCCAGCATTTATTGCCCATCCCTAGTTGCCCCTTGAGAAGGTGGTGATGAGCTGCTGCCTTGAATCGCTGCAGTCCACGTGCTGTGGGTTGACCCACAATACCGTTAGAGAGGGAATTCCAGGATTTTGACTAACATAAAAGGGAGCTCCTGACAGGTAAATAACAAAAAACGTAGCCATAGAATCATAGAATCCTACAGTGCAGAAGCAGGCCATTCGGCCCATCGCGTCTGCACCGACCACAATCCCATCCAGGTCCTATCATATTTACCCTGCTAATCCCCCTGACACTAGGGTCAATTTAGCATGTGCAGGTGAGCTCTTCCAGTTCCGCCGACGTGAATGGAGATTTGGATGGCATGCTGTCCCCACCGCGGCAGGGGGTCTGGAAAATTCCAACCATTAATTCAGTTTCCCTTTTCCACAGATGTTGCCTGACCCGCTGTGTATTTCCAGCATTTTTGGTTCATTTCCTATTTCCAAGACCCACAAGTTTTTCTGCGGTTTTGTTTGTACCACAGAACAGATTTAATGAGAATAATTAAATCCCAAGAGATGACGGAGACAGTGGCAGCTTTGATAGAAGACTGCCTTGGGGATAGAGGACAGAAATCCGTGCGTTGTGGTGAACAGTTGTTTTCCAGACTCGGCGGGGGTCATGCCCGAGGGATTGGTAATAGACCGAGGGAACCCTTCAGTTCTCACCAGCAGCATCTGGGTTTTGTTACCGCGCTGTCCTCCAGTTCTCCGACACCTTCCCCAAACGCAAAACAGGTTTGGGAGATTGCGGTCCCAGCCTCCGTAGTTCCAACCCTTACTTCCCTCAGCAACTGAGGATGCATCCCACACGCACTAGAGGGCAAAATATGGGAACGCTATAGGACATAAAGTGGGGGATGGGAGGGTGAGGATTCCTCATGGGTCCCGTTAGTTTTCCACTGTAATCGCACAAAGGCAATTCCTGATTGCCCAACCCTTCGGAAAACCAACACAAAGGGTGGAATTTTCCCGCCCCGCCTGCCACGGGAATTGTAGCGGGTGAGGGGTGCTGGAAAAGGTTCGTTGACCTCAGGCGGGATTTTCTGGCAATTGGGGTGAGCACAGGGCTGGAAAATCCCATCCAGAATGTTAGGCGATGGGAAGTGGCTGGCCCGGGGAATTAATGCAGTGGGGAGTTGGTTCCGATCCAACCCACATTCAGTGGGATGTCAACATTTTTGTTCCAATACTGATAGCCTGAGGAAACCTCAGTCCAAATGCCTGGGTAGGTAACTCCAAACTTGGCAGCAATTATTGAGGCAAATTGGTCGTACCGTACAGAGATGCTGCCAGAACAAGATGGGAGCTATTAAATCCGATGATGCAATGGGGGAGGGATGTTTTTGTGAAATTCAGATACATGGTTGTATTTTTAAATTTGTGGGATGTGGGCATAGCTGGTTTGGTCAGCGTTTGTTGCCCATCCTTAATTAAATAAATAAGGGGGGGCGATGGCCTCATGGTATTATCACTAGACTATTAATCCGGAAACTCAACTAATGTTCAGGACACCCGTGTTCGAATCCCGCCATGGCAGATGGTGGAATTTGAATTCAATTTAAAAAACATATCTAGAATTAAGAATCTACTGATGACAATTGCCGATTGTCGGAAAAACCCATCTGGGTTCACTAATGTCCTTTAGGGAAGGAAATCTGCCATCCTTTCCTGGTCTGGCCTACATGTGGCTCCAGAGCCACAGCAATGTGGTTGACTCTCAACTGCCCTCGGGCAACTAGGAATGGGCAATAAATGCTGGCCAACCAGCGACGCCAATGTCCCATGAATGAATAAAAAAGATTGTCCTTGAACTGAGTGGCTTCATAGAATCCCTATAGTGCAGAAAGAGGCCATTCGACCCTGCACCGACTCTCCAACAGAGCATCTTATCCAGGCCTACCCACCCACCCACCCCCTCGACTTATCCCCTAACCCCATGCATTTACCCCACTAATCCCCCTAACATACACATCTTGCTAGGCCATTTCAGATGGCAGTTAAGACCAACAACATCACTGTGGGTCTGGAGTCACATGTAATCCAGACCAAGTAAGGACGACAGATTTCCTTCCCAAAGGGATGTTAGTGAACCAGATTGGTTTTTACCACAATTGACAATGTCATTTGACATTTAATCCCAGATTTTTACTGAGTTCAAATTTCAGCATCTGCCTTAATGGGATTCGAACACAGAGCATTAGCCTGGGTTGCGGGATAACTAGTCGAGTGATAATACCAGTACGCCACAACCTCCCCCTCGTGTGAATGACTTATCCTATGTTTAGCCCATGCTTTACCGAGCCTTGCGGTGCTTTTCAGTTGATGACATTAGCACTGGATGCAAAGAGTTCAAATGTCCAGTAGAGATTTGATTTGATTTGATTTATTATTGTCACATGTATTAACATACTGTGAAAAGTATTGTTTCTTGCACGCTATACAAAGCATACCATTCATAGAGAAGGAAAGGAGAGAGTTCAGAATGTTGTGTTACAGTCATAGCTAGGGTGTAGAGAAAGATCAACTTAATGCGAGGTAGGTCCATTCAAAAGTCTGACAGCAGCAGGGAAGAAGCTGTTCTTGAGTCGGTTGGTACGTGACCTCAGACTTTTGTATCTTTTTCCTGCGGAAGAAGGTGGAAGAGAGAATGTCCGGGATGCATGGGGTCCTTGATTATGCTGGCTGCTTTGCCGAGGCAGCGGGAAGCGTAGACAGAGTCAATGGATGTGAGGCTGGTTTGCGTGATGGATTGGGCTACGTTCACGACCTTTTGTAGTTCCTTGCGGCCTTGGGCAGAGCAGGAGCCATACCAAGCTGTGATACAACCAGAAAGAATGCTTTCTATGGTGCATCTGTAAAAGTTGGTGAGAGTCGTAGCTGTCATGCCAAATTTCCTTAGTCTTCTGAGAAAATAGAGGTGTTGGTGGGTTTTCTTAACTAAAGCATCAACACTTATTATTATAAAATGTACACCCCTTACTGCTGGCAATGTGTGATCAGGGGGAGGCCCTTCAGGCCCTGGAGCCTATTCTGATCGTTTAATAGACCATGGGGATGTGAATCCTGACTCTATTTACCTATTCCCTATCCTTCAATACCCTTACTCAACAAAACAAACCATTCACCTTCAGTTTTGAATCTTCAATTGATCTCTGCCCCATCTTGCAGGAGACAGTTCCAGATTTTGGCCAGTCAAGGGCAAACGAGGGATAGGCAGTGTACGCTGGCCCAGCCCGTGATGCCCATATCCCACGAGTGAATATAATAAAAATAAATATCAGGGATATTTGATTCACTACGTGGGTGGGATTCATGTCTGTACGCCAATCCTCATTCATTAACAGGGTCGGGTTCTTTGGTCTAATTGAAACTCCCACACACTGCATCACTGGAGAAATTGATTCAGCATTGTCCCAGAGGAATGGCGTTCGCTGATCCTGTATTAAGCGGGATGCATGTAACAAAGCCAAATGACCATAGAAGCTGGACTGTAGAATAGTTATGATGTGGAGATGCCGGCGTTGGACTGGGGTGAACACAGTAAGAGTTTTAACAACACCAGGTTAAAGTCCAACAGGTTTATTTGGTAGCAAACACGCTACCAAATAAACCTGTTGGACTTTAACCTGGTGTTGTTAAAACTCTTACTGTAGAATAGTTCCCATTGACACTAATTATAGTCGCAGTGCGGTCTTTGTGAAGCTGTTCAGGAGTTTTCTCAACTGGTTTGAGTTGATCCCAGATTCTGGCAAGGAGCCTTGCACCCAGATCTTCATAATGTTGCCACTTACCTCTTAACTACAAGGGGGTAAACCCGGGGAGGAAGAGAGAGCAAGCAGCTGAACTCAAGCTGAGGTGGTGGCACAGTGGTTAGCACTGCTACCTCAACGCCAGGGACCCGGGTTCGATTCCCGGCTTGGGTCACTGTCTGTGCAGAGTCTGAACGTTCTCTCTGGGTTTGCATGAATTTCCTCCAGGTGCTCCGGTTTCCTCCCAGAGTCCGAAAGATGTGCTGGTTAGATGCATTGGCCATGCTAAATTCTCCCTCAGTGTACCTGAACAGGTACCGGAGTATGGCGACTAAGGGATTTTCACAGGAACTTCATTGCAGTGTTAATGTTAGCCTACTTGTGACACTAAATAACTTTGAATTTTTAACAATGGTAAGCACTGCTGCCTCACAGCGCCAGGGACCCAGGTTCAATTCCCAGCTTGGGTGACTGCCTGTGTGGAGTTTGCACATTCTCCCGGTGTCTGTGTGGGTTTCCTCCGGGTGCTCCAGTTTCCTCCCACAGTCTGAAAGATGTGCTGATTAGGTCTATTCGCCATGCTAAATTTTCCTCAGTGTACCCGAACAGGCACCGGAGTGTGGCAACTAGGGGATTTTCACAGTAACTTCATTGCAGTGTTAATGTAAGCCTACTTGTGACACTAATAAATAAACTTTAAAACTAAACACTAACTGGTGGTCGCTAATCCTTCCATTCCTACAGTTAGGCCTACTTGCCACCATCTCTTCCTATCCACCCCCCAGCACCCAGGTTGGCAGAGAGGAAACAAAGAGTAGGAATTAATGGGTGCTTTTCAAATTGTCAGGCAGTAACTAGTGGGGTGCCACAGGGATCGGTGCTGGGACCCCAGCTATTCACAATATATATTAATGATTTGGATGAGGGAACAAAATGTTTGCAGATGACACCAAGTTGGGTGGGAGGATGAACTGTGACGAGGATTCAGAGATCCTTCAGGATGATCTGGACAGATTGGGTGAGTGGGCCAATCAATGGCAGATGCAGTAAAATTTGGATAAGTGTGAGGTTATTCACTTTGGAAGCAAAAACAAGAAGGCAGATTACTACCTGAATGGGTGTAAATTGGGAGAGGGGAGTGTGCAGCGGGACCTGGGTGTCCTTGTGCACCAGTCACTGAAGGTAAGCATGCAGGTGCAGCAGGTGGTAAAGAAGGCAAATGGTATGTTAGCCTTCATTGCGAGAGGTTTCGAGTACAGGAGCAGGGGTGTGTTGTTGCAATTATACAGAGCCTTGGTGAGGCCACACCTAGAGTATTGTGTGCAGTTTTGGTCTCCTTTTCTGAGGAAGGATGTTCTTGCTCTCGAGGGAGTGCAGCAAAGGTTTACCAGGCTGATTCTGGGGATGGCGGGACTGATGTACGAGGAGAGATTGACTAGGTTAGGATTGTTTTCGCTGAAGTTCAGACAAATGAGGGGGGAATCTCATAGAGACTTATAAAATTCTAACAGGACTAGACAGGGTAGATGCAGGGAGGATGTTCCCAATGGTGGGGGACTCCAGAACCAGGGGTCACCGTCTGAGGATTCAGGGTAGACCACTTGGGCTGGAGGTGAGGAGACATTTCTTCATCCAAAGAGTGGTGAGCCTGTGGAATTCATTACCACAGGAAGTAGTTGATGCCAAAACATTGAATGTATTCAAAAGGCAGCTGGATATAGCACTTGGGGCGAATGGGATCAAAGGTTAAGTGGAAAAAGCAGGATTAGGCGATTGAGTTGGACGATCAGCCATGATTGTGATGAATGGCGGAGCAGGCTCGAAGGGCCGAATGGCCTCCTCCTGCTCCTAACTTCTATGTTTTTATGTTGATAATCTGTTTTTTTAGCAAAGGTGAGTGAATGGTTATTATTGGCCAGGATACTGGGGAAAAAGAAACTCCCAGGCTCTGCTTCAGAATCTTTTACATCCAGGTTCGGAGGGGCCTCTGCTTGATGTCTCAGCTTTGATTTTGATTTGATTTATTATTGTCACATGTATTAGCGTACAGTGAAAAATATTGTTTCTTGTGCGCTATACAGACAACGCATACCGTTCATAGAGAAGAAAATGAGAGAGTGCAGAATGTAGTGTTACAGTCATAGTGCGAGGTAGGTCTATTCAAAAGTCTGATGGCAGCAGGGAAGAAGCTGTTCTTGAGTCGGTTGGTATGTGACCTCAGACTTTTGTATCTTTTTCCTGACGGAAGAAGGTGGAAGAGAGAATGTCCGGGGTCCGTGGGGTCCTTAATTATACTGGCTGCTTTGCCGAGGCAGCGGGAAGTGTAGACAGAGTCAATGGATGGGAGGCTTGTTTGCACGATCGACTGGGCTTCGTTCATGACCCTTTGTAGTTCTTTGCGGTCTTGGGCAGAGCAGGAGCCATACCAAGCTGTGATACAACCAGAAAGGATGCTTTCTATGGTTCATCTGTAAACGTTGGTGAGAGTTGTGGTGGACATGCCAAATCTCCTTAGTCTCCTGAGAAAGTAGAGGCGCATGGTTGAACCAGGACAGGTTGTTGGTGATCTGGACACCTAAAAACGTGAAGTTCTCGACCATTTCTGTTTCGTCTCCATTGATGTAGGCAGGGGAATCTGAGGGCAGCACAGTGGCACAGTGGTTAGCACTGCTGCCTCATAGTATCAGGGACCCAGGTTCGATTCCCGGCTGCGTGGGGTTTCCTCCCACACTCCAAAAAAAGGTGAGGTTAGGTTTATAGGTCATGATAAATTGCACCTTAGTGTCGGGGGGATTAGCAGGGTAAATACATAAGGTTGTGGGGATAGGGCCTGGGTGTATTTTGGACTTGATGGGCAGAATGGCCTCCTGTAGGGTTTCTATGATCTACAAGGTGGCATCACTGGCCGTGCAGCTCTCCTTCAGTACTGCACTGGGAGTGTCAGCCTAAGATTTGGGTTCAGGTCTCTCGAACAGGGATGACGGGCGGCATGGTGGCACAGTGGTTAACACTACTGCCTCACAGCACCAGGGACCTGGGCTCGAATCCCGGTTTGGGTCACTGCCTGTGCGGAGTTTGCACATTCTCCCCGTGTCTGCGTGGGTTTCCTCCGGGTGCTCCGGTTTCTTCCCACACTCCAAAGATGCGCGGTTTAGGTGGATCGGCTGTGCTAAATTGCTCC
The DNA here is from genome assembly GCF_964213995.1 of Mustelus asterias. Taxonomy (NCBI): domain Eukaryota; kingdom Metazoa; phylum Chordata; class Chondrichthyes; order Carcharhiniformes; family Triakidae; genus Mustelus; species Mustelus asterias. Next base: position 96,449,207 of record NC_135814.1, read on the forward strand.
TTGGTGTCAGGGGGACTAGCTAGGGTAAATGCATGGGGTTATGGGGATAGGGCCTGGGTGGGATTGTGGTTGGTGAAGACTGGATGGGCCGAATGGCCTCCTTCTGCACTGTAGGGATTCTGTGATTCTATGACTCGTTGACTCAAGAGTTGAGTGTGCTCTGACTGGCGATTAAAGTACATCGCCACAGATTAAAAAATGCCCGGGCTAGTGTGTGTGTGTGGCATGTAAATGGGACTGCAAACTGGCGGTATCCCAAGTTGTTAATTGCTCATGCAATAAATATCTAAATGTGGTTTAAAAAAAACACTTCAGTGTGCAGATCTTCTCATTTCTACATTTTATGATGATTTTTTTTATTGAGGCATTCATCAAATGGAAATAGCTTTTTAGTAATGTATTCAGCTTCTCGAGTCTAGAGTGTTCCTTTACAATTACTTTATTAAGACAGTATTTCAAAGCTACAAGGAAAACAATCATTTGTGTCCTCGCGGGGGATGAGGTGATGTGCATGTCTCCGGCAATATCTCGACTCAGTGACACCCATCGCCACCCGGGCTATAGAAACCAGTCGAAACCACCACGACTCACAGAAGCCGCACAGATGTAGAAGGCCCCACTCAACGTAAATCCCGATGCCCCAAGGGCCGAGACACCTCCCGAGAGGGGAAGTGGGTCAGTAGTAATGACGCACCCAAAAGAAAAAAAAAACAGGCGGGTACAGTGACCATCCCCCACCCTCTCCCAACCCCCACCCCCCATGAAAATAAAACACACAACATCCACAGGGCTGCTGGTTAGGCACTGCCCTCCTAGCCGTTTGGACTAAAATTTACCTCAAAAACACACACACACACGCACACACACACTGTTGTCAGCAGAACCATCAGACGCTTACAAGAATATTCACGTGGGGATGGAGTCCACAGCTGAGCACTCGAATGCAAAATGGTGTCACAGAAAATACGCACGGCTAACTCATACAAGAAGTGGCAGTATTATACAGAATGCACAGCACAGAAACAGGTTATTTGGGCCAACTCGTCAATGCCAGTGTTGGTGCCCTCACGAGCCTCCTCCCTCACCCAACTTCCCCAATCGCCGGGCCCACTCTACTCCTCTTTGTCTCAGGTGCATGCTCACCCAGCCTCTCCTCAAAGGCCGCAATGGATGCTCTTCATCTCGGCCGCACCATGAGGTGGCGCCTGGGCCCATCTCCTGCGTTTGCTCAGTTGACGGGCAGCGAGGTGCCATCTTAGCCGGTGGGCCTCTCGATTGATCTGTGCCGGATCGTCACACACACTTCCGCCACAAGATTTCAGTGAGGTTAAAACAAAATGACACCACAAGTGGGATGGGTGCACCTTACATAAAGTGGGCACCCACAAGATGGCCGCCATAGTCACATGGCTTGCATGAGAGACGTGAAATACCCACTTCAGATATAAACTGAGGCTCCTAGACAAGAATTGGTCACCATGGATGTGTAGGTGTCACTCATATATACGTCATAATACCATATATAAATACTTATATGTGTGAGTGTACGAGATGTACATAATATAATACAACGTGTTTTCCCTAGAAAGAAGTGTGTCCAGGGGTGTACCTCTCCCAATGGACCGAGCTTCCCACAAATGTGAAACACTTTGGCCAGGAATTTCCTCGGAGTTGCTGCCCCTCCATCACTGGAGCCTCGGTGGAAGCCCCATGTGACACTCAGAGGAATCTGGTTCTTTATCTACACCGTTGCGTGGAAATAAACCAAACAGGGGCTTGTGGCACTTTGGTCTCTCAACTTGGCGACCTGGGTTCAATGTTAGCCCACGTCTCTGCAAGGGAGCATTGGTGTGGGTCCTTACATAACACTCTTTTGGCACTGTTCACCCCTCCAATAGGTTGAGTCCATTCCTTGGCCTATTGCAAACAGACTAGGAAACCTTGGCCATACGGACTCAGCCAATAACAGTCAAGCTCTACAATTGAAGCCTGGGCTAGGGAGGGGGAGAAATAAAAATGGACCCAGGCTCCTGTTCCTGTTTGCTTGTCCAGTAACTTGCGCTGGGGATGCGTCCCAGATTTCTACCACTTAGACAAGGGCTAGCAGGTGCATGGGAACAACCCAACAAATTCCCCACCGAGCACTTCTCATAGGTCCAAGCTGCAACAAATGTGTCCTCTTTCCTTCACTGGGGTTGGGTAGAATTCCCGACCAGGAGCATCCTCGCCACACAGGCCGCAGTGGTTCAAGATGGCGGCTCACCACCACTACCATCTCAGGGACAATTGGGCAATAATTGTTGGCCTTGTAAACGATGCCCATTATCACCAGGAGGCATTAAAGAAAAAAAGCCTGATGCACTGAGCAGCATCAAGCTTGCCACGCCCGGTCAGATGGTTCTCAATAGTCGGCGTTCAACTCTCACAGTTTGAAGGCGGCCATCGGAGACAGGTTACCTAGAGGACTGCTAGTGTCGGTGGAATCGACTGACTGTGCTGCGGTTCACCACTTTTAGAATGGACAGGGAGAGGCAAAGGGAGACAAGATTCCAGGTAAACCTGAGGCGGGGGAGCTCACTGCAACATTGTACCCAGAGAACCATCAAAAAGAAATATCGTAAGACGATGCTGGAGGCGGGGAGGGGGGGGGGAGGGGAATTGCCGGATCATCTGATGCTAATTCACGGCTCAGTGAAAAAAAAACCTTTGAAAGCTCTGAATAGCATCAACTGAACCACTGCCAAGTAATACCATTTACAAAGCCAGTATTTAAAAAGTCAGTATTTATTCTCATGTCACTTTAGTCATTGTTTTTCCCTCCCGAAAAAAAAAGGTTTGACTGGCTGAATCTGCCTTTCCAGGCTTGATGGCTCTTTCTACTAATGGACGGGTTGGTTTAAACAACTTGGCTTCCCGTGTGAGGAAGCGCAGTGGTGTTTAGCACTCAAAGAAAACCATTCCTCATTATTCTGGTCAGAAATTTGTCTTTTTGCTTAAAACAAAATCTCCCGGCCACCTCCAAGTAAAGCCTTTGTCTTTCAGTGTTTTCTTTACATCTCTCACCACCCACCCCCCCAAGACACTCCCCGAGACATTAAAAAAAAGTATTTTACCCTCCCCCCTCTTTCCCAGACTGGAGAAAGAAAACCCTGTCTGGAAAATCAATGCACTGTATATTAAATAATTATAGATAAAAGTCCTCTGACATCAACAGGCACTGTGAAGGCCTCAAAGACAGCGCCCAATAAAACATTTCCCCGTCACAGACAGGAGACATGTGAATACTAATCTGCCATAGCTAATAGATCACACTTGTCCAAAGGCACTCTGCATATAGTCCATAATTTCTTTTAAGCTCTGCTTAAATGGTTTGAAGCTTGAACGGTTGACCAAGTTGGGGGTGGGGGCCTCATCTTTCGAGCTGGGCCTCAGGCCTCTGGAGGTGAAAAGTCTGAGGCGTCGGTCGGCCATCTTGAATTCTCTTCCGGTTTCAGAGGCACCCAACCGTCGGGGAGGGCCCCAGCCGTCGAGCCGGCAATCCGAAGGACAAGAAGTAAACACGGTAAAGCTACATGGCACAGCAAACCGGCATCCGCGGGCAGTTTCTGGAGGAAACGAGACGCCCCTCCGCAGCACGAAAGCAGGATAAACCTCATCGCGGTCTCAGGAAGCAACGCCTAAGAGATGAGGCCTCAGTCGGCCTACGCTTCGCTTCATCCCAAAGTTCACAGTCAGGGGGAGTAATGATGGCTCATATCCTTGGGAAAATAGTCAGGTTAAGGCTTTTTAGTGCTGACTTCAAGAGGTTCTCGAATATACCCCTCATTTAACTGGGGGTGGGGGGGGGGGGGAAGAAGCGTGGCTGGTTCTGAATGAAAATGGTTACGATTAAAAGGCAATACCTTATTGGCTGCATCCTCTTTTGTTTGTCGGTGCCAAGATACTGATAATTCTTTTGAAAAAAGGCCTTCCTCTCTCCCCCGTCACCATCATGCCTCCGAGCAGCACTTCTGCTGGTTCATCTTCACTTTGTGTTTGATGCCGTCGTAGAGTTCGAAGTTGTAGTTCTCCAGGGTGGTGGAGCTACGGCTGGACAGGCCTGCGTAGGAGCAAGTGCAGTACAGCAAGAGGCCGGCGCAGACTGCCCCCAAGAGGACTCCCACTGAACTCATGACAATAATGGTGACCAGGATGGGGTCCAGGGAGTAGAGCCAGTTCTTGTCTTTTCCAGATGTTGGGGTGACTGACATCCCATCGAAGGGTCCCATTGTACTCGGATCTCCATCGTTCCAGATGTTCAGGTCAGATCCCACATCTGCAGCACAACAAAAGCAATTATTAAATTGTTGCGTTCTCCACAGACCCCATTCCATCAGAGAACATTGTACGCTTTGTGCAAAAGTGCAACAAGATGCACTTCAGCAATTTGGAATCAACAGCACCTCAAAAAGCTGCAACCTCGACCACCTAAAAGGACAAGGGCAGTCGGGGTATTTGATTTGATTTGATTTATTATTGTCACATGTCTTGGGATACAGTGAAAAGTATTATTGCCTGCATGCTATATTTATTAATTAGTCACAAGTAAGATTTACATTCACAATGCAATGAAGTTACTGTGAAAATCCCCCAGTCGCCACACTCCGGCGCCTGTTCGGGTACACTGAGGGAGAATTTAGCACGGCCAATGCACCCTAACCAGCACGTCTTTCAGACTGCGGGAGGAAACTGGAGCACCCCGGAGGAAACCCACGCAGACACGGGGAGAACGTGCAGACTCCACACAGGCAGTGTGGATTCGAACCCGGCTCCCTCGCGCTGTGAGGCAGCAGCGCTAACCACGGTGCCACCGCGCCGTGCTATGCAGGCAAAGCAGAACGTTAATAGAGAAGGAAAGGAGGGGGTGCAGAACGTAGTGTCACAGTCTTAGCTAGGGTGTGGAGAAAGATCGATTTAATACATGATAGGTCCATTCAAAAATCTGATGGCAGCAGGGAAGAAGTTGTTCTTGAGTCATTTGGTACGTGACCTCAGACTTTTGCATCTTTTTCCCAAACATCCACGCATTGAAGCTCCTCTCAAAGCCCAAACCATCCTTACTTGGGCATATATCACCGTTTCTTCACCACCGCTATCTAACAGCATTGTACAAGCACCTTCAACCCACAGACTGCAGTGGCTCAAGAAAGCAGCCCATCGCCACCTTCTCAAGGGCTGCTGGGAATGGGTAATAACTACTGGCCTTACCAGAGATGGCCGCAGAATGAGTAGAACCTCTTTTTTATTGGTTGAGATTTTGGTGATCTAAATATAAGTGTGTAGCACTTTGATTAACTCATGCCTGGAAGACTGCCAATACTTCTGGTCTCCAGGTCATAAGAAGGATGTGGGGGCACTGGAGAAGGTGCAGAAAAGATGTAACAGATTTATACCAGAGGACCGGGTGGCACAGTGGCACAGTGGTTATCACTGCCGCCTCACAGCGCCAGGGGAGGGAGAAAGCTACACAGAGGGAAATCAACGAAATGCGGCCACCCTGCGTGCGGGCAGCGGTCAACAAGACGTATCGTGGGCCGCACTCAGAGCCTAGATGGGCTTCATGTGGCCCCCCCCCCCCCCCCCCCCCCACCAAGGCCGCAGGTTGCCCCCCACCCCACCTCCCCCGGGCTGAATGTTGCCCCCCACAGCTTCAAGACATCCAATATGGCTGAAATGGTTACAAAGAATCAAGGAGTAACCAGCCTCGAGTCACTGTCTTTGCAGAGTCTGCATGTTCCCCCCGTGCCTGCGTGGGTTAAAGGTGTGCTGGTTAGGTGCAATGGCCATGCCAGATTGCCCCTGAGTGTGAGGGGGATTAGCGGGGTAAATACATGGGGTTACGGGGATAGGACCTGGGTGGGACTGTGGTCGGTGCAGGCTAGATGGGCCAAATGGTCTCTTTCTGCACTGTATGATTTTATCATTACCAATCATGGGTGGCACGGTGGCACAGTGGTTAGCACTGATGTCTCTCAGCGCCAGGGACCCGGGTTCAATTCCAGCCTCAGCTCACTGTCTGTGTGGAGTCTGCACGTTCTCCCCGTGTCTGCGTGGGTTTCCTCCGGGTGCTCCGGTTTCCTCCCACACTCCAAAGATGTGCGGGTTAGGTTGATTGGCCATGTTAAATTGCCCTTTGGTGTCGGGGGATTAGTAAGGTAAATATGTGAGGTTACAGGATAGGCCTGGGTGGGATTGTTGTCAGTGCCTTAGTGTCCGGGGAGGCGACCTAGGGTAAATACATGGGGTTATGGGGATAGGGCCCGGGTGGGATTGTGGTCGGTGTACTCGATGAGCCAAATGGCTTCCTTCTGCACTGTATGAGTCAATGAATCAACTACCACTGGTCATTTATTTCAATGTTGCTTTTGGGACCTAGCTGTGGATAAATTGGTTGCTGAGCTTCCGACATTGCAACACTTCAAAGGTACTTAATTGAAAGTTAAGCTTTGTGGGAGATCCTTGCGTTAAGTCCCATCGGGTGGGTTAGTGAAGGGTCAGTAACTGACTGCCACCGGGAAAAGTCAAAGCAGGAGAAGCCCCTCAAATCCAGGTTACCTTTGCTGTATATGTAGGTGTCAGCACCCCCTTTGGGCTCAAACTGCGTCCCTTCGGCATCACTGGAGGTCATTTCTCCCCCTGTAACAGAATGGAGACGGTTACATCAAGGCCAAAGTACAACGGCTGGGATTCTCCCACCTCACCCGCGGCTGGGATTCTCCAGCCTCGCCCGCGCCTGGGATTCTCCCACCTCACCCGTGGCTGGGATTCTCCAGCCTCACCCGCGGCTGGGATTCTCCCACCTCACCCGCAGCTGGGATTCTCCAGCCTCGCCCGCGCCTGGGATTCTCCCACCTCACCCGTGGCTGGGATTCTCCAGCCTCACCCGCGGCAGGGATTCTCCAGCCTCACCCGCGGCTGGGATTCTCCAGCCTCGCCCGCGCCTGGGATTCTCCCACCTCACCCGCGGCTGGGATTCTCCAGCCTCGCCCGCGGCTGGGATTCTCCCACCTTGCCTGTGGCTGGGATTCCCCGATCCCGCTGCTGTGTTTGGAGTTTTAGCCTAGCGCTGAAATTCTCCGTTCCCGCTGCAGCAGTGGTGGGGTGTGTGAGACCGGGGAATTCTGGCCTAGGCATCAGCACCTGTACAGAGCCAGAGACTCACCCTGTAGCTCCTGCCCAATTGTACTGGTACAGGTAACTCGCTGATATTGCCCCACTGACTTACATTTTAAACAAAATATCAAATACAATATCAATTGTGTGTGACCCTGAGCATTTTTGAAGATGGTTTAGTAATCTATCCCCCAATAAAAGGAAGTTCAAAGGAGGTGCAGATAGAGATCACTCAACCCCTCAAACCTGTTCCACCATTTGACTGGATCATGGCTGTTCTCTCTCTTCACTCCATTTTACCAGGCTTGGTTTCAATGTTTCTCAATATGTTAACAACCTGAACCGTGTCCTTTCTTATAGAGTCATAGAGGTTTACAGCATGGAAACAGGCCCTTCGGCCCAACTTGTCCATGCCGCCCTTTTTTTTAAAAACCCCTAAACTAATCCAATTGCATGCATTTGGCCCATATCCCTCTATACCCATCGTACCCATGTAACTATCTAAATCCTTTTTAAAAGATAAAATTGTACCCGCCTCTACTACTACCTCTGGCAGCTTGTTCCAGACACTCACCACCCTCTGTGTGAACAAATTGCCCCTCTGGACACTTTTGTATCTCTCCCCTCTCACCTTAAACCTATGCCCTCTAGTTTTAGACTCCCCTATCTTTGGGAAAAGATATTGACTGTCTACCCTGTCTTTGCCCCTCATTATTTTATAGTCCTCTATAAGGTCACCCCTCAGCCTCCTACGCTCCAGAGAAAAATGTCCCAGTCTATCCAGCCTCTCCTTATAACTCAATCCATCAAGTCCTGGTAGCATCCTAGTAAATCTTTTCTGCACTCTTTCTAGTTTAATAATATCCTTTCTATAATAGAGTGACCAGAATTGCACACAGTATTCCAAGTGTGGCCTTACCAATGTCTTGTACAACTTCAATAAGATATCCCAACTCCTGTATTCAATGTTCTGACCAATGAAACCAAGCATGCCGAATGCCTTCTTCACCACTCTGTCTACCTGTGACTCCACTTTCAAGGAGCTATGAACATGTACCCCTAGATCTCTTTGTTCTGTAACTCTCCCCAACGCCCTACCATTAACTGAGTAAGTCCTGCCTTGGTTCGATCTACCAAAATGCATCACCTCGCATTTGTCTAAATTAAACTCCATCTGCCATTTGTCAGCCCACTGGCCCAATTGATCCCGTTGCAATTGGAGATAACTTTCTTCACTGTCCACTATGCCACCAATCTTGGTGTCATTTGCAAACTTACTAACCATGCCCCCTATATTCTCATCCAAATCATTAATATAAATGACAAATAACGGTGGGCCCAGCACTGATCTCATTGCAAAGTTCTGGAACGTTCCATGCCATTTCCCTTCTTCAGTCCTTTGCTGGTATCCTCAGGAAGATGGTGTACTGAGAATGACGCAGTAGGTGCCGTCAGAATAACCCACACCCCCACTCATGGCCAAAAACTCGAGAAATCATCCCAACGGCTTGGTTTAGAATTGTTGATAACAGATTCTGATTGGCCAGAATCTGTCACTAAGCGACCAGTGATCACACGTGGACGATCTTTCCTCTTAGCCCCTTGTCCATGCTACCAAAGCACCCGCTTCCACCATTGATAACCCAAACACCATTACTCAGTCCCATCTACTGGAATGGCGCTGACCTCCTGGGCTGCTTCTTATTTCCCCACTAATGACAGGCCGTAAAAAGCCAATGTCAGGGTGTTCTCTGGTTATTGATTAGTATGAACCCTAGGGCCGGAATTTTCCTGTCCCCTCCACCACGGGAATTGTAGCAGGCAAGACACAGGTGATGCAAAGGCCCATTGGCCTCAGGCAGGACTTTTCGGCTTCAGGGTAAGCGTGGATGGAAATTCCCGCCTTACAGGCATTTCTCACTCCGATCTGTGCCCAACCCACTGTCCAGTCTCTCCACCATCTTACATGTGCCATGGTGTGGAGATGCCAGCGTTGGACTGGGGTGGACATGGTAAGAAGTCTCACAACACCAGGTTAAAATCCAACAGGGTTTATTTGGAATCACGAGCTTTCGGAGCGCTGCTCCTTCATCAGGTGAGTGAACGTAGGTTCTCACAAACACAGCATATATTGTGTCTTTGCCTAGATATACCGTGTTTGTGAACCTACGTCCACTCACCTGATGAAGGAGCAGCGCTCCGAAAGCTCGCGATTCCAAATAAACCCTGTTGGATTTTAACCTGGTGTTGTGAGACTTCTTACCGTCTTATATAGTAGCCCTCGTTATAACCATGGTGAACTTAAGACTCCCCACAGTGCAGGGGGAGGCCATTCAGGGCCCTGGCACTGTGAGGCAGCAGTGCTAACCACTGTGCCATTGTGCTGCCCATTGAAGCAATATGCAAATTACCCTGTTTACCATGACTGGATGCACGGCCTTGTGCATCAGATGTGCGTCAGAGTAACTCAGCGCTGGGAGGAACCTTTGAAGAGGTGGTTCACATTAATACGCACTTCATTTCACCATCAAACAGCGACATGTGCAGGAGTACTCTCCAACACACCGAGCAAGGTGCAAAATCAGTAAAAATGGTAAATGACGGCTACCTGGGAGACTGGTCTGAACTGGTTCTGTACACTTCAGCATGGAACTCCAGTAGTACTGGGACCAGCGCTTTAAAAGTTCATTTATTAGTGTCACAAGTAGGCCTTACATTAACACTGTAATGAAGTTACTGTGAAAATCCCCTAGTCGCCACACTCCGGCGCCTGTTTGGGTACACTGAGGGAGAACTTAGTAGGTCTATCCCCGTAACCCCATGTGTCTACCCTGCTAAACCCCCTGACACTAAGGGGCGATTTACCATGGCCAATCCACCTAACCCACACGTCTTTGGACTGTGGGAGGAAACCGGAGCACCCGGAGGAAACCCACGCAGACACGGGGAGAATGTGCAAACTCCGCACAGACAGTGACCCGTGGCCGGACTTGAACCTGGGTCCCCGGCGCTGTGAGGCAGCAGTGCTAACCACTGTGCCACCGTGCCGCCCTAGTAGCATCAGCTTTTGACGATCTGAACTGTTATTTTGTTTCTCTAATATCACAAGGCAGAGTACCAGACCGGTTTGGTCAACTGTATTTGCATGATTCCTGCCCCTTCCTCCCTCACCAAAATAACCCACAAATATAGACTTGTTTGGCCAGTGTCTTCTTAATATCGCCTGGGATAATACAGAGCTGTCAGTTCCCTGAGAGGAAAGGAATTGGAAAGGAAGTTTCAGATAGCATTGCTTGTGGACGCCATTGTGGATCAGTCGGTGTGGATCTAGGTTCAGTCCACCATCAAGAACAGTTGTATCAGACTCGAAACATTAACCTGCTTTCTCTCTCTTACGGATTCTGCCAGACCTGCTGAGCTTTCCCTTATTTGAGAATAGTCAGTGTTGCGAGAAGCTTAATAAAGGAAAGGAAAGATGAGAGGAGATCATACCTTAAACCCAGTAACGAAGGCCAGAGGTGGGGTTTGGTGTTCAACGCTATACACCACACTTTGGAGAGGACGCAGAAGAGCTTTACTGTTCCAAGGACACTGGCCTCAAGTTTAATGGGGCAACGGGGGGTTACAAGGACACAGGCCTCAAGTTTAATGGGGCAACTGAGGGTCCCAAGGACGCAGGCCTCAGGTTTAATGGGGAAACTGGGGGTTCCAAGGACACAGGCCTCAAGTTTAATGGGGCAACTGAGGGTCCCAAGGACGCAGGCCTCAGGTTTAATGGGGCAACTGGGGGTTACAAGGACACAGGCCTCAAGTTTAATGGGGCAACTGGGGGTTACAAGGACACAGGCCTCAAGTTTAATGGGGCAACCGAGGAAGCTAGGATTTGGACAGACTTAATCGAAGCGTTCCAAATTGTAAGTAGGGAAGGAGAAACTGTTTCCACTGACAGGAGGGTTGGTAATCTGAGGAACAGAATTGAAGGAACAGAGTGGAAAGGAGGAAAGTAAGTGCTTTAAATTCTGCACTTTGTGTTTGAATAATGAAAAACAAAGAAATAAGCCCTTCAAAATACCTTGGGCCCCGGAGTAAGAAGACAAAATAATGTGGCTACAAAATGGCTGAGTAAAGAATGGGAGCTTGCCCTCATGGCGCTGAGCACAGCTTTTGAAATGTGGTCTTGTAGCTGTGGGGCTGATAGATCATAGAATCCCTACAGTGCAGAAAGAGGCCATTCGGCCCATCGAGCCTGCACCAACCACAATCCCACCCAGGCCCTACTCCCGTAACGCCACATATTTACCCTGCCAATCCCCCTGACACTAAGGGTCAATTTAGCACGGCCAATCGACCTAACCCGCACGTCTTTCGGACTGTGAGAAGAATCCGGAGTACCCGGAGGAAACCCACGCAGGCACGGGGAGAACGTGCAGACTCCGCAGTGACCCCAGCTTGGAATTGAACCCGGGTCCCCGGCGCTGTGAGGCAGCCGTGGTAACCATTGCGCCACCGTGTGCCGCCCCTGGGGCTGACAGATGGGGATGCGCGGGTAGGTGTTTGGCAGGAGGTAGCAAGATCCTGTCAGGAACAGGACACTGAGCTTTTCTGCGCCAACGGTGCTTATCCCGGTGGATCTTATTTCTCCCCCTTCTTGCAGGAGGAAGGTGGGGAGTTTGAAAACAATTTTTCCTTTCGGAAGGAAGGGGGGGGGTGGGTGCAGGGGGGTGGAGTGGGGGGGGGAAGGGGGCAGGAAGAGTGCGGTACCACTTCCAAGTTTTATACTTGGATCAGGATTTGTGTGCAGTGGGGACAGTGCTCAGGGCTTTTGTCCGGTGAGTTGGGATGGATCAGTAAGCTAAGACCGCGATCTTACTGGCCCCTCACGCCAGGCTCCCACCGCAGCGAGGCCGAAGGATTTGGCAGCCTGCCAAATCTCCGTTGACTGCGGCGGGATGGGAAAATCCCGTCGGTGTGAACGGCGATAAGACTCCGGCCTAAGGGAGGGATTTTCCGGCCGCGCTCGCCCCCGAAACTGGAAAATCCCGCCCGAGGTTAACAGCCCTTTCCATAGTCCGCCCCTCGCCCGCTCCGATTCCCGTGGCGGGTGAGATGGGAAAATTTGCCCCAATGTCTTTACTCTGAATGAACTGAGTCAGATTGGAACATGTCCCTCTCTTGATACCCAGACCCATTCCTCAAGGGTGCACGTTGACCAGAGGGGGGTGGGGGGGAAAACGCAGCGAGGTTTCCCGAGCGCCGCGACACCAAAGAGATTCTTTAACACAGCATCTTCTCTTCGTATAAAAAAATAGCATCTTTATTCCATTCCACACAGTACACATCTCCAGGGGGGGGGGTGGTGCATTTACATTCAGAAGGCAAGAAACAGACCGCTCCCTTCACAGTTGTTAGCTAGCCCGGGCACATTGTGAGCTGGGGATAGGGGAGGGGGGAGGGGGGAGGAGTGGGGGGGGGAGCAGGCAGTGTACAGGCCACCGCACTGTAACATTCCCATTCACATTCACAGGTATGTTAACTGTCAAACCACGCAAGACCAGTGCTTCCAAAGGACACAAGGATGGGTGGTGAGAGCGGGGGGGGAGATGGATGCAGTGGGACGGGAGGGGGACACAGGGAGGGGTTGTCATGCTGCTTGTATTTTGGGACATAATTGAAATCCCAAACAGCTAAGGTCCACATTATAAGGGCACTTTGCGTCCTGGGGTTTTTGTAAAGTTTCCCAATTCTGAGCTACCGGGTACCAATCATTTGCCCCCTCTATCTCGACAAGAAAAGCAAAGCTGCCCCTCTTAAGCCCAAGTGCGAAAGGGGACAACCCCCACCCCACTCAAAGCGAGCAGTCGCCAGTGCCCGCCATTCAGTCACAACACTCTTGTCCCTTGGGCCTGCAGGTCGTGGGTTCAAATCCCACTCCCAAGGTTTTGAGCACAGAATCCAGGCTGGCGCTCCGGGGCAGGACTGAGGGATGCGCGCTGCACAGCTGCGATCGAGGCCGGGGTTCTCCGGCCTCGCCTGCCACTGGGATTCTCCAGTCCCGCTGCGGCCAATGGAGATTCGGCTGAGCGCCAAGTTCTCGCTGGCAGCGGTGGGCAAGACTGGAGAATCCCGACCTGGATATCACCCAGTTGCCCTCTCAGGGATGTGAACAGTCCAAGGGTAGCGACTTGACATAGGAGCAGATGCAGCCTAGTGTCCTGGTCCAATCTTCACCCCTCAACCACCATCAATAAAGCAGGCTGTCTGGTCATTTTCACATTGTTGTTTGTGGGAGTTCGCCCTGTGCATAATTGGCTGCCCTCTTCCCCATATTATAACGTACACCGGCATTAGTGAAAGGCGCCACGCAAATGCAAGACCTCTCTCTCTTTTGGCAATGGATCATTTCCTTGTGGGATGAGATGAGCTAACATCATGGGATGAGTGTTAGCCCGAGGGGGGCTACAGCTTGTCACACATGTCTGGTGGGCACTGACGGTGGTGGGTGGTGGGGGAGGTGAAATTGGTTGTGTGTGGGCCGTCACCTGTACAGTGTCCTTGTTGACAATAGGGGTGTGGCACAAACAAACCTCTCCCCATGGGTGGGCTGTTTCTGGGCAGGTGGGGAGTGGGAGGAGGCTTCCACGGACAAGGAAAGGACCTTCCCATTGTGGTCCCCTCACCCCTCACCAACAGAGCCCCCGACTCTTGACGGGTACCATTTACAAGGCTGAACATTGAAAAGGGCTGAAGAGGGGGTGTTTAAAGCTTTTAAAGTTTATTTATTAGTGTCACAAGTAGGCTTACATTAACACTGCAATGAAGCTACTGTGAAAATCCCCGAGTTGCCACACTCTGGTGCCTGTTCGGGTACACTGAGGGAGAATTTAGCACGGCCAATGCACCTAACCAGCACGTCTTTCAGACTGTGGGAGGAAACCGGAGCACCCAGAGGAAACCCACGCAGACACGGAATGTGCAAACTCCACACGCACATTCACCTGAGGTCGGAATTGAACCCGGGTCCCTGATGCTGCGAGGTAGCAGTGCTAACCACTGTGCTACCGTGTTGCCCTGTAAGTGTCAGAGATTTTGTTTTGTAGATGTTAAACCAAGGTCCTGCCTGCCTTCTCTTGAGCGTTTAAGATCCCAAGACACTGTGAGGAAGCACCATGGTGTTCTGCTCCATATTTATCCCTCAGTGAACACCATCGAAAGCAGTTTGGTTTGGACATTATTTATTTGCGAGAGTTGCTCAGTGGCTGCACATGGACAATGGCAACCAGCAGAGACCTGACAGGTCTGAGGGAGGGAGAGAGAGAGAGAGAAAACTGTCGGGCCTCTGCGGCTGCAGACGGCCTTGACCCAGCCCTCCCCTGCTCCCCCCCCCTCCCCGTGGGGGCCTGCAGTGGGGATGGTAAAGGGGCCTCCATTACTCTTGAAGCAACTCATCACTGTAGGTATCTTAATTCCTTCTTTGCAATAAGCACCAACTAACTGGAATCCCTATTTCATGATCTGAATTAGTTGATCGCTTGTGGAGATTGAGAGGTAACTGGATTGTAAAGGAACAAGGCTATGTAGATCATGGCAAAGTGGATTACCTTTTCTGGATCAGAGGAAACAGCCTCCAGTTACAGGGAGAAAAAGTCAGAACTACTCTGTGGAAATATTATTTCAGTGAGAGGTCAGACTGTGAGAATCGGGTTTCTAGGGAGACTGTGCAAACAGTTTGGGTTGATTCATTCAAATGCAAATTACACAGATTTATTTCAGGAATTATTTTGGATGCAGTACATGAGATGTGACATGTGGTGTCCATGTAGCAGGCGTGGGAGGAACAAGTGGCTTGGGAGCGATGCTTCATAAAGTTCTCCACCCGTGGTGTTTTACCCTTGAAATTATAGCTTAATTGATAAGGGATTGATTGCTGTACTTGTTAGAGATTGTTGTTAAAGTATTGAGAGATTGGCAGGACAATAAAGAAAAAATGAGGAGGGCTATGGTCTTGGAATATCTTCTTTAACTTAAAAAAACATGTGTTAAGCCTTCACAACTGCTGGTCAGAGGCAATCCAGGATTACTCCAATCCTCCCCATCTCCAGTCAGTGTAAGAATCAAAGGTGTTGCTCACAGCTCCTGCACTGCTATCACTGGGGGGGCTGTGATGTCACTGGGGTGCTGTGATGTCATTGGGGGGCTGTGATTTCATTGGGGGCTGTGATGTCATTGGGGGGGCTGTGATATCACTGGGGTGCTGCGATGTCATTGGGCGGCTGTGATGCCATTGGGGGGCTGTGATGTCATTGGGGAGGCTGTGATGTCATTGCGGGTCTGTGATGTCACTGAGGTGATGTGATGTCATTGGGGGGCTGTGATGTCATTGGGGGGCTGTGATGTCACCGGGGTGCTGTGATGTCACCGGGGTGCTGTGATGTCACTGGGGTGCTGTGATGTCATTGGGGTGCTGTGATGTAACTGACATGCTGGGATGTAATTGGAATGTTTTGATGTCATTGGGGTGCTGTGATGTCATTGGAATGCTGTGATGTCACCAGAGTGCCGTGATAACTTTGGGGTGCTGTGATGTCATTGGGGTGCTGTGATGTCACTGACATGCTGTGATGTCCCTGGAGATAGGTGGTGCCATTGGGGTATGTGATGTCACTGGGATGCTGTGATGTCACTGACATGGTGTGTCACTGGAGATTAATGATGTCATTGGGGTACTGTGATGTCACTGAAATTGGTGATGTCATTGGGGTGCTGTGATGTCATTGGAGTGCTGTGATGTCACTGGGACGCTCTGATTTTGTTGGGGTGCTGTGATGTCACTGGGGTGCTGTGATGTCATTGGAGTGCTGTGATGTCACTGGGGTACTGTGATGTCATTGGAATGCTGTGATGTCACTGGGGTGCTGTGATGTCACTGGAATGCTGTGCTGCCACTTGAAATGGTACCTGAGGGGATTCTATACCGAGTAGCTGCCTTCACTCAGCATTTTAAAGGATTTTGCCCAACTGAAAGAAATAGCACCCTGGCAAGCATTGATCTGAATTCAGGGGGATGATTGAGGAGGAAATGTGAGGAGTGCAGTGACCCATCTTGCTGCAGTACGTCCCTGCACCTGCCTTGCCTGACAGAAAGGTTTGCCTGACACATTGTCTTGAAGGCAGTTGCCTCTTTCAGAATTGAGGAGCAGCCGTAACTGAAAGGTTAACACAACAGTCAATAGCTTTCACTGAGCTGCATTTACATAGCACCTTTCCCAACCTCAGGATGCCTCAAAGCGCTGTGCACCCAATGAGATATGTGTTGGAGTGCAGGCACTGTGATAATCTGGGGAAATGCTGCATTCATTTGTACACAGCAAGATCCCACAAACAGACAAATGTTAATCTGGTTTTAGTGAAGTTGATTGAAGGAAGGGCCAGGACACCTGGGGGGTGGGGACGGGGTGGGGGAAGGGGGGTGCTCTGCAGGGATGGACTTTTACTTGTGTCCACCGGAGGGGGAAGCCAGGGCTTGGGGTTTAATATCTCACCTGAAGAACGGTACCTCTGACAGCGCAGTACTCTTTCAGTACTGCACTGGAGCGGCCGCTAGGATTTTGCACTTGTGTCTGGCATGGAATCTGATCCCACTTCCTTCTGACTCACAGGGATGACAGCTACCCGCTGAGGCACGGGCTTGGATCAAACCTGCAGAGATGTCTGCCTTCCCTAATGCCGGCGATTACTTGACAATTTGCAGAATGAGTTTAAGCGTCGGCAATATGAATAAATGTGACATTTGGATTAAGGCTGCTTCAGAAAGCATGTCTGTGAGTGAAGGATCATCCACTTACCCAGAGTGCTGATTGATTGCTGGGCAGAATCATTAACAGCCTTTTGTCGCAGGATGGCGTTGCCACGCTGCTCACTGCAGACTCAAATTACATGGGAACAGAGGAGCTGCGATAGTTTTCAATTCTTCCCCTCTCCTCTCTCCCCCCCCGCCCCCACCGGGGTATGTGATTACCATCAGCAAACTCCTCTCCTTGCTAATCACCGGCTAAACCCGGTCGCAATCAAACTTTCCCAAAGACCATCTTCGTGTTGACATCAATTGCCAGTCAGAAGTGGCAATCAGCGTGACATCATCATCTGGTGACAAAAAAAAAATGGGGCGCTAAACAAAATTGTCAAGGCGGCTCGGAACGAATGCTTTGAGAGGAGATTTTTATGCATGTGTGTCTGTGTGTGTGTGTGTGGGTGTGTGTGTCTGTGTGTGTGTGTGTCTGTGTGTGTGTGTGTGTGGGTGTGTGTGTGTGTGTGTCTGTGTGTGTATGTGTCTATGTGTCTGTGTCTATGTGTATGTGTCTATGTGTATGTGTCTATGTGTGTGTGTGTGTGTCTGTGTCTATGTGTGTGTGTCTGTGTGTGTGTGTGTGTGTGTGTCTGTGTGTGTGTGTGTGTCTGTGTCTATGTGTATGTGTCTGTGTGTGTGTGTACTCCTGCTCTGCAGGGTGAGAGATGTCACTGACGGGAAACCCGGTCCGCTTCCTGATTTCAGACACGGAGACCCGGCATCGAGGGCCCGATTCAGAAAAACAAAGCACTTTGGAATCGAGCGTGGCATGGGAAACACTGCAGCGAATTCATACACAGCGGGATCCCTCAATCACAGCAATGTGATAATGACCAGATAATATACTTTCCGTAACGTTGAGGGCTAACATATCGGCTTGGGTACCCCGGGGATAACTCCTTCAAGTTAGAGCTGTGGGATTTTTTTTCTCTTTTACATGCAGCTAAAAGGGCTGAAAAGGAGTTTGTTTTAATGTCTCACCTCAAAGTCAGCACCTCTGACATTGCAGCACTCCCTCAGCGCTGCGCTGCAGCGTCACTCTGGACCTGTTCTGCCATCTAGCTGCTGGGGTAAGAATCGAACCCACAATCGTCTGGCTCGGCGCCAGACTGACCGAGGCACAGAAGGCACACTTAACGATTTGAGGTGTCCACCTCCAGCACCGACCTATCTCCCTGAGGGACATAGGAAAGGAGGGGCTACGCCGTTCAGCCCCTTCCAGCTCTCTCAACTCGATCCCGGCCCATCCGTATACCTCAGCCCGACTCTCACTCACCTGCCTCCCGCAGCCCTTACCCGGTGAAAATCTACCTCCCTGGCCTGTGGCAGAAGCTGGGCCAGGAAACAAAGGAGGTGAGATGGTTTCAATGACCTTCATTGGGATCCGCAAAATACTGCAGATACCGGGATCCGAAATAAAAACAGGAAACGCTGGTAAAACCCAGCAGGTCAGACAGCGTCTGTGGGGGGAGAATAGAGCCAACGTTTCGAGTTTGGGTCATCCAGACTGGAAACGTTGGCTCTAAACTCTCTCCACTGATGCTGTCAGACCTGCTGAGACTTTCCAACATTTCCTGTCCTTGTTTCATTAGCTCCAGATCCCTATTCATGTGGAGTGCTGGACTTTTTGCCTGGTACAGGGTGAGGCTGGGCCCGCTTTAGGGAACTTTCGCGAAGGGATTAAATGAAGGATTGCATGGTGGAGCAAACCTCCGCCGGATGAATGGGCTTTTGGCCTTTCATGCGCCGTGAGTGGGTTTTTCAGCCTGACGGAAAGAGGACCACAGGTGGGTGAAGAGAATGCACCTTCTTTTAGCAACACGCAAAGAGAAAATAACATCGGAACACGTTATCCGTCCTATTTTAGGAATGTTCTAGAAGGCAGAGACACTTGCAGCAGGTGTGTTCATTTGGCTTCTCAATTAGTGCACGATTCAGCCTGATTTGCCTTTCAACGATGTAATTTCCCGAACAATAAGGAGTGAGATAAGACTTATTTTCAAAAATTGAAAAGCTCTTCCTTGTTCACGGCAATTACAAGCGAATTACTGTCCCTCACAGCAGCGTCACGTTAAACTACTCTCCCAGGGTGAGGAACAAATGAAGTTGCCCCCCCCGCCTCAATCCGGAGCCAGGTGTTTCGAGTGGGGGCCTCATTTTTTTATTTTTTGCTCCAGGTTTCAATTTTTAAGGAAAACTTGAGAAATCCAATTCCTGATTTTATTTTTTTGGTTAAGTTGTTTTACGAAATTGTGTGGTGGGTTCCCTCAGCTACTTGGAAGGCCCGTTTCAAAATGGCCGCCCTGACAACACCAATTGCTTTACAAAATTGTGTGGTGGGTTCCTTCAGTTATTTGGAAGGCCCGTTTCAAAATGACTGCCCTGACAACGCCAGGTTGGTTCAATGACCAGTTTGCCCAGACAGGATTTGAACCATAGAATCACTACAGTGCAGAAGGAGGGCCATTCGGCCAATCCAGCCTGCACTGACAACAATCCCATCCTATCCCTGTAACCCCATGTATTTACCCTGCTAATCCCCCTGACACTAAGGAGCAACTGAGCACGGCCAATCCACCTAACCAGCACATCTCTGGACTGTGGGAGGAAACCGGAGCACCCGGAGGAAACCGATGCAGACACAGGGAGAACATGCAAACGCCACACAGTCAGTGACCCGAGGCCGGAATTGAACTCAGGTCCCTGGCGCTGTGAGGCAGCAGTGCAAACCACTGTGCCACCTGAGATTTGGATCCCAAACATCCCCGAGCCTATTTCGGTATTGGAATGCAGTTCCCCTGAACATGGGGGGGTGGGGGGGGACTTTCAGGAAGAGAGAGACATTTACACAGATGCACCTCTGCCATCTTGCTTTGCGAAGCAACTCCATGCTTTGAGCAGAATGAGTGGCTTTGGAAGTGGAGGGGACCGGACTGTTGGCTGGCTGGCCAAGCGGGCGCGCACAGCAAGATTCCACAAACAGCAATGACCAGTTAACCGGCTATGGGTTCCGTTGGGGCATGGGAGGCACATTGGGACGGGGGATTACAATGAGGTTGCTTTGCCCGTTTGGGGCTGGAAGGAACCTTTTTTTGTTTTGGACAGCTAATGTTGTAGACATCAGATCATTCACAAAGGCTGGAGAAAAATTAAGACAGAGAACAAACAGAGACAAACATGGAAGCCAGCATGTACTGCCTAGAAACATTCCGCATTGAAGCAACTATTTTGCCTGTCCATTGTCATATGAAACTTCAGTTGGCCCTCTGAGGAGATCCCTCGCAGGGAAGCCATGACACACTTCCTTGCACTTTCCTCTTTAAAAAATATTTTCTTTTGTGCACGTGTGCCGTAGAACACGACTGTCCATTTCTTTTCCGCCCGGAATTACGTAAAGTATCAACCAAAAAAATAGAGAGAGAGACCTGTCTTCACGAGCCATTGCTTCTTGGGAAACATGGAAGGACCCCCACCATCCCACCCCTCTGGGCCGTCTTCCAGCACTTGCGACGGGTTCCTCCAAAACCAATTCTCTCGGGCGTGGAGGCGGGAGTGGGGAGGAGGAAATGAAAGGTAAAAGGGTGCGTGAGGTCGTCCCTCTGTTCATTTTCTATTTATAATCCACAGGTCCGGCGTCGAGTAGAGAGGATAGAGAAAGCAGGCGTTCCCATGGCGATCGCAGTGGGAGAGTGCAAGTAGAGGCAGCGATACGATTAACGTCTCTCGGTCTGTGTGTGTGTGTGTGTGTGTGTGTGTGTGTGTGTTTTTTTAATAATAAATATTCCTAGCTGTGTGTTTCCACTCAGTTTGAGGTGTAATCTTCCTTCCCGATTTTTATGGTGAGCCCGGGCTCCACTGCCGTGACATAGCCATTGGGAAACTGGACGTTTTGGAAATTGACCGAGTGAAGGGTCTTCTTGGCTGCAAATCCATAGCGTTGGCGGTACAGAACCATGCCCAGGGAGATACACAGCAGCACTATCAAAGCACCTCCGCCGGCCATTATGTAATACCAGTAAATGGGGATGAACTGCGCTGACACAGACTCCACTGTGGGTTCGCTCCCCGCAGGGCGTCCCCCTGCTGGAGAGACACAAAATAGCGCTGGGACTAGTCTCATTGATTGACAAGAGCATGCTAAGCGCACACGGTGCATCATGGGAGCATGCTGTCACCTCCAAGTGGATTCCCCTTGCCCTCCCACCAGTTTTCGCGGTGGAGCCGCCAGAGAGAGGCGTCGGGTAGAGATTCGGAAGTAAGTGTTCCGACTCATCTGCTTTGTGATGGGTCACGTCTGCCCAAGGGGTAAGAATTGCCGCCCCACCAATTTGATCATTCAAAATGGCCGCCCTGGATCCGGCCTTCCTTTTCTTTCCATGAGCGCCGCTGGCTGGGCCAGCACTTATTGCCCACCCCTAGTTGCCCGAGGGCAGTTGAGTCATCCCCATTCCCGTGGCTCTGGAGTCACAAGTAGGCCAGACCAGGTAAGGACGGCAGATTTCCTTCCCTAAAGGGACATTAGTGAACCAGACGGGTTTTTCCGAAAATGGTTTCATGGTCATCAGTAGAATTCAAATTCCACCATGGCGGGATTCGAACCCGGGTCCCCAGAGCATGAGCTGAGTTTCTGGATTAATAGCATTAGCGATAATACCACTGGGCCATAGCCTTGCCATGCTGGGGTCCGTGGCGAGGCAGGGAACCACTCAGAATCCACCCCAATCAAAAAGCAGGAATTGGGGGGGATGAGGGGGAGTGGGGGTGGGGGGGGTGAAGCAGGATTCCATGATGCACCATGGCCTTCACTTCTTTGTAAGTGGACGATTTGACGAAAGACATTATTAAAAATAAAACGGCAACACTTAACAACAGCAAACTACAGGCAGTCCAATCTGGAGATCACTTTACAAGATTAAATTCGCTGCGCGATATATATATACGCCAATCAGTTTGCTCCCAGCATGCTAAGAGAAAGCTAAACTGCTGAAAGTATGCTGTGATGTGCCAAGTGTGCGCGCTCCTCTGAATTTCCTCTCTCCGCCATTTTAGCGGAGGCGTTAGCCCATCTCAAACAAACAGGTTTGGGGCCTCTGGAAAGATAAGCGGGGAGAGAAATTCCAGACCAATGCATCAAGCGTTCATCCCACAGGGTACTTTGTTAGCCTTCAATGTTCTCCTGTCTCCCCTCTCAACTTTGTGATGAGCCATTCTCCAACCACCCGATGCAGACACAGGGCAACCCCAGAACACTGTGACTACCAACTCCAAGAACATTGACCATGGAAATTTGCAACCAATGCTTCAAGGCTCCTGCAGAGTTTTTCTGCAGCTTATTTTATCCACCCCCCTATCCCACTTGTGTCTTTAAGTTTGAAGTTTATTTATTTATTAGTGTCACAAGTAGGCTTACATTAACACCCGCAATGAAGTTACTGTGAAAATCCCCCTAGTCACCACACTCTGGTGCCTGAGGGGGAAATTTAGCATGGCCAATGCACCTAACCAGCACGTCTTTTGGACCATAGGAGGAAACCAGAGCACCCGGAGGAAACCCACACAGACACGGGGAGAACGCGCAGATCATCCTGGCTTTGTTAACACCCATGCAAATTGATTGAATCATGCTGAAGTGGTCACAGTTCGACACGACCCGTCGGCAGAGAGAGCTTGGAAACCAGTGACGGGAGAGGATCACCCCTTGCATTACTGTCACTCGTTTCCTCATAGCTTTTTATTTCTAAGCCCCGGCTTCTCCGAATAATTATCAAGCAGCCCTAATGCCATCAACTCACCTGTCGGTGTGTCACTTGCGTGGATTCCTGGAAAGGCACCGATGGGCTCTGCAAATAAAATAAACCGACTGTTAGCTCCCTGAGTTCACGGGGCAACACTTCACTCGTCCGTAACCACAGCGGCAGCGATAACCGGCATCGACACGGCATCTTTACAGTGGCAGGGGTGTGATGAGTTGCTTCCCAGGAGGATCGGGCGCTGTGTCAATTAGGAGATGTTAGGTCATCTCGGTTAACGAGGTAAATTTTAGGGAGCCACATACGCTTGGACAGATAATCCGCTGGCATCTTTGCCTAACCCCACCCACCTCCCCCCCTCCCCACCGCACTGTAGCACTGAGAGAGTGCCGCACTGTCAGAGGGGTAGCGCTGAAGGACAGCTCACTGCCATCTTTCAGTTAAACATAGAAACATAGATAATAGGTGCTGGAGTAGGCCATTCGGCCCTCCCAGCCTGTACCACCATTCAATATGATCATGGCTGATCATGCACTTTCAGTATCCCACTCCCACTTTCTGTCCACACCCCTTGATCTCTTTAGCCACAAGGGCCATGCCCAGCTCCCTCTTGAACATATCTAACGAACCGGCCCCAACAGCTTTCTGTGGTAGAGAATTCCACAGGTTCACAGCTCTCTGAGTGAAGAAGTTCTTCCTCATCTCAGTCCTGAATGGCTTACCCCTTATTCTTAGTCCAACATTCCGGTGTCCACCCATCCCTCCCAAAACCCACTCCATCCCAGTTCACTATATACAAACCTCACTCCATCCCAGTTCACTGTATCCAAACCCCACTCCATCCCAGTTCACTGTATCCAAACCCCACTCCATCCCAGTTCACTGTATCCTAGTTCTGGACTTCCCCAATATCAGGAACATTCTCCCCGCAACTAGCCTGTCGAGGTCTTGTCTGCCTTCTCAGGTGGATGTCAAGGGAGCGTGCAGAATTATTTGAGAAGGGAACAGGCTAACTATCGCCGGCTTCCTGGCCAACATTCATCCCTCAATCGACATCGCTGAAAAAGACTGGACGTTGTTCTGTGTGGGAGCTTGCTGTGCATTAAAGGGCTGCTGTGTTAACCAACAATACAGCAATGGCTCGACTTTAAAATGGGCTCTAAGGGACTTGGAGGGTGTTCTGAGGGCACTCTTTCATCAGTGTGAGGTTCCCGCTCTATGGCACCTCAATCCATTCTCTGGCCTGCATTCATGTGGTCAATGAGGTCAGCTGGTGTCCAACATTCCGGTGTCCACCCATCCCTCACAAAACCCACTCCATCCCAGTTCACTATATACAAACCTCACTCCATCCCAGTTCACTGTATCCAAACCCCACTCCATCCCAGTTCACTGTATCCAAACCCCACTCCATCCCAGTTCACTGTATCCAAACCCCACTCCATCCCAGGTCACTATATACAAACCTCACTCCATCCCAGTTCACTGCATCCAAACCCCACTCCATCCCAGTTCGCTGTATCCAAACCCCACTCCATCCCAGTTCACTGTATCCAAACCCCACTCCATCTCGGTTCACTATATCCAAACCCCACTCCATCCCAGTTCAGTATATCCAAACACCACTCCATCCCAATTCACTGTATCCAAACCCCACACCATCCCAGTTCGCTGTATCCAAACCCCACTCCATCTCAGTTCACTATATACAAACCCCACTCCATCCCAGTTCACTATATACAAACCCCACTCCATCCCAGTTCACTGTATCCAAACCCCACTCCATCCCAGTTCACTGTATCCAAACCCTACACCATCCCAGTTCACTATATACAAACCCCCACTCCATCCCAGTTCACTGTATCCAAACCCCACTCCATCCCAGTTCACTGTATCCAAACATACTCCATCCCAGTTCACTTTCTCCTAACACCACTCCATCTCAGTTCACTATATACAAACGCCATCACATCACAGTTCACTATATCCAAACTCCACTCCAACCCAGTTCATTATACCCAAACACCACTCCATCCCAATTCACTGTATCCAAACCCCACTCCATCCCAGTTCACTGTATCCAAACCCTACACCATCCCAGTTCACTATATACAAACCCCCACTCCATCCCAGTTCACTGTATCCAAACCCCACTCCATCCCAGTTCACTGTATCCAAACATACTCCATCCCAGTTCACTTTCTCCTAACACCACTCCATCTCAGTTCACTATATACAAACGCCATCACATCACAGTTCACTATATCCAAACACCACTCCATCCCAATTCACTGTATCCAAACCCCACTCCATCCCAATTCATGGGATCCAAACATACTCCATCCCAGTTCATTATATACAAACCCCACTCCATCCCAGTTCACTGTATACAAACCCCACTCCATCCCACTTCACAGTATGCAAACACCACTCCATCCCCGTTCACTATATCTAAACACCACTCCATCCCAGTTCACTGTATCCAAACACCGCTCCATCCCAGTTCACTGTATACAAACCCCACTCCATCCCAGTTCACTGTTTCCTAACACCGCTCCATCCCAGTTCACTATATCTAAACACCACTCCATCCCAGTTCACTGTATACAAACTCCACTCCATCCAAATTCACTGAATTCAACCCCATTCCATCCCAGTTCACTGTATCCAAACACCACTCCATCCCAGTTCACTATATACAAACACCACTCCATCCCGCTTCATTGTATCCAAACGCCACTCCATCCCAGTTCACTATACGCAAATACCACTCCATCCCAGTTCACTGTATCCAAACACTGCTCCATCCCAGTTCACTGTATCCAAACCCCACTCCATCTCAGTTCACTGTATCCCAACACCACTCTATCCCAGTTCACTATATACAAACAGCATTCCATCCCAGCTCACTACATCCAAACACCACTCCATCCCAGTTCACTGCATCCAAACACCACTCCATCCCAGCTCACTATATCCAAACACCAGTCCATCCCAGCTCACTGCATCCAAACATCACTCCATCCCAGTTCAAAATATGCAAGCACTACTCCATCCCAGTACACTGTATCCAAACTCCACACCATCCCAGTTCACCATATCCAAACACCACACCATCCCAGTTCACAGTACGCAAACACCGCTCCATCCCAGTTCACTGTATCCCAACACCACTCTATCCCAGTTCACTATATACAAACAGCACTCCATTCCAGCTCACTATATCCAAACACCACTCCATCCCAGTTCACTGCATCCAAACACCACTCCATCCCAGCTCACTATATCCAAACACCACTCCATCCCAGCTCACTGCATCCAATCATCACTCCATCCCAGTCCAAAATATGCAAGCACTACTCCATCCCAATACACTGTATCCAAACCCCACTCCATCCCAGTTCACCATATCTAAACACCACACCATCCCAGTTCACAGCACGCAAACACCGCTCCATCCCACTTCACTGTATCCCAACACCACTCTATCTCAGTTCACTATATACAAACCCCACTCCATCCCAGTTCACTGTATCCAAACACCACTCCATCCCAGTTCACTGTATACAAACACCACCCCATCCCAGTTCACAGCATCCCAACTCCACTCCATCCCAGTTCACTATATCCAAACTCCACTCCATCCCGATTCACTGTATCCAAACGTACTCCATCCCAGTTCACTATATACAAACCCCACCACATCCCAGTTCACTACATACAAACACCACCAAATCCCAGTTCACTATATCCAAACACCGCTCCATCCCAGTTCACTGAATTCAAATACCACTCCATCCCAGTTCACGGTATCCAAACACCGTTCCATCCCAGTTCACGGTATCTAAACACCACTCCATCCCAGTTCACTATATTCAAACACCACTCCATCCCAGTTCGCTATATACAAACACCACTCTATCCCAGTTCGCTATATACAAACACCACTCCTTCCCAGTTCACTATACGCAAATACCACTCCAGCCCAGTTCACTATATACAAACACCACTCCATCCCAGTTCACTATACCCAAACATCACTCCATCCCAGTTCACTATGTACAACCACCGCTCCATCCCAGTTCACTGTATCCAAACACCACTCCATCCCAGTTCACTGTATCCAAACACCACTCCATCACAGTTCACTGTATACAAACACCACTTCATCCCAGTTCACTCTACGCAAACACCACTCCATCCCAGTTCACAGTATACAAATACCACTCCATCCCAGTACACTGTACGCAAACACCACTCCATCCCAGTTCACTGTACGCAAACACCACTCCATCCCAGTTCACTATATCCAAACACCACTCCATCCCAGTTCACTATGTACAACCACCGTTCCATCCCAGTTCCCTGTATCCAAACACCACTCCATCCCAGTTCACTGTACGCAAACACCACTCCATCCCAGTTCATAGTATACAAACACCACTCCATCCCAGTATACTGTAAGCAAACACCACTCCATCCCAGTTCACTGTACGCAAACACCACTCCATCCCAGTTCACTGTACGCAAACACCACTCCATCCCAGTTCACTGTATCCAAACACCACTCCATCCCAGTTCACTGTACGTAAACACCACTCCATCCCAGTTCACTGTACGCAAACACCACTCCATCCCAGTTCACAGTATACAAACACCACTCCATCCCAGTTCACTGTACGCAAACACCACTCCATCCATATTCAGGATATACAAACACCACTCCATTCCCAGTTCAGGATATGCAAACACCACTCCATTCTAGCTCACTGTATCCAAACCCCACTCCATCCCAGTTCACTGTATCCAAATACCGTTCCATCCCAGTTCACTATATGCAAACACCACTCCATCCCCAGTTCAGTATTTACAAGCCCCACTCCACCCCAGTTCACTGTACGCAAACCCCACTTCATCCCAGTTCACTGTACGCAAACACCACTCCATCCCAGTACACTGTATACAAACCCCACTCCATCCCAGTTCACTGTACGCAAACACCACTCCATCCCAGTACACTGTATACAAACCCCACTCCATCCCAGTTCACTGTAGGCAAACACCACTCCATCCCAGTACACTGTATACAAACCCCACTCCATCCCAGTTCACTGTATCCAAACACCACTCCATCCCATTTCACTGTACGCATACACCACGCCATCCCAGTTCACTGCACGCAAACACCATTCCATCCCAGTTCACTGTACGCAAACACCACGCCATCCCAGTTCACTATATGCAAACACCACTCCATCCCAGTTCACTGTATACAAACACCACTCCATCCCAGTTCACTGTACGCAAGCACCACTCCATCCCAGTTCACTGCATACAAACACCACTCCATCCCAGTTCACTATATACAAACACCACTCCATCCCAGTTCACTCTACACAAACACCACTCCATCCCAGTTCACTATATACAAACACCACTCCATCCCAGTTCACTCTACACAAACACCACTCCATCCCAGTTCACTATATACAAACACCACTCCATCCCAGTTCACTATATACAAACACCACTCCATCCCAGTTCACCACTCATCTCCATTTCCAGAGCATGGAGATGAGAGCAAAAGGTGACTGACTCGGTGAGACGACTGCACATTTTATCACCTGATGCACAGCTCCTGGGAATGACCTCAGAAGTATCTTACCTTGGAGACCATAAGGTACAGGAGCAGAATTAGGCCATTCGGCCCATCAAGCCTGCTCCGCCATTCAACCAAGGCTGATAAGTTTCTCAACTCCATTCTCCCACCTTTTCCCTGTAACGTTTGATCCCCTTACCAATCAAGAATCTATCTGTCTCTGTCTTAAAGACACTCAATGACCCGGCCTCCACAGCCTTCTGCGGCAATGAATTCAATAGATTCACCACCCTCTGGCTGACGAAATTCCTCCTCATCTCAGTCCCTTTACTCTGAGGCCGTGCCCTCGGATCCGAGTCTCTCTGACTAATGGGAACATCTTCCCCATGTCCACTCTAACCAGGTTTTCCAGTATTCTGTAACTTTCAATGAGATCCCTCCCTCATCCTCATGAGATACGGATCGGGACCGTAGAGAAGCAAGTGTTAACCCTAACCCGGGCATTGTTGAGTAGCGGGATTCCCGGTGAGTCAGACCTCATTCTCTTAGAACCTTGTAAACTCTTTTTTCTGCTTCTCTTTAACTGCACTTCACATGTCGCTATCTGTTGGCGGGAAATGTTCTGCAGAAACAAGTCCCTGGTGACATAGAAAAATGGAAGATAGGAGCAGGAGGAGGCCATTCGGCCCTTCGAGGCTGCTTCACCATTCATCACGATCATGGCTGATCGTCCAACTCAATAGCCTAATCCTGCTTTCTCCCCATAACCTTTGATCCCAATAGAAACATAGCAATCCCAATAGGAACATAGCAATCCCAATAGGAACATAGCAATCCCAATAGGAACATAGCAATCCCAATGGAAACATAGACAGCGGGAGCGTGGTACTTACGTATACATTGGTCAAGTGACACGTGTGATGCAATGGCAACATTATCGATTGCAAGGTCCCCACCAGCACCAGTTTCCATGATGCCTTCAATGATGACCTGGGAACAGGGGGATCAACAGGAAAATGGTAGGTCAGAGAAAGATGGCATTCACCGCTACAGCAGAAAGGAGTTGCTGACGCTCTGTAGCTGCAACGTAAGGAAGGGGGAGTGGGGGAGGGCAGGGGGGCATGTTACCTGATAGTCAACATTGTATCCCGGGAGGATGATCTTCCCTTCTTTCCACTTGTCCCCCTGATCTCCTCTCAGTGACCACAGCGTCACATTGTTTGTCCTCTTCCTCAACAGCACCCGTAGGGTGCCAACATTGGCACCACGCATCTGGTACCAGAACACCATGCACCGGTGGCTGTTGATGGGTGGCACCAGGGGGCTAAGCAGTCTGGCTCGCTGCCCTTCAACCATCTTCGCAGCTTCAATGTGCAGGTAATTCCACTTGTCTATAAAAGGAGAAACATAAAGTGTTCCTGAGATGGAGGCTCTGTGGTCCAAGCAGTGTCATTGCCCCCTTTGCCCCTGTACACCACCTGAAGTATAAAGGAACCACCGAGTCCCTACAGTGCAGAAAGAGGTCATTCGGCCCATCGAGTATGCACCGACTCCATGAAAGCGCATCTTACCCAGGGCCTCCCCTCTGCCCTATCTTTGTAACCCTGCGGGTTTATCCCACTAATCCCCCTGGCCGACACATCTTTGGGCACAAAGGGCGGGGCTTTCTAGACACATTTGTCCCTAAACTGGAAAATCCCAACCAAGGTCAACGGAACTTTCCATGGTCTGCCCCTCGCCCGATACAATTCCCATGGTGGGCAGAACAGGAAAATTCGCCCCAAGACACAATTTAGCCAAGGCCAATCCACCCAACCTGCACATCTTTGGACACTAAGGGACAATTTAGTATGGCCAATCTACCTAACCTGCACATCTTTGGACACTAAGGGGCAATTTAGTATGGCCAATCCACCAAACCTGCACATCTTGGGATACTAAGTGACAATTTAGCATGGCCAATCCCCCTAACCTACACATCTTTGGAGTGTGGGAGGAAACCGGAGCACCTGGAGGAAACCCACGCAGACACGGGGAGAACGTGCAAACTCCACAGTCACCCAAGGCCAGAATCGAACCCAGGTCCCTGGCGCTGTGAGGCAGCAGCGCTAACCACTGTGACACAGTGCCACGCAGCCGAGGATAAAATATGCCAAATGAGGTGAATAGTGTATTTGTTGGGTTGACAACTCCAGTTGGACGCATTTCTGGAGGTTCCATCACACGGCTGGCCTGCCTCTGTAAGACCCTGCCCTTCCACTCCTGCCATTGCTCACCCAACACATGACCTCATGACCTTCCCAGCCAATCGGAATGCGAATAGTCTCTGACATGCCCAATTGGACACTTTCTGACTGTCAGTCAAAGAACCTTCTCCCACCTTTGCTTTGGCTCCAATGAGTAAAGCATTTGAAAGAAAAAACTTTTCAAAATCGGACAATTTTTTATCGTGCCTAAGGTTTCTCTCCTAAACTGTTGAGAGCAGTGTCTTGAGGATTCATCTTTAACTCCTGAGGAAGCCAGAGCAATCCTCGATGGTTAACAACACTATTTGTACATCCTACTTTTCAAGTGTTACTGTTTTAGTTTCTTTCTCTCCTGGGATTGAGAGGAGTTACTCCTGTACTCAATTTCATTATCTCACATGCCTCGAGCCATCAACAGATATGTAACAACAGGCCCAGGAGGAATTGGGTGTCCGATTTTCCATCCCTCTTCTCTGTCCCTCCGCAGAGATGCCTGACCTTTCTTTGACAGCCTTCCCCTGATGACCCACTCTTAAGATATTGCCTCAGACATTGACACCTCCTGGGATAACTCCATCCCCATACTGACTCGTAAAGGCGGAGTAACATTCTGACATTCCATTTGCTTCCGGTCTCAGACTCAGCAAAACTTATATGTTTTTTATATTTGCTCATGGAGGTGGGCATCGCTGGTTAGGCCGAGCATTTATCCCTCATTGCCCCTTGAGAAGGTGGTGGTGAGCTGCCTTCTTGAATGACTGCACTCCATGTGGTGTAGGTACTATTAGGGAGGGAGTTCCAGGATTTTGACCCCAGTGACAGTGAAGGATATATCTCCAAGTCAGGATGGTGTGGGGCTCGGAGGAGAATTTGCATATGATAGTGTTCCCATGCATCTGCTGCCCTTGTCCTTCTAGATGGCGGCAGTCGTGGGTTTGGAAGGTGCTGTCTAAGGAGTCTTGGTGAGTTCCTGCAGTGCCTATAAAGAGGAGCGGCTTTGTCCGGGATGGTGTCGAGCTTCTTGAGTGTTGTTGGAGCTACACTCATCCGGACAAGTGCAGAGTCCACCGTGACACTCCTGAATTGTGCTTTGCCGATGATGGATAGGCTTTGGGAAGTCAGGAGGTGAGTTACTTGCTGTAGGACTCCTAGCCTCTAACCCTGCTCTTATAGCCACAATTTGGCCATGCTATATGGCCTCTTAGTGTCAAGGGGATGAGCAGAGTAAATACGTGGGGTTACGGGGATAGGGCCTGGGTGGGATTGTTGTCAGCGCAGGCTCGATGGGCTGAATGGCCTCCTTCTGCACTGTAGTATTTATATGGCTAGTCCAGTGCAGTTTCTGATCAATGGTAACCCCCAGGATGGTGATAATGGGTGATTTGGTGATGGTAATGCCATTGAATGTCAAGGGGCGCGCTTTACTTTGTAGATCATCCCACAGCGCAGCACAAGTGAATAATCAAACAGTGTTTGACACTGACCAGAGGGGAGGGCCTGGGCGGGATTCTCTGCCAGAGACTCGGTGCAGACTTGATGGGCCGAATGACCTCCTTCTGCACTGTAGGGATTCTCTGGAGCCACAGAAGGAGGGCAGGTGACCTCAAGCTTGCCCAAAGAGGTAAGTTTTAAGGAGTGCCTTTAAGGAGGAGGGAGCAGGAGAGAGACGGAAAGGGAGGGATTTCCAGGGTTTTGCACCCAACCAGCTGACAACAAACATTAGAGTCCAGAACTGGAACATGACAAAGATCTGGGAGCTTACACTGATCGTGAGGAGTGAGTCCAATGGGGTTTTGAAAACATATCTCAGCCCTGTGTGGTGGAGACATGGGAGGGAGGAACTTTAAAACTGATCTCATATTCCCCTGGGCTTGGGAGGAGCAATATTCAGACGGACTTCCTGCTCCTGTTCTCTTTCCAATGATCTTCACTGAAAGTCAAACAAGAGCAGGTTTGAACTCAGCTATCGCGACCTCCACCCCCCCCCCCCCCCGCCCCTTTCCCGGTTGCACTCCCAAACTTTTGCATAATTGTCAACCATCATTCATTGCAAGACGTCACCCAAGGCGAGGTCAGAGGGCACCAGTTGAACTGTTGTCCACCATGAACATGAAGCAATAACCAGAATCCAATCAAAAGTTCTCCATAGAGGTGAAAGAATGAAGATCTGGGTGGTGATTGCCACCGCCTCAATTTAACGCTGACTTACCTGCGTTGTGGCCTTGGTTTGGTCCAAGATCTTCAGAGCTGCCAGAGTGGACCATCCACCTGGATGTGGCTGATAGGTCATGTGTCCATCCACAGAGCTCACTGCCTCGTGAGTCCCCAAAACTGCAGTTGAAGCCTTCGATGGTGGGGTGGATTTCTGTGTGGCCAGAAATACATCTCCGATCAGGAAACATCTTCATTTATTCATTCATTTCTTTCCCCTCTCCTCTTACAGATTCCATCCCTTCCCTCAAAACTTCCTGCTGGCAAGTGTTTAGTGTTTATTTTTTATTACTGTCACAAGCAAACTTACATTAACACTGCAATGAAGTTACTGTGAGAATCCTCTAGTCACCACACTCCGGCGCCTGCTCGGGTACACTGAGGGAGAATTTAGCACGGCCAATCCACCTAACCAGCACGTCTTTCGGATTGTGGGAGGAAACCGGAGCACCCGAGGAAACCCGAGGAAACCCACACAGACATGGGGAGAACGTACAGACTCCACAGTCAGTCACCCACGGCCAGAATTGAATCTGAGTCTCTGGCGCTGTGAGGCAACAGTGCTAACCACTGTGCCACCTCGATGTCTCACCAGCATGGTGGCACAGTGGTTAGCACTGTTGTCTCACTGCACCAGAGACTCAGATTCAATTCTGGCCGTGGGTGACTGACTGTGCGGAGTCTGCACGTTCTCCCCATGTCTGCGTGGGTTTCCTCCGGGTGCTTTGGTTTCCTCCCACAGTCGAAAGGTGTGCAGGTTAGGTTGATTGGCCATGCTAAATTGATCCTCATTGTATTAGCCATAGTAAATGTGCGGGGTTACAGGGATAGGGCCTGGGACGGTGGTGGGCCTAGATAAGATGCTCTATCGGAGAGTTGGTGCAGACTCAATGAGTTGAATAGCCTCCTTCTGCACTGCAGGGATACTATGGTTCTAAACCATGGAGGGCTGAATGGCCTGTTTCTGTGCTGGGCATTCCATGTACCTCTATGTAATGTTAGTGTTGTGTAATTGGAATACTTTTCCCATTCTGTGCATCTGGGCTTGGATTTTCACTGAGTGAACTTTTGAAAATAGTGGGTGGGGCTTGGATGTGGAAGTCCCGCCCCCAGGGGAAAGGGCAGGGTGTGACTCACTCAGCTGGGAATCCTGAACTCAGCTGGGCCATTTTGAACTTAGTGCTGATTCAAACACACCTTCCACTTTGGCTGGTCATGTACCTTCACTGCAGTGTAGGTGTCACAAACTGATGGAATAGACATCAATGCTGCTGAACAGTGGATGAGGTCTGTAAACTTGTCAACCATCATTCATTGCAAGACATCAACCAAGGTGAGGTCAGAGGGAACCAAAGAGCTTCTATAAATACCTAAAGGGCAAAAGAGTAACAAGGGAGAGAGTAGGGCCTCTTAAGGATCAACAAGGTCGCCTATGTGTGGATCCACAAGAGATGGGTGAGATCCTAAATGAATATTTCTCATCAGTATTTACTGTTGAGAAAAACATGGATGTTAGAGAACTTGGGGAAATAAATAGTGATGTCTTGAGGAGTGTACATATAACAGAGAAGGAGGTGCTGGAAGTCTTAAAGTGCATCAAGGTAGATAAATCCCCGGGACCTGATGAAGTGTATCCCAGGACACTGTGGGAGGCTAGGGAGGAAATTGCGGGTCCCCAGCAGAGATATTTGCATCATTGATAGTCACAGGTGAGGTGCCTGAAGATTGGAGGGTGGCAAATGTTGTGCCTTTGTTTAAAAAGGACTGCAGGGATAAACCTGGGAACTACAGGCCGGTGAGCCTCACATCTGTGGTGGGTAAGTTGTTGGAAGGTATTTTGAGAGACAGGATCTACAGACATTTAGAGACGCAAGGACTGATTAGGGACAGTCAGCATGGCTTTGTGATTGGAAAATCATATCTCACAAATTTGATTGAGTTTTGTGAAGGGGTAACCAAGAAGGTAGATGAGGGCAGTGCAGTTGATATTGTCAACGTGGACTTTAGCAAGGCCTTTGACAAGGTACCGCATGGTAGATTGTTGCATAAGGTTAAATCTCACGCCATCCAGGATAAGGTAGCTAAATGGATACAAAATTGGCTTGATGACAGAAGCCAGAGGGTGGTCGTAGAGGGTTGTTTGTGACCAGCGGTATGCCTCACGGATCAGTGCTGGGTCCACTGTTATTTGTCATTTATACTAATGATTTGGATGAGAATATAGGAGGCATGGTTAGTAAGTTTGCAGATGACACCAAGATTGTTGGCATAGTGGGTAGTGAAGAAGAGTATCTTGGATTGCAATGAGATCTTGATCAATTGGCCAGTGGGCTGACGAATGGCAGATGGAGTTTAATTTAGATAAATGCGAGATGATGCATTTTGGTAGATTGAACCAGGGTAGGACTTACTCAGTTAATGATAGGGCGTTGGGGAGAGGTACAGAACAAAGAGATCTAGGGGTACATGTTCATAGCTCCTTGAAAGTGGAGTCACAGGTGGACAGAGTGGTGAAGAAGGCATTTGGCATGCTTGGTTTCATCGGTCAGAACATTGAATACAGGAGTTGGGACGTTTTGTTGAAGTTGTACAAGACATTGGTAAGGCCACACGTGGAATACTGTGTACAGTTCTGGTCACCCTATTATAGAACTATTAAACTAGAAAGAGTGCAGAAAAGATTCACTAGGATGCTACCGGGACTTGATGGTTCGAGATAGTAGAGGCGGGTACAATTTTATCTTTTAAAAAGCATTTAATAGTTACATGGGTACGATGGGTATAGAGGGATATGGGCCAAATGCGGGCAATTGGGAATAGTTTAGGGGTTTTAAAAAAAAGGGCGGCATGGACAAGTTGGGCCGAAGGGCCTGTTTCCATGCTGTAAACCTTTATGACTCTATGACTTATAAGGAGAGGCTGGATATACTGGGACTTTTTTCTCTGGAGCGTAGAAGGCTGAGGGGTGATCTTATAGAGGTCTATAAAATAATGAGAGGCACAGATCAGCTAGATAGTCAATATCTTTTCCCAAAGATATCTTTTCCTAAAACTAGAGGGCATAGGTTTAAGGTGAGAGGGGAGAGATACAAAAGTGTCCAGGGGGGCAATTTTTTTCATACAGAGGGTGGTGGGTGTCTGGAACAAGCTGCCAGAGGCAGTAGTAGAGGTGGGTACAATTTTGTCTTTTAAAAAGCATTTAGACAGTTACATGGATAAGATGGGTATAGAAGGATATGGGCCAAATGTGGGCAATTGGGACTAGCTTCAGGGTTTAAAAAGGACGGCATGGACAAGTTGGGCCAAAGGGCCTGTTTCCATGCTGTAAACCTCTATGACTCTAACTGTCAGGATGTGAATTTTTATTACATGCTCCACTCTTAAACACAAAAAACATTGACTGAAACTGTCAACGAGGGTTAAAAAAAAACCTCTGTTGGACTGGTTTGACTTGACCATCTGGAATAGGTTAGAAAAAAATATTACCATCAGGCCATGCAGTTTCAAAGGAGCTCTCGGTTAACACTTCCACAAGGGCTATTATGGTCTCATTATGAATGCTTGGCTGGGTTTCAAAAGCTACAATTATCTTAGCAGTGAGCTCACAGTTTGGCTGACTAAAGAATCTATTGAAGAATTAGCTCTCTTTGATGCGGGGTCTGAATAGATGTGTGTTTGTTTTTTTTATATAAAGGATTGACCACTTCAGGAGATTTAAAAGCACTGAATGGGTTTGACAAGTGTGAGTTTTATCAAGTGTGTAGGAGTGAGAGCTGTGTTAGTTGCTAGAATCTTTTTTTATCTCCCCTTGACTCCCGTGGTCTGCCCTTCGTGGATACTGGCTATGGAGGTGGCATGGGAGTATGCTGGGGCATTGGGAATGTTGGGGGGGGGGGCATGGGTTGGCTTGGGGGCTGGTTTGGGGCTGGGGAGAGGAGGGTGGTTGGTGAAGGTTAGAGGCCTCAGGGCTTCTAAAATAACGTGGACAAAGTCCCAGAAAACTGAGTCGGGCATTCGAAGTAGCCCACCTCAGCAAGTGCCCGCCCCCATGGCTGCCTTGGATTTGCTGCTAAGTACAGTGGGCAATGGCTTGGTCTCACCCTCAACTCACTGGAGTGAGAATTGGGTCGAATTGGGTCCCTTTAAACTGAGGTGATTCTCCTGACTCAAGCTACCTGTCTCGGTCCCCATGTGTCTGTTTGAAAGCACTCCCAGCAGCCAACTGTGGAGTAAGAGCTCCCTGCATTCCAATCCAACAATGCAACTTCGCCCAGAGAAACCACCAGCTGCCATCTTGGTGGTTTCTCTGGAGATAGAGCACCAGAATCAAGTTGGCTCCATCCTGCGGGAAGCCTGGCTCTCTCAGGCTGGGATTGTAATGCCCAAGGTGACAATTAGCCAACTTGCAAACAAGATCTCGAAACACCAAACATCACATCGACAATAACCGTCCTCTCCCCCGTCAATTAGCTTCTTGTGGTTTTACGATTAATTCCTCAGTAAAACAGAAAGAGTTAACTTTCTGCTTCGTCTCCTTTTGTCTATTTGGCAAGTGTCTTATGATTGGAATCTTCTAAGTGGCGAGTCTTCCCATTACATCGGAATTGAAATGTTTATTTATTAGTCACAAGTAAGGCTTACATTAACACTGCAATGAAGTTACTGTGAAATTCCCCTAGTCGCCACACTCCGGCGCCTGTTCAGGAACAGCGAACCAGCATATCTTTCGGACTGTGGAAGGAAACCGGCACATCTGGAGGAAACCCACGCAGACATGGGGAGAACGTGCAGACTCCACACAGACAGTGACCCAAGCCGGGAATCGAACCCAGGTCCCTGGCGCTGTGAGGCAGCAGTGCTAACCCACTGTGCCACCGTGCCGCCCATAGAGCAGGAGTAGGTAAATTCAGCCCTTCGAGCCTGCTCCGCCATTCAATCAGATCATGGCCGATCTCTCCCTGGTCTCAAATCCACCTCCCCACCTGTGCCCCATATCCCCTTATTCCTTTTTTAAACCAGAAATATATCTCCCTCCTTCTTGACTCCACTGCGTTATGGGGCAGCGAATTCACCATCCACTGCAAGAAGTCGTCGTTTTAAATGTAACCACTGATAACATTGGATCTGTTGTAGTGTGACCAATAGTAACAAGCTGTAAGGGTCAGCTGACCCAGTAAACTATGTAACCAATGAAAAAAATGATGCGATGATCAGCTGACCAAGAACCTGTTGGGGATTATTGAGCCCTTGGAAGGGCCCAGGGTGAGACCTCAAGTGTTGGGAGTAATGAAGTCTCTTTATTAAACCTTTTTCTTTGATTTATAAGTTGGAGTAAGTTTTGTTTTATTTTATTGTCTACACCTGAAGAGTTCCTTCTGGAGGATCAACAGTTGTTCCTCCTCAGCTCAGTTTTAAATCTATCACCTCTCAACCTATACCCGTGACTTCTTGTTCTAGATTGCCCCACAAGGGGGAACTACGTTTGTTCTATCAAGTCCCTTTTAAATTTTTAATATACCTCGATCAGATCCCCTCTCATCCTTCCAAACTCCAGCAAGCACAAGCGCAAACTGTTTAATCTCTCCTCATACGTCAACCCTTTCATCCCCGGAATCAATCCAGTGAACCTCCTCTGAACTGCCTCCAATGCCACCGCATCCTTCCTCAACTAACGAGACCAAAACTGGCCCCAATTAAGCACCAGGATTTGTAAGGAGACACTTTGAAAAGGAAACATAATCCCTCAGCGACTGAAGCTACCCCTCGAGAAGAGATCAGGTGGAATTTATTTTTCCCAAGCATCCGTTCAGTTGACCCAGGCTTTTCTCAATAGCGACCGCGTACCTTTTTATGTTGGCAAAATAATTTAATCTTTAACGTTTGACTTCGATGTGATCAAACAGTTATGAATATATCCTTGCGTACAAGTCTGGCTAAAATAAACAGGGCGTATCAGTCATTTGTATAAGAGGGGAGGTTAAAAGAGAGAGAGGGGGAAAATAATCAGCAGTAAAAGGGTGTGAGGTGAGGGGGGGAGGGGGACAAGAAAGGTGTGAAATAGAATGTGAGGGGTAATACTCACGGATTGTGAGAGAGAGAAACCGTGACAAAGCCCAATGCCTGCTGCTGTCACCATGGCAACAGGGACAGGAAAGGCAAATATAGAGGTACAGGGATGCTGAGACATATTAATCCTGGGCTGGGGCTTCACTTAGTCAGCGGCAAGATGAGGGGGTGGGAGCTAGAACGGAGGAAAATCAAATGCCTCAAGGGACTCGAGCCAACAGATTGTCTCTTGGCACCAGCTCCGGACAGCTCCGGTTCTCATCTCACCGTCCCCTGAGCAAACCTTCTGCCACAGAAACAACCCCCTGCCATGGTTAACTCATGATCCAACAATCTCCTACTTGTCAAGTTGGGGGGAGTGGAGGGGGGAGGTGTTGGAAAGGTTAATAAAGTCCTCCATCCCCCGCCACTGGCTAATAATCCAGAGAAGCACAGGCCCAATAATCCAGCAAAGCCAGCTATCACCGGGTCAATATTCGGCACATCTAGGATAATATTGGATGAATAATATGACCAATCTAGAAAAGTAATAGGTTAGAAATCTAGAGAAACCCGACCTGTTGAAGGCCTTCACTTACTCATTTTGTTCCCCAGATCCCTTTAACCCCTTTTATTATTAGAAATATATCTATCTCCTTCTTAAAATCATTCAACGATTTCAGACTCCACCGTGCTATGGGGCAGCGAGTTCCATAAATTCACTGCCCTTCCCCTCTCCCATGGGGCGGGGTGTTGAGGGAGGGAGGGGTGTTTCTGTGGCAGAATGTTTGTTCAGGAAGATGGTGAGATGCACACTTGCTCCTCTCAGCCCCCAAGCAGTGCTGGAAAAGTGATTCCCTGCAACAATCAGACCCCCCCCCCCCCCCCATCCCATATTAGAGATGAAAGAGGGGGGGGCAGTGGTGAGGGGGATTGGTGTTGGATATGCGGGCAATGCCTTCACTCTCTGGGAAGTCGGCCTAATTAAGAAGAGGATAATGGAGTCACTCATGGCCTCACTCACATACTCTGGGTGAGTTTGTTGGTAATTGTGGACTCCAGAATGGGAGCTAAATATATAACACTTGGCAGCTGATGCACTCAGTTACTCATTTCGCTTGAACAGTTTTCTAGGTCTCACTACTTACGAGTGCACTTTGTGTCTTACATTGAGGAACTCCAGAGCTGTGTTTATTTGGACCTGGCAACCGGTTATTGAGATTTATCGGTTTATTGGTCAGAATTCACAAGCCTAGTTTTTATTGATTTGATTGAAACCGGCTGTTCTGGTTAGCTGCCAAAGGCCATCAATTGAGGCCTAGATGCCAGTAGACTTGGCGTGAGAGCACTCAACTCATTCAGGATGGAAATGGAAATGTCCGTGTTTGGGTCAGTGATTCCATCCACATCCATTTGGAGTCAGT
The DNA here is from genome assembly GCF_964213995.1 of Mustelus asterias. Classification (NCBI taxonomy): domain Eukaryota; kingdom Metazoa; phylum Chordata; class Chondrichthyes; order Carcharhiniformes; family Triakidae; genus Mustelus; species Mustelus asterias. The sequence goes on from NC_135814.1 coordinate 96,489,478, forward strand.
GCACTCGGGACTTCTCTCCCATTGGTTTAATTATTCAAGAGGGTTTCTCGAGATTTCTAACCTATTACTTTTATAGATTGGTCATATTATTCATCCAATATTATTCCAGATAGGTTGGATACTGACCCAGTGACTATCTGTCTTTGCTGGGCTACTGGGCCAGTGTTTCCCTAGATTATTGGCCAGTGTTCCCCTGGACTATTGGCCAGTGTTTCCCTGGATTATTGGCCAGTGTTCCCCTGGATTATTGGCCAGTGTTCCCCTGGATTATTGGCCAGTGTTTCCCTGGATTATTGGCCAGTGTGTCCCTAGATTATTGGCCAGTGTGTCCCTAGATTATTGGCCAGTGTGTCCCTAGATTATTGGCCAGTGTTTCCCTAGATTATTGGCCAGTGTTTCCCTAGATTATTGGCCAGTGTTTCCCTGGATTATTGGCCAGTGTGTCCCTGGATTATTGACCAGTGTTCCCCTGGATTATTGGCCAGTGTTCCCCTGGATTATTGGCCAGTGTTTCCCTGGATTATTGGCCAGTGTTTCCCTGGATTATTGGCCAGTGTTCCCCTGGATTATTGGCCAGTGTTCCCCTGGATTATTGGCCAGTGTTCCCCTGGATTATTGGCCAGTGTTTCCCTGGATTATTGGCCAGTGTTTCCCTGGATTATTGGCCAGTGTTTCCCTAGATTATTGGCCAGTGTTTCCCTAGATTATTGGCCAGTGTTCCCCTGGATTATTGGCCAGTGTGTCCCTAGATTATTGGCCAGTGTGTCCCTAGATTATTGGCCAGTGTGTCCCTAGATTATTGGCCAGTGTGTCCCTAGATTATTGGCCAGTGTTTCCCTAGATTATTGGCCAGTGTTTCCCCGGATTATTGGCCAGTGTTTCCCTGGATTATTGGCCAGTGTTTCCCTGGATTATTGGCCAGTGTTTCCCTGGATTATTGGCCAGTGTTTCCCTGGATTATTGGCCAGTGTTTCCCTGGATTATTGGCCAGTGTTTCCCTAGATTATTGGCCAGTGTTCCCCTGGATTATTGGCCAGTGTTTCCCTAGATTATTGGCCAGTGTTTCCCTAGATTATTGGCCAGTGTTCCCCTGGATCATTGGCCAATGTTTCCCAAGATTATTGGCCAGTGTTTCCCTAGGTTATTGGCCAGTGTTCCCCTGGATTATTGGCCAGTGTTTCCCTAGATTATTGGCCAGTGTTTCCCTGGATTATTGGCCAGTGTTTCCCAAGATTATTGGCCAGTGTTTCCCTGGATTATTGGCCAGTGTTTCCCTGGATTATTGGCCAGTGTTTCCCTGGATTATTGGCCAGTGTTTCCCTGGATTATTGGCCAGTGTTTCCCTAGATTATTGGCCAGTGTTTCCCTGGATTATTGGCCAGTGTTCCCCTGGATTATTGGCCAGTGTTTCCCTAGATTATTGGCCAGTGTTTCCCTAGATTATTGGCCAGTGTTCCCCTGGATCATTGGCCAGTGTTTCCCTGGGTTATTGGCCAGTGTTCCCCTGGGTTATTGGCCAGTGTTCCCCTGCGTTATTTGCCAGTGTTCCCCTGGATTACTGGTCCCCTGTTTCCCCGTGTTGGTGTTTAACAAAAATCTATTTCAGCCGACTGTGGCAACAACAAGAATAATTAATTGGACGATGACAGAATTACATCCCTAATTTTTCTTCACTTTCATGTTTCTGGCACGCGCTGTCTATAGTTGTAAATCAATAGCTCTGTAATAAATGTAAATCTTCAATCAGTTTATTGCCGCAATGCTCACAGGCCTCTGGACTTACCAAGGATATGTGGACTGGCCATGCAGGAGGGATCATCCTCATTGACACATGGGGCCTCAGTAGCATTCTCTCCAACCCACTGCGTGGACACAACAGTCACGGGAGACGTGGTGGTGGCTGGAAAAATAAAGCACCTCGAGTGAAATCAGGCAACAAGTTGGCAACGTAATATTCATAGAATGATAGAATCCCCACAGTACAGAAGGAGACAGTGCAGGGCGGCTCGGTGGCACAGTGGTTAGTGCTGCTGCCTCACAGCGCCAGGGATCCGGGTTCAATTCCGGCCTCAGGTCACTGTCTGTGTGGGTTTCCTCCCACACTCCAAAGATGGACGGGTTAGGTGGATTGGACGTGCTAAATTGCCCCTCAGTGTCAGAGAGATTAGCAGAGTAAATATGTGGGGTTACGGGGATAGGGCCTGGGTGGGATTGTGGTCGGTGCAGACACACACACACTGACACACACACACTGACACACACACACTGACACACACACATTGACACACACACACTGACACACACACACACACACACTGACACACACACTGACACACACACTGACACACACACACATACTGACACACACATACTGACACACACACACAGACACACACACACTGACACACACACTGACACACACACACTGACACACACACACTCACACTGGCACACGCACTCGCGCACCACACACACACACACACACTCACGCACCCACGCACACATACACTCACACTCACGCACACACATTCACACACACACTCACTCACGCTGACACACTCATTCACACACACACACACTCACTCTCACTCACTCACTCTCACTCACTCACTCTCACACACTCACTCTCACACACTCACTCACACGCACACTCACGCACGCACACGCACACACACACTCGCACACACACTCGCACACACACTCGCACACACACTCGCACACACACTCGCACACACACTCGCACACACACTCGCACACACACTCGCACACACATTCGCACACACATTCGCACACACACTCACACACACACTCACACACACACTCACACACACACTCACTCACTCTCACACTCACACGCACACTCACACACTCACGCACGCACACACACACACACACACTCACGCACAGTCACGCACACTCACTCTCACTCTCACACACACTCACACGCACACACTCACGCACGCACACTCACGCACGCACACACACACTCGCACACACACTTTCGCGCACACACTTGCGCACACACTTGCGCACACACTCACTCACACACACACACACACACACACACACACTCACACACTCACACACACATCCGCACACACACATATCCACACACACACATCCACACACTCACACGCACACACTCACACACTCACTCACTCACTAATTCACACACATGCACATCCATCCACACACACACTCACTCACTCACACACACGCTTGCACACACATACACTCACACACACATACACTCCCTCACACACACACATACACACACTCACACACACTCACATGGTGACCAATTTCGAACTGCCCTATGAAACAGCAAAGTAGATGTCTGGCCTGTGACTCAACTTCCAACATGAACGAGGGGACCAGTTAGTATTCTGGATAATGTTTTCTGCTCCACGTTGGAACGCAGTTATAAAAATGAATGAATCCCTTCCTTTCTTTCCTGGTCCCACTTGGCTCAGTTTCAGACATTTTCTGCAACAAATCTTTTCCTGGTCACAATCGCTTTTCAAAATTCCTCAGAAGCTTTGCATTAAATCACTGCTCAAAGCTACCTGCTGCCAGTTTCCCAGAATATCTGATCCAATTGATCTGGGCTCCGTAACTCACATCACACCTCCCAATAAAGTAATGGGGGAGGAAGTACGGGCTGACTGAGGGAGCATCTAATCCAGGCTGATGCCTCAGTGAGGCGCTGAGAGAGAGCGGCGATCTCAACTCAACAAACTCTGTCAGCACCAAAACCGGAACAGGAGGCGAGCTCTAACATGGTGGCTCGGCCAACATTCATCCCTCCAACAACATCGATAAAGCAGATTATCTGGCCATGACCTCCTTGCTGTTTTTGGGACTTGCTCTGCACATATTGGTGACTAAGTTGTAGAACGTGCCGTTTGGAGACGTGGCCATAATTCAAATTCAATTCCACTTTGGTAGCAATAAAAGGAAGAAAGATTGTGACTTGAATGGGTGTAAATTGGGAGAGGTGGATACCCAGTGAGACTTGGTGCCCTTGTGCATCAGTCGCTGAAAGTAAGCGTGCAGATACAGCAGGCAGTAAAGAAGGCAAATAATATGTTGGCCTTCAGAGCGAGAGGATTTGAGTATCGGGATAGGGATGTTTTGCTATAATTGTATAGGGCGGTGGTGAGGCAACGCCTGGAGTGATGTGTGCAGTTTTGGTGTGTTTATACATAGATACATAGAATCCTACAGTGCAGAAAGAAGCCATTCGGCCCATCGAGTCTGCACCAGCCACAATCCTACCCAAACCCGATCCCCATAACCCCTTGCATTTACCCTAGCTCATCCCCCTGGGCAATTTAGCATGGCCAATCCACCTAACCGCATATCTTTGGACTGTGGAAGGAAACCGGAGCACCCAGAGGAAACCCACGCAGACACGGGGAGAATGTGCAAACTCCACACAGACAGTGACCCAAGCTGGGAATCGAACCCAGGTCCCTGGCGCTGTGAGGCAGCACTGCTAACCACTGTGTCACAGTGCTGCCCTGAAGAATCCCTGCCGCCCTGAGGAAGGATGTCCTTGCTGTAGAGGGAGCAGGCGTGAAGGGTCGAATGGCCTCCTCCTGCTTCTAGTTTCTATGTTTCTATATTTCATTGGCTGTGAAGCACCTTCAGAAGTTCAGATATTGTGAAGGGTGCAGAATGATGTATTTCTGCGATGGTGACGCAGAATGATTCTTTATCCAACAGTCTGAATCTACTGACAGCAGATCGGACCAAAGCACAGCTCCTCATCTCACTGTGACTGAAACACTCTGATTGATCGCATCAGGAGAAAACAGTCGTTGTTCTGACTGACAGATTAATTAAAATATATATTAAATAGCAAGAGAATCCCGGTCCTCCCTAATTTCAGGTTGCGGCTTGAAGCAGTGCAAATTACTGGTGCAATTTACATCTATAATTCAAATTCCGTTCCAGAGAAAGTCATTCGGAATCTTGTATGGAAAACTTTATCATAAATGAAGACATCGGCACAGACACAGCTTCCAGTAAACTACAACTGGACAATCAGACACAGCTTCCAGTAAACTACAACTGGACAATCAGACACATCTTCCAGTAAACTACAACTGGACAATCAGACACAGCTTCCAGTAAACTACAACTGGACAATCAGACACAGCTTCCAGTAAACTACAACTGGACAATCAGACACATCTTCCAGTAAACTACAACTGGACAATCGGTCACATCTTCCAGGAAACTACAACTGGACAATCACACACAGCTACCAGTAAACTACAACTGGACAATCTCACACAGCGTCCACTAAACTACAACTGGACAATCGGTCACATTTTCCAGTAAACTACAACTGGACAATTGGACACAGCTTCCAGTAAACTACAACTGGACAATCACACACAGCTTCCAGTAAACTACAACTGGACAATCTCACACAGCGTCCACTAAACTACAACTGGACAATCGGACACATCTTCCAGTAAACTACAACTGGACAATCAGACACAGCTTCCAGTAAACTACAACTGGACAATCAGACACAGCGTCCAATAAACTACAACTGGACAATCAGACACAGCTTCCAGTAAACTACAACTGGACAATCAGACACAGCTTCCAGTAAACTACAACTGGACAATAAGACACAGCTTCCAGTGAACTACAACTGGACAATCAGACACAGCTTCCAGTAAACTACAACTGGACAATCAGACACAGCTTCCAGGAAACTACAACTGGACAATAGACACAGCTTCCAGGAAACTACAACTGGACAATCAGACACAGCTTCCAGTAAACTACAACTGGACAATCAGACACAGCTTCCAGTAAACTACAACTGGACAACCAGACACAGCTTCCAGTAAACTACAACTGGACAATCAGACACAGCTTCCAGTAAACTCTAACTGGACAATCAGACACAGCATCCAGTAAACTACAACTGGACAGTCAGACACAGCATCCAATAAACTACAACTGGACAATCAGACACAGCTTCCAGTAAACTACAACTGGACAATCAGACACAGCTTCCAGTAAACTACAACTGGACAGTCAGACACAGCATCCAATAAACTACAACTGGACAATCAGACACAGCTTCCAGTAAACTACAACTGGACAACCAGACACAGCTTCCAGTAAACTACAACTGGACAATCAGACACAGCTTCCAGTAAACTCTAACTGGACAATCAGACACAGCACCCAGTAAACTACAACTGGACAATCAGACACAGCATCCAGTAAACTACAACTGGACAATCAGACACAGCTTCCAGTAAACTCTAACTGGACAATCAGACACAGCACCCAGTAAACTACAACTGGACAATCAGACACAGCATCCAGTAAACTACAACTGGACAATCAGACACAGCTTCCAGTAAACTACAACTGGACAATCAGACACAGCTTCCAGTAAACTACAACTGGACAGTCAGACACAGCATCCAATAAACTACAACTGGACAATCAGACACAGCTTGCAGTAAACTACAACTGGACAATAGACACAGCTTCCAGTAAACTACAACTGGACAATCAGACACAGCATCCAGTAAACTACAACTGGACAATCAGACACAGCTTCCAGTAAACTACAACTGGACAACCAGACACAGCTTCCACTAAACTACAACTGGACAATCGGACACAGCTTCCACTAAACTACAACTGGACAATCTGACACAGCTTCCACTAAAGTACAACTGGACAATCAGACACAGCTTCCAGTAAACTACAACTGGACAATCAGACACAGCTTCCAGTAAACTACAACTGGACAATCAGACACAGCTTCCAGTAGAATACAACTGGACAATCAGACACAGCGTCCACTGAACTACAACTGGACAATCAGACACAGCTTCCAGTAAACTACAACTGGACAATCAGACGCAGCTTCCTGTAAACGACAACTGGACAATCAGACACAGCTTCCAGTAAACTACAACTGGACAATCACACACAACATCCAGTAAACTACAACTGGACAATCAGACACAGCTTCCACTCAATACAACTGGACAATCAGACACAGCTTCCGGTAAACTACAACTGGACAATCAGACACAGCTTCCAGTAAACTCTAACTGGACAATCAGACACAGATTCCAGTAAACTACAGCTGGATAATCAGGCACAGATTCCAGTAAACTACAACTGGACAATCAGACACAGCTTGCAGTAAACTACAACTGGACAATCAGACACAGCTTCCAGTAAACTACAACTGGACAATCAGACACAGCTTCCAGTAAACTACAACTGGACAATCAGAAACAGCTTCCAGTAAACATCAGCTGGACAATCGACACAGCTTCCAGTAAACTACAACTGGACAATCAGACACAGCTTCCAGTAAACTACAACTGGACAATCAGACACAGCATTCAGTAAACTATGACAGGACAATCAGACACAGCTTCCAGTAAACTACAACTGGACAATCAGACACAGCTTCCAGTAAACTACAACTGGACAATCGACACAGCTTCCAGTAAAGTACAACTGGACAATCAGACACAGCTTCCAGTAAACTACAAATGGACAATCAGACACAGCTTCCAGTAAACTACAACTGGACAATCAGACACAGCTTCCAGTAAACTACAACTGGACAATAGACACAGCTTCCAGTAAACTACAACTGGACAATCAGACACAGCTTCCAGTAAACTACAACTGGACAATCACACACAACTTGCACTCAACTACAACTGGACACTCAGACGCAGCTTCCACTAAACTACAACTGGACAATCAGAAGCAACGTCCACGAAACTACAACTGGACAATCAGACACAGCTTCCTGTAAACTACAACTGGACAATCAGACACAGCTTGCAGTAAACTACAACTGGACAATAGGCACAGCTTCCAGTAAACTACAACTGGACAATCAGACACAGCTTCCAGTGAACTACAGCTGGACAATCGGACACAGCTACCAGTAAATTACAACGGGACAATCAGACACAGCTTCCACTAAACTACAGCTGGACAATCAGGCACAGATTCCAGTAAACTACAACTGGACAATAGGCACAGCTTCCAGTAAACTACAACTGGACAATCAGACACAGCTTGCAGTAAACTACAACTGGACAATCAGAAACAGCTTCCAGTAAACTACAACTGGACAGTCAGACACAGCTTCCAGTAAAATACAACTGGACAATCAGACACAGCTTCCAGTAAACGACAGCTGGACAATCAGACACAGCTTCCAGTAAACTACAACTGGACAATCAGACACAGCTTCCAGTAAACTACAACAGGACAGTCGGACACAGCTTCCAGTAAACTACAACTGGACAGTCTGACACAGCATCCAGTAAACTACAACTGGACAGTCTGACACAGCATCCAGTAAACTACAACTGGACAATCAGACACAGCTTCCAGTAAACTACAACTGGACAATCAGACACAGCATCCAGTAAACTACGACAGGACAATCAGACACAGCTTCCAGTAAACTACAACTGGACAATCAGACACAGCTTCCAGTAAACTACAACTGGACAATCGACACAGCTTCCAGTAAAGTACAACGGGACAATCAGACACAGCTTCCAGTAAACTACAACTGGACAATCAGACACAGCTTCCAGTAAACTACAACTGGACAATCAGACACAGCTTCCAGTAAACTACAACTGGACAATAGACACAGCTTCCAGTAAACTACAACTGGACAATCGACACAGCTTCCAGTAAAGTACAACGGGACAATCAGACACAGCTTCCAGTAAACTACAACTGGACAATCAGACACAGCTTCCAGTAAACTACAACTGGACAATCAGACACAGCTTCCAGTAAACTACAACTGGACAATAGACACAGCTTCCAGTAAACTACAACTGGACAATCAGACACAGCTTCCAGTAAACTACAACTGGACAATCACACACAACTTGCACTCAACTACAACTGGACACTCAGACGCAGCTTCCACTAAACTACAACTGGACAATCAGAAACAACGTCCACGAAACTACAACTGGACAATCAGACACAGCTTCCAGTAAACTACAACTGGACAATTAGACACAGCTTCCAGTAAACTACAACTGGACAATCACACACAGCATCCAGTCAACTACAACTGGACAATCAGACACAGCTTCCAGTAAACTACAACTGGACAATTGGACACAGCTTCCAGTAAACTACAACTGGACAATCACACACAGCTTCCAGTAAACTACAACTGGCCAATCAGACACAGCTTCCAGTAAACTACAACTGGACAATTGGACACAGCTTCCAGTAAACTACAACTGGACAATCAGACACAGCTTCCAGTAAACCACAAGTGGACAATTGGACACAGCTTCCAGTAAACTACAACTGGACAATCAGACACAGCTTCCAGTGAACTACAACTGGAAAATTGGACACAGCTTCCAGTAAACTACAACTGGACAATCGGACACAGCTTCCAGTAAACTACAACTGGACAGTCAGACACAGCTTCCAGTAAACTACAACTGGACAATCAGACACAGCTTCCAGTAAACTAGAACTGGACAATCAGACACAGCTTCCAGTAAACTACAACTGGACAGTCACACACAGCATCCAATAAACTACAACAGGACAATCAGACACAGCGTCCAATAAACTACAACTGGAGAATCGGACAGAGCTTCCAGTAAACTACAACTGGACAATCAGACACAGCTTCCACTCATCTACAACTGGACAATAGACACAGCTGCCAGTAAACTACAACTGGACAATCGGACACAGCTTCCAGTAAACTACAACTGGACAATTGGACACAGCTTCCAGTAAACTACAACTGGACAATCAGAGACAGCTTCCACTCAACTACAAGTGGACAATAGATACAGCTGCCAGTAAACTACAACTGGACAATCAGACACAGCTTCCAGTAAACTACAACTGGACAATCAGACACAGCTTCCAGTAAACTACAACTGGACAATAGACACAGCTTCCAGTAAACTACAACTGGACAATCAGACACAGCTTCCAGTAAGCTACAACTGGACAATCACGCACAGCTTCCAGTAAACTGCAACTGGACAATCACACACAGCTTCCAGTAAACCACAACTGGACCATTGGACACAGCTTCCAGTCAACTACAACTGGACAATAGACACAGCTTCCACTCAACTACAACTGGACAATCAGACACAGCTTCCACTCAACTACAACTGGACAATAGACACAACTTCCAGTAAACTACAACTGGACAATCACACACAGCTTCCAGTAAAATACAACCGGACAATCACACACAGCTTCCAGTAAACTGCAACTGGACAATCACACACAGCTTCCAGTAAACCACAACTGGACCATTGGACACAGCTTCCAGTCAACTACAACTGGACAATAGACACAGCTTCCACTCAACTACAACTGGACAATCAGACACAGCTTCCAGTAAACTACAACAGGACAATCAGACACAGCTTCCAGTAAACTACAACTGGACAATCAGACACAGCTTCCACTCAACTACAACTGGACAATAGACACAGCTTCCAGTAAACTACAACTGGACAATCAGACACAGCTTCCAGTAAACTACAACTGGACAATCAGACACAGCTTCCAGTAAACTACAACTGGACAATCAGACACAGCTTCCAGTCAACTACAACTGGACAATAGACACAGCTTCCAGTAAACTGCAACTGGACAATAGACACAGCTTCCAGTAAACTACAACTGGACAATCAGACACAGCTTCCAGTAAACCAAAACTGGACAATCAGACACAGCTTCCAGTAAACTACAATTGGACAATCGGAAACAGATTCCAGTAAACTACAACTGGACAATCAGACACAGCTTCCGGTAAACTACAACTGGACAATCAGACACAGCTTCCAGTAAACTACAACTGGACAATCAGACACAGCTTCCAGTAAACTACAACTGGACAATCAGACACAGCTTCCAGTAAACTACAACTGGACAATCAGACACAACTTCCAGTAAACAACAACTGGACAATCAGACACAGATTCCAGTAAACTACAACTGGACAATCAGACACAGATTCCAGTAAACTACAACTGGACGATCAGACACAGCATCCACTAAACTACAGCTGGACAATCAGGCACAGATTCCAGTAAACTACAACTGGACAATAGGCACAGCTTCCAGTAAACTACAACTGGACAATCAGACACAGCTTGCAGTAAACTAGAACTGGACAATCAGACACAGCTTCCACAACACTACAACTGGACAATCAGAAACAGCTTCCAGTAAACATCAGCTGGACAGTCAGACACAGCTTCCAGTAAACTACAACTGGACAGTCAGACACAGCTTCCAGTAAACTACAACTGGACAATCAGACACAGCTTCCAGTAAACTACAACTGGACAATCAGACACAGCTTCCAGTAAACTACAACTGGACAATCAGACACAGCTTCCAGTAAACTACAGCTGGACAATCAGACACAGCTTCCAGTAAACTACAACTGGACAATCAGACACAGCTTCCAGTAAACTACAACTGGACAATCAGACACAGCTTCCAGTAAACTACAACTGGACAATCAGACACAGCTTCCAGTAAAGTACAACTGGACAATCAGACACAGAATCCAGTAAACTACAACTGGACAATCAGACACAGCTTCCAGCAAACTACAACTGGACAATCAGACACAGCTTCCAGTAAACTACAACTGGACAATCAGACACAGAATCCAGTAAACTACGACAGGACAATCAGACACAGCTTCCAGTAAACTACAACTGGACAATCAGACACAGCTTCCAGTAAACTACAACTGGACAATCGACACAGCTTCCAGTAAAGTACAACTGGACAATCAGACACAGCTTCCAGTAAAGTACAACTGGACAATCAGACACAGCTTCCAGTAAACTACAACTGGACAATCAGACACAGCTTCCAGTAAACTACAACTGGACAATCAGACACAGCTTCCAGTAAACTACAACTGGACAATAGACACAGCTTCCAGTAAACTACAACTGGACAATCAGACACAGCTTCCAGTAAACTACAACTGGACAATCACACACAACTTGCACTCAACTACAACTGGACACTCAGACGCAGCTTCCACTAAACTACAACTGGACAATCAGAAGCAACGTCCACGAAACTACAACTGGACAATCAGACACAGCTTCCTGTAAACTACAACTGGACAATCAGACACAGCTTGCAGTAAACTACAACTGGACAATAGGCACAGCTTCCAGTAAACTACAACTGGCCAATCAGACACAGCTTCCAGTAAACTACAACTGGACAATCGGACACAGCTTCCAGTAAACTACAACTGGACAATCAGACACAGCTTCCAGTAAACCACAAGTGGACAATTGGACACAGCTTCCAGTAAACAACAACTGGACAATCAGACACAGCTTCCAGTGAACTACAACTGGACAATTGGACACAGCTTCCAGTAAACTACAACTGGACAATCGGACACAGCTTCCAGTAAACTACAACTGGACAGTCAGACACAGCTTCCAGTAAACTAGAACTGGACAATCAGACACAGCTTCCAGTAAACTAGAACTGGACAATCAGACACAGCTTCCAGTAAACTACAACTGGACAGTCACACACAGCATCCAATAAACTACAACAGGACAATCAGACACAGCGTCCAATAAACTACAACTGGAGAATCGGACAGAGCTTCCAGTAAACTACAACTGGACAATCAGACACAGCTTCCACTCATCTACAACTGGACAATAGACACAGCTGCCAGTAAACTACAACTGGACAATCGGACACAGCTTCCAGTAAACTACAACTGGACAATCGGACACAGCTTCCAGTAAACTACAACTGGACAATCAGAGACAGCTTCCACTCAACTACAAGTGGACAATAGATACAGCTGCCAGTAAACTACAACTGGACAATCAGACACAGCTTCCAGTAAACTACAACTGGACAATCAGACACAGCTTCCAGTAAACTACAACTGGACAATAGACACAGCTTCCAGTAAACTACAACTGGACAATCAGACACAGCTTCCAGTAAGCTACAACTGGACAATCACGCACAGCTTCCAGTAAACTGCAACTGGACAATCACACACAGCTTCCAGTAAACCACAACTGGACCATTGGACACAGCTCCCAGTCAACTACAACTGGACAATAGACACAGCTTCCACTCAACTACAACTGGACAATCAGACACAGCTTCCAGTAAACTACAACAGGACAATCAGACACAGCTTCCAGTAAACTACAACTGGACAATCAGACACAGCTTCCACTCAACTACAACTGGACAATAGACACAGCTTCCAGTAAACTACAACTGGACAATCAGACACAGCTTCCAGTAATCTACAACTGTACAATCAGACACAGCTTCCAGTAAACTACAACTGGACAATCAGACACAGCTTCCAGTCAACTACAACTGGACAATAGACACAGCTTCCAGTAAACTGCAACTGGACAATAGACACAGCTTCCAGTAAACTACAACTGGACAATCAGACACAGCTTCCAGTAAACCAAAACTGGACAATCAGACACAGCTTCCAGTAAACTACAATTGGACAATCGGAAACAGATTCCAGTAAACTACAACTGGACAATCAGACACAGCTTCCAGTAAACTACAACTGGACAAAAATGGACACAGTGTCCGGTAAACTACAACTGGACAATCAGACACAGATTCCAGTAAACAAAAACTGGACAATCAGACACAGCTTCCAGTAAACCAAAACTGGACAATCAGACACAGCTTCCAGTAAACTACAACTGGACAATCAGACACAGCTTCCAGTAAACTACAACTGGACAATCAGACACAGCTTCCAGTCAACTACAACTGGACAATCAGACACAGCTTCCAGTAAACTACAACTGGACAATCAGACACAGCTTCCAGTAAACTACAACTGGACAATCAGACACAACTTCCAGTAAACTACAACTGGACAATCAGACACAGCTTCCGGTAAACTACAACTGGACAATCAGACACAGCTTCCAGTAAACTACAACTGGACAATCAGACACAGCTTCCAGTAAACTACAACTGGACAATCAGACACAGCTTCCAGTAAACTACAACTGGACAATCAGACACAACTTCCAGTAAACTACAACTGGACAATCAGACACAGATTCCAGTAAACTACAACTGGACAATCAGACACAGATTCCAGTAAACTACAACTGGACGATCAGACACAGCATCCACTAAACTACAGCTGGACAATCAGGCACAGATTCCAGTAAACTACAACTGGACAATAGGCACAGCTTCCAGTAAACTACAACTGGACAATCAGACACAGCTTGCAGTAAACTAGAACTGGACAATCAGACACAGCTTCCACAACACTACAACTGGACAATCAGAAACAGCTTCCAGTAAACATCAGCTGGACAGTCAGACACAGCTTCCAGTAAACTACAACTGGACAGTCAGACACAGCTTCCAGTAAACTACAACTGGACAATCAGACACAGCTTCCAGTAAACTACAGCTGGACAATCAGACACAGCTTCCAGTAAACTACAACTGGACAGTCTGACACAGCTTCCAGTAAACTACAACTGGACAATCAGACACAGCTTCCAGTAAACTACAACTGGACAATCAGACACAGAATCCAGTAAAGTACAACTGGACAATCGACACAGCTTCCAGTAAACTACGACAGGACAATCAGACACAGCTTCCAGTAAACTACAACTGGACAATCAGACACAGCTTCCAGTAAACTACAACTGGACAATCAGACACAGCTTCCAGTAAACTACAGCTGGACAATCAGACACAGCTTCCAGTAAACTACAGCTGGACAATCAGACACAGCTTCCAGTAAACTACAGCTGGACAATCAGACACAGCTTCCAGTAAACTACAACTGGACAATCAAACACAGCTTCCAGTAAACTACAACTGGACAATCAGACACAGCTTCCAGTAAACTACAACTGGACAATCAGACACAGCTTCCAGTAAACTACAACTGGACAATCAGACACAGCTTCCAGTAAACTACAACTGGACAATCAGACACAGAATCCAGTAAACTACAACTGGACAATCAGACACAGCTTCCAGTAAACTACAACTGGACAATCAGACACAGCTTCCAGTAAACTGCAACTGGACAATCAGACACAGAATCCAGTAAACTACGACAGGACAATCAGACACAGCTTCCAGTAAACTACAACTGGACAATCAGACACAGCTTCCAGTAAACTACAACTGGACAATCGACACAGCTTCCAGTAAAGTACAACTGGACAATCAGACACAGCTTCCAGTAAACTACAACTGGACAATCAGACACAGCTTCCAGTAAACTGCAACTGGACAATCAGACACAGCTTCCAGTAAACTACAACTGGACAATCACACACAACTTGCACTCAACTACAACTGGACACTCAGACGCAGCTTCCACTAAACTACAACTGGACAATCAGAAGCAACGTCCACGAAACTACAACTGGACAATCAGACACAGCTTCCTGTAAACTACAACTGGACAATCAGACACAGCTTGCAGTAAACTACAACTGGACAATAGGCACAGCTTCCAGTAAACTACAACTGGACAATCGGACACAGCTACCAGTAAACTACAACGGGACAATCAGACACAGCTTCCACTAAACTACAGCTGGACAATCAGGCACAGATTCCAGTAAACTACAACTGGACAATAGGCACAGCTTCCAGTAAACTACAACTGGACAATCAGACACAGCTTCCAGTAAACTACAACTGGACAATCAGAAACAGCTTCCAGTAAACATCAGCTGGACAATCGACACAGCTTCCAGTAAACTACAACTGGACAGTCAGACACAGCTTCCAGTAAACTACAACTGGACAGTCTGACACAGCATCCAGTAAACTACAACTGGACAATCAGACACAG
Organism: Mustelus asterias; assembly: GCF_964213995.1. Taxonomy (NCBI): domain Eukaryota; kingdom Metazoa; phylum Chordata; class Chondrichthyes; order Carcharhiniformes; family Triakidae; genus Mustelus; species Mustelus asterias. The sequence goes on from NC_135814.1 coordinate 96,505,421, forward strand.
CTTCCAGTAAACTACAACTGGACAATCAGACACAGCTTCCAGTAAACTACAACTGGACAATAGACACAGCTTCCAGTAAACAACAACTGGATAAACAGACACAGCTTCCAGTAAACTACAACTGGACAATCAGACACAGCTTCCAGTAAACTACAACTGGACAATCACACACAACTTGCACTCAACGACAACTGGACACACAGACGCAGCTTCCACTAAACTACAACTGGACAATCAGAAACAACGTCCACGAAACTACAACTGGACAATCAGACACAGCTTCCAGTAAACTACAACTGGACAATCAGGCACAGCTTCCAGTAAACAACAACTGGACAATCAGACACAGCTTCCAGTAAACTACAACTGGACAATCAGACACAGCTTCCAGTAAACTACAACTGGACAATCAGACACAGCTTCCAGTAAACTACAACTGGACAATCAGACACAGCTTCCAGTAAACTACAACTGGACAATAGACACAGCTTCCAGTAAACTACAACTGGACAAACAGACACAGCTTCCAGTAAACTACAACTGGACAATAGACACAGCTTCCAGTAAACTACAACTGGACAAACAGACACAGCTTCCAGTAAACTACAACTGGACAATCAGACACAGCTTCCAGTAAACTACAACTGGACAATCACACACAACTTGCACTCAACGACAACTGGACACACAGACGCAGCTTCCACTAAACTACAACTGGACAATCAGAAACAACGTCCACGAAACTACAACTGGACAATCAGACACAGCTTCCAGTAAACTACAACTGGACAATCAGACACAGCTTCCAGTAAACAACAACTGGACAATCAGACACAGCTTCCAGTAAACTACAACTGGCCAATCAGACACAGCTTCCAGTAAACTACAACTGGACAATCACAGACAACTTGCACTCAACTACAACTGGACACTCAGACGCAGCTTCCACTAAACCACAACTGGACAATCAGAAACAACGTCCACGAAACTACAACTGGACAATCAGACACAGCTTCCAGTCAACTACAACTGGACAATCAGACACAGCTTCCAGTAAACTACAACTGGACAATCAGACACAGCTTCCAGTAATCTACAACTGGACAATTGGACACAGCTTCCAGTAAACTACAACTGGACAATCAGACACAGCTTCCAGTAAACCACAAGTGGACAATTGGACACAGCTTCCAGTAAACTACAACTGGACAATCAGACACAGCTTCCAGTAAACTACAACTGGACAATCAGAAACAGCTTCCAGTAAACATCAGCTGGACAATCGACACAGCTTCCAGTAAACTACAACTGGACAGTCAGACACAGCTTCCAGTAAACTACAACTGGAGAATCAGACACAGCTTCCAGTAAACTACAGCTGGACAATCAGACACAGCTTCCAGTAAACTGCAACAGGACAGTCGGACACAGCTTCCAGTAAACTACAACTGGACAGTCTGACACAGCATCCAGTAAACTACAACTGGACAATCAGACACAGCTTCCAGTAAACTACAACTGGACAATCAGACACAGCTTCCAGTAAACTACAACTGGACAATCAGACACAGCTTCCAGTAAACTACAACTGGACAATCGACACAGCTTCCAGTAAAGTACAACTGGACAATCAGACACAGCTTCCAGTAAACTACAACTGGACAATCAGACACAGCTTCCAGTAAACTACAACTGGACAATAGACACAGCTTCCAGTAAACTACAACTGGACAATCAGACACAGCTTCCAGTAAACAACCACTGGACAATAGACACAGCTTCCAGTAAACTACAACTGGACAAACAGACACAGCTTCCAGTAAACTACAACTGGACAATCAGACACAGCTTCCTGTAAACTACAACTGGACAATCAGACACAGCTTGCAGTAAACTACAACTGGACAATAGGCACAGCTTCCAGTAAACTACAACTGGACAATCGGACACAGCTACCAGTAAACTACAACGGGACAATCAGACACAGCTTCCACTAAACTACAGCTGGACAATCAGGCACAGATTCCAGTAAACTACAACTGGACAATAGGCACAGCTTCCAGTAAACTACAACTGGACAATCAGACACAGCTTCCAGTAAACTACAACTGGACAATCAGAAACAGCTTCCAGTAAACATCAGCTGGACAATCGACACAGCTTCCAGTAAACTACAACTGGACAGTCAGACACAGCTTCCAGTAAACTACAACTGGACAGTCTGACACAGCATCCAGTAAACTACAACTGGACAATCAGACACAGCTTCCAGTAAACTACAACTGGACAATCAGACACAGCTTCCAGTAAACTACAACTGGACAATAGACACAGCTTCCAGTAAACTACAACTGGACAAACAGACACAGCTTCCAGTAAACTACAACTGGACAATCAGACACAGCTTCCAGTAAACTACAACTGGACAATCACACACAACTTGCACTCAACGACAACTGGACACACAGACGCAGCTTCCACTAAACTACAACTGGACAATCAGAAACAACGTCCACGAAACTACAACTGGACAATCAGACATAGCTTCCAGTAAACTACAACTGGACAATCAGACACAGCTTCCAGTAAACAACAACTGGACAATCAGACACAGCTTCCAGTAAACTACAACTGGACAATCAGACACAGCTTCCAGTAAACTACAACTGGACAATCAGACACAGCTTCCAGTAAACTACAACTGGACAATCAGACACAGCTTCCAGTAAACTACAACTGGACAATAGACACAGCTTCCAGTAAACTACAACTGGACAAACAGACACAGCTTCCAGTAAACTACAACTGGACAATAGACACAGCTTCCAGTAAACTACAACTGGACAAACAGACACAGCTTCCAGTAAACTACAACTGGACAATCAGACACAGCTTCCTGTAAACTACAACTGGGCAATCACACACAACTTGCACTCAACGACAACTGGACACACAGACGCAGCTTCCACTAAACTACAACTGGACAATCAGAAACAACGTCCACGAAACTACAACTGGACAATCAGACACAGCTTCCAGTCAACTACAACTGGACAATCAGACACAGCTTCCAGTAAACTACAACTGGACAATCAGACACAGCTTCCAGTAAACTACAACTGGACAATTGGACACAGCTTCCAGTAAACTACAACTGGACAATCAGACACAGCTTCCAGTAAACCACAAGTGGACAATTTGACACAGCTTCCAGTAAACTACAACTGGACAATCAGACACAGCTTCCAGTAAACTACAACTGGACAATCAGAAACAGCTTCCAGTAAACATCAGCTGGACAATCGACACAGCTTCCAGTAAACTACAACTGGACAGTCAGACACAGCTTCCAGTAAACTACAACTGGACAATCAGACACAGCTTCCAGTAAACTACAGCTGGACAATCAGACACAGCTTCCAGTAAACTGCAACAGGACAGTCGGACACAGCTTCCAGTAAACTACAACTGGACAGTCTGACACAGCATCCAGTAAACTACAACTGGACAATCAGACACAGCTTCCAGTAAACTACAACTGGACAATCAGACACAGCTTCCAGTAAACTACAACTGGACAATCAGACACAGCTTCCAGTAAACTACAACTGGACAATCGACACAGCTTCCAGTAAAGTACAACTGGACAATCAGACACAGCTTCCAGTAAACTACAACTGGACAATCAGACACAGCTTCCAGTAAACTACAACTGGACAATAGACACAGCTTCCAGTAAACTACAACTGGACAATCAGACACAGCTTCCAGTAAACTACAACTGGACAATAGACACAGCTTCCAGTAAACTACAACTGGACAAACAGACACAGCTTCCAGTAAACTACAACTGGACAATCAGACACAGCTTCCAGTAAACTACAACTGGACAATCACACACAACTTGCACTCAACGACAACTGGACACACAGACGTACCTTCCACTAAACTACAACTGGACAATCAGAAACAACGTCCACGAAACTACAACTGGACAATCAGACACAGCTTCCAGTAAACTACAACTGGACAATCACACACAACTTGCACTCAACGACAACTGGACACACAGACGCAGCTTCCACTAAACTACAACTGGACAATCAGAAACAACGTCCACGAAACTACAACTGGACAATCAGACACAGCTTCCAGTAAACTACAACTGGACAATCACACACAGCTTCCAGTAAACAACAACTGGACAATTAGACACAGCTTCCGGTAAACTACAACTGGCCAATCAGACACAGCTTCCAGTAAACTACAACTGGACAATCACAGACAACTTGCACTCAACTACAACTGGACACTCAGACGCAGCTTCCACTAAACTACAACTGGACAATCAGACACAGCTTCCAGTAAACCACAAGTGGACAATTGGACACAGCTTCCAGTAAACTACAACTGGACAATCAGACACAGCTTCCAGTAAACTACAACTGGACAATCAGAAACAGCTTCCAGTAAACATCAGCTGGACAATCGACACAGCTTCCAGTAAACTACAACTGGACAGTCAGACACAGCTTCCAGTAAACTACAACTGGACAGTCAGACACAGCTTCCAGTAAACTACAACTGGACAATCAGACACAGCTTCCAGTAAACTACAGCTGGACAATCAGACACAGCTTCCAGTAAACTGCAACAGGACAGTCGGACACAGCTTCCAGTAAACTACAACTGGACAGTCTGACACAGCATCCAGTAAACTACAACTGGACAATCAGACACAGCTTCCAGTAAACTACAACTGGACAATCAGACACAGCTTCCAGTAAACTACAACTGGACAATCAGACACAGCTTCCAGTAAACTACAACTGGACAATCGACACAGCTTCCAGTAAACTACAACTGGACAATCAGACACAGCATCCAGTAAAGTACAACTGGACAATCAGACACAGCTTCCAGTAAACTACAACTGGACAATCAGACACAGCTTCCAGTAAACTACAACTGGACAATAGACACAGCTTCCAGTAAACTACAACTGGCCAATCAGACACAGCTTCCAGTAAACTACAACTGGACAATCACAGACAACTTGCACTCAACTACAACTGGACACTCAGACGCAGCTTCCACTAAACCACAACTGGACAATCAGAAACAACGTCCACGAAACTACAACTGGACAATCAGACACAGCTTCCAGTCAACTACAACTGGACAATCAGACACAGCTTCCAGTAAACTACAACTGGACAATCAGACACAGCTTCCAGTAAACTACAACTGGACAATTGGACACAGCTTCCAGTAAACTACAACTGGACAATCAGACACAGCTTCCAGTAAACCACAAGTGGACAATTGGACACAGCTTCCAGTAAACTACAACTGGACAATCAGACACAGCTTCCAGTAAACTACAACTGGACAATCAGAAACAGCTTCCAGTAAACATCAGCTGGACAATCGACACAGCTTCCAGTAAACTACAACTGGACAGTCAGACACAGCTTCCAGTAAACTACAACTGGAGAATCAGACACAGCTTCCAGTAAACTACAGCTGGACAATCAGACACAGCTTCCAGTAAACTGCAACAGGACAGTCGGACACAGCTTCCAGTAAACTACAACTGGACAGTCTGACACAGCATCCAGTAAACTACAACTGGACAATCAGACACAGCTTCCAGTAAACTACAACTGGACAATCAGACACAGCTTCCAGTAAACTACAACTGGACAATCAGACACAGCTTCCAGTAAACTACAACTGGACAATCGACACAGCTTCCAGTAAAGTACACCTGGACAATCAGACACAGCTTCCAGTAAACTACAACTGGACAATCAGACACAGCTTCCAGTAAACTACAACTGGACAATAGACACAGCTTCCAGTAAACTACAACTGGACAATCAGACACAGCTTCCAGTAAACTACAACTGGACAATAGACACAGCTTCCAGTAAACTACAACTGGACAAACAGACACAGCTTCCAGTAAACTACAACTGGACAATCAGACACAGCTTCCTGTAAACTACAACTGGACAATCAGACACAGCTTGCAGTAAACTACAACTGGACAATAGGCACAGCTTCCAGTAAACTACAACTGGACAATCGGACACAGCTACCAGTAAACTACAACGGGACAATCAGACACAGCTTCCACTAAACTACAGCTGGACAATCAGGCACAGATTCCAGTAAACTACAACTGGACAATAGGCACAGCTTCCAGTAAACTACAACTGGACAATCAGACACAGCTTCCAGTAAACTACAACTGGACAATCAGAAACAGCTTCCAGTAAACATCAGCTGGACAATCGACACAGCTTCCAGTAAACTACAACTGGACAGTCAGACACAGCTTCCAGTAAACTACAACTGGACAGTCTGACACAGCATCCAGTAAACTACAACTGGACAATCAGACACAGCTTCCAGTAAACTACAACTGGACAATCAGACACAGCTTCCAGTAAACTACAACTGGACAATAGACACAGCTTCCAGTAAACTACAACTGGACAAACAGACACAGCTTCCAGTAAACTACAACTGGACAATCAGACACAGCTTCCAGTAAACTACAACTGGACAATCACACACAACTTGCACTCAACGACAACTGGACACACAGACGCAGCTTCCACTAAACTACAACTGGACAATCAGAAACAACGTCCACGAAACTACAACTGGACAATCAGACATAGCTTCCAGTAAACTACAACTGGACAATCAGACACAGCTTCCAGTAAACAACAACTGGACAATCAGACACAGCTTCCAGTAAACTACAACTGGACAATCAGACACAGCTTCCAGTAAACTACAACTGGACAATCAGACACAGCTTCCAGTAAACTACAACTGGACAATCAGACACAGCTTCCAGTAAACTACAACTGGACAATAGACACAGCTTCCAGTAAACTACAACTGGACAAACAGACACAGCTTCCAGTAAACTACAACTGGACAATAGACACAGCTTCCAGTAAACTACAACTGGACAAACAGACACAGCTTCCAGTAAACTACAACTGGACAATCAGACACAGCTTCCAGTAAACTACAACTGGGCAATCACACACAACTTGCACTCAACGACAACTGGACACACAGACGCAGCTTCCACTAAACTACAACTGGACAATCAGAAACAACGTCCACGAAACTACAACTGGACAATCAGACACAGCTTCCAGTCAACTACAACTGGACAATCAGACACAGCTTCCAGTAAACTACAACTGGACAATCAGACACAGCTTCCAGTAAACTACAACTGGACAATTGGACACAGCTTCCAGTAAACTACAACTGGACAATCAGACACAGCTTCCAGTAAACCACAAGTGGACAATTGGACACAGCTTCCAGTAAACTACAACTGGACAATCAGACACAGCTTCCAGTAAACTACAACTGGACAATCAGAAACAGCTTCCAGTAAACATCAGCTGGACAATCGACACAGCTTCCAGTAAACTACAACTGGACAGTCAGACACAGCTTCCAGTAAACTACAACTGGACAATCAGACACAGCTTCCAGTAAACTACAGCTGGACAATCAGACACAGCTTCCAGTAAACTGCAACAGGACAGTCGGACACAGCTTCCAGTAAACTACAACTGGACAGTCTGACACAGCATCCAGTAAACTACAACTGGACAATCAGACACAGCTTCCAGTAAACTACAACTGGACAATCAGACACAGCTTCCAGTAAACTACAACTGGACAATCAGACACAGCTTCCAGTAAACTACAACTGGACAATCGACACAGCTTCCAGTAAAGTACAACTGGACAATCAGACACAGCTTCCAGTAAACTACAACTGGACAATCAGACACAGCTTCCAGTAAACTACAACTGGACAATAGACACAGCTTCCAGTAAACTACAACTGGACAATCAGACACAGCTTCCAGTAAACTACAACTGGACAATAGACACAGCTTCCAGTAAACTACAACTGGACAAACAGACACAGCTTCCAGTAAACTACAACTGGACAATCAGACACAGCTTCCAGTAAACTACAACTGGACAATCACACACAACTTGCACTCAACGACAACTGGACACACAGACGTAGCTTCCACTAAACTACAACTGGACAATCAGAAACAACGTCCACGAAACTACAACTGGACAATCAGACACAGCTTCCAGTAAACTACAACTGGACAATCACACACAACTTGCACTCAACGACAACTGGACACACAGACGCAGCTTCCACTAAGCTACAACTGGACAATCAGAAACAACGTCCACGAAACTACAACTGGACAATCAGACACAGCTTCCAGTAAACTACAACTGGACAATCACACACAGCTTCCAGTAAACAACAACTGGACAATTAGACACAGCTTCCGGTAAACTACAACTGGCCAATCAGACACAGCTTCCAGTAAACTACAACTGGACAATCACAGACAACTTGCACTCAACTACAACTGGACACTCAGACGCAGCTTCCACTAACTACAACTGGACAATCAGACACAGCTTCCAGTAAACCACAAGTGGACAATTGGACACAGCTTCCAGTAAACTACAACTGGACAATCAGACACAGCTTCCAGTAAACTACAACTGGACAATCAGAAACAGCTTCCAGTAAACATCAGCTGGACAATCGACACAGCTTCCAGTAAACTACAACTGGACAGTCAGACACAGCTTCCAGTAAACTACAACTGGACAGTCAGACACAGCTTCCAGTAAACTACAACTGGACAATCAGACACAGCTTCCAGTAAACTACAGCTGGACAATCAGACACAGCTTCCAGTAAACTGCAACAGGACAGTCGGACACAGCTTCCAGTAAACTACAACTGGACAGTCTGACACAGCATCCAGTAAACTACAACTGGACAATCAGACACAGCTTCCAGTAAACTACAACTGGACAATCAGACACAGCTTCCAGTAAACTACAACTGGACAATCAGACACAGCTTCCAGTAAACTACAACTGGACAATCGACACAGCTTCCAGTAAACTACAACTGGACAATCAGACACAGCATCCAGTAAAGTACAACTGGACAATCAGACACAGCTTCCAGTAAACTACAACTGGACAATCAGACACAGCTTCCAGTAAACTACAACTGGACAATAGACACAGCTTCCAGTAAACTACAACTGGCCAATCAGACACAGCTTCCAGTAAACTACAACTGGACAATCACAGACAACTTGCACTCAACTACAACTGGACACTCAGACGCAGCTTCCACTAAACCACAACTGGACAATCAGAAACAACGTCCACGAAACTACAACTGGACAATCAGACACAGCTTCCAGTCAACTACAACTGGACAATCAGACACAGCTTCCAGTAAACTACAACTGGACAATCAGACACAGCTTCCAGTAAACTACAACTGGACAATTGGACACAGCTTCCAGTAAACTACAACTGGACAATCAGACACAGCTTCCAGTAAACCACAAGTGGACAATTGGACACAGCTTCCAGTAAACTACAACTGGACAATCAGACACAGCTTCCAGTAAACTACAACTGGACAATCAGAAACAGCTTCCAGTAAACATCAGCTGGACAATCGACACAGCTTCCAGTAAACTACAACTGGACAGTCAGACACAGCTTCCAGTAAACTACAACTGGAGAATCAGACACAGCTTCCAGTAAACTACAGCTGGACAATCAGACACAGCTTCCAGTAAACTGCAACAGGACAGTCGGACACAGCTTCCAGTAAACTACAACTGGACAGTCTGACACAGCATCCAGTAAACTACAACTGGACAATCAGACACAGCTTCCAGTAAACTACAACTGGACAATCAGACACAGCTTCCAGTAAACTACAACTGGACAATCAGACACAGCTTCCAGTAAACTACAACTGGACAATCGACACAGCTTCCAGTAAAGTACAACTGGACAATCAGACACAGCTTCCAGTAAACTACAACTGGACAATCAGACACAGCTTCCAGTAAACTACAACTGGACAATAGACACAGCTTCCAGTAAACTACAACTGGACAATCAGACACAGCTTCCAGTAAACTACAACTGGACAATAGACACAGCTTCCAGTAAACTACAACTGGACAAACAGACACAGCTTCCAGTAAACTACAACTGGACAATCAGACACAGCTTCCTGTAAACTACAACTGGACAATCAGACACAGCTTGCAGTAAACTACAACTGGACAATAGGCACAGCTTCCAGTAAACTACAACTGGACAATCGGACACAGCTACCAGTAAACTACAACGGGACAATCAGACACAGCTTCCACTAAACTACAGCTGGACAATCAGGCACAGATTCCAGTAAACTACAACTGGACAATAGGCACAGCTTCCAGTAAACTACAACTGGACAATCAGACACAGCTTCCAGTAAACTACAACTGGACAATCAGAAACAGCTTCCAGTAAACATCAGCTGGACAATCGACACAGCTTCCAGTAAACTACAACTGGACAGTCAGACACAGCTTCCAGTAAACTACAACTGGACAGTCTGACACAGCATCCAGTAAACTACAACTGGACAATCAGACACAGCTTCCAGTAAACTACAACTGGACAATCAGACACAGCTTCCAGTAAACTACAACTGGACAATAGACACAGCTTCCAGTAAACTACAACTGGACAATAGACACAGCTTCCAGTAAACTACAACTGGACAAACAGACACAGCTTCCAGTAAACTACAACTGGACAATCAGACACAGCTTCCAGTAAACTACAACTGGACAATCACACACAACTTGCACTCAACGACAACTGGACACACAGACGCAGCTTCCACTAAACTACAACTGGACAATCAGAAACAACGTCCACGAAACTACAACTGGACAATCAGACATAGCTTCCAGTAAACTACAACTGGACAATCAGACACAGCTTCCAGTAAACAACAACTGGACAATCAGACACAGCTTCCAGTAAACTACAACTGGACAATCAGACACAGCTTCCAGTAAACTACAACTGGACAATCAGACACAGCTTCCAGTAAACTACAACTGGACAATCAGACACAGCTTCCAGTAAACTACAACTGGACAATAGACACAGCTTCCAGTAAACTACAACTGGACAAACAGACACAGCTTCCAGTAAACTACAACTGGACAATAGACACAGCTTCCAGTAAACTACAACTGGACAAACAGACACAGCTTCCAGTAAACTACAACTGGACAATCAGACACAGCTTCCAGTAAACTACAACTGGGCAATCACACACAACTTGCACTCAACGACAACTGGACACACAGACGCAGCTTCCACTAAACTACAACTGGACAATCAGAAACAACGTCCACGAAACTACAACTGGACAATCAGACACAGCTTCCAGTCAACTACAACTGGACAATCAGACACAGCTTCCAGTAAACTACAACTGGACAATCAGACACAGCTTCCAGTAAACTACAACTGGACAATTGGACACAGCTTCCAGTAAACTACAACTGGACAATCAGACACAGCTTCCAGTAAACCACAAGTGGACAATTGGACACAGCTTCCAGTAAACTACAACTGGACAATCAGACACAGCTTCCAGTAAACTACAACTGGACAATCAGAAACAGCTTCCAGTAAACATCAGCTGGACAATCGACACAGCTTCCAGTAAACTACAACTGGACAGTCAGACACAGCTTCCAGTAAACTACAACTGGACAATCAGACACAGCTTCCAGTAAACTACAGCTGGACAATCAGACACAGCTTCCAGTAAACTGCAACAGGACAGTCGGACACAGCTTCCAGTAAACTACAACTGGACAGTCTGACACAGCATCCAGTAAACTACAACTGGACAATCAGACACAGCTTCCAGTAAACTACAACTGGACAATCAGACACAGCTTCCAGTAAACTACAACTGGACAATCAGACACAGCTTCCAGTAAACTACAACTGGACAATCGACACAGCTTCCAGTAAAGTACACCTGGACAATCAGACACAGCTTCCAGTAAACTACAACTGGACAATCAGACACAGCTTCCAGTAAACTACAACTGGACAATAGACACAGCTTCCAGTAAACTACAACTGGACAATCAGACACAGCTTCCAGTAAACTACAACTGGACAAACAGACACAGCTTCCAGTAAACTACAACTGGACAATAGACACAGCTTCCAGTAAACTACAACTGGACAATCAGACACAGCTTCCAGTAAACTACAACTGGACAATAGACACAGCTTCCAGTAAACTACAACTGGACAAACAGACACAGCTTCCAGTAAACTACAACTGGACAATCAGACACAGCTTCCAGTAAACTACAACTGGACAATCACACACAACTTGCACTCAACGACAACTGGACACACAGACGTAGCTTCCACTAAACTACAACTGGACAATCAGAAACAACGTCCACGAAACTACAACTGGACAATCAGACACAGGTTCCAGTAAACTACAACTGGACAATCACACACAACTTGCACTCAACGACAACTGGACACACAGACGCAGCTTCCACTAAACTACAACTGGACAATCAGAAACAACGTCCACGAAACTACAACTGGACAATCAGACACAGCTTCCAGTAAACTACAACTGGACAATCACACACAGCTTCCAGTAAACAACAACTGGACAATTAGACACAGCTTCCGGTAAACTACAACTGGCCAATCAGACACAGCTTCCAGTAAACTACAACTGGACAATCACAGACAACTTGCACTCAACTACAACTGGACACTCAGACGCAGCTTCCACTAAACTACAACTGGACAATCAGACACAGCTTCCAGTAAACCACAAGTGGACAATTGGACACAGCTTCCAGTAAACTACAACTGGACAATCAGACACAGCTTCCAGTAAACTACAACTGGACAATCAGAAACAGCTTCCAGTAAACATCAGCTGGACAATCGACACAGCTTCCAGTAAACTACAACTGGACAGTCAGACACAGCTTCCAGTAAACTACAACTGGACAGTCAGACACAGCTTCCAGTAAACTACAACTGGACAATCAGACACAGCTTCCAGTAAACTACAGCTGGACAATCAGACACAGCTTCCAGTAAACTGCAACAGGACAGTCGGACACAGCTTCCAGTAAACTACAACTGGACAGTCTGACACAGCATCCAGTAAACTACAACTGGACAATCAGACACAGCTTCCAGTAAACTACAACTGGACAATCAGACACAGCTTCCAGTAAACTACAACTGGACAATCAGACACAGCTTCCAGTAAACTACAACTGGACAATCGACACAGCTTCCAGTAAACTACAACTGGACAATCAGACACAGCATCCAGTAAAGTACAACTGGACAATCAGACACAGCTTCCAGTAAACTACAACTGGACAATCAGACACAGCTTCCAGTAAACTACAACTGGACAATAGACACAGCTTCCAGTAAACTACAACTGGACAATCAGACACAGCTTCCAGTAAACTACAACTGGACAATCACACACAACTTGCACTCAACTACAACTGGACACTCAGACGCAGCTTCCACTAAACTACAACTGGACAATCAGAAACAACGTCCACGAAACTACAACTGGACAATCAGACACAGCTTCCTGTAAACTACAACTGGACAATCAGACACAGCTTGCAGTAAACTACAACTGGACAATAGGCACAGCTTCCAGTTAACTACAACTGGACAATCAGACACAGCTACCAGTAAACTACAGCTGGACAATCAGGCACAGATTCCAGTAAACTACAACTGGACAATAGGCACAGCTTCCAGTAAACTACAACTGGACAATCAGACACAGCTTCCAGTAAACTACAACTGGACAATCAGACACAGCTTCCAGTAAACTACAACTGGACAATCAGACACAGCTTGCAGTAAACTAGAACTGGACAATCAGAAACAGCTTCCAGTAAACATCAGCTGGACAATCGACACAGCTTCCAGTAAACTACAACTGGACAATCAGACACAGCTTCCAGTAAACTACAGCTGGACAATCATACACAGCTTCCAGTAAACTACAACAGGACAGTCGGACACAGCTTCCAGTAAACTGCAACTGGACAGTCTGACACAGCATCCAGTAAACTACAACTGGACAATCAGACACAGCTTCCAGTAAACTACAACTGGACAATCAGACACAGCATCCAGTAAACTACGACAGGACAATCAGACACAGCTTCCAGTAAACTACAACTGGACAATCAGACACAGCTTCCAGTAAACTACGACAGGACAATCAGACACAGCTTCCAGTAAACTACAACTGGACAATCAGACACAGCATCCAGTAAACTACGACAGGACAATCAGACACAGCTTCCAGTAAACTACAACTGGACAATCAGACACAGCTTCCAGTAAACTACAACTGGACAATCAGACACAGCTTCCAGTAAACTACAACTGGACAATTGGACACAACTTCCAGTAAACTCCAACTGGACAATCAGACACAGCTTCCAGTAAACTACAACTGGACAATCACACACAACTTGCACTCAACTACAACTGGACACTCAGACGCAGCTTCCACTAAACTACAACTGGACAATCAGAAACAACGTCCACGAAACTACAACTGGACAATCAGACACAGCTTCCAGTAAACTACAACTGGACAATCACACACAGCTGCCAGTAAACTACAACTGGACAATTAGACACAGCTTCCAGTAAACTACAACTGGACAATCACACACAGCTTCCAGTCAACTACAACTGGACAATCAGACACAGCTTCCAGTAAACTACAACTGGCCAATCAGACACAGCTTCCAGTAAACTACAACTGGACAATTGGACACAGCTTCCAGTAAACTACAACTGGACAATCGGACACAGCTTCCAGTAAACTACAACTGGACAGTCAGACACAACTTCCAGTAAACTACAACTGGACAATCAGACACAGATTCCAGTAAACTACAACTGGACAATTGGACACAGCTTCCAGTAAACTACAACTGGACAATCGGACACAGCTTCCGGTAAACTACAACTGGACAATCAGACACAGCTTCCAGTAAACTCTAACTGGACAATCAGACACAGATTCCAGTAAACTACAACTGGACGATCAGACACAGCATCCACTAAACTACAGCTGGACAATCAGGCACAGATTCCAGTAAACTACAACTGGACAATAGACACAGCTGCCAGTAAACTACAACTGGACAATCGGACACAGCTTCCAGTAAACTACAACTGGACAATTGGACACAGCTTCCAGTAAACTACAACTGGACAATCAGAGACAGCTTCCACTCAACTACAAGTGGACAATAGACACAGCTGCCAGTAAACTACACCTGGACAATCAGACACAGCTTCCAGTAAACTACAACTGGACAATAGACACAGCGTCCAGTAAACTACAACTGGACAATCAGACACAGCTTCCAGTAAACTACAACTGGACAATCACACACAGCTTCCAGTAAACTACAACTGGACAATCACACACAGCTTTCAGTAAAATACAACCGGACAATCACACACAGCTTCCAGTAAACTGCAACTGGACAATCACACACAGCTTCCAGTAAACCACAACTGGACCATTGGACACAGCTTCCAGTCAACTACAACTGGACAATAGACACAGCTTCCACTCAACTACAACTGGACAATCAGACACAGCTTCCAGTAAACTACAACAGGACAATCAGACACAGTTTCCAGTAAACTACAACTGGACAATCAGACACAGCTTCCACTCAACTACAACTGGACAATAGACACAGCTTCCAGTAAACTACAACTGGACAATCAGACACCGCTTCCAGTAAACTACAACTGGACAATCAGACACAGCTTCCAGTAAACTACAACTGGACAATCAGACACAGCTTCCAGTCAACTACAACTGGACAATTGGTCACAGCTTCCAATAAACTGCAACTGGACAATAGACACAGCTTCCAGTAAACTACAACTGGACAATCAGACACAGCTTCCAGTAAACCAAAACTGGACAATCAGACACAGCTTCCAGTAAACTACAATTGGACAATCGGAAACAGATTCCAGTAAACTACAACTGGACAATCAGACACAGCTTCCAGTAAACCAAAACTGGACAATCAGACACAGCTTCCAGTAAACTACAACTGGACAATTAGACACAGCTTCCAGTAAACTACAACTGGACAATCAGACACAGCTTCCAGTCAACTCCAACTGGACAATCAGACACAGCTTCCAGTAAACTACAACTGGACAATCAGACACAGCTTCCAGTAAACTACAACTGGACAATCAGACACAACTTCCAGTAAACTACAACTGGACAATCAGACACAGCTTCCGGTAAACTACAACTGGACAATTGGACACAGCTTCCAGTAAACTACAACTGGACAATCAGACACAGCTTCCACAAAACTACAGCTGGACAATCAGGCACAGATTCCAGTAAACTACAACTGGACAATAGGCACAGCTTCCAGTAAACTACAACTGGACAATCAGACACAGCTTCCAGTAAACTACAACTGGACAATCAGACACAGCTTGCAGTAAACTAGAACTGGACAATCAGACACAGCTTCCACAACACTACAACTGGACAATCAGAAACAGCTTCCAGTAAACATCAGCTGGACAATCGACACAGCATCCAGTAAACTACAACTGGACAGTCAGACACAGCTTCCAGTAAACTACAACTGGACAATCAGACACAGCTTCCAGTAAACTACAGCTGGACAATCAGACACAGCTTCCAGTAAACTACAACAGGACAGTCGGACACAGCTTCCAGTAAACTACAACTGGACAGTCTGACACAGCATCCAGTAAACTACAACTGGACAATCAGACACAGCTTCCAGTAAACTACAACTGGACAATCAGACACAGCTTCCAGTAAACTACAACTGGACAATTGGACACAGCTTCCAGTAAACTACAACTGGACAATCGACACAGCTTCCAGTAAACTACAACTGGACAGTCAGACACAGCTTCCAGTAAACTACAACTGGACAATCAGACACAGCTTCCAGTAAACTACAACTGGACAATCAGACACAGCTTCCAGTAAACTACAACTGGACAATCAGACACAACTTCCAGTAAACAACAACTGGACAATCAGACACAGCTTCCAGTAAACTACAACTGGACAATCAGACACAGCTTCCGGTAAACTACAACTGGACAATTGGACACAGCTTCCAGTAAACTACAAATGGACAATCAGACACTGCTTCCACAAAACTACAGCTGGACAATCAGGCACAGATTCCAGTAAACTACAACTGGACAATAGGCACAGCTTCCAGTAAACTACAACTGGACAATCAGACACAGCTTCCAGTAAACTACAACTGGACAATCAGACACAGCTTGCAGTAAACTAGAACTGGACAATCAGACACAGCTTCCACAACACTACAACTGGACAATCAGAAACAGCTTCCAGTAAACATCAGCTGGACAATCGACGCAGCATCCAGTAAACTACAACTGGACAGTCAGACACAGCTTCCAGTAAACTACAACTGGACAATCAGACACAGCTTCCAGTAAACTACAGCTGGACAATCAGACACAGCTTCCAGTAAACTACAACTGGCCAATCAGACACAGCTTCCAGTAAACTACAACTGGACAATCACAGACAACTTGCACTCAACTACAACTGGACACTCAGACGCAGCTTCCACTAAACTACAACTGGACAATCAGACACAGCTTCCAGTAAACCACAAGTGGACAATTGGACACAGCTTCCAGTAAACTACAACTGGACAATCAGAAACAGCTTCCAGTAAACATCAGCTGGACAATCGACACAGCTTCCAGTAAACTACAACTGGACAGTCAGACACAGCTTCCAGTAAACTACAACTGGACAGTCAGACACAGCTTCCAGTAAACTACAACTGGACAATCAGACACAGCTTCCAGTAAAATACAGCTGGACAATCAGACACAGCTTCCAGTAAACTGCAACAGGACAGTCGGACACAGCTTCCAGTAAACTACAACTGGACAGTCTGACACAGCATCCAGTAAACTACAACTGGACAATCAGACACAGCTTCCAGTAAACTACAACTGGACAATCAGACACAGCTTCCAGTAAACTACAACTGGACAATCAGACACAACTTCCAGTAAACAACAACTGGACAATCAGACACAGCTTCCAGTAAACTACAACTGGACAATCAGACACAGCTTCCGGTAAACTACAACTGGACAATTGGACACAGCTTCCAGTAAACTACAAATGGACAATCAGACACTGCTTCCACAAAACTACAGCTGGACAATCAGGCACAGATTCCAGTAAACTACAACTGGACAATAGGCACAGCTTCCAGTAAACTACAACTGGACAATCAGACACAGCTTCCAGTAAACTACAACTGGACAATCAGACACAGCTTGCAGTAAACTAGAACTGGACAATCAGACACAGCTTCCACAACACTACAACTGGACAATCAGAAACAGCTTCCAGTAAACATCAGCTGGACAATCGACACAGCATCCAGTAAACTACAACTGGACAGTCAGACACAGCTTCCAGTAAACTACAACTGGACAATCAGACACAGCTTCCAGTAAACTACAGCTGGACAATCAGACACAGCTTCCAGTAAACTACAACTGGCCAATCAGACACAGCTTCCAGTAAACTACAACTGGACAATCACAGACAACTTGCACTCAACTACAACTGGACACTCAGACGCAGCTTCCACTAAACTACAACTGGACAATCAGACACAGCTTCCAGTAAACCACAAGTGGACAATTGGACACAGCTTCCAGTAAACTACAACTGGACAATCAGAAACAGCTTCCAGTAAACATCAGCTGGACAATCGACACAGCTTCCAGTAAACTACAACTGGACAGTCAGACACAGCTTCCAGTAAACTACAACTGGACAGTCAGACACAGCTTCCAGTAAACTACAACTGGACAATCAGACACAGCTTCCAGTAAAATACAGCTGGACAATCAGACACAGCTTCCAGTAAACTGCAACAGGACAGTCGGACACAGCTTCCAGTAAACTACAACTGGACAGTCTGACACAGCATCCAGTAAACTACAACTGGACAATCAGACACAGCTTCCAGTAAACTACAACTGGACAATCAGACACAGCTTCCAGTAAACTACAACTGGACAATCAGACACAGCTTCCAGTAAACTACAACTGGACAATCGACACAGCTTCCAGTAAACTACAACTGGACAATCAGACACAGCATCCAGTAAAGTACAACTGGACAATCAGACACAGCTTCCAGTAAACTACAACTGGACAATCAGACACAGCTTCCAGTAAACTACAACTGGACAATAGACACAGCTTCCAGTAAACTACAACTGGACAATCAGACACAGCTTCCAGTAAACTACAACTGGACAATCACACACAACTTGCACTCAACTACAACTGGACACTCAGACGCAGCTTCCACTAAACTACAATTGGACAATCAGAACCAAGTCCACGAAACTACAACTGGACAATCAGACACAGCTTCCTGTAAACTACAACTGGACAATCAGACACAGCTTGCAGTAAACTACAACTGGACAATAGGCACAGCTTCCAGTTAACTACAACTGGACAATCAGACACAGCTACCAGTAAACTACAGCTGGACAATCAGGCACAGATTCCAGTAAACTACAACTGGACAATAGGCACAGCTTCCAGTAAACTACAACTGGACAATCAGACACAGCTTCCAGTAAACTACAACTGGACAATCAGACACAGCTTCCAGTAAACTACAACTGGACAATCAGACACAGCTTGCA
The DNA here is from genome assembly GCF_964213995.1 of Mustelus asterias. NCBI lineage: Eukaryota > Metazoa > Chordata > Chondrichthyes > Carcharhiniformes > Triakidae > Mustelus > Mustelus asterias. The sequence goes on from NC_135814.1 coordinate 96,525,227, forward strand.
GTAAACTAGAACTGGACAATCAGAAACAGCTTCCAGTAAACATCAGCTGGACAATCGACACAGCTTCCAGTAAACTACAACTGGACAATCAGACACAGCTTCCAGTAAACTACAGCTGGACAATCATACACAGCTTCCAGTAAACTACAACAGGACAGTCGGACACAGCTTCCAGTAAACTGCAACTGGACAGTCTGACACAGCATCCAGTAAACTACAACTGGACAATCAGACACAGCTTCCAGTAAACTACAACTGGACAATCAGACACAGCTTCCAGTAAACTACAACTGGACAATCAGACACAGCTTCCAGTAAACTACAACTGGACAATCAGACACAGCTTCCAGTAAACTACAACTGGACAATCGACACAGCTTCCAGTAAAGTACAACTGGACAATCAGACACAGCTTCCAGTAAACTACAACTGGACAATCAGACACAGCTTCCAGTAAAATACAACTGGACAATAGACACAGCTTCCAGTAAACTACAACTGGACAATCAGACACAGCTTCCAGTAAACTACAACTGGACAATAGACACAGCTTCCAGTAAACTACAACTGGACAAACAGACACAGCTTCCAGTAAACTACAACTGGACAATCAGACACAGCTTCCTGTAAACTACAACTGGACAATCAGACACAGCTTGCAGTAAACTACAACTGGACAATAGGCACAGCTTCCAGTAAACTACAACTGGACAATCGGACACAGCTACCAGTAAACTACAACGGGACAATCAGACACAGCTTCCACTAAACTACAGCTGGACAATCAGGCACAGATTCCAGTAAACTACAACTGGACAATAGGCACAGCTTCCAGTAAACTACAACTGGACAATCAGACACAGCTTCCAGTAAACTACAACTGGACAATCAGAAACAGCTTCCAGTAAACATCAGCTGGACAATCGACACAGCTTCCAGTAAACTACAACTGGACAGTCAGACACAGCTTCCAGTAAACTACAACTGGACAGTCTGACACAGCATCCAGTAAACTACAACTGGACAATCAGACACAGCTTCCAGTAAACTACAACTGGACAATCAGACACAGCTTCCAGTAAACTACAACTGGACAATAGACACAGCTTCCAGTAAACTACAACTGGACAAACAGACACAGCTTCCAGTAAACTACAACTGGACAATCAGACACAGCTTCCAGTAAACTACAACTGGACAATCACACACAACTTGCACTCAACGACAACTGGACACACAGACGCAGCTTCCACTAAACTACAACTGGACAATCAGAAACAACGTCCACGAAACTACAACTGGACAATCAGACACAGCTTCCAGTAAACTACAACTGGACAATCAGACACAGCTTCCAGTAAACAACAACTGGACAATCAGACACAGCTTCCAGTAAACTACAACTGGACAATCAGACACAGCTTCCAGTAAACTACAACTGGACAATCAGACACAGCTTCCAGTAAACTACAACTGGACAATCAGACACAGCTTCCAGTAAACTACAACTGGACAATAGACACAGCTTCCAGTAAACTACAACTGGACAAACAGACACAGCTTCCAGTAAACTACAACTGGACAATAGACACAGCTTCCAGTAAACTACAACTGGACAAACAGACACAGCTTCCAGTAAACTACAACTGGACAATCAGACACAGCTTCCAGTAAACTACAACTGGACAATCACACACAACTTGCACTCAACGACAACTGGACACACAGACGCAGCTTCCACTAAACTACAACTGGACAATCAGAAACAACGTCCACGAAACTACAACTGGACAATCAGACACAGCTTCCAGTAAACTACAACTGGACAATCAGACACAGCTTCCAGTAAACAACAACTGGACAATCAGACACAGCTTCCAGTAAACTACAACTGGCCAATCAGACACAGCTTCCAGTAAACTACAACTGGACAATCACAGACAACTTGCACTCAACTACAACTGGACACTCAGACGCAGCTTCCACTAAACCACAACTGGACAATCAGAAACAACGTCCACGAAACTACAACTGGACAATCAGACACAGCTTCCAGTCAACTACAACTGGACAATCAGACGCAGCTTCCAGTAAACTACAACTGGACAATCAGACACAGCTTCCAGTAAACTACAACTGGACAATTGGACACAGCTTCCAGTAAACTACAACTGGACAATCAGACACAGCTTCCAGTAAACCACAAGTGGACAATTGGACACAGCTTCCAGTAAACTACAACTGGACAATCAGACACAGCTTCCAGTAAACTACAACTGGACAATCAGAAACAGCTTCCAGTAAACATCAGCTGGACAATCGACACAGCTTCCAGTAAACTACAACTGGACAGTCAGACACAGCTTCCAGTAAACTACAACTGGACAATCAGACACAGCTTCCAGTAAACTACAGCTGGACAATCAGACACAGCTTCCAGTAAACTGCAACAGGACAGTCGGACACAGCTTCCAGTAAACTACAACTGGACAGTCTGACACAGCATCCAGTAAACTACAACTGGACAATCAGACACAGCTTCCAGTAAACTACAACTGGACAATCAGACACAGCTTCCAGTAAACTACAACTGGACAATCAGACACAGCTTCCAGTAAACTACAACTGGACAATCGACACAGCTTCCAGTAAACTACAACTGGACAATCAGACACAGCTTCCAGTAAACTACAACTGGACAATCAGACACAGCTTCCAGTAAACTACAACTGGACAATAGACACAGCTTCCAGTAAACTACAACTGGACAATCAGACACAGCTTCCAGTAAACTACAACTGGACAATAGACACAGCTTCCAGTAAACTACAACTGGACAAACAGACACAGCTTCCAGTAAACTACAACTGGACAATCAGACACAGCTTCCAGTAAACTACAACTGGACAATCACACACAACTTGCACTCAACGACAACTGGACACACAGACGCAGCTTCCACTAAACTACAACTGGACAATCAGAAACAACGTCCACGAAACTACAACTGGACAATCAGACACAGCTTCCAGTAAACTACAACTGGACAATCACACACAGCTTCCAGTAAACAACAACTGGACAATTAGACACAGCTTCCGGTAAACTACAACTGGCCAATCAGACACAGCTTCCAGTAAACTACAACTGGACAATCACAGACAACTTGCACTCAACTACAACTGGACACTCAGACGCAGCTTCCACTAAACTACAACTGGACAATCAGACACAGCTTCCAGTAAACCACAAGTGGACAATTGGACACAGCTTCCAGTAAACTACAACTGGACAATCAGACACAGCTTCCAGTAAACTACAACTGGACAGTCAGACACAGCTTCCAGTAAACTACAACTGGACAATTGGACACAGCTTCCAGTAAACTACAACTGGACAATCGACACAGCTTCCAGTAAACTACAACTGGACAGTCAGACACAGCTTCCAGTAAACTACAACTGGACAATCAGACACAGCTTCCAGTAAACTACAACTGGACAATCAGACACAGCTTCCAGTAAACTACAACTGGACAATCAGACACAACTTCCAGTAAACAACAACTGGACAATCAGACACAGCTTCCAGTAAACTACAACTGGACAATCAGACACAGCTTCCGGTAAACTACAACTGGACAATTGGACACAGCTTCCAGTAAACTACAACTGGACAATCAGACACTGCTTCCACAAAACTACAGCTGGACAATCAGGCACAGATTCCAGTAAACTACAACTGGACAATAGGCACAGCTTCCAGTAAACTACAACTGGACAATCAGACACAGCTTCCAGTAAACTACAACTGGACAATCAGACACAGCTTGCAGTAAACTAGAACTGGACAATCAGACACAGCTTCCACAACACTACAACTGGACAATCAGAAACAGCTTCCAGTAAACATCAGCTGGACAATTGACACAGCATCCAGTAAACTACAACTGGACAGTCAGACACAGCTTCCAGTAAACTACAACTGGACAATCAGACACAGCTTCCAGTAAACTACAGCTGGCCAATCAGACACAGCTTCCAGTAAACTACAACTGGCCAATCAGACACAGCTTCCAGTAAACTACAACTGGACAATCACAGACAACTTGCACTCAACTACAACTGGACACTCAGACGCAGCTTCCACTAAACTACAACTGGACAATCAGACACAGCTTCCAGTAAACCACAAGTGGACAATTGGACACAGCTTCCAGTAAACTACAACTGGACAATCAGACACAGCTTCCAGTAAACTACAACTGGACAATCAGAAACAGCTTCCAGTAAACATCAGCTGGACAATCGACACAGCTTCCAGTAAACTACAACTGGACAGTCAGACACAGCTTCCAGTAAACTACAACTGGACAGTCAGACACAGCTTCCAGTAAACTACAACTGGACAATCAGACACAGCTTCCAGTAAAATACAGCTGGACAATCAGACACAGCTTCCAGTAAACTGCAACAGGACAGTCGGACACAGCTTCCAGTAAACTACAACTGGACAGTCTGACACAGCATCCAGTAAACTACAACTGGACAATCAGACACAGCTTCCAGTAAACTACAACTGGACAATCAGACACAGCTTCCAGTAAACTACAACTGGACAATCAGACACAGCTTCCAGTAAACTACAACTGGACAATCAGACACAGCTTCCAGTAAACTACAACTGGACAATCGACACAGCTTCCAGTAAACTACAACTGGACAATCAGACACAGCATCCAGTAAAGTACAACTGGACAATCAGACACAGCTTCCAGTAAACTACAACTGGACAATCAGACACAGCTTCCAGTAAACTACAACTGGACAATAGACACAGCTTCCAGTAAACTACAACTGGACAATCAGACACAGCTTCCAGTAAACTACAACTGGACAATCACACACAACTTGCACTCAACTACAACTGGACACTCAGACGCAGCTTCCACTAAACTACAATTGGACAATCAGAAACAACGTCCACGAAACTACAACTGGACAATCAGACACAGCTTCCTGTAAACTACAACTGGACAATCAGACACAGCTTGCAGTAAACTACAACTGGACAATAGGCACAGCTTCCAGTTAACTACAACTGGACAATCGGACACAGCTACCAGTAAACTACAGCTGGACAATCAGGCACAGATTCCAGTAAACTACAACTGGACAATAGGCACAGCTTCCAGTAAACTACAACTGGACAATCAGACACAGCTTCCAGTAAACTACAACTGGACAATCAGACACAGCTTCCAGTAAACTACAACTGGACAATCAGACACAGCTTGCAGTAAACTAGAACTGGACAATCAGAAACAGCTTCCAGTAAACATCAGCTGGACAATCGACACAGCTTCCAGTAAACTACAACTGGACAATCAGACACAGCTTCCAGTAAACTACAGCTGGACAATCATACACAGCTTCCAGTAAACTACAACAGGACAGTCGGACACAGCTTCCAGTAAACTGCAACTGGACAGTCTGACACAGCATCCAGTAAACTACAACTGGACAATCAGACACAGCTTCCAGTAAACTACAACTGGACAATCAGACACAGCTTCCAGTAAACTACAACTGGACAATCAGACACAGCTTCCAGTAAACTACAACTGGACAATCAGACACAGCTTCCAGTAAACTACAACTGGACAATCGACACAGCTTCCAGTAAAGTACAACTGGACAATCAGACACAGCTTCCAGTAAACTACAACTGGACAATCAGACACAGCTTCCAGTAAAATACAACTGGACAATAGACACAGCTTCCAGTAAACTACAACTGGACAATCAGACACAGCTTCCAGTAAACTACAACTGGACAATAGACACAGCTTCCAGTAAACTACAACTGGACAAACAGACACAGCTTCCAGTAAACTACAACTGGACAATCAGACACAGCTTCCTGTAAACTACAACTGGACAATCAGACACAGCTTGCAGTAAACTACAACTGGACAATAGGCACAGCTTCCAGTAAACTACAACTGGACAATCGGACACAGCTACCAGTAAACTACAACGGGACAATCAGACACAGCTTCCACTAAACTACAGCTGGACAATCAGGCACAGATTCCAGTAAACTACAACTGGACAATAGGCACAGCTTCCAGTAAACTACAACTGGACAATCAGACACAGCTTCCAGTAAACTACAACTGGACAATCAGACACAGCTTCCAGTAAACTACAACTGGACAATCAGACACAGCTTCCAGTAAACTACAACTGGACAATCGACACAGCTTCCAGTAAAGTACAACTGGACAATCAGACACAGCTTCCAGTAAACTACAACTGGACAATCAGACACAGCTTCCAGTAAAATACAACTGGACAATAGACACAGCTTCCAGTAAACTACAACTGGACAATCAGACACAGCTTCCAGTAAACTACAACTGGACAATAGACACAGCTTCCAGTAAACTACAACTGGACAGTCAGACACAGCTTCCAGTAAACTACAACTGGACAGTCTGACACAGCATCCAGTAAACTACAACTGGACAATCAGACACAGCTTCCAGTAAACTACAACTGGACAATCAGACACAGCTTCCAGTAAACTACAACTGGACAATAGACACAGCTTCCAGTAAACTACAACTGGACAAACAGACACAGCTTCCAGTAAACTACAACTGGACAATCAGACACAGCTTCCAGTAAACTACAACTGGACAATCACACACAACTTGCACTCAACGACAACTGGACACACAGACGCAGCTTCCACTAAACTACAACTGGACAATCAGAAACAACGTCCACGAAACTACAACTGGACAATCAGACACAGCTTCCAGTAAACTACAACTGGACAATCAGACACAGCTTCCAGTAAACAACAACTGGACAATCAGACACAGCTTCCAGTAAACTACAACTGGACAATCAGACACAGCTTCCAGTAAACTACAACTGGACAATCAGACACAGCTTCCAGTAAACTACAACTGGACAATCAGACACAGCTTCCAGTAAACTACAACTGGACAATAGACACAGCTTCCAGTAAACTACAACTGGACAAACAGACACAGCTTCCAGTAAACTACAACTGGACAATAGACACAGCTTCCAGTAAACTACAACTGGACAAACAGACACAGCTTCCAGTAAACTACAACTGGACAATCAGACACAGCTTCCAGTAAACTACAACTGGACAATCACACACAACTTGCACTCAACGACAACTGGACACACAGACGCAGCTTCCACTAAACTACAACTGGACAATCAGAAACAACGTCCACGAAACTACAACTGGACAATCAGACACAGCTTCCAGTAAACTACAACTGGACAATCAGACACAGCTTCCAGTAAACAACAACTGGACAATCAGACACAGCCTCCAGTAAACTACAACTGGCCAATCAGACACAGCTTCCAGTAAACTACAACTGGACAATCACAGACAACTTGCACTCAACTACAACTGGACACTCAGACGCAGCTTCCACTAAACCACAACTGGACAATCAGAAACAACGTCCACGAAACTACAACTGGACAATCAGACACAGCTTCCAGTCAACTACAACTGGACAATCAGACGCAGCTTCCAGTAAACTACAACTGGACAATCAGACACAGCTTCCAGTAAACTACAACTGGACAATTGGACACAGCTTCCAGTAAACTACAACTGGACAATCAGACACAGCTTCCAGTAAACCACAAGTGGACAATTGGACACAGCTTCCAGTAAACTACAACTGGACAATCAGACACAGCTTCCAGTAAACTACAACTGGACAATCAGAAACAGCTTCCAGTAAACATCAGCTGGACAATCGACACAGCTTCCAGTAAACTACAACTGGACAGTCAGACACAGCTTCCAGTAAACTACAACTGGACAATCAGACACAGCTTCCAGTAAACTACAGCTGGACAATCAGACACAGCTTCCAGTAAACTGCAACAGGACAGTCGGACACAGCTTCCAGTAAACTACAACTGGACAGTCTGACACAGCATCCAGTAAACTACAACTGGACAATCAGACACAGCTTCCAGTAAACTACAACTGGACAATCAGACACAGCTTCCAGTAAACTACAACTGGACAATCAGACACAGCTTCCAGTAAACTACAACTGGACAATCGACACAGCTTCCAGTAAACTACAACTGGACAATCAGACACAGCTTCCAGTAAACTACAACTGGACAATCAGACACAGCTTCCAGTAAACTACAACTGGACAATAGACACAGCTTCCAGTAAACTACAACTGGACAATCAGACACAGCTTCCAGTAAACTACAACTGGACAATAGACACAGCTTCCAGTAAACTACAACTGGACAAACAGACACAGCTTCCAGTAAACTACAACTGGACAATCAGACACAGCTTCCAGTAAACTACAACTGGACAATCACACACAACTTGCACTCAACGACAACTGGACACACAGACGCAGCTTCCACTAAACTACAACTGGACAATCAGAAACAACGTCCACGAAACTACAACTGGACAATCAGACACAGCTTCCAGTAAACTACAACTGGACAATCACACACAACTTGCACTCAACGACAACTGGACACACAGACGCAGCTTCCACTAAACTACAACTGGACAATCAGAAAGAACGTCCACGAAACTACAACTGGACAATCAGACACAGCTTCCAGTAAACTACAACTGGACAATCACACACAGCTTCCAGTAAACAACAACTGGACAATTAGACACAGCTTCCGGTAAACTACAACTGGCCAATCAGACACAGCTTCCAGTAAACTACAACTGGACAATCACAGACAACTTGCACTCAACTACAACTGGACACTCAGACGCAGCTTCCACTAAACTACAACTGGACAATCAGACACAGCTTCCAGTAAACCACAAGTGGACAATTGGACACAGCTTCCAGTAAACTACAACTGGACAATCAGACACAGCTTCCAGTAAACTACAACTGGACAATCAGAAACAGCTTCCAGTAAACATCAGCTGGACAATCGACACAGCTTCCAGTAAACTACAACTGGACAGTCAGACACAGCTTCCAGTAAACTACAACTGGACAGTCAGACACAGCTTCCAGTAAACTACAACTGGACAATCAGACACAGCTTCCAGTAAACTACAGCTGGACAATCAGACACAGCTTCCAGTAAACTGCAACAGGACAGTCGGACACAGCTTCCAGTAAACTACAACTGGACAGTCTGACACAGCATCCAGTAAACTACAACTGGACAATCAGACACAGCTTCCAGTAAACTACAACTGGACAATCAGACACAGCTTCCAGTAAACTACAACTGGACAATCAGACACAGCTTCCAGTAAACTACAACTGGACAATCGACACAGCTTCCAGTAAACTACAACTGGACAATCAGACACAGCATCCAGTAAAGTACAACTGGACAATCAGACACAGCTTCCAGTAAACTACAACTGGACAATCAGACACAGCTTCCAGTAAACTACAACTGGACAATAGACACAGCTTCCAGTAAACTACAACTGGACAATCAGACACAGCTTCCAGTAAACTACAACTGGACAATCACACACAACTTGCACTCAACTACAACTGGACACTCAGACGCAGCTTCCACTAAACTACAACTGGACAATCAGAAACAACGTCCACGAAACTACAACTGGACAATCAGACACAGCTTCCTGTAAACTACAACTGGACAATCAGACACAGCTTGCAGTAAACTACAACTGGACAATAGGCACAGCTTCCAGTTAACTACAACTGGACAATCGGACACAGCTACCAGTAAACTACAGCTGGACAATCAGGCACAGATTCCAGTAAACTACAACTGGACAATAGGCACAGCTTCCAGTAAACTACAACTGGACAATCAGACACAGCTTCCAGTAAACTACAACTGGACAATCAGACACAGCTTCCAGTAAACTACAACTGGACAATCAGACACAGCTTGCAGTAAACTAGAACTGGACAATCAGAAACAGCTTCCAGTAAACATCAGCTGGACAATCGACACAGCTTCCAGTAAACTACAACTGGACAATCAGACACAGCTTCCAGTAAACTACAGCTGGACAATCATACACAGCTTCCAGTAAACTACAACAGGACAGTCGGACACAGCTTCCAGTAAACTGCAACTGGACAGTCTGACACAGCATCCAGTAAACTACAACTGGACAATCAGACACAGCTTCCAGTAAACTACAACTGGACAATCAGACACAGCATCCAGTAAACTACGACAGGACAATCAGACACAGCTTCCAGTAAACTACAACTGGACAATCAGACACAGCTTCCAGTAAACTACGACAGGACAATCAGACACAGCTTCCAGTAAACTACAACTGGACAATCAGACACAGCATCCAGTAAACTACGACAGGACAATCAGACACAGCTTCCAGTAAACTACAACTGGACAATCAGACACAGCTTCCAGTAAACTACAACTGGACAATCAGACACAGCTTCCAGTAAACTACAACTGGACAATTGGACACAACTTCCAGTAAACTCCAACTGGACAATCAGACACAGCTTCCAGTAAACTACAACTGGACAATCACACACAACTTGCACTCAACTACAACTGGACACTCAGACGCAGCTTCCACTAAACTACAACTGGACAATCAGAAACAACGTCCACGAAACTACAACTGGACAATCAGACACAGCTTCCAGTAAACTACAACTGGACAATCACACACAGCTGCCAGTAAACTACAACTGGACAATTAGACACAGCTTCCAGTAAACTACAACTGGACAATCACACACAGCTTCCAGTCAACTACAACTGGACAATCAGACACAGCTTCCAGTAAACTACAACTGGCCAATCAGACACAGCTTCCAGTAAACTACAACTGGACAATTGGACACAGCTTCCAGTAAACTACAACTGGACAATCGGACACAGCTTCCAGTAAACTACAACTGGACAGTCAGACACAACTTCCAGTAAACTACAACTGGACAATCAGACACAGATTCCAGTAAACTACAACTGGACAATTGGACACAGCTTCCAGTAAACTACAACTGGACAATCGGACACAGCTTCCGGTAAACTACAACTGGACAATCAGACACAGCTTCCAGTAAACTCTAACTGGACAATCAGACACAGATTCCAGTAAACTACAACTGGACGATCAGACACAGCATCCACTAAACTACAGCTGGACAATCAGGCACAGATTCCAGTAAACTACAACTGGACAATAGACACAGCTGCCAGTAAACTACAACTGGACAATCGGACACAGCTTCCAGTAAACTACAACTGGACAATTGGACACAGCTTCCAGTAAACTACAACTGGACAATCAGAGACAGCTTCCACTCAACTACAAGTGGACAATAGACACAGCTGCCAGTAAACTACACCTGGACAATCAGACACAGCTTCCAGTAAACTACAACTGGACAATAGACACAGCGTCCAGTAAACTACAACTGGACAATCAGACACAGCTTCCAGTAAACTACAACTGGACAATCACACACAGCTTCCAGTAAACTACAACTGGACAATCACACACAGCTTTCAGTAAAATACAACCGGACAATCACACACAGCTTCCAGTAAACTGCAACTGGACAATCACACACAGCTTCCAGTAAACCACAACTGGACCATTGGACACAGCTTCCAGTCAACTACAACTGGACAATAGACACAGCTTCCACTCAACTACAACTGGACAATCAGACACAGCTTCCAGTAAACTACAACAGGACAATCAGACACAGCTTCCAGTAAACTACAACTGGACAATCAGACACAGCTTCCAGTCAACTACAACTGGACAATTAGACACAGCTTCCAATAAACTGCAACTGGACAATAGACACAGCTTCCAGTAAACTACAACTGGACAATCAGACACAGCTTCCAGTAAACCAAAACTGGACAATCAGACACAGCTTCCAGTAAACTACAATTGGACAATCGGAAACAGATTCCAGTAAACTACAACTGGACAATCAGACACAGCTTCCAGTAAACTAAAACTGGACAATCAGACACAGCTTCCAGTAAACTACAACTGGACAATTAGACACAGCTTCCAGTAAACTACAACTGGACAATCAGACACAGCTTCCAGTCAACTCCAACTGGACAATCAGACACAGCTTCCAGTAAACTACAACTGGACAATCAGACACAGCTTCCAGTAAACTACAACTGGACAATCAGACACAACTTCCAGTAAACTACAACTGGACAATCAGACACAGCTTCCGGTAAACTACAACTGGACAATTGGACACAGCTTCCAGTAAACTACAACTGGACAATCAGACACAGCTTCCACAAAACTACAGCTGGACAATCAGGCACAGATTCCAGTAAACTACAACTGGACAATAGGCACAGCTTCCAGTAAACTACAACTGGACAATAGGCACAGCTTCCAGTAAACTACAACTGGACAATCAGACACAGCTTCCAGTAAACTACAACTGGACAATCAGACACAGCTTGCAGTAAACTAGAACTGGACAATCAGACACAGCTTCCACAACACTACAACTGGACAATCAGAAACAGCTTCCAGTAAACATCAGCTGGACAATCGACACAGCATCCAGTAAACTACAACTGGACAGTCAGACACAGCTTCCAGTAAACTACAACTGGACAATCAGACACAGCTTCCAGTAAACTACAGCTGGACAATCAGACACAGCTTCCAGTAAACTACAACAGGACAGTCGGACACAGCTTCCAGTAAACTACAACTGGACAGTCTGACACAGCATCCAGTAAACTACAACTGGACAATCAGACACAGCTTCCAGTAAACTACAACTGGACAATCAGACACAGCTTCCAGTAAACTACAACTGGACAATTGGACACAGCTTCCAGTAAACTACAACTGGACAATCGACACAGCTTCCAGTAAACTACAACTGGACAGTCAGACACAGCTTCCAGTAAACTACAACTGGACAATCAGACACAGCTTCCAGTAAACTACAACTGGACAATCAGACACAGCTTCCAGTAAACTACAACTGGACAATCAGACACAACTTCCAGTAAACAACAACTGGACAATCAGACACAGCTTCCAGTAAACTACAACTGGACAATCAGACACAGCTTCCGGTAAACTACAACTGGACAATTGGACACAGCTTCCAGTAAACTACAACTGGACAATCAGACACAGCTTCCACAAAACTACAGCTGGACAATCAGGCACAGATTCCAGTAAACTACAACTGGACAATAGGCACAGCTTCCAGTAAACTACAACTGGACAATCAGACACAGCTTCCAGTAAACTACAACTGGACAATCAGACACAGCTTGCAGTAAACTAGAACTGGACAATCAGACACAGCTTCCACAACACTACAACTGGACAATCAGAAACAGCTTCCAGTAAACATCAGCTGGACAATCGACACAGCATCCAGTAAACTACAACTGGACAGTCAGACACAGCTTCCAGTAAACTACAACTGGACAATCAGACACAGCTTCCAGTAAACTACAGCTGGACAATCAGACACAGCTTCCAGTAAACTACAACAGGACAGTCGGACACAGCTTCCAGTAAACTACAACTGGACAGTCTGACACAGCATCCAGTAAACTACAACTGGACAATCAGACACAGCTTCCAGTAAACTACAACTGGACAATCAGACACAGCTTCCAGTAAACTACAACTGGACAATTGGACACAGCTTCCAGTAAACTACAACTGGACAATCGACACAGCTTCCAGTAAACTACAACTGGACAATCAGACACAGCTTCCAGTAAACTACAACTGGACAATCAGACACAGCTTCCAGTAAACTACAACTGGACAATCAGACACAGCTTCCAGTAAACTACAACTGGACAATCAGACACAGCTTCCAGTAAACTACAACTGGACAATAGACACAGCTTCCAGTAAACTACAACTGGACAATCAGACACAGCTTCCAATAAACTACAACTGGACAATCACACACAACGTGCACTCAACTACAACTGGACACTCAGACGCAGCTTCCACTAAACTACAACTGGACAATCAGACACAGCTTGCAGTAAACTACAACTGGACAATAGGCACAGCTTCCAGTAAACTACAACTGGACAATCGGACACAGCTTCCAGTAAACTACAACTGGACAGTCAGACACAGCTTCCAGTAAACTACAAATGGACAATCAGACACAGCATCCAATAAACTACAACAGGACAATCAGACACAGCGTCCAATAAACTACAACTGGAGAATCGGACACATCTTCCAGTAAACTACAACTGGACAATCGGACACAGCTTCCAGTAACCTACAACTGGACAATCAGACACAGCTTCCACTCAACTACAACTGGACAATAGACACAGCTGCCAGTAAACTACAACTGGACAATCGGACACAGCTTCCAGTAAACTACAACTGGACAATTGGACACAGCTTCCAGTAAACTACAACTGGACAATCAGAGACAGCTTCCACTCAACTACAAGTGGACAATAGACACAGCTGCCAGTAAACTACAACTGGACAATCAGACACACCTTCCAGTAAACTACAACTGGACAATCAGACACACCTTCCAGTAAACTACAACTGGACAATCAGACACACCTTCCAGTAAACTACAACTGGACAATCAGACACAGCTTCCAGTAAACTACAACTGGACAATCAGACACACCTTCCAGTAAACTACAACTGGACAATAGACACAGCTTCCAGTAAACCACAACTGGACAATCAGACACAGCTTCCAGTAAACTACAACTGGACAATCAGACACACCTTCCAGTAAACTACAACTGGACAATAGACACAGCTTCCAGTAAACTACAACTGGACAATCAGACACAGCTTCCAGTAAACTACAACTGGACAATCACACACAGCTTCCAGTAAACTACAACTGGACAATCACACACAGCTTCCAGTAAACCACAACTGGACCATTGGACACAGCTTCCAGTCAACTACAACTGGACAATAGACACAGCTTCCACTCAACTACAACTGGACAATCAGACACAGATTCCAGTAAACTACAACAGGACAATCAGACACAGCTTCCAGTAAACTACAACTGGACAATAGACACAGCGTCCAGTAAACTACAACTGGACAATCAGACACAGCTTCCAGTAAACTACAACTGGACAATCAGACACAGCTTCCAGTAAACTACAACAGGACAATCAGACACAGCTTCCAGTAAACTACAACTGGACAATCAGACACAGCTTCCACTCAACTACAACTGGACAATAGACACAGCTTCCAGTAAACTACAACTGGACAATCAGACACCGCTTCCAGTAAACTACAATGGACAATCAGACACAGCTTCCAGTAAACTACAACTGGACAATCACACACAGCTTCCAGTAAACTACAACTGGACAATCACACACAGCTTCCATTAAACTACAACTGGACAGTCAGACACAGCTTCCAGTAAAATACAACCGGACAATCACACACAGCTTCCAGTAAACTGCAACTGGACAATCACACACAGCTTCCAGTAAACCACAACTGGACCATTGGACACAGCTTCCAGTCAACTACAACTGGACAATAGACACAGCTTCCACTCAACTACAACTGGACAATAGACACAGCTTCCAGTAAACTACAACTGGACAATCAGACACCGCTTCCAGTAAACTACAACTGGACAATCAGACACAGCATCCAGTAAACTACAACTGGACAATCAGACACAGCGTCCAGTCAACTACAACTGGACAATAGACACAGCTTCCAGTAAACTACAACTGGACAATCAGACACAGCTTCCAGTAAACTACAACTGGACAATTAGACACAGCTTCCAGTAAACTACAACTGGACAATCAGACACAGCTTCCAGGAAACTACAACTGGACAATCAGACACAGCTTCCAGTAAACTACAACTGGACAATCAGACACAGCTTCCAATAAACTACAACTGGACAATAGACACAGCTTCCAGTAAACTACAACTGGACAATCAGACACAGCTTCCAGTAAACTACAACTGGACAATCAGACACAGCTTCCACTCAACTACAACTGGACAATAGACACAGCTTCCAGTAAACTACAACTGGACAATCAGACACAGCTTCCAGTAAACTACAACTGGACAATTAGACACAGCTTCCAGTAAACTACAACTGGACAATCGGACACAGCTTCCAGTAAACTGCAACTGGACAATAGACACAGGTTGCAGTAAACTACAACTGGACAATCGGACACAGCTTCCAGTAATCTACAACTGGACAATCAGACACAGCTTCCAGTAAACTACAACTGGACAATCAGACACAGCTTCCAGTAAACTACAACGGGACAATCAGACACAGCTTCCACTAAACTACAGTGGACAATCAGGCACAGATTCCAGTAAACTACAACCGGACAATAGGCACAGGTTCCAGTAAACTACAACTGGACAGTCAGACACAGCTTCCAGTAAACTACAACTGGACAATCAGACACAGCTTGCAGTAAACTACAACTGGACAATCAGACACAGCTTCCAGTAAACTACAACTGGACAATCAGAAACAGCTTCCAGTAAACTACAACTGGACAATCGACACAGCTTCCAGTAAACTACAACTGGACAGTCAGACACAGCTTCCAGTAAACTACAACTGGACAATCAGACACAGCTTCCAGTAAACTACAGCTGGACAATCGGACACAGCTTCCAGTAAACTACAACAGGACAGTCGGACACAGCTTCCAGTAAACTACAACTGGACAGTCAGACACAGCATCCAGTAAACTACAACTGGACAATCAGACACAGCTTCCAGTAAACTACAACTGGACAATCAGACACAGCTTCCAGTAAACTACAACTGGACAATTGGACACAGCATCCAGTAAACTCCAACAGGACAATCAGACACAGCTTCCAGTAAACTACAACTGGACAATCAGACACAGCTTCCAGTAAACTACAACTGGACAATCGACACAGCTTCCAGTAAATTACAACTGGACAATCAGACACAGCTTCCAGTAAACTACAACTGGACAATCAGACACAGCTTCCAGTAAACTACAGCTAGACAATCACACACAACTTGCACTCAACTACAACTGGACACTCAGACGCAGCTTCCACTAAACTACAACTGGACAATCAGAAACAACGTCCACGAAACTACAACTGGACAATCAGACACAGCTTCCAGTAAACCACAACTGGACAATCAGACACAGCGTCCAGCAAACTACAACTGGATAATCAGACCCAGCTTCCAGTAAACTACAACTGGACAATCAGACACAGCTTCCACTAAACTACAACTGGACAATCAGACCCAGCTTCCAGTAAACTACAACTGGACAATCAGACACAGCTTCCAGTAAACTACAACTGAACAATAGACACAGCTTCCAGTAAACAACAACTGGAAAATCAGACCCAGCTTCCAGTAAACCACAACTGGACAATCAGACACAGCTTCCAGTAAACTACAACTGGACAATCAGACACAGATTCCAGTAAACTACAACTGAACAATAGACACAGCTTCCAGTAAACTACAACTGGACAATAGACACAGCTTCCAGTAAACTACAACTGGACAATCAGACACAGCTTCCAGTCAACCACAACTGGACAATCAGACACAGCTTCCAGTAAACTACAACTGGACAATCAGACACAGCATCCAATAAACAACAACTGGAGAATCAGACACAGCTTCCAGTAAACTACAACTGGACAATCAGACACAGCTTCCACTCAACTACAACTGGACAATAGACACAGCTTCCAGTAAACTACAACTGGACAATCGGACACAGCTTCCAGTAAACTACAACTGGACAATTAGACACAGCTACCAGTAAACTACAACTGGACAATCGGACACAGCTTCCAGTAAACTGCAACTGGACAATAGACACAGCTTGCAGTAAACTACAACTGGACAATCGGACACAGCTTCCAGTAAACTACAACTGGACAATCACACACAGCTTCCAGTAAACTACAACTGGACAATCAGACCCAGCTTCCAATAAACTACAACTGGACAATCAGACACAGCATCCAATAAACAACAACTGGAGAATCAGACACAGCTTCCAGTAAACTACAACTGGACAATCAGACCCAGCTTCCAATAAACTACAACTGGACAATCAGACCCAGCTTCCAATAAACTACAACTGGACAATCAGACACAGCTTCCAGTAACCTGCAACTGGACAATCAGACACAGCCTCCAATAAACTACAACTGGACAATCAGACACAGCTTCCAGTAAACTGCAACTGGACAATCGGACACAGCTTCCAGTAAACTACAACTGGACAATCAGACACAGCTTCCAGTAAACTACAACTGGACAATAGACACAGCTGCCAGTAAACTACAACTGGACAATCAGACACAGCTTCCAGTAAACTACAACTGGACAATCAGACACAGATTCCAGTAAATTACAACTGGACAATAGACACAGCTTCCAGTAAACTACAACTGGACAATAGACACAGCTTCCAGTAAACTACAACTGGACAATCAGACACAACGTCCAGTAAACTACAACTGGACAATAGACACAGCTTCCAGTAAACTACAACTGGACAATAGACACAGCTGCCAGTAAACTACAACTGGACAATCAGACACAGCTTCCAGTAAACTACAACTGGACAATCAGACACAGCTTCCAGTAAACTACAACTGGACAATCAGACACAGCTTCCAGTAAACTACAACTGGACAATCAGACACAGCTTCCACTAAACTACAACTGAACAATAGACACAGCTTCCAGTAAACTACAACTGGACAATAGACACAGCTTCCAGTAAACTACAACTGGACAATCAGACACACCTTCCAGTAAACAACAACTGGACAATCAGACACAGCTTCCACTCAACTACAACTGGACACTCAGACGCAGCTTCCAGTAAGCTACAACTGGACAATAGACACAGCTTCCAGTAAACTACAACTGGACAATCAGACACAGCTTCCAGTAAACCACAACTGGACAATCAGACACAGCTTCCAGTAAACCACGTCTGGACAATCAGACACAGCTTCCAGTAAACTACAACTGGACAATCACACACAGCTTCCAGTAAACTACAACTGGACAATCAGACACAGCTTCCAGTAAACTACAACTGGACAATCAGACACAGCTTCCAGAAAAATTACAACTGGACAATCAGACACAGCTTCCAGTAAACTACAACTGGACAGTCAGACACAGCTTCCAGTAAACTACAACTGGACAGTCAGACACAGCTTCCAGTAAACTACAACTGGACAGTCAGACACAGTTTCCAGTAAACTCCAACTGGACAATCAGACAAAGCTTCCAGTAAACTACAACTGGACAATCAGACACAGCTTCCAGTAAACTACAACTGTACAATCAGACACAGCTTCCAGTCAACTACAACTGGACAATCGGACACAGCTTCCAGGAAACTACAACTGGACAATCAGACACAGCTTCCAGTAAACTACAACTGGACAATCAGACACAGCTTCCAGTAAACTACAACTGGACAATCAGACACAGCTTCCAGGAAACTACAACTGAACAATAGACACAGCTTCCTCTAACCTACAACTGAACAATAGACACAGCTTCCACTCAACTACAACTGGACAATAGACACAGCTTCCAGTAAACTACAACTGGACAATCAGACACACCTTCCAGTAAACAACAACTGGACAATCAGACACAGCTTCCACTCAACTACAACTGGACACTCAGACGCAGCTTCCAGTAAACTACAACTGGACAATAGACACAGCTTCCAGTAAACTACAACTGGACAATCAGACACAGCTTCCAGTAAACCACAACTGGACAATCAGACACAGCTTCCAGTAAACCACGTCTGGACAATCAGACACAGCTTCCAGTAAACTACAACTGGACAATCACACACAGCTTCCGGTAAACTACAACTGGACAATTAGACACAGCTTCCAGTAAACTACAACTGGACAATCAGACACAGCTTGCACTGAACTACAACTAGACAATAGACACAGCTTCCTGTAAACTACAACTGGACAATCAGACACAACTTCCAGTAAACTACAACTGGACAATCAGACACAGCTTCCAGTAAACTACAACTGGATAATCAGACACAGCATCCAGTAAACTACAACTGGACAATCAGACACAGCTTCCACTAAACTACAACTGGACATTCAGACACAGCTTCCAGTAAACTACAACTGGACAATCAGACACAGCTTCCACTAAACTACAACTGGACAATCACACACAGCGTCCACTAAACTGCAACTGGACAATCACATACAGCTTCCAGTAAACTACAACTGGACAATCAGACACAGCTTCCAGTAAACTACAACTGGACAATCAGACACAGCTTCCAGTAAACTACAACTGGACAATCAGACACAGCTTCCAGTACACTACAACTTGACAATCAGACACAGCTTCCACTAAACTACAACTGGACAATCAGACACAGCTTCCACTAAACTACAACTGGACAATCACACACAGCTTCCAGTTAACTACAACTGGACAATCAGACACAGCTTCCAGTAAACTACAACTGGACAATCAGACACAGCTTCCAGTAAACTACAACTGGACAATCAGACACAGTTTCCAGTAAACTACAACTGGAGAATCAGAGACATCTTCCTGTAAACTACAACTGGACAATCAGACACAGCTTCCAGTAATTTACAACTGGACAATCGGAAACAGTTTCCAGTAAACTACAACTGGACAATCAGACACAGTTTCCAGTAAACTACAACTGGAGAATCAGAGACATCTTCCTGTAAACTACAACTGGACAATCAGACACAGCTTCCAGTAATTTACAACTGGACAATCAGACACAGCTTCCAGTAAACTACAACTGGACAATCGGAAACAGTTTCCAGTAAACTACAACTCGACAATCAGACTCAACTTCCAGTACACTACCACTGGACGATGACACACAGCTTCCACTAAACTATAAGTGGACAATAGACACAGCTTCCAGTAAACTACTGGTAGGCACCTCCTAATGAATATTACCCACTGAACATGCCGATGGGTGTAAGGATGTCCTTTACTGATTATCGTAGGGATCTCAAGTGATGGAGAAGAGGGGAGGGGGGCATGTGGGGGAGGAAGGACTGTTGGGTGTGGCTGATGAGGATTACGGGAGCCAGGCTGTTCTGAGCAAATGAGCGAGGATAAAAATAATTAAAAGCAAATGGAGGGGAGAGATAAAAGCTGGTAATGAGTTGGAGATCTGAGGGGGATCTTATCAGGAGCCTCCCATGCGTTGCGGTTGGGTGCAGCGATCCGCATGGGAGATTCGCTCCGAGGGCTTCACAGAATGAGACCACAGGGCAGTGCCACATTCCGTGTGGTGTCGCCCTCCCGTCCGTGTGCTGGGAACAACACGCTGGGCCCCTCCAGCGGTCCGTTCTTGTAAAGGAGCCTGCCCCTGTCAGAATACACCCCTTCCCTTTGCAGGCTGCGGAACTGGGCTCGAGGGGAGCCGGGGGTAGGTTGCCGGGGGGGAAGGGAAGGGATGATGGGGGGAGGTGGGGGGACGGTCGGTGTGGCGGAGAGAGACCTTGTTTGTGGAGCCGGTTTATTCTAACCCCTCGGTGGCTGATTAAGAACAGAGCCTTTCGCTTTGCTGACTTCCTGCACCGGCAACTCAGAGGCCGCGAATTTGAGATGTGGTTTCAGTAAGTACTTCCCCACACCCAGACATCTGGCGAACAGCCCAGGGCATTCACTGCCTTCACTTTTAAGAAAATAAAATTGACAATTACCAATTCATAAGGGAGGGTTAGCAGAACTGGAAACACAAACCGCAGAGGCCAAGACACACTCTTACTCCCTGAGTCCATCTCCGCCATATTTCAAACTATCAAGAGACTAATCCCTTTGAGAAGTCCCTACGTTCATCAAGAAATAAACTCCACATCTGGGCTATTTGTTTGAGACTATGGAACATTTCAAAGTATTTTTGCACTGTTTCTCGGCAAATAATGTGACCAAATTATTGTGTCGTGCCTGAGAGTGTGTGTCTGGTGTGCGTTTAAAGTTTATTTATTAATGTCACAAGTAGGCTTACATTAACACTGCAATGAAGTTACTGTGAAAATCCCCCAATCGCCACACTCTGGGGCCTGTTCGGGTACACTGAGGGAGAATTTAGCACGGCCAATGCACCTAACCAGACTGTGGGAGGAAACCGGAGCACCCGGAGGAAACCCATGCAGACATGGGGAGAACGTGCAAACTCCGCACAGACAGTGACCCAAGCTGGGAATTGAACCCGGATCCCTGGTGCTATGAGGCGGCAGTGTTAACCACTGTACCACCGTGCCAGCTGTTTACGTGTGTGTCATTGTGTGTGTACGTGTGTGTGTGTGTGTGTGTGTTCGTGTGTGTGTGTGTGTGCACATGTGTAAATGTGGGTACGTGTGTACGTGATGTGTATGTGTATGTGTTTGAGTGTGTGTGTGGATACATGTGTGTCAGTGTGTATGTGCGTGTCTATTGGAATTCAGAAGAATGAGGGGAGATCTTATAGAAACATATAAGATTATGAAGGGAATAGATAAGATAGAAGCAGGGAGATTGTTTCCACTGGCGGGTGAAACTAGAACTAGGGGGCATGGCCTCAAAATAAGGGGAAGCAGATTTAGGACTGAGTTGAGGAGGAACTTCTTCACACAAAGGGTTGTGAATCTGTGGAATTCCCTGCCCAGTGAAGCAGTTGAAGCTACCTCATTGAATGCTTTTAAGGCAAGGATAGATACATTTTTGAACAGTAAATGAATTAAGGGTTATGGTGAGCGGGCAGGTAAGTGGAGCTGAGTCCACAAAAAGATCAGCCATGATCTTATTGAATGGCGGAGCAGGCTCGAGGGGCCAGATGGCCTACTCCTGCTCCTAGTTCTTACGTACTTATGTATGTGTGTCCATGTTTGTGTATGCATGTGTGTGTGTGTGTGTGTACATAAGTCTGTGAGTGTGTGTACATAAGTCTATGTGTGTGTGTGTGCCTGTGTATGTGTACGTGTGTGTGTATGTGTGTGTGTGCGTGTGTGTGTGAATGTATGTAAGTGTGAGACCCAGGGAGAGTGAGTGTGAGACCCAGTGTGAGTCCCAGTGTGAGTGTGAGTCCCAGTGTGAGTGTGTGTGAGTGGGTATGAGTGGGTGTGAGTTAGTGTGAGTGTGTGGGTGTGTAAGTGGGCGTGTGAGTGAGTGGATGTGTGAGTGTGAGTGTGATTGAGTGTGAGTGAGTGGGTGTGAGTAAATGTGAGTGAGTGTGAGTGAATGAGTGAATGAGTGAGCATGAGTTCCAGGGTGTGAGTGAGTGAGTGTGAGTTCCAATGTGAGTGAGTGTGAGTTCCAATGTGAGTGAGTGTGAGTGGATGTGAGTGAGTGTGAGTGAATGAGTGAATGAGTGAGCATGAGTTCCAGTGTGAGTGAGTGAATGTGAGTTCCAATGTGAGTGGATGTGAGTGAGTGTGAGTGAATGAGTGAGCATGAGTTCCAGGGTGTGAGTGAGTGAGTGTGAGTTCCAATGTGAGTGAGTGTGAGTGGATGTGAGTGAGTGTGAGTGGGTGTGAGTGAGTGTGAGTGAATGAGTGAGCATGAGTTCCAGGGTGTGAGTGAGTGAGTGTGAGTTCCAGTGTGAGTGGGTGTGAGTGAATGTGAGAGCGTGAGTGAGTGTGAGTGAATGAGTGAATGAGTGAGCATGAGTTCCAGGGTGTGAGTGAGTGAGTGTGAGTTCCAGTGTGAGTGGGTGTGAGTGAATGTGAGAGCGTGAGTGAGTGTGAGTGAATGAGTGAATGAGTGAGCATGAGTTCCAGGGTGTGAGTGAGTGTGAGTTCCAATGTGAGTGAGTGTGAGTGGGTGTGAGTGAATGTGAGTGAGTGTGAGCTCCAGTGTGAGTGAGTGAGAGTGAGTGTGAGTGTGAGTGAGTGTGAGCACTGTAATGAATGAGGAGGGTGGTGTTAGTTTTTGAGTGCGATAGTGAGTGAGTGTGATTGTGTGTGCGATGATTGTGTCTGAGAACCTGATCTGTGTGGGTGAGCCGGAGTATAAACAGGAATGTGAATGAGTCAGTGGACATGCGTTTCAGTGAGAATTTGTGAGTACATGACTGATATCGATCAGGAGCTTACAGAGATGATATCTGTAAAAGTTGCGAAACGGAATTTGAGTGAAACATGAGGTCACTGATGTTGACAATGCCACTCTGTCAGAGAATAATAACCATCAAATCACCCTGATACAGACAGAATATACACAGAATGTACACAGACACACACACATACACTCACACACATATACATACACACACACATACACTCACACACATATACATACACACACACATACACTCACACACATTTACATACACACACACATACACTCACACACATTTACACACACCTCCATTTACACACTCATATATACACACACATACACTCACACACATATACACTTATGCACATGCACGGACATACATGTACACACACACACACACATACAAGCTTGCAGACACAAACACACACTCACACACACACTCACACAGACACAAACACACACTCACACACACACTCACACACACACTCACACAAACACACACACACACACCAGTGACAATGTTTGAAATGCACCTACCCAGTAAATCACAGCCCTGCAGTTCAAAGCGCATTCCAATCCCAGCTGGAGACCATCTCTCTGGATACACCCGGACAAACCGTGCAGGCACTGGATCAAACCTCCGGATCTCAGGAGTGTCGTAGTTCATGTTCCCTTCGAACATCTGAGGGGCCAGGAGGAGAGACAGAGTGAGTGGGATTGACCAAAGAGTCAGAAGACAAACTGACACAGCTCCTGAATTACAGCCGCATTGGCTAAACCAAAGGAAAGACTTGCATTTCCTTAACGCCTTTCTCAACCGTGAGGTATCCCAAAGTGATTAACAACCCGCAGTGTGTTTTGGTGAAGTGTAGTTACTGTGGGAAGTGTCTCCCACAGTGTCTCTCACAGCAATCTCCCAGAAGCAACACAGGAAGGAATAAACATTGGCCAGGACTAACGCGGTGTCCTGGAATCTGTTAACGTCTACTCACGCAGACAACTCGAAAGGGAGAATCTTCAACTCTACAACACACCCTACGCCTTACCCTAATGTGGGTGGCACGGTGGCACAGTGGTTAGCACTGCTGCCTCACAGTGGCAGGGACCTGGGTTCGATTCCCGGCTTAGGTCACTGTCTGTGCGGAGTCTGCACGTTCTCCCCGTGTCTGCGTGGGTTTCCTCCAGGTGCACCGGTTTCCTCCCACAGTCCAAAGATGTGCAGGTTAGGTAGACTGGCCATGCTAAATTGCCCTTTGGTGTCAAGGCGACTAGCTACGGCAAATGCATGGGGTTATGGAGATAGGACCTGGGTGGGAATGTGGTCGGTGCAGACTCGATGGGCCGAATGGCCTCCTTCTGCACTGTAGAGATTTTATGATTCGATCTTTGGACTGTAGGAGGAAATCGGAGCACCCGGAGGAAACCCCCGCAGACACGGGGAGAACGTGCAAACTCCACACAGACAGTTGCCCGAGGCCGGGATTGAACCTGGGTCAATGAGGCAGCGGCACTAGCTGCCGTGCCGCCGTGCTGCCAAATGCCGGCAACACCAAATAACAGCAATGCTGTTTATGGGATCTTGCTGTGTGCAAACCGGCTGCCGCGCTTCCCACATTACACCGGAGACGGCGCTTCTTGCGGACAATGAAGGGGATGTAAGATGCTCTCTCTCTCTTATTCTTTCTTTCAGGGTTGTGGAGGGGATGCAAGTGTTGCAAACTGCTCTGAATATTTTATTTGCCATGTAGCCCTTAGCTAGAAGTTGGAAATGAAGTCAGCTGGAAACCAATTCACTAAATTATTAATTAGCAAACCCAGACAGGCAGCGGGCTTTTCCTTTCATTCTCTGGGAATGAAGAAGCATGGGTTTTTTTGTGTATATAAATGGTGTTCTGTCGCCTCCCGCTTGATTTTCCGTCCATTTCCCCCGTGTATCCTTTGTGTCTCAAGTTTTGCTGTTCCGATTACAGAATGGAATCATTGAATGGTGCAGAGCAGAATGAGGCCATTCAGCCACTGTGCCGCTGCTGACCCATTGAAAGAGCTCCATGAACAATCCCATTCCACCTTGCCATTTCCTCATCGCCCGGCAAATTTTCCCCCTTCAAGTAAACACCCTTTCGAAAATTACAATTGAATCCGCTCGGTGGCACAGTGGTTAACACTGCTGCCTCACAGCGCCAGGGACCCGGGTTCAATTCCGGCTTCGGGTTACTGTCTGTGAGGAGTCTGCACGTTCTCCCCGTGTCTGCGTGGGTTTCCTCTGGGTGCTCCAGTTTCCTCCCACAGTCCGAGAGACGTGCTGGTTAGGTACAATTGGCCATGCTAAATTCTCCCTCAGTGTACCCGAACAGGTGCCGGAGTGTGGTGACTAGGGGATTTTCAACAGTAACTTCATTGCAGTGTTAATGTAAGCCTACTTGTGACACTGATAAATAAACTTTAAAAACTCTTTCCGGCAGCGCTTTCGGGCTCCCCTCGAACTCCTGCTGCCACCCGGAAAGGGGTGAGGGATGGATTGGCACACAGGCGCTTGGCATTAAGCACCAGGCTGCTGGTGCATGCGTTAACTGTTCCTGAAGCCTTTCCGCTTGAAGGCAGGAGTTTACAATGTGCGCAATCAACAGTAATTTCACTGCAGATAAGACAGGAAAGTAAAAAATCTAATCTGCCCTCAACACTTCATCCCAGTTCCCAATCTGTGATGGAATCTCAAGGAGATTTTTATGCACGTTAAACTAGACAGATACAAGTTCCTGGCATCACCTGAACCTGGAGAGAGCCCCATGCGACTAAAGTTTCCACTTCCATTTTCTGAGTTATACTTTTCTGGTAATTCTTCTCGACACCCTCTCTCAACATCCTTCCTCACCCACCTTTGCGCTTGCATTATCATAGAATCATGGAATCCCTACAGTGCAGAAGGAGGCCATTCGGCCCATCGAGTCTGCACCGACCACAATCCCACCCAGGCCTGAAACCCCATTTACCCTGCTAATCCTCCTGAAACTAGGGTTAATTTAGCACGGCCAGTCCACCTAAGTCGCACATCTTTGGACTGTGGGAGGAAACCGGAGCACCCGGAGGAAACCCATGCAGACACAAGGAAAACGTGCGAACTCCACACAAACAGTGACCCAAGCCGGGAATCGAACCCGGGTCCCTGGTGCTTTGAGGCAGCAGTGCTAACCACTGTGCCACCGACTCAAGAACAGCTTCTTCCCTACTGCGTCAGACTTTCGAATGGACTTACCTTGCATTAAGTTGATCTTTCTCTACAGCCTAGCTATGACTGTAACATTCTACACTCTCTCCTTTCCTTCTCTATGAACGGTATGCTTTGTCTGTGTAGCGCGCAAGAAACAATACTTTTCACTGTATGTTAATACATGTGACAATAATAAATCAAATCAGATCAGATCAAAACCGTGCCGTTCTAGTGCATTAGAACTTATACTTGTGTCAGAAATTGGTTGTCTACAGTGGGTATGGACGAGTTACAAAGATTGGAGAGTTTGAGGGGCTATACCTTGTGTCGTGAGCCTCCGGATTCCTTCACAAATGTCCAGTTGAGCCCGTTCATGCTGTAAGCCAGTTTAAACTTCCGCACGAAAGCCTTGTTTTCCCCGGTGGTCCCGCCTTCCACCACCGATGCTCCTCGCGCCCCCTGGATGATGATGGCGCTGACAGTCTTGGGGGTGGGCAAGGTCACTTGGAGCCACTCCGTGCCGGGCGGAGGGTGAGGCTGCCGGGGGTACCACCCGGATCGGCTGGCCACAAGCCGGGCACTGCCCGATGCCCAGTGGTAGTCCCTGGTGGAGGAGGCGGTGATCTGGGAGTCGGGGATGAGTCCAGAAAGCATTCCCAGCATATCGGAGCAAGGTGCGTCTGCCAAAAGAGAGAGGGAGTCAACGTGGGCCATTGGGCACTTTGCACTGGAACTCAACAGGTCTATGTGGTCTACATCAGATCAACAGGCCTCGCCAAATAATCTACCAATGTAAATCACTTGGGACTTTTCTCTCTGGAGCGTAGGAGGCTGAGGGGTGATCTTATAGAGGACTATAAAATAATGAGGGGCATAGACAAGCTAGATAGTCAATATCTTTTCCCAAAGGTAGGGGAGTCTAAAACTAGAGGGCATAGGTTTAAGGTGAGAGGGGAGAGATACAAAAGTGTCCAGAGGGACCATTTTTTCACACAGAGGGTGGTGAGTGTCTGGAACAAGCTGCCAGAGGTAGTAGTAGAGACGGGTACAATTTTATCTTTTAAAAAGCATTTAGATAGTTACATGGGTACGATGGGTATAGAGGGATATGGGCCAAATGCGGGCAATTGGGATTAGCTTAGGGGTTTTAAAAAAAAGGGTGGCATGGACAAGTTGGGCCGAAGGGCCTGTTTCCATGCTGCAAACCTCTATGACGCCCCAATGGTCTCACCATTCCTTACCTCCATCCCCCACACCCCCCCGCCAAGCTCTACAACCCTGCAAACTCTCTGAGCCCTTTCAATTCCGGTGTCTTGAGGAAGTCTCAATCTTATTCACTCGACCTTCAGTCAGGCGGTACGGTGGCACAGTGGTTAGCACTGCTGCTTCACAGCGCCAGGGACCCGGGTTCAATTCCCGGCTTGGGTCACTGTCTGTATGGAGTTTGCACGTTCTCCCCGTGTCTGCGTGGGTTTCCTCCGGGTGCTCCGGTTTCCTCCCACACTCCAAAGATGTGCACATTAGGTTGACTGGTCATGCTAAATTGCTCCTTAGTGTTTTAGAAATCATAGAAATCATAGAAACCCTACAGTACAGAAAGAGGCCATTCGGCCCATCGAGTCTGCACCGACCACAATCCCACCCAGGCCCTACCCCCATATCCTTACATATTTTACCCACTAATTCCTCTAACCTACGCATCTCAGAACACTAAGGGGCAATTTTAGGATGGCCAATCAACCTAACCCGCACATCTTTGGACTGTGGGAGGAAGCCGGAGCACCCGGAGGAAACCCACGCAGACACGAGGAGAATGTGCAAACTCCACACAGACAGTGACCCAAGCCGGTAATCGAACCCAGGTCCCTGGAGCTGTGAAGCAGCAGTGCTAACCACTGGGCTACCGTGCCGCCCAGTTTTAGGGGGATGTCAGGAATTATCAGGATAAATAAGTGGGGTTACGGGGATAGGGCCGAGTTGGGATTGTTGTCGGCGCAGGCTCGATTGGCCGAATGGCCTCCTTCTACTGCGTGGGTTTCCTCCGGGTGCTCCGGTTTCCTCCCACAGTCCAAAGATGTGCGGGTTAGGTTGATTGGCCTTGCTAAATTGCCCCTTAGTGTCAGGGGGACTATCTAGGGGTTGCAGACAGTGACCCGAGCCGGGAATTGAACCTGGGTCCCTGGCGCTGTGAAGCAGCAGTGCTAACCACTGTGCCACCGTGCCGCCTGACTGAAGGGCGAGTGAATAAGATTGAGAGTTCCTCAAGACACCGGAATTGAAAGGGCTCAGAGAGTTTGCAGGGTTGTGGGGATAGGGTCTGGATGAGATTGTGGTCGGTGCAGACTTGATGGGCCGAATGGCCTCCTTTCTTTCTCAATCCATGACTCTTGTTGGTTAAGGAGATAGCCTGCTTTACCCATTGATCAGGGAGGCACCAGATGCCCATTGCCCCATTTACAGATTGCATGGGGAGGCATGGAGTGGTATTGTGACTGAGATCGTAATCCAGACACCCAGGGCAATGTTCTGGGGACCCAAGTTCGAATCCCACCTTGGCAGATGGTGAAATTTGAATTCAATAAAAATTTGGAATTAAAAGTCTACTGATGACCATGAAACCATGGTCGATTGTCGTAAAAATCCACCTGGTTCACTAATGTCCTTTAGGGAAGGAAATCTGCCGTCCTTACCCGGTCTGCCCTACATGTGACTCCAGAGCCACAGCAATGTGGTTGACTCTCAATTGTCCTCTGGAATGTTTAAATCAAGGGCAATTCGGGATGGGCAGGAAATGCTGGCTTTGCCAGAAATGCCCACGTCCTATCTGTTCACTGGATTGATTCCAGAGATGAGGGGTTTGTCGTACGGAGAGAGATTGAACAGTTTAGGCCGATACTCTCTGGAATTTAGAAGAATGAGGGGAGATCAAGTTGAGGGATACAAGATGATCATAGAATTGTACAGTGCAGAAGGAGGCCATTCACACCATGGAGTCTGCACTGATCACAATCCCACCCAGGCCCTATCCCCATGCATTTACCCTAGCTAGTCCCCCTGACACTGAGGGGCAATTTAGCATGGCCAATCCACCTAACCCTTTGGAGTGTGGGAGGAAACCGGAGCACCCAGAGGAAACCCACGCAGACGCGGGGAGAATGTGCAAACTCCACACAGACAGCGACCCAAGCTGGGAATCGAACCCGGGTCCCTAGCGCTGTGAGGCAGCAGTGCTAACCACTGTGCCACCGTGCCATACAATGGTAAAACGTATGGATAAAGTAGACATGGGGCGGACGCTTCCTCTTGCGGGGCATTCTAGGATGAGGGGTCACAGTCTTAGGATAAGGGGTCGCAAATTTAAAACAGAGTTGAGGAGAAACTACTTCTCCCAAAGGGTTGTGAATCTGTGGAATTCGCTACCCCAAAGTGCAGTGGATGCTGGGACAGTGAGTAAATTTAAGGAGGAGTTATGGGAATAGGGCCTGGGTGGAATTGTGGTCAGTGCAGACTTGATGGGCTGAATGGCCTCCTTCTGCACTGTGGGGATTCTATGATGATACTGGCCCTATCTCACTCTTCTAAGTCACCAAGGAAAGACACAAAATAATATCTAACACTGGACCTTATTTTACACTAATTTATCTTTCTGTACTCGGTTTTGAATTGGGAATGGGTTGAAGGGTTATGGGGAGAAGGCAGGAAAATGGGGATGAGGAGCATATCAGCCATGATCGAATGGCGGAGCGGACTCGATGGGCCGAGTGGCCTAATTCTGCCCCTATATCTTATGAACTTGTGATAGAGAGAGGGAGGAAAGTTGGCAGGGAGGTAGAATGGGTGTGGGTGATGGATCTGGGAAAGGGGGTGACCTACTTGTAATCTGGCACCCGTAGAGCTCGAAACGCATCGATATTCCATTCGTCCAGACCTGGGGACGGATGCGAACAAAACGCGCCAGGACAGGTGGGGTAAGCGTGTTCAGGACCACCTCGTTGCCATCTGTGTTGGCTGGAAACAACTAGAGAAGGAAACAGGTGCTTTAGTACAAGTTAACGCACGCACAGATTCTTTTGAAGCTGCTTCTCTTTATCACTTAAACACCCACCCACTCGACGCCCCCCCACACACCCCCCCGCAACCCAACCCCCCCCCCCCCCCCCCCCAACCATCTCTCCCCAGATGTTGCTGTTACTAAAAGTGAGAAACATTGTACAAAGCCAGGAGCTGAAACCTTGGCTGATTTTTCACACTCTATCCAAGAACACGGCAGCACAGTGGTTAGCACTGCTGCCTCACAGCGCCAGGGACGCAGGTTCGATTCCCGGCTCGGGTCACTGTGTGTCTGGAGTCTGCACATTCTCCCCGTATCTGCGTGGGTTTCCTCCGGGTGCTCCAGTTTCCTCCCACAGTCCAAAGATGTGCGGGTTAGATTGATTGGCCATGTTAAATTGCCCCTTAGTGTCAGGGGGATTAGCAGGGTATATATGTGGGGTTACAGGAATAGGGCCTGGGTGGGATTGTGGTCAATGTAGACTCGATGGGCTGAATGGCCTCCTTCTGCACTGTAGGGATTCTATGATTCTATGAACAGCCAATCCCAAATTTCAGGCCCTCAGATGGTAACAGAAAGAAAGATAAAATTGACAGAACTGTGTCAAGAATTCATTGCAATGATTTCACAAACTACAGTTCTGGAAACCTGGACACAATTCTTTTTTTAAAAACTTTTTCCACCTCTTTTATCTCTCTTTTAGTCCCCGCTTTCTCTCTCAATCTTTATTTCACCTTTCTGTGCCTGATTGAAATTTAATTTCTAATTCCTGCTTTATACTTCCTGGTTTAGACTCTGCGTGACTCATTGAGGATTCATAGAATCACAGAATCATAGAATCCCTACAGTGCAGAAGGAGGCCATTCGGCCCATCGAGTCTGCACTGACACTAATCCCACCCAGGCCCTATTCCCTGTAACCCCACACATTTACCCTGCTAATCCCCTGACACTAGGGTCAATTTAGCATGGCCAATCCACCTAACCCGCACATCTTTGGACTGTGGGAGGAATCCGGAGCACCCGGAGGAAACCCACACAGACACGGGGAGAACATGCACACTCCACACAGACAGTGTCCCGAGGCCGGAATTGAACCTGGGACCCTGGCACTGTGAGGCAGCAGTGCTAACCACTGTGCCACCGTGACGCCCTGATTGGGTGAAGAGCTTCACTGTTGCCCACTTGGATCACAGATGCCACAGATTTCCCTACAGGGGGTGCTACATGGGCCAGGCAAGTGTCCACCCTAATATCTGTAAAAACTCTGTGGGACACTGTCAGCAAAGTGAATGGCAAATGCTATTCCTTTACCGTGAGCGGCACTGTGGCACAGAGGTTAGCAGTGCTGCCTCACAGCGCCTGGGATCTGGGTTCCATTCCGGCCTTGGGTGACTGTGTGGAGTTTGCACGTTCTCCCCGTGTCTGCGTGGGTTTCCTCCGGCTGCTCCGGTTTCCCCCCACAGTCTGAAAGATGTGCAGTTTAGGTGCATTGGCCGTGCTAAATTGCCTCTTAGTGTCCCAAGATGTACAGGTCAGGTGGATTTGGGGTTACATGGATTGGGTGTGCAGGGAGTGTGTGGGCCCGGCTAAGATGCTGGGTTGGTGCAGGCCTGATGGGCTGAATGGCCTCCTTCTGCACTGTGGGGATTCTATGAAACGGTTACGTTTACAGTCTCAAAGAGGGGGGGGGGGCTCACGGCCTGTGGGACTTGGTATCGGTGAGGTTAGGGGCAGCAGAGTTCACAGAAGTAGGAAGGTGTGCCGGTTTTGGGGGGGAAGGAGGAGTGAGTTGCAATGTTACCCCTTGGCCTACAGTGTTTAAAATTCCACCACCCCCATCCCCCACACCCCCATCTAAAAACCGGGCCTTCGGGATGACACCCAGTGGGGTTGACAACTGTATCAGGTCGAAAATTCCGATCTTTAAACGCCAGTGTCCGGGCTGAAGGCCAGAGTACTGGCATGTCACTGAAATTTGAGTCCTATTACGGCTGCCCTGAGTTTTGACTGTGGGGGCGAAGCCACAAAATTATAGCCGGCAGTCCCGAACATGACCAAAAAAAACCCCTCCACTCTGCTTTGAAATTCAGGCTGGATTTCTCACAAGATATGTTTCTATGATTTCTATGAGGCGAATATAAATGGGCTAATTATGCATCTGAGCACTGGTGGAACTGATGAATTTTACTTACAACTCTAACCTTTCCGACACAGTACCTCTGGGATGAAAAGTATTTGAGGAAATCTGGTGGAACATTAGTCTTATTCAACAGGGCTGCAGTTACCCGGCAGCAGAGTTTTAGTGTGAGGAGATTTACTGGCATTTTGTTCACTGTGTTTAGAATGTAGCGAGAAGTTGACATTCTGGAATTTTCCATCGAAGGGGCCTATGCTTGCTCTCTGGTGTACAAGAGCCTTGTTCGGGTTTTATCCCCGTCATAGGCCTCCGTTATAACACCCCTCCCCCTCCTTCAGGAGCCCCTAAAGCTCTGGGGACGCCCCCCCCCCCCCCGCCAGAATGGGCCTGGGGTCTCAGCGAAGATTAGCCCCCTGTGTGCGTCCCCCGGGGAAAAATCATCGGGGCATTAAAAATAAATAGTTTTTGTTACATTTTCCTTTCAATATTTCTCTCCGCTAGAGATAAAAACATTGCAAATAGGCGGAGCCGATGGTCTAGTGGTATTATCGCTAGACTATTCATCCCAGAAACTCAGCTAATGTTCTGGGGACCCGGGGTTCGAATCCCGCCACGGCAGATGGTGGAATTTGAATTCAAGAAAAAAAATCTGGGATTAAGAATCTGATGACCATGAAACCATTGTCGATTGTGGGGAAAACCCATCTGGTTCAATAATGTCCTTTAGGGAAAGAAATCTGCCGTCCTTACCCGGTCTGGCCTACATGTGACTCCAGAGCCACAGCAATGTGGTTGACTCTCAACTGCCCTCTGAAATGGCTTCACAAGCCACTCAGTTCAAAGGGCAATTAGGGATGGGCAATAAATGCCAGTGACGCCCGTGTCCCGCGAATGAATATAAAACAAGATGGGGGAGTGGGGGGGAATAATAAGTCTGTGTGATTGATAAATCAATTGGCTTTCCAACTGGCAAAGGAAACCGGTACACCACAAACATGGCAGAGTTGGCCAACTAATGGCTGGAGCGTGGGAGCAAATCATGTGATGAAACCTCCAGGAATACATGTAATCATAGTTGGCCACCCATCTGGTACATCTGATTGCCCTGCTGCTATATTAGCACTGGAAGCATCTCGGAAGTAGAGTGGGAGTTCAATTAAATACTTAAATAGTGGTGGGGTGGGAACTGGCTGGGTTGAGGGGTCACGCTAAGTGATACAGAAGTTTGCAGCTATCCAGCAGAATTCGCAATTTGTACCCTCGACAGAGCTTTCAGAGTTTTGAATCAGCCTTTATTCAGGCTATAGTGAGGAGGTCTACCTTCCACAAGGTGGCGTACAGACCTCCTGCGTGATACGTGGCACGGGCAGTTATACCTTTGATTATCTCACACGTAATTTGAATATACCAATCGCAAGTATAGATTTGCTCTGAAGTCATTGATATCCAATTCCAGCTCATAGTTCTGATGATTTCACTGACATCAGGTGAATATACTTAACCAGTTCCAGCCTGGATATGCTTGTCTAATTATAATGATTAACCACTAATGAAACACGCCAACAATGGCTGCACACATTCACACCTGTTGTTATGGTGACCAGCCTCTGCTTATTGGAGTTCTCACCTTCTTGTTCCTTATTTGTACCGCCCGTGCGGGAACTTCACTAAGGCATCTTCACAGCCGCTTCCCAAGGAACTATTCTGTACTTAATTCACAGGGAAGCTCTACTGCAGTCAATACTTTTAACCCCTTCAATAAGGAAGTCTACTGAAAGAGAGGGCGGGGTGGGAGGGATTGCCAATGGCAGTCCGAGTTAACAAGGGGAAAGCTGTCCATTGAGCTCCAAGATGGAATTTCTCATTATCAGCCTCTCGGTTCAAAGAGTTGGGAGGGGGTGGGGGAATTCTCCCGTCCCACCCACCATGGGAATCATAGCGGGCGAGAGGCGGTCCATTGACCTCGGGTGGTATTTTCCACTCTTGCCGTCATTCCTCGCCCCCCGTCCCCCTCCCCCTCCCCCTCCCCCTCCCCATGCTGAAAAGCAAACGGAAAACCCCCCCAGAAAATTGGTTGTTCGAAGTCACGAGACAAAGCAGGACCATTGGTCTGCCCTGTCATTTGGGCGGCGCGGTGGCACAGTGGTTAGCGTCACTGCCTCACAGCGCCAGGGACCCAGGTCCAATTCCGGCCTTGGGTCACTGTCTGTGTGGAGTTTGCACGTTCTCCTCGTGTCTGCGTGGGTTTCCTCCGGGTGCTCCGGTTTCCTCCCACGCTCCAAAGATGTGCAGGTTAGGTGGATTAGCCATGTTAAATTGCCCCTTAGTGTCCAAAAATGTGTATGTTAGGGGGATTGGCCATGCTAAATTACCCCAGAGTGTCCAAAGATGTGTTGTTATGGGGATTGGCCATGCTAAATGCACAGGGTTACGAGGATTGGGCGGAGGGGAGGGCTAGGTGGGATGCACTGTCAGAGAGTCAGTACAGGCTCGATGGACCGATTGGCCTGTCATGCACTGTACGGTTTCTATGGCTCGTAGATCACGGCTGCTCTGACTATGGCCTTAACTCCACCCCCCTGCCTTTTATTTATGGGTTGGAACTTTACTTACAATCCTTTATGGATTCGATAGTTTTCCTTTACTGAAACAATTGCAGCTCTCTGTTGGGTTTAATTGTAATGGATGGAAAGCTGCCTTGCTAATACATTTTAATGTCCCTTCCACAATGCAGCAGCACATTGCGATTCTGCTCTTGAATCAGTGTAAATAAAGAATTAATAAGCCTCAAGGCTACTCGCAGATTAGAAACACTTCCTCTCCCACCCTGCTGAGTAACAGATGTAAGTGGAAGAGACTTCCAGAATTAATCTCGATTGATTAATTCTGTCACGGAAGAGTTGAGCTCTCCGCCTCCCCATCCACCCAACCTGCCCCCCCATCTCCTCCACCCGACCTCCTCCCCCACCCTCCAACTCCCCAACCACTGCGAGGAACCCAGAGCAGACTCAGATTTGAGTTAATTGATCTCCACAGTGGGTGCTGCAGTCCCCATTATTAACACTTCCTGGTTGTGATGGGAGATTTCCTTTTGATTTATGATTGTCGCATGTTTTGGGGGTGGCACAGTGGGTTAGCGCTGCTGCCTCACAGCGCCAGGGACCTGGGTTCAATTCCCAACTTGGCTCACTGTCTCTGTGGAGTCTGCACATTCTCCCCGTGTCTGCGTGGGTTTCCTCTGGGTGCTCCGGTTTCCTCCCACACTCCAAAAGACGTGTTGGTTAGGGTGCATTAGCCGTGCTAAATTCTCCCTCAGTGTACCCGAACAGGCGCCGGAGTGTGGCAACTAGGGGATTTTCAGAGTAACTTCATTGCAGCGTTAATGTCAGCCTATTTGTGACTAATAAATAAACTTTAAAAACTTAAACCTTACTTTATACAGTGAAAAGTATTGTTTCTTGCACGCTGCACAGACAAAGCATACCGTTCATAGAGTACATAGGGGAGAAGGAAGGGAGAGGGTGCAGAATGTAGTATTGCAGCTACAGATAGGATGAGGGGAAATATCAGCTTAATATACGATAGGGTTGCTGGTTGCCTAGTAGCCACTATTGAACCTGTGCCAAGAGGGCGTTGGCCAAAATCAGAAACGAGTTTGGTTATGATGACCTTCCTCCCACAAAATGGGCCGGCACAGTGGTTAGCACTGCTGCCTCACAGCGCCAGGAACCCGGGTTCGATTCCCGGCTTGGGTCACTGTCTGTGTGGAGTTTGCACGTTCTCCCCGTGTCTGTGTGGGTTTCCTCCGGGTGCTCCAGTTTCCTCCCACAGTCCATAGATGTGATGGTGAGATGCATTTGCCATGCTAAATTGCCCCTTAGTGTGCAAAGATGTGGAGGTTACGTGGATTGGCCATGCTAAATTGTCCCATAGTGTACAATGGACACACTCTCTTCCACCTTCTTCCATCAGGAAAAGACACAAAAGTCTGAGGTCACGCACCAACCGACTCAAGAACAGCTTCTTCCCGGCTGCCATCAGACTTTTGAATGGACCTACCATATATTCAGCTGATCTTTCTCTATCTGTAACTGCAACACTACATTCTGCACCCTCTCCTTTCCTTCTCCCCTATGTACTCTATGAACAGTATGCTTTGTCTGTATAGTGCACAAGAAACAATACTTTTCACCGTATACTAATACATGTGGCAATAATAAATCAAATCAAATCAAATCAAGGTGTGTAGGTTGGGTGGGTTAGCCATGGTCAATGTGTGGGGTTATGGGAGGGGGGGTGGGCCTGCGTAAGATGCTCTGTCGGACACTTGGTGCAGACCCGTTGGGCCGAAAGGCCTCCTTCTGCACTGTAGTGATTCTAACACTCCCAAGTCGGGTCATGGTTACGTGAGTGAGTTATTGTATCCATGAGCTGCAGCATAACTGACACAGGGGAAGGCTCATACATTGAAAGGCTCAAGAAGCTTGAGGAACTAGACTGGGAGTGGGTTCTCACAGATCAGGAGACTGCGTTACCGAGCACATGGGGGTTGAAAATGCATGTTGTCGGATTGAGCTGGATGGAAAATGAACCAGAGAAGTTGGCAGCAGGCGTCAGGTTGACAAGCCCTCTCCAGAACGCACGTTTACACCAATGCGTTTACACCTGGCCCTTTTCCAGCCACCATTCCCCAGGGAAAGCTCCTGATGTCTCTTGTGTTGTCTCCTCCCTCGACAGCTCTCCTGCCTCTCTCTTAAATTAACTCCCGCCAACTTGCTGCAGATGGGTAAGCAAGACAACATTTCTGCTTTAATGACCCCCTACATGCGTGTGGAATGTATCAACGGCCTTCATCGGGTTGCATTGATCGCCCTTAGATAGGAGAATGCAGCAATTACTCAGTGTCAGAGCCATCCCATAAACGGCAATGAGACAAATGACCAATCAGTCTGCTCTTGATGGTCATGGTTGAGGAAGGAATGTTAGACGTATCTTCAATTATTGCCACAAGGAAGACAGGACCTTCGTCTCTTCGTTCATTCTCTTCCTTCAACTCTCTCTACCTATCTTTCCTCTCTTTCTTCCGCTCTCCTTCACCCACACCATCAAGAATCCATCTTGATTTGCCAATTTCAAGATTTTCTTTTATTTATTCGGGGGACATGGGCCGCCTCTGTCTGGCCAACATTTATTGCCCATCCCTAGTTGCCCGAGGACAGTTGAGAGTCAATCATATTGCTGTTGCTCTGGAGTCACATGTAGGCCAGACCCAGTAAGGATGTCAGATTTCCTTCCTTAAAGGATGTTAGTGAACCAGGTGAGTTTTTTCCGACAATCTACAATGGCTTCATGGTCATCAGTGCATTCTTAATTCCAGATTTTTTTTCTTGAATTCAAATTCCACCATCTGCCGTGGCGGGATTCGAACCAGGTTTCCACCGAGTTTCTGGTTTAATACTCCAGCAATAATACCACTAGGCCATTGGCTCCCCTAACGTACGGGGCTGATTGTAGCGTGTTCAGTCAGTGGTTAATAGATGCAGGGAGCTCGCTCATGTGACGTGAATGCATTAATCATAAAGCACCAGGTCACTTAAACAATCATAAACCGATTGGGCAGAGTCAAGATGAATTTTGAAAGGAGAATTATCTTTGGCAGATCTACAAAGAGGAACCAATGGATTATGTTCATTACAGGGACGCGATGGCCTCATGGAATTAACGCTAGACTATTAATCCAGAAACTCAGCTAATGTCCCAGAGACCTGGGTTCGAATCCCGCCACGGCAGATGGTGGAATTTGAATTCAATTTTAAAAAAATCTAGAATTAAGAATCTACTGATGACCATGAAACCATTGTCGATTGTCGTAAAAACCCATCTAGTTCACTAATGTTCTTAAGCGAAGGAAATTTGCCGTCCTTACCTGGTCTGGTCCATATGTGACTCCAGAGCCACAACAATGTGGTTGGCACGGTGGCACAGTGGTTAACACTGCTGCCTCTCAGTGCCAAGGACCCAGGTTTGATTCCCAGCCTCGGGTCACTGTCTGAGTGGA
Organism: Mustelus asterias; assembly: GCF_964213995.1. Classification (NCBI taxonomy): domain Eukaryota; kingdom Metazoa; phylum Chordata; class Chondrichthyes; order Carcharhiniformes; family Triakidae; genus Mustelus; species Mustelus asterias. The sequence goes on from NC_135814.1 coordinate 96,564,855, forward strand.
GTTTGCACATTTTCCCCGTGTCTGCGTGGGTTTCCTCCGGGCGCTCCAGCTTCCTCCCACAATCCAAAGATTTGCAGGTTAGGTTGATTGGCCATGCTAAATTGACCCTTAGTGTCAGGGGGATTCACAGGGGTGGGGTTATGGGAATAGGGCTTGGGTGAGACTATGGTCGGTGCAAACACGGTGGGTTAATGGCCTCCTTCTGCACTGTAGGGATTCTTTGATTCTTTGACTTTCAACTGCCCTCCAAGGGCAACTAGGGATGGGCAAAAAATGCTGGCCAGCCAGCGACGCCCATGTCCCATGAATGAATTTTTAAAAATGGATGGTAGGGCATTTGGATTTTCAGAAAGAAATCCATAGGGGGGTGCCCAAGGTGGTTATTAAACAAAATGAGGGTTCATGGGATTGGGTGAAATATATTAGCCTGGATTAAGGATTGGGTAATGGAGGGTAGAGGGTAGGAATGTGTTGGCAGACTGCGACTAGTGCGATATCACGCCAGGATCAGTATTTGCGCCTTAGCTATTTACATTCTTCAGTGAGGGGAACTGAGTGTTTACTGGCGCTACAAGGGTGGGTGAAACTGTAAGCTGCGGGGAGAACACAAAGAGATTGCAGAGAAATGTCGACGGGTTAAGTGAATGGGCAAGAATGAAGCAGGAAGGAGTATAATGTGGAGAAATATGATGTGGTTGGGAGGATAAAGAGAAATGCAGGATATTATCCTGAAGGTGCATGCCTGAGGAATGTTGGTATTCGGAGGGTGTGCTGGTACATGAATGACTGTAAGTTAACACATGTACAGCATAGCATCATGACAGGGGTGGCAAGGTGGCACAGTGGTTAGCACTGCTGCCTCACAGCGCCAGGGACCCAGGTTTGATTCCTGCCTCGGGTCACTGTCTGTGTGGAGTTTGCACGTTCTCCCCATGTCTGTGTGGGTTTCCTCCGGGTGCTCCGATTTCCTCCCACAGTCTGAAAGACGTGCTGGTTAGGTGCATTGGCCATGTTAAATTCTCCCTCAGTGTACCCGAACAGGTGCCGGAGTGTGGTGACTAGGGGATTTTCACAGTAACTTCATTGCAGTGTTAATGTAAGCCTACTTGTGACACTAATAAATAAACTTAAGACCTACTTCAAAGCCACTTAATTTACTATAAATTATCTCCGGACATCCTGAGATCATGAAAAGGTTATGGGGCGAGCTTACCAGAAAAATTCTAAGTGCTGAATGAGCGTGCAAATGGGAGAGAATCACACCCATTCTTTGGTCGAGCTCCCAGATGCAGTCGTACGGAAAAAGCCCAGATGTGATTCTCGCCAGTAGGTGGAGCCAATTTATGCAGGAAGCTGGCTGCTGAGCCCCAGGGGCGCCATTGCGCAGGAGCCCTGATTTCCCAGAGTACACTTTGTATACAGTACATTGGGAGTTCTTCTGTCACTGTTTCCCCCCCCTCCCCCTCACCCGATCGCACCCCAGGACATCCTGGCTGGAATTTTCCCATCGTGTCCACCACAGGAATCGTAGCGGTCGGGGGATGGGGAGGCGGACCATGCAAAGGTCTGTTGACCTCAGGCGGGATTTTCCGGTCTTGGGGCAAGCGCGGCTGAAAAATCCCACTGCCCCCCCCCTCCCCCCCCCAGTCCGTCACTCCCACCCCTACGCCAATCGGCTGGTAAGATCACCCCCACCCCCTGTACAGAAATGGAAGGCTGCCGTTCTCGTCACACACAATTGGCGCTAGCTGCTTCGTTCCTGCAAAGTCCCGCCTGTCACAACATTGAGACGCTCTCTCTCTGGCTGACAACCGCATGTCAACAACCACGCAGGTTTTCCCTGGGCGACGAGTAGAAAGCAAAACAAGAAAAAAAAAAGAATTGAAGCAACCACCCAGCTGTGCCACCGTGGCTCCGACACAGAGCCTGGGGCAGAGGCCCTTGTCACCACTCCCTCTCACCCCCTCCAACGCCCCCCCGCCCGTCCGCATTCCCGCTGTGAGCCCCCGCAAAACCCCAGTCCAACCTCTCCGAATTCCCTCAACTACCCTGACACTGAGTTGATCCGGGGGCCTCCCAGATAATAATGGAGGGGGTGTGGGTAAGTGAGTGAGTGACATATTGACAGGATTAATTCAGAGCAAGTGCTAAATTTCACATTCCTGAAACTATTTACTGAGCTATATTTGCGCAAGGAAATCCACTTTGTCTAGACAAAAGATCAGAAGCGCAGGCTTCTAATTCCTTCTCTCACCACTGAGTTTTGATGCTTGTAATATAATCCAGGCTCGCTCAGACCCAAGGGAACGTCTTGTCATCAGCATTTTACTCTGAAAAATTATAATAAACTTCTCACCTCCCTCTATCTATTTATCTTTGTAAAATTATTTTTCATTCCATGATGAATTTTTATTGTAGCAATCATTTCATTGTCCCTAAGCATAATGAAACAGGACAGGTAGGTGGCAAGTAACATTCACGCCACACAAGTGCCAAGCCATCTCCAACAAGAGAGAATCTAACCATCTCCCTCTTGACATTCAATGGCATTACCGTCGCTGAATCCCCCCTACGATCAACATCCTGGGGGTTACCATTGACCAGAAACTGAACTGGACCCAGCCAGATAAATACCGTGGCTACCAGAGCAGCTCAGAGGCTAGGGATCCTACAGTGAATATCTCACCTCCTGACTCCCCATAGCATGTCTACCATCTAAAGTTTATTTATTAGTGTCACAAGTTGGTTACATGAACACTGCAATGAAGGTACTGTGAAAATTCCCTAGTCGCCACACTCTGGCACCTGTTTGGGTACACTGAGGGAGAATTTAGCATGGCCACTGTGTGGTGAACCATAGTTGGTTACCACTATGAGTGCTGAGCCATGGATGGTCAGCACTATGGGGTTTGTAGATATGTTACTGTAATTACTGTTGGTGTTAGGGTTGGGCTGTTCTACCTGTTGATATTGTTCTGTGGTACACTCCAGTTGGCTCCGCCTACCATGGGAAGTATAAAGGTCACTGCACTGCCTGGAGACCCTTTAGTCTGGGATTGTATTGTATATAGTGTGCTCCATTCTTGTCAGTAATAAAAGCCTTTATTTCCCGGGTACATTCTAGCCTCCCGAGTGATTTAATCGCGCATCACACTGTACCTAACCAGCACATCTTTGGACTGTGGGAGGAAACCGGAGTACCCGGAGGAAACCCACGCAGACACAGGGAGAACATGCAGACTCCGCACAGACAGTAGCCCAAGCCGGGAATCGAACCCAGTCCCTGGCGCTGTGAGGCAACAGTGCCACCCAGTGATGGATTATTCTTCTCTTGCCTGGATGGGTGCAGCTCCAATGACACTCAAGGAGTTCAACACCATCCAGGACAAAGCAGCCCCGCTTGATTGGCACCCTAAACATTCACTCCCTCCACCACTGCTGCGTAGGGGCAGCCGTGTGTACCATCTACAAGATGCACTGCAGCGACTCACCAAGACTCCTTCAACAGCACCTCCCAAATCTGTGACCTCTACCACCTAGAAGAACAAGAGCAGCTGCTACCTCGCCATCCTGACTTGGAAATGTATCGCTGTTCCTTCATTGTCACTGGGTCAAAATCCTGGAATTCCCTCTCTCGCAGCACTGTGGATGTACCTACGCCCGATGGACTGCAGCGATTCAAGAAGGCAGCTCACCAACAAGGGCAATTAGGGGTGGGCAATTTGAATGGACAATTAGGATGGACTTGCTCACAATGCTCGCACACATCCCATTAAAGAATTTTAATAAAAGGCTGGATTAACGTTGTCACTGGCGATGCAGTCTGTAACGTTGCGCTGGCATTGGATTACTGAGTGACAGTGTGAAGGAGCTGGATTTACACTATCAGAGATACACCAGCCAACAGGCTGCTGGGGGGAGCGGGGGGTGTCTGAGTGACAATGTCGGACTAAAATCAGCAAAGATACAGCCAGCCACATAGGACACTGGGTGAGGCGTTACTGAGTGAGTCTGTGATGGAACTGGACTAACATCAATGGAGATACAGTCAGGAACACAGGACATGGGGCTGAGGGATTATTGAATTGACAGCATGACAGAGTTGTGCTAACATCAGTAATGATACAATCAGTAACACAGGATGCCGGTGGGAGAGTTTACTGTGTGGCAGTCTCGGAGACTTTAGACGTACAGGACAATAGTGAAACATTATAAATTAGTGCCCGCCTTGATAAAAATACAGATCCCTGTTTAGGGTTCACAGCTGAGAGCACGGAATACTTATTGCTAGGATAAAGGCAAAATACTGCGGATGCTGGAATCTGAAACAGAAACAATAAAATGCTGGAAAATCTCAGCAGGTCTGACAGCATCTGTGGAGAGAGAATAGAGCCAACATTTCGAGTCCGGGTGACCCTTCGTCAGAGCTGAGAGGAAAGAGAGTCAGCAGAGGTTTATACTATGAGGGGAAGGAGAGGTGGTGGAATACTTATTGCTAACCAGTTAAATCCAGCTTCCTAACTGATCGACGATGAAACATTGGCTCCATGGCAGATACTTGGGGAGAAATCTTGAAGCCTGGTTTTAGGGAAAATGGGATAAAGGTTCCATCCCCTTTCCTTCGAGTGCCATTATTCAGTCACAAAACTGCCCAAGGACAGAGCAGCCAGGGGAAGTAAGGGGTGACCATTCAGCCCCTCGAGCCCATTCCATCATTCAATCGCAATCATGAATGGCCTGCACCTCGAGTCCATTTACCCGTCTAGGTTCAGATCTGCTGAATGGAGATGTGTCTGCCATTACCTTGTGGTTCTTGCCTTGTCGATAGGTCATCCAATCCTCTCCATTGGAGCTCATCTCCAGCTTGTAACTGCTAACAAAGTAAGTCTTGGACGTATCGACAGAGATGGCCCCCTGCGTGGCAACGCCAGTTAGGATCTTCAGTATCCCTAGATCCACCTGGGACAGGAAGTGGAGATAAGCCATTAAACAAAAGAAAGACCACACCAAGTCAAATTAATTTTGCTCTAAAAGGGCAGTTTAAGTTTATTTATTAGTGTCACAAGTTAGGTTAACACTGTAATGAAGTTATTGTGAAAATCCCCTAGTCGCCACACTCCGGGTACACTGAGGGAGAATTTAGCATGGCCAATGCACCTAACCCGCACATCTTTCGGACTGTGGGAGGAAACAGGAGTATCCGGCAGAAACCCACACAGGGAGTATGTGTAAACTCCACACAGACAGTGACCCAAGCCGGAAATTGAACCCGGGTCCCTGGCGCAGTGCTAACCACTGATCCACCGTGCCGCAGAAGGCCCCAGGCTATCTTGACCTCCATGTTTAGAGTCATAGAATCACAGGGCCCTATTTTACCATTGCTCCGCACCCGTTTTCGGGCACGAAAACGTGGTAAAGTTGGGTGTGAGGCCATTAACGTGGTCCGCGCCCGCGTCCACACAGATGGCCACTTTACTGAAACCCGGGAATGGCACGCATTTAAATTGAATTAATGAACTGCCCGCCCAACTTTATCAGCATTTCCCCCTTTATCACCGCTTTCGGTGATCCTGAATCGCGCCAAAATGGACCTGCTAAATAAAAGTCTGAATTGGGCGCTCCAGTTGCTGAAGAGGTGAGTTCAATGTTTCCAACGGCTCCCTGACTTAGATCGGTGATGTGGGGGAGAGGTGGGTCGGATCATTCTCTGGTTGGGGGGGGGAGGGGAGTGAGGCCAGATCATTCCCTGGGAGGGGGCAGGGGGGGAGTGAAGCCAGATCGTTGTCTGGTGGGGGGGGGGGGGGGGGGGGGATCGGATCGTTATCTGCTGGTGGAGGGGCTGGGGGGGGGAGGCGGGCCAGATCATTCTTTGGTGAGGGGGGTGGGGAGGGAAAGGAGGCGGGCCGGATGCTCCTCTGGGGGGGGGATCATTCTCTGGAAGGGGGAGGGGAGTGAGGCTAGATCATTCCCTGGGGGGCAGAGGGAGAGGGCCGATCATTCTCTGGGGAGGGGGGGAGGGGAGTGAGGCAGGGGGGGTCCGCTGCCACTCTGCGGGCGATCGGTGGGGGGGGAAGGGGGCAGGGGGTCGCGATCAGTCTGGGTAGTGGGGGGGGAGGTGGATAAGGGGGACAGTGATGTCTGTGGGGGCCATCGCTCCCACTTTTCGCAGAAAGCGGAGAAAGCGGCCCGGGAGCGATCTGACACGGGCGCGTATTTTCAAACGCAGTTCAGAACTCCGATCGTTTTGGGCGCGCTAAGCCCTGCCCCCAGCGTGATTCAGACTCATGATTTTTTTTTCAGGCTAAGTGTGTATGGGGGAGCCTGAAAGCAGATTTCTAAGTTGGATCTGAATTGCGCCCAGATTCAGCAGTTAGAATGAAAATGGTAAAATCAGGCTCACAGGGTCATGTGGTGTAGAAAAGGCCCTTCAGCCCATCGGGCATGTACCAACAATAACTGCCACCAAAGGCGCACTAATCCTATTTTCCTGCACTTGTCCCATGTTCTTGAATGTTGAGATATTTCAAGGGCTCATCCAAATATTTATTTAAAGGTTGTAAGGGTTTCCAGCCTCCACCACCTTCCCAGGCCGTGCATTCCAGATTCCCACAACCCTCTGAGTAAATGTTTTTTCTCTCAAATCCCCTCTGAATCTCCTGCCCCTCACCCTAAAGTTTTGCCCCCTCGTGATTGCCCCCTCGACCAAGAAGAACAGCTGCTCCCTTTTCACCCTGTCCACACCCCTCATAATCTTATACACCTCAATCATGTCTCCCCTCAGCCTTCTCTGCTCTAAAGAAATAAATCTAGGCCCATCCAGTCTCTAGAGACCTTCAGAAAACTATAAGGTTAGCAAGGCCAGTTCTCAATGTTAAGCAGAATGAAGCAGTGAATGCCCCAGTGGAACTGAGGTAAATCAGAGCCAAGTTAAGCTTAAGTTTAAGAGGTGGGTGGTTAAATTGGTGAGGGGGAGATGGTTAAATTGGTTAGGGGGTGATGGTTAAATTGGTGAGGGGGTTGTTACATTGGTGAGGGGGAGATGGTTAAATTGGCGAGGGGGTTGTTACATTCATGAGGAGGTGGTTAACTTGGTGAGGAGTTGGTTTAATGGGTGAAGGGGTGGTTAAATTGGTGAGGGGGTTGTTACATTGGTGAGGGGGAGATGGTTAAATTGGTGAGGGGGTTGTTACATTGGTGAGGGGGAGATGGTTAAATTGGTGAGGGGGTTGTTATGTTGGTGAGGGGGTGGTTAAATTGGTGAGTGGGGTGATTAAATTGGTGAGGGGGTGGTTAAATTGGTGAGGGGACTGGTTAAATTGGTGAGTGGGGTGGTTAAATTGGTGAGGGGGAGATGGTTAAATTGGTGAGGGGGAGATGGTTAAATTGGTGAGGGGAGATGGTTAAATTGGTGAGGGGGTGGTTAAATTGGTGAGGGGGTGGTTAAATTGGTGAATGGGGTGATTAAATTGGTGAGGGGGTGGTTAAATTGGTGAGGGGACTGGTTAAATTGGTGAGGGGGGTGGTTAAATTGGTGAGGGGAGTGGTTAAATTGGCGAGGTGGATGGTTAAATTGGTGAGTGGATGGTTAAATTGGTGAGGAGGAGATGATTAAACTGGTGAGGGATTGGATGATTAAGGACCAAACTCACCTTTTGACCTCTCACCCTTCCTTGCAAGTGAAAAATAGGCAAACACTTTGTGACATAGTGGGGTGATCCCAGGCTGTCAGTCAGTAGCCTTCTTCCCATATTTCCAATACTTGTATCATTAATAAAACTAACGTCCTTGGAGAAAGTTGTTTTGAAATCACCACGTCTTCTAATGCGCCCCCCCCCCCCCCCCGCATCCATCTCCACCCACCCACAAACCCCGCCGTCGCCATCTTTTTCTTGTAGCAGGAAGCAGGATCTTGGGATGCTAATCCAGAATTCCTGGGCTGTTTGGGTCACTCGGGAGCGGTGACAACACTCAGGACGAGAGGCAGGGCAGAGGGAAGCTGGGTGCATCCGGCCTACCTGGGAGCTAAGCCTGAGGCAGCCTGAGGTGATTGGAATGACAGGAAAATCAATGGCGGAGTGGGTTCAGCTAAACAATTCACTCAGGTTAAAAGCTGTCATCAATCCACTGCCAGTTGGAGCAGAACCCACTGTCTGGCAGTCCTGAGCACCATTGGCTAATGAAAGCGGATCAATGTTAATTCAGGTGCACTCTGATAGATAAAACGTCCCGCAGTCCCAGAGAGATTCCCTTTCAGCCTGAGAGAAATTCTGCAAGATTCACTGCGAATGTTCATTAACCCTCAGTTGTTGAAGCATAGACGCATTTGAAGCGAAGCTGGATAAACAAACAGGGGAGAAAGGATATGTTGATGGGGTGAAGTGAAGAGGGTGTGGGAGGAGGCTCGTGTGGAACCAGCATGTAGTAGAGGGGCAGAATGGCCTGTTTCTGTGCTGAAGGGGGCGGCACGGTGGCACAGTGGTTAGCACTGCTGCCTCACAGCGCTAGGGACCCGGGTTCGATTCCTGGCTTGGGTCACTGTGCGGAGTTTGCACGTTCTCCCCGTGTCTGCGTGGGTTTCCTCTGGACACTCCAGTTTCTTCCCACAGTCTGAAAGACGTGCTGGTTGGGTGCATTGGCCATGCTAAGTGTATCCGAACAGGCGCCGAGATGTGGTGACTGGGGGATTTTCACAGTAACTTCATTGCAGTGTTAATGTAAGCCTACTTGTGACACTAATAAATAAGCACGAAATAAAAGTCTATGTTACTGTACGATAGAGTGAAACAAAGAAATTGATTGCTGCTGGCGAGTTCAAAACAACAAATTGTGATGCAGGTTCGATGGGCCAAATGGCCTCCTTCTGCATTGTAGGGATTCTATGATGACCCTTTGATTGTCTTTATTTTCATGTCCGTTATGACAATAACTTACTCTACGCTGCCTTTGTACCTTCCAAAATACCGACGGCAGCACTCAATAGCCAATGGCAGGGTCTTTAGTCATTGCTGGTAGTTCCCTAACGCCCAACGCTCAAGATCAGACCTCTTGGGCACGGGTCAGGCAAGCACAGCCTGCCCCTGTATCTGAACCCTACACGTTGCCCATTGGGATCCTGCTTCCGGCTGGAAACTCCTGACGTACCTGGATCCATTCCTTGACAGTGTCCTCGTTGGGTGTCCAACCATTCATGTGGAAGTTGAGCCGCCCTTGGGTGGCGTCCCAGTTCCCGAAGGCATAGGAGGATGAAGCGGTGATCTGCATGTTACTGATCTGACCGGACTCCATTCCCAGCGGACGGTTGCACTGATAGGCTGGAGGTACAATGGAACAGAGTGATGTGATGTAATCTTTGATCCAGCCCACGGCTAAAGTTCATCTCTTACGAGGTAGGTGGATTAGTCTAAAAGGTGGAAAGGAGAGAGGGAAGGACTGCTGGTACATTGTGGATTCGTACCAGATGGTTGAGAATGGTAGACAAGGATTAAAGATACACATGGACGACATGGTGGTTAGCGCTGCTGCCTCACAGCGCCAGGGACCCGGGTTCGATTCCCGGCTCGGGTCACTGTCTGTGTGGAGTTTGCACGCTCTCCCCGTGTCTGCGTGGGTTTCCTCCGGGTGCTCCGGTTTCCTCCCACAGTCCGAAAGACGTGCCGGTTAGGTGCACTGGCCATGTTAAATTCTCCCTCACGTACCCGAACAAGCACCGGAGTGTGGCGACTAGGGGATTTTCACAGTAACTTCATTGCAGTGTTAATGTAAGCCTTGCTTGTGTTGCTATTAAAATAAATTTTTAAAACTTTAGTGTCTGAGCAGGGACCAGATAATTCAGGCAGGGTGTGTCTGATGCCGCAGTGCGGTTGCACATGGTGGGGTCGAGATCTGGCTTGGGTGGGAGTGAAGGGTAAAGCGGGCAGTGTCACACTGACGATTCGCTTCAGCAGAATGGAATATTGTGCGGGACACCTAACGGCCGGACGACCGAATGCAGCACCATCTGCTTTGAGATTCCACCACAGAGGCGAGGGGTTTCTGGTGCCAAAAATCAGAAGTGAACTGGCGTGAGATTACTGACACGTTTAAAAAATGCCTTTCACACGCACATGCGACTGATGTTCACTCGATGCAGTTCTTGTGCGTTTGTAGTTCAGAGGGAGGAGATCAGGCAGTGGCTCGGGGCGGGGGACGGAAACAGAAGGAGACTCAATGAGTGGATGTTAAAATAGCATTGCCCCACTGGATCAATAATTACAAACTGTGCCTCGATGTCTGGGCCTCGCATGTACCTTGGGACAGAATCGTCCCAGCATAGTAAAAACAAAGTAAAAACTCCATTCTAAAAGCCAGTGCGCAGAGTGGACCGGGCAGACCTGAATCCACCTCCTTGCTTGCTCCAAAAACCAAATTCAAATTGAATCCAATTCATGGTTCCCCCCAAGAGAGAGACATGCAAGATCCAAGCTGACAAGAAAAGGCACCTGATTTGATGCTTGATCTCAGCCAAAAGGCTCAGCATGGTCACCCCGTTAACCGCCCTGACATCTTCCCCATAGCAACCACTCTTGGGAAATAGCCAAGTGAGGCCATCAGCTAAGTACCCTTTGTGGTCCAGTTAGGTTGATGGGACCGTCATTGAGTAAGACCTGGTTCAGAACTCTACCACCTCGCCTGCCACTGAATCGGAGCGGGCGAGAGTCCAACAATGGAAATCTCTGTTGACCTCGGGCGGGAATTTCCAGTCTCGCTCGAGCAAGGCCGTAACATCCCATCCCTGATTTGAGTCCCTTGATGTGCTAATTTTGCTTGGAGTCCTTATATCCATTGATATCCTTAAACCCATCTGAATTTGATTTAAATAGACCATATGATACAGGAGCAGAATTAGGCCATTCGGCCCATCGAGTCTGCTCCACCATTCAATCATGGCTGATAAGTTTCTCATCCCGATTCTCTCACCTTTTCCCTGTAACCTTTGACCCCCTTACCAATCAAGAACCTATCTATCTCTGTCTTAAAGACACTCAATGACCTGGCCTCCACAGCCTTAGAACATAGAACATAGAACAGTACAGCACAGAACAGGCCCTTCGGCCCACGATGTTGTGCCGAGCTTTATCTGAAACCAAGATCAAGCTATCCCACTCCCTATCATCCTGGTGTGCTCCATGTGCCTATCCAATAACCGCTTAAATGTTCCTAAAGTGTCTGACTCCACTGTCACTGCAGGCAGTCCATTCCACACCCCAACCACTCTCTGCGTAAAGCCTTTTGTGGCAATGAATTCCACAGATTCACCACCCTCTGGCTGAAGAAATTCCTCCTCATCTCGGTTCTAATGGGTCGCCGCTTTACTCTGAGGCTTGCCCATGGATCCTAGTCTCTCCGACTAATGGAAACATCTTCCCCACACCCACTCTATCCAGGCGGCTCAGTATCTGTAAGTTCCAATGGGATTCCCCCCTCATCCTTCTAAAATTCATCGAGTACAGACCCAGAGTCCTCAACCATTCCTCATACATCAAGCTTTTCATTCCCAGGATCATTCCCGTGAACCTCCTCTGGACCCTCTCCAAGGGCCAGCATTTCCTTCCTAAGATACGGGGCCCAAAACTGCTCACAATATTCCAAATGTGGTCTGATCAGTGCCTTATACAGCCTCAGCAGTACATCCCTGCTTTTGTATTCTAGTCCTCTCGAAATGAATGCTAACATTGCATTTGCCTTCCTATCCAGGTGCTGAAGGTGAAAGGTCAGCCCTGAGACCTCTGCCCCATCCCTCACCAAGCGCCGACTCCCCAACTCACAGTCCACAGTGTCTTTCGTGGTGATGTTGTACTCGGCGGCGAAACCGTCTTTCGCCACGGCCATATCCGTGTGGAAGGTGAGCGACATGATTCCGGTGTCGGAACGGATCACAGTCGGGATCTTTGAACCACAGTAGCGTCCGATCAGGGGGCTCACTGGGAGGAGGGGGGGAACGTAGAGGAGAAAACAGACAAGAGGAGTTTGAAAACCAGAGCATTTCCTACCAGACATTCCCCTTTCAATCTGAGACATCCCCCAACAAAATGAAAATGCGCCACAAATGCAGAGGGTTGAACTGAAAGTGGGTTAACATTTCAAGTGGGAGCCTTCAGGGTAACTCGCCACCCCCAATCTACAGATCACCAGAACCTGGCAAAAGAAACCCACAGAATGGCCCGAGGCCTGCCCTCCACCCCCAGCATCCCCAGGAATGGGATGGGAATTGGTCTGGGTTTGGTTCCTCCAAAGTTCCTTCCATCCCCGCTGGGGAGGTCCTGTCCGCTGAACAACACAGCAACTCGATGAGGCACCAGTAGGCTCACGGCCTTAATTTCCACCTCCAGAAGCCTGAGGCCTTCTCACGGCTCGGACAATCGCTCCCTCTCTTGGCGAGTGGGAATAACGCCAAGCCAATCCAATGCCCAACTTAAAAACCTTAGAAAAGAGTTCAGTTAAAAAAAACAAGTGCCGCTCGGCTAATTGGGTCAAAAGACTTAAAAATGAAATACTTCACAGTAGCAAAAACAAAGAGGTCTTGGTGAGGACTACATTTGCTCCCCCGGCGGGTAGCGGCCACTCCCAACCGGCTACAGCAAACAACCCTTACCTTCTGGAAAGCCGTCCCAGACATCGAGACGGTCGTATCGGCAGTCTGTGGGTCCGATCTGCAGGGGGTCATATTCCAGGTCAAAGGTCAGCATGGTGAGGGTCACCTCCGACCTGGGCGGTGCCTGGATGATGTAGGTGCAGTACAGGTTGTGAGGGTACTTGTCGGGGAATTTGGGAGACTCGATCGTGCCGCTGAGGGCAGTGAAGTTGCGGGAGCAATCGTCGGACCCTGCAAGGGAAGAATAGGAAACCGGTCAGGATGGCAATGATCCCCCCCCCGCCCATCCTCCCCACCCACTTCTTCCTCCTCCCAGCAACTTCTACGGGCTTTCTCCTCTTGGGCAGTACTAGAGAGAGTACAGAGGTGATCTACAAGGATGTTGCCAGGGTACGGTGGCACAGTGGTTAGCACGGCTGCCTCATAGCGCCAGAGACCCAGGTTCAATTCCCGGCTTGGGTCACTGTCAGTGCGGAGTCTGCACATTCTCCCCGTGTCTGCCTGGGTTTCCTCCGGGTGCTCCGATTTCCTCCCACCCTCCAAAGATATGCGGGTTAGGTTGATTGGCCGTGCTAAATTGCCCCTTAGTGTCAGGAGGATTTGGAGGGTAATTATGTGGAGTAACAGGAACAGGGCCTGGGTGGGATTGTTGTCGGAGCAGGCGCGATGGGACGAATGGCCTCCTTCTGCACTGTAGATTCTATGATTTGAAGATCCCAGCACGAGGACAGATTGGATAGGCTGAGGGGGGTTGTTCTCCTTGGTAGAGAGGAGGCTGAGGGGAGGTTTGATTGAGGTGTTCAAAAATTGTGAGAGGCTTGGATAGATAGGAAGGGCTGAACTACCTTTTTGATTTGATTTATTATTGTCACATGTATTAGTATACAGTGAAAAGTATTGTTCCTTGCGCGCTATACAGGCAGAGCATACCGCTCATAGAGTACATATGTCTACATCAATGAGGATGAAGTAGAAATGGTCACGAGCTTCAAGCTTTTCAGTGTCCAGATCACCAACAACCTGTCCCGGTCCCTCCACACCAACGCTATAGTTAAGAAAGCCCACCAACGCCTCTACTTTCTCAGAAGACTAAGGAAATTTGGTTTGTTTATTATTAATTAAGGACCCCACGCACCCCGGACATTCCGTCCTCCACCTTCTTCAATCGGAAAAAAGATACAAGAGTCTGGGGACACGTACCAACCGACTCAAGAACAGCTTCTTCCCTGCTGCTGTCAGACTTTTGAATGGACCTACCTCGCATTAAGTTGATCTTTCTCTACACCCTAGCTATGACTGTAACACCACATTCTGCACTCTCTCCTTTCTTTCTCTATGAACGGTATGCTCTGCCTGTACAAGAAACAATACTTTTCACTGTATGCTAATACATGTGACAATAATAAATCAAATCAAATATCAGAGAGAAGGAAAGGAGAGGGTGCAGAATGTAGTATAGAACGAAAATAACACAAGGAATTAGAGGGTATGCTGGGACTCGCAAGAAGTCGCCACCCCCCGGAGCCATCTTGAATCTTAGCAGAGTGCTCAGTGAATGGGGGCATAGGTTTAAATTGATTGGTTGTAGGGAGGAGATTAGGGAAATGATTCCCCCCCCACTGAGGGTGGAGGGATCTGGAACACACTGCCTGACAGGATGGTAGAGGCAGAGACCCTCATCTCATTCAGTAGGTGCTGGGATATACAGCTGAGTTGCTGAATGCTGGGCGGTGGGATTAGGCTCTTTCACCTAAGCTGCCTCCTTTTGTCCCTTTATCGTTCTATGATTCTACGTATCGGGCACAATTCTGTAGAAGGACATGCAGAACGGCAAGCAGTTTTCTCATTGCCTATTGACGTAAATAACCAGTCACTTCTCATCACTATGGATTACCGAATCACAGGCTCATTCTATCCCCTGCCCACTCTCACAACCTCAACCTCTCACCATCTCTCCACGCCGACACTATTGTAAAGAAAGCCCACTAACATCTCTACTTTCTCAGGAGACGAGGGAAATTCAGCAAGTCCATTCAGCATGACTCTCACCAACATTTACAGATGCACCATAGAAAGCATCCTATAATAAAAGCAAAGCTTTGACAAAGGGTCATGTGGACTCGAAACGTCAGCTCTTTTCTCTCCTTGCAGATGCTGCCAGACCTGCTAAGATTTTCCAGCATAGAAAGCAACCTTTCCAGAAGTATCACAGTTTGGTATGGCTCCTGCTCTGCCCAAGACCGCAAGAAACCACAAAGGGTTGTGAACATAGCCCAGTCCACCATGCAAACCAACCTCCCATCCATCGACTCTGTCTACACTTCCCGCCGCCTCGGCAAAGCAGCCAGCATAATCTAGGACCCCACGCACCCCGGGACATTCTCTCTTCCACCTTCTTCCATTAGGAAAAAGATACAAAAGTCTGAGGCCACGTACCAACCGACTCAAGAACAGCTTCTTCCCCGCTGCCGTCAGACTTTTGAATGGACCTACCTTGCTTTAAGTTGGTCTTTCTCTACACCCTAGCTATGAATGTAACACTACATTCTGCACTCTCTCCTTTCCTGCTCCCCTATATACTCTATGTCTATAGCACATAAGAAATAATACTTTTCACTGTATCCCAATACATGTCATAATAATAAACCAAATCAAATCAAAGAAACCACCAGCCAGCCTGTGGTTGAGTTTATCATGCATTCAGTAATGATGGCTAGAACAATAGAACCAGCAAGCAACACTGCCAAAGTACAGATCTGTTAGCACTGGTGATGGAGATCATGATGGAATATGTGTGTTCATTACTTTATCGATATTGCTCTGCGCCCTTCACTGCTCAATCATTTTATCAAACCAGAAGTAGATGCTGCAAATCTGAAACCTCTCTGTGGAGAGAGCAACAACTCTTCTTCAGAACCCATATTCTCAATTTCTTTCCCCCTATTCATTTCATGGGCTATGGGCATTGCTGGCTAGGCCAACATTTGTTGCCCTGGAACTGATGGCTTGCTAGACTATTTCAGAGGGTATTTAAGAGTCAACCACATTGCTGTGGCTCTGGAGTCACATGTGGGCCAGCCCGGGTAAGGACGGCAGATTTCCTTCTCTAACGACCATTAGTGAACCAGATGGGTTTTTATGACAATTGACAATAGTCATCATTAGACATTTCATTTTAGGTTTTTATTGAATTCAAATGTCACCATCTGCCATGGTGGGATTCGAACCCAGGTCCCCAGAGAATTATCCTGGGTCTCTGGATTGCTAGCCCAGTGACAATACCACTCCGCCACCGCCTCCTCGTGCAATCTGTAAATGGGGCAATGAGCATCTGGGACCTCCCTGAACAATGGGTAAAGCAGGCTATCTCCTTGACTAACGAGAGTAAAGGATTGAGAAAGAAGAAGGGTGAATTAGAGACAAACAAAGTACAGAAAGATAATGAGAGGGAGAGAAAGATAGGATCAAGAGAGGGAAAGAGACAGAATGGAGAACAAAGGGTAAAATTTAGGGCGGCACGGTGGCACAGTGGTTAGCACTGCTGCCTCACAGCGCCAGGGACCCGGGTTCAATTCCGGCCTCGGGTTACCGCCTGTGTGGAGTTTGCATGTTCTCCCCGTGTCTGCGTGGGTTTCCTCCGGGTGCTCCGGTTTCCCTCCACACTCCAAAGATGTGCTGGTTAGGTTGATTGACCATGCTAAATTGTCCCTTGGTGTCAGGGGGATTAGTAGGGAAAATACGTGGGGTTACTGGGATAGGGTGGAATTGTTGTCGGTGCAGACCCGATGGGCCGAATGGCCTCCTTCTGCACTGTAGGGATTCTATGATTCTATGACATATTTATAGGTCGGAATTCTCAGGCCTTGCCCTCGGCTGGGATTCTCCAGTCCCGCTGCGGTGAATGGAGATTTGGCCGTGTGCCAAATTCTCCATTCTCGCTGGCAGTGGTAGCGAGGCGGGCGAGACTGGAGAACTCCGGCCAAAATCTCTCACAACAATCTATCACATGCTGGAATGAGATTGAACTGTTTAAATTGTGGGCCAGAGGAACCGTAGTGAGGTGGAGTTAGTAATTATCACATTGCGTTTGCTTTCAGAGGCAAGTTTTGATGAGCGTTAATATGCGAATCCAGCACGTGCTATCAAACTAAGAGAGGTTAAAGGTGAGGTAAGGGTCAGCGTAAGTCGACCAGAGAGTTCTGGAAGTTAGAAACTCACGGTGTATCTCAGTTTGTTGGCCGGCTGGTACATTAACAGCACCCAGTGTCGCGCACACACGCTTAGCTTCCAGCAAGATCAGGCCCATTGAATATCCCTGCCACCCGTTCAGGCGCATTGCATTCAACATCTATCTGCCTGACAGTCTCTTCCGGCCTTGAGTCTCACAGGCTGCTGACAACAGGCCGCCCCACTGTCCAACTGCCTCACTGTAATTACCAGCAAAGCAGCTCAGGACGGGCAGTTAAGTGAGTTCTGAGTTGAACAATGGCACAGAACAAAAGGGGCTGGACACCATCGTAAATAACAGCAGCTGGCTTAGATCAGGCCTTGCAAGAAGCAAAGCGATCTCTTAATGTTTCAGATGACTTATAAACCAGCTCGAGTTTCAGGCCGAAGCCTCGGGTGCGGTTTTCAACTTAACTTTTTTGTTTTTCATCTTGACAAGCCCTCTCGCCTGCCTCTGAAATGTACTGCGGGTCTGCGGTTGTTCAGAAGCCAGGTCTTCACACTGCTCCTGCACTGACTGGTTTCATAGAAAATAGGTGCAGGAGTAGGCCATTCGGCCCTTCGAGCCTGCAACATCATTCATAGAATCGCTACAGTGCAGAAAGAGGCCATTCGGCCCATCAAGCCTGCACCACAATCCTACCCAGGCCCTATTCCTGTAACCCTACATATTTACCCTAGCTAATCCCCCTGACACTACAGGCAATTTAGCATGGCCAATCAACCTAACCCGCACATCTTTGGATTGTGGGAGGAAACCGGAGCATCCGGATGCAGACATGGGGCAGAACGTGCAAACTCCACACAGGCAGTCATCCGAAGCCAGAATTGAACCCAGTTCCCTGGCGCTGTGAGGCAGCACTGCTAATTACTGCGCACCGTGCCGCACCCAGTCATCGAGGCAAATTCGGGGTGGTACCAACTGAGGTCACTCAACATGGCTTCATTGTTGGGATTCATCCCAGCTCCCATGGATGGCCAGTGCTATATCTGTGAAAATGCATGGGTAGTTACTCAGCTGGTGCACCAGATGGTGCTGTTCTAGGATCCAGGGTCATAAGTGTCATTGAAGCGCAGAAAAGGCCCTTTGGCCCATTGAGTCTGCACTGACAATATCTACCACTAAACCCCATTTTCCTGCACTTATCCCATATCCTTGAATGTTAAGATGTTTCAAGTGCTCCTTCAAATATTTATTTAAAGGTCGTAAGGTTTCCGGCCTCCACTATCTACCCAGGCAGTGCATTCCAGATTCCCACCACCCTCTGAGTGAAAAGGTTTTTTTCTCAAATCCCCTCTGAATCTCCTGCCCCTCACCCTAAGACTGTGCCCCCCTCGTGACTGATCCCTCTTTGGAACCCCCACAAATCTCCCTGGAGTCTTTAGGATTGGCAGATTAATCTTCAGAGCAGCCCATCCAGGAGATAAGAGAATAATGGAGTTATTACTGCACAGAAGGAGGCCATTCACCCCATTAAGTCCATACTAGCTCTCTGCAGAGCAATCCAGTCAATCGCACTCTATCTCTGTAGCCCTGAAGGTTTACTTCCCTGAAGTGGTCACTCAATTCCCTTTTGGCATCATCGGACATCCCCAGTGCCATCACTCTCGTGGGCAACAAGTCCCAAGTCATGCTGCGTAAAAAAGATCTTCCTCACATCTCACCGGTATGTCACGCCCAGAAACTAAAATCTCTCTTCCTTAATCCTTGCACCAGCAGCCAATGGGAGCAGCTTTTCTTACCTAAACCTCTCATAATCTTGTACACCTCAATGTGCTTCGCTCCCAGGAGAACAATCCCAACTTCTCCAACCATAAGAAATGGGAACAGGATTAGGCCATTCGGCCCTCGAGCCTGCTCCACCATTCAATAGGATCACGACTGCTCCGACATTCATAGAATCGTAGAATCCTACAGTGCAGAAGGAGGCCATTTGGCCCATTGAGTCTGTACCGACCACAATCCCACCCAGGCCCTATCCCCAAACCCCATGCATTTACTCTAGCTAGTCCCCCTGACACCAAGGGGCAATTTAGCATAGCCAATCCACCTAACTCGCACATCTTTGGACTCCTCACGTCCACTTGACTGCCCTTTCCCCATAACCCTTGATTCCCATACAGATCAAAAAATGTATGTCAGCCATTACGAAATAAACAGTGGGTCATGCTAAAGGCTACAAAGAATGTCCAAGATACCTCGGGAAGTGTGATCTCTCCCCAGCCTGAATTCCAGTGTCTGTTTATTACTCTCTCTCAGGGGGGAATTTTCCCATCCTGCTCTCCCCACAGGAATTGTAGCGTGGGAAGAGGTCTGTTGACCTCGGGCAGGATTTTACGGTTTTGGGGTGAGCGCAGCAAGTAAGTTTCACCCTCAATCTTTTTCCATATATCTGTGTCCCAATATAAATTTATCTTTCTGTCTCTCTCTCTTGTTCAAATGTTTCCGAATCCCCGTATATATCATGGAATCATAGAATCTCCACAGTGCAGAAAGAGACCATTCGGCCCATCGAGTCTGCACCGACCACAATCCCACCCAGGCCCTACTCCCACATCCCTACACATTTATCCACTAATCCCTCTAACCTACACATCTCAGGACACTAAGGGGCAATTTTTTAGCATGGTCTATCAATCTAACCCGCACATCTTTGGGCTGTGGGAGGAAACCGGAGCACCCGGAGGAAACCCACGCAGACACGAGGAGAATGTGCAAACTCCACACAGACAGTGACCCATGCCGGGAATCGAACCCAGGTCCCTGGAGCTGTGAAGCAGCAGTGCTAACCACTGTGCTACCGTGCCGCCCCATATAGAACCTTAGTTAGGCCGCACTTGGAATATAATGTTCAATTCAGTACACCGCACTACCAGAAGGGTTTGGAGAGGGTGCAGAAAAGATTTACCAGGATGTTGCCTGGTATGGAGGGCATCAGGCATGAAGAGAGGTTGGAGAAACTTGGTTTGTTCTCACTGGAACAACGGAGGTTGAGGAGAGACCTGATAGAAGACTACAAGATTATGTGGGGCATGGACAGAGTGGATAGTCAGATGTTTCTTCCCAGGGCGGAAGAGTTAATTATTAAGGGGCATAGGTTTAAGGTGCGAGGGGCAAGGTTTAAAGGAGATGTCTGAGGCAAGTTTTTTACACAGAGGGTGGTGAGTGCTTGGAACTCGCTGCCGGGGAAGCGTCTACGGTAGTGACTTTTAAGAGGCGTCTTAACAAATAAATGAATAAAGTAAAGTTTATTTATTAGTCACAAGTAGGCTTACATTAACACTGTAATGAAGTTACTGTGAAAATCCCCCAGTCACCACACTCCAACACCTGTTCGGGTACACTGAGGGAGAATTTAGCACGGCCAATGCACCTAACCAGCACGTCTTTGGGCTATGGGAAGACACCAAAGCACCCGGAGGAAACCCACGCAGACACAGGGAGAACGTGCAGACTCCACGCAGACAGTGACCCAAGCCAGGAATCGAACCCGGGTCCCTGACGCTATGAGACAGCAGTGCTAACCATCGTGCCACAGTGCTGCCCTCAGGGAGTGGGATGGGAATGGAGGGATATGGTCCCAGAAAGGGTAGGGGGCTTCAGTTAAGTTGGGCAGCAGGGCCGAAGGGCCTGTTCCTGTGCTGTAATTTTCTTTGTTCTTTGTTCTATATCTGTCTTTCTGTTGCTCCCTGTGTCCCTTTCTCTCTCCTGTTTCTGTTCTGCTCTTGTTTATTCCATCTCTGTCTCTCTCTCTCTGCCTCTCGCTCTCTTTCTCTGCCCCTCTTTCTCTCTGTCTCTATCTCTGCCTTTCTCTCTCTGTCTCTCTCTCAGCCTCTCTCTCTCTACTTCTCTCACTCTGCCACACTCTCTCTCTGCCTCTCTCTCTCTCTTTCTCTGTCTCTCTTTCTCTGCCTTTCTCTCTCTCTCTGTCTCTCTCTCTATGTCTCTCTCTCTGTCTCTCTCTCTGTCTCTCTCTCTGTCTCCCTCTCTGTCTCTCTCTGAGTCTCTCTGTCTGTCTCTCTCTCTGTCTCTCTCTCTGTCTCCCTCTCTGTCTCTCTCTGTGTCTCTCTGTCTGTCTCTCTGTCTGTCTCTCTCTGTGTCTCTCTCTGTGTCTCTCTGTCTGTCTCTCTCTCTGTCTCTGTCTGTCTCCCTCTCTGTCTCTCTCTGTGTCTCTCTGTCTGTCTCGCTCTCTGTCTCTCTCTCTGTCTCTCTCTCTGTCTCCCTCTCTGTCTCTCTCTCAGTCTCTCTGTCTGTCTCTCTCTCTGTCTCTCTCTCTGTCTCTCTCTGTCTGTCTCCCTCTCTGTCTCTCTCTGTGTCTCTCTGTCTGTCTCTCTCTCTCTGTGTCTCTTCTGTGTTTCTCTGTCTGTCTCTCTGTCTGTCTCTCTCTCTGTCTCTCTCTGTGTCTCTCTCTGTGTCTCTCTCTCCACTCGAATCAAGAACAGAGGGAAGTTTAGATGTAAACATCTCTTCATGTTTCTTGGCTGCTGGCTGCTCACAGGCAGAGTGTAAACACACGCAAGGAGCTGCGAGAAGGGGAAAATCCAAGAAGTGGGACAGATGACAAATCATCTGCCCTCTCAGCTCCTGCTGTTACATAAACAGTAGCTTCATTCCTGGCTCCTGATCAAAGAGAGAATGAGCCAAGCAGCGCAGTCCAGGCCTCTGTAAAAATTCAAGGCCAACCCTCCCAACAGGAGAACAATATTCTGAATTTCCCGAAAGCTCATCCGGTCAATTATTGACCCAGCCCTCCCTGTCCCGAATCCCATTCCATAGAATCCATAGAATACCCACAGTGCAGAAGGAGGCCATTCAGCCCATCGAGTCTGCATGGACCCTCCGACAGCGCATCTTACCCAGGCCCTATCCCCGATACCCACTAGTTCCCCTATCTTGGGACCTAAGTGACAATTTAGCGTGGCCAATTAACCTAACCAGCACATCTTTGGAGTGTGGGAGGAAACCGGAGTACCCGGAGGAAACCCATGCAGACACGGGGAGAATGTGCAGACTCTGCACAGATATGACCCAAGCTGGGAATTGAACCTGGGTCCCTGGCGCTGTGAGGCAGCAGTGCTAACCATTATGCCGTCCACAATTTCCTCTCCCACCCAGGTCCCCAACAGCATCATCCTTTTACCAGGGTACAGGAGGGTTGCTATGGGATTTTACGGACTCACAGATTGGTTAGGGTGCGGAAGGAGGCCATTTGGCCCATCGTATCTGCGCCAGCTCACCAGATGAGCCTTCATGGCTGAGTGCCATTCTCCTGCCCTTTTCCCTGCATGGTCTTGGCACCTCCAGGAATCGGGGGTTCAGCTCCAGGAACAGAATAAAGCAACCATTGGGCAAAATTGGCATTTTCCTTTGTCTAATGTCAACGGTTTGATTTACCCGTTGAAAGATCATTACAGGTGGCTGGAGAAGGGGAGGGGCCCATGGGGAAAAGCCACTTGGTTCGGTCACAATAGATCAAATGAGGGCAACGAGAAGTCTTTCCCCTTTCCACAGAATCTCCACAGTGCAGAAGGAGGCCATTCAGCCCATTGAGCCTGCACCAACTCTCCGAGGGGGCATCTTTCCTATAGGCTGGGGGCAGGTCAGATGGCCCAGAGGATGGACCAATGGCAAGACATAGGAGGAGGAGGAGGGGAGGGTGGTTTAAGGCCTGAAGTCATGTGGTAATATCTCCTGGAATGCATCAAAATGGAGTTGGGGTCCCAATGGAACAGCCCCCAGAGAGTGAGGTGGGGAGGGGAGGGTGTGAACATTTTCTCTAAGGGCTCCTTCCGTGGGTGGGATTCACCCTTCTCCCCCCCACGCCCTGTGTTCAGAGATGAAAGACTTGCATTTGGGTGGTGCTTTTCACGGACACCGCATGCCTCCGCGCACATTACAGCCCACAAAAAGCACTCTTTGACATGCAGTCGCTGTTGTGTTGGAGGAAATGTGGCAGCCAATTTGCGCACAGCAAGCTCCCACAAGCAGCAATGATGACCGAATGTTCCTTTTTATGGTGCAGAACTCTGGAACACCGGAGATAACTCCCTTGCTCTTCTGTGAAAGACATCCATCTGAGCATGGCGTAGTGGCATTGTCACTGAGTTCGTAATCCAGAGTCCCAGGGTAATGCTCTGGGGACCTGAGTTCGAATCCTACCATGGCAAATATAAATTCAATAAAAATCTAGAATTAAAAGTCTACTGATGACCCTGAAACCATTGTCGATTGTCGGAAAAACCCATCTGGTTCACTAATGTCCTTTAGGGAAGGAAATCTGCCATCCTAACCGTCTGGCCTACATGTGACTCCAGAGCCACAGCAATGACTCTCAACTGTCCTCAGAACAAAGAACAGTACAGCACAGGAAACAGGCCCTTCGGCCCTCCAAGCCTGCGCCGCTCATTGGTCCAACTAGACCATTCGTTTGTATCCCTCCATTCCCAGACTGCTCATGTAACCATCCAGGTAAGTCTTAAACGATGCCAGTGTGTCTGCCTCCATCACCCTACTTGGCAGCTGGCAAGACATTCAGTTCAAGGGCGACTAGGGGTGGGCAACAAATGCTGTCCCGACCAGCGACACCCACATCCCATGAAAGAGGGAATTAAAAGGCAGGAGCTCTGTCGAAGGGTCATCCAGACTCGAAACATTGGCTCCATTCTCTCCCCAAAGATACTGTCAGACCTGCTGAGATTTTCCAGCATTTTCTGTTTTTGTTGTGTTCTCGGTTTAACATGTCATCTGACAGACAGCGCCCTCAGTACTGCACTGGATTTGATCTATATGCTGAAGCCCCAGAGCGGGACTTGAACCCAGAACCTTGTTTCTTTATTCATTCTTTATTCATTCGTGGGACACAGGCGTCGCTGGCTGGCCAACATTTATTGCCCATCCCTAGTTGCCTGAGGGCAGTTGAGAATCGACCACATTGCAGTGGTTCTGGAGTCACATGTAGCCCAGACCAGGTAAGGACGGCAGATTTCCTTCTCTAAAGGACATGAGTGAACCAGATGGGTTTTTCCGTCAGTCGACAATGGTTTCACGGTCATCCATAGATTCTTCACTCCAGATATTTTTTTATTGAATTCAAATTCCACCATCTGCCGTGGCGGGATTCGAACCCGGGGTCCCCAGAACATGAGGTGAGTTTCTGGATTAATAGTCAAGCGATAATACCACTAGGCCATCGCCTCGCCTTGTGCTTCAGAGGAAAGCACGCTACCAAATGTGTCACAGCTGGCAGCGTATGTCCACATATAGCTGGAGGTTTACAATGCTGCGTCTTGGTCGGAGGTTGGGGGGGGGGCGGTTTGCAGTCAGAATTCTCCGATCACATTCGCCAACGAGAATGGAAAATTTGACGCTCGGCCGAAACTCCATTCACTGCAGCAGGAGAATCCCAGTGGCGGGGCGAGGTTGGAGAATTCGGGCCCACGTATTTATACATTGTCATGGTGTACCGTACAAGCGTATAAAGAATGCGGGACTAACCTGTCCTGAAGATTTCATAACGCAGCGAGAACCCTGCTCCCTGGTGTGCGTAGTCCGACACAAACTTGATGTAGAGCGTGGAGCCTGAGGAGACGATGGACGAGGGGGCGATATTTCCGCAGTGTTTACCCAGCAGGTCCGCACTCTCCCCCTCTCCGTCACGGATCTCAATGTAGTCGTACCTTGGGGAAAGAGCACAGTAAGTCAGACATAGAGAGAGCCAACTGGCATTTAGCACACATGGCATCTTTCATTCTCTCACCGGGAAGACAATGGGGCGGCCATTTTGACTCTGGGCGGTCGTGAAAGGGGAGGGGGAGGCTGGGGATCGTCGATTCGGCACATAGAATCCCTCCAATGAAGAAGGAGGCCATTCGGCCCATCGGGTCTGCACCGACAACAATCCCACCCAGGCCTTATCCCCGTAACCCCACATATTTTTACCCCGCTAATCCCCCCACATCCTGGCATACTAAGGGTCAATTTAGCACAGCGAATCCACCTAATCCGCACATCTTTGGAGTGTGGGAGGAAACCGGAGCACCCGGAGGAAACCCACGCAGACACGGGGAGAATGTGCAGACTCCACACAGACAGTGACCCAAGCCGCCTTCCCCCCACCCCACCATTGCCAGCTCTGGACAAAGGTCATCTTGTTCTGAGAACAAGTGGCACAGAACAGGAATGTGACAGTAACATTCTCAATCTCACCCAGAAACAGAAAGCCTGAATCATTAATTTATTCCCTCACCCCTCCCCCAACATCAACGCATCTTTCTACTCTTTCCCCCCTCGTGCAGGCTTGGGCTGACAAGTGTCAAGTAACATTCACACCACACAAGAGTCAGGCAATCACCATCTACAACAAGAGAAAATCCAACCATCTCTCCGCGATGCTGATCTGCGCCTTCCCTAAAGGACATTTACGACAATCGCCAATGGTTTCATAATCATCAGTAGATTCTTAATTCCAGATTTTTAAAAATTGAATTCAAGTTCCACTCCAATTCCACCACCATGGCGGGATTCGAACTTGTGTCCTCAGAACATGAGCTGAGTTTCTAGATGAATAGTCTAAGCGATAATACCACCATCGCCTCCATAGGTATGGATGAATACAAAAAGTACCTACCTAGTTTCCTCTTGAAGACATTCTATTGACCTCAACTATTCCAAGTGGTGGCAAGTTCCAACCACACTCTGGGAAAAGAAGTTTCTCCTGAATTTCCTTGTTGGATTCATTAGTCACTATCTTATATTCACGGCCCCTAGTTTTGTATCCACCAACCCCCCCTCCCCCACCAACAAGTGGAAACATTTTCTCAATGTCTACCGTAATAAACCCTTTAATAATGTAAACCTTTTATGAGGTCATTCCTCAGCCTCTCTGTTTTTGAGAAAATGTGAGTGAATGCCAGTGCATTCGCTGGTTAACAGTTCACTCAGAGGTAGGAGGGCACTTAAAATACATTCTTAATTGTCTCTGAGTTGACTAGGGAAGATAGGGAGCTATTCCACGCCCCCCACCCCCACAACCCCCCACTCCAACCCCAGTCCTGAAAAAGGGAAAGCAACTATAGAACAAAGCTAATTTATTTAAAAGCAGATCCAGGAAAAGCTTCTTCACATGATGGACTGTGTCCAGATGTGTGTATAGAAAGATCAATACTGCACTTTTTTGGTACGTCAGGAGAATTGAAGCTTATGGCAGAATTGAGAAATAGAGTTGGCATGGCTAGCAAAATTTTCTTGATTCATTTTTTGAAGTTCATTCTTGGGACATGGGCGTCGCCGGCTGAGCCAAGATTCATTGCCCATCCCTAGTTGTCCTTGAACTGAGTGTCTCACTCGGCCATTTCAGAGGGCAGTTAAGAGCCAATCTCATTGCTGTGGCTCTAGAGTCACATGTAGGCCAGACCAGATAAGGACGGCAGATTTCCTCCCCGAAAAGGGCATTAGTGAACCAATCGACAATGGTCATCAGTGGCACAGTGGTTGGCACTGCTGCCTCACAGCGCCAGGGACCTGGGTTTGATTCCCGGCTTGGGTCACTGTCTGTGTGGAGTTTGCACATTCTCCCCGTGTCTGCGTGGGTTTCCTCTGGGTGCTCCAGTTTCCCCCCACACTCCAAATATGTGCATTGGCCATGTTAAATTGCCCCTTAATGTCCCGGGATGCGTAGGTTAGAGGGATTAGCGGGGTTACAGGGAGAGGCCCTGGGTGAGATTATTGTCAGGGGAGGCTCGATAGGCTAAATGGCCTCCTTCTGCACTGTAGGGCTTCTATGAAAATTGCTCTGGAGTCACATGTAGGCCAGACCGGGTAAGGACGGCAGATTTCCTTCCCTAAAGGACATTAGTGAACCAGGTGGGTTTTTCCGACAATCGACAATGGCTTCATGGTTATCAGTAGATTCTTAATTCCAGATTTTTTTTATTGAATTCAAATTCCACCATCTGCCGTGGCAGGATTCGAACCCGGGTCCCCAGAACATTAGTTAAGTTTCTGGATTAATAATCTTGCGATAATATCACCAGGCCATCACCTCCCCCGAGATGTGGGCGTTGCTGGCTAGGTCAGCATTTATTGTCCATCATTAATTGCCCCTTGAGAAGGTGAAGGAATGGTGATATATTTCCAAGCCAGGATGGTGAGTTGGAGAGGACCTTCCGAATAGTGGCGTTCCCAGGTATCTGCTGCCCTAGTCCTTCAAGGTCGGAGCGGTCGCGGGTTCCTACAGTACCTCGTGTACACACGGCTGTCACTGTGCACTGGCGGGAGAGGGAGTGAATGTTTCTGGAAGAGGTTTGTGAAGGAGCAGCTTGTACTGAGGGAACGCTGCATTGCCAGAGGTGCCATGTTAAGCAGACTGCCCTCGCAAGTGGGCATGAAATAGCATCATGGCATTACTTCAAAGCAGACCAGCGGATTTCTCCCCACTGTCCTGGGTAATACTTTACCCCTCATCTAACATTAGCAATGTATCTGTTCTTGATCACCTTGCTGTCTGTAGGATCTTGCTGTGCGCTGGCCAGCTGCCCCGTTTCTTATGTTGCGATGGGTAACTGCACTTCGAGAAGTACTTGATCCGCTTTGGGATGTGCCGAGGGCGTGGAAGGCGCTATAAATGCAGGATGACTTGTGCCATGGGGCACTTTAGACTGCCCCCTCGCTGGTCCTGGGATCACCGGGGACCTGAGGTGCAATTCTTGACTCCCACCACCAGGGGATAGCAAAGACAATGCTGCAACTTCATCATTTGCACTCCAGTCTCTAACCCTTACTGTGCTGTGCTAATTGTTCAAACACAGTTAGAAATGCATGGCCTCGGTATATTAGCGACGCACTTCACAGCATTAAAAACTCAGGAGGATGCCCTGAACAAGTCCGATCCTGTGCTGAGCCGATATCTTACCCACACACTGTGTAGCTCGTCATCATAGAGTAGAATCATTGAACCCCGACAGTGCAGAAGGCCATTCGGCCCATTGAAATCAGCACCGACTCTCCGAAAGAGCATCTTACCCAAATCCACTCACCACCCCATTCCTTTAACCCCACACATTTACCCCACTAATACCCCCAAATCTACACACATTGGCACACTAAGGGGCAATTTGGCATGGCCGATCCACCTAACCTGCACACCTTTAGAGTGTGGGAGGAAACCGGACCACCCGGAGGAAACCCACGCAGACACGGGGAGAATGTGCAGAGGCTGGGAACACTCACCTCCTGACTCCCCAAAGCCTATCCACCATCTGCAAGGGAGTGTGATGGAATACTCCCCACTTGCCTGGATGGGTGCAACTCCAACAACACTCAAGAAGTTTGACATCATCCAGGACAAAGCAGCCCCGCTTGATTGGCACCACATCCACAAACATCCACTCCCTCCACCACCTCAGTAGCAGCAGTGTTTACTATCTACAGGATGCACTGCAGCAATTCACCAAAGATCCTTAGTCAGCACCTTCCAAACCCACGACCACTTCCATCTGGAAGGACAAGGGCAGCAGATACATGGGAACACCACCACCTGCAAGTTCCCCTCCAAGCCACTCACCCTCCTGACTTGGGAATATATCGCCGTTCCTTCACAGTCGCCGGGTCAAAATCCTGGAATTCCCTCCCGAACGGCATTGTGGGTCAAGCCACAGCACGTGGACTGCAGCGATTCAAGGCAGCAGCTCATCACCACCTTCTCAAGGGGCAACTAGGGATGGGCAATAAATGCTGGTCTAGCCAGCGACGCCCGTGTCCCGCGAATGAGTAACAAAAGACCGTGCAGACTCCACACAGTCACCCGAGGCAGGAATCGAACCCGGCTCCCCGGGCGGGGCGGGAATGGGGGAGCGGTGCTGGTTTGTTAACACAACTGGCACAAAGGCAGTTGGCGTTCTCAAACTGATAGCTCCTGGAGCTTGGGGGTGGATTAAGCGTTTTGACAGGGGGGGGCTGAGGGAGAGGAACTATTTCCTCTGGCAGCAGGAGTCCCGAACAACAGGGTGAAACTTTATAAAGCTGTAAAGGGAGCACTTGTTCATACAAAGTGGAAATCTGGAACTAGTGCCCCCCCCCCCATCCCCACCGCCCCCCTGCCCCCCCCAAAAAAACACTACTGAGGCTGAAGGATGGGCAGGTTGTGGGGAGGACAAATGGATATTTCAAAACGGTGATTAATAGATTTTTGTCGGGGGGGTGGTATTGGGTGGGAAGGGATACACAGGACAAAGGTTGAGTTAAGATATCTGTCAATCATGATTGAACCAAATGTGGGAAGGTGGTGGCAGAATGGTATTGTCACCGGACTTGTAATCCAGAGACCCGGGGTAATGATCTGGGGACCCACGTTCGAATCCCACCACGGCAGATGAGGAAGTGTAGACAAAGTCAATGGGTGTGAGGCTGGTTTGAGTGATGGACTGGGCTTTGTTCACAACCCTTTGTAATTTATTACAAAGCTAGTTATGACTGCAACATTACGTTCTGCACTCTTTCTTTCTCTCTGAACGGTATGCTTTGTCTGTACAGCGCGCAAGAAACAATACTTTTCACTGTATCCCGATACATGTGACAATAATAAATCAAATCAAATAAAAGCCATAATTAAGGACCCCACGCACTCCGGACATTCTCCCTTCCACCTTCTTCCGTCGGGAAAAAGATACAAAAGTCTGAGGTCACGTACCAACCGACTCAAGAACAGCTTCTTCCCTGCTGCTGTCAGACTTTTGAATGGACCTACCTCGCATTAAGTTAATTTTTCTCTACACCCTAGCTATGACTGTAACACTACATTCTGCACTCTCTCCTTTCCTTCTCTATGAGCGGTATGCTTTGTCTGCGTAGCATGCAAGAAACAATACTTTTCACTGTATCCCAGTGCATGTGACAATAATAAATCAAATCAAATCAAAAAAGTAATGTCTTAAAACGAATACGCTGTTCATTCAACCCAGTACACGTTGCATAATATTCTAAAACTTATATGTACCCCTATTGAGAATTTGCATTACCTGCAGTCATGTTTCTCCAGTTCAAAGTGCGGGTTAAAGTTCAGCAGAATCTTCTGGTGGCTCTCAGGTGCGTAGATGACCCATTCGCACTTCTGGTGCGCCGTGTAGTCATGTGGGTATCCGGGGGAGGTGATGTAACCCGCTTCTCTTGCGTTTAAACGCTCCCCGCACGGCTCCCCTCCTGCGGAAGAGAAACAATGATAACCAACTGAGGGCAATGGTTAGGGGGAGGGAGGGAGGCCATTCTTGTCTTGGAATGAGACTCTTTGAATGCTTATCTTGGTTTCCCATGGTCACAATCCTATTGTTAAGCAGGAGGAACCTCAGTTTGGCTTCAATGGCGGGAGCGGGACTTGGGGACCTTGTCGTTAGTACAAGGTGCTACATAAATGCAGGCTGGCCCCATTGTTCTTGCAGGTGAGGAGGTCAAAGGCACCACACGCAGAAATATTTTCAATGGGATTTTACAGGAGGGTCTGAAAGTAGGAGAGAGAGGCTTAGGGAAGAAATTCCAGGAGTTTGGGAAGTTTGAGGGATGTGAGCGGGTACAGAAAGGGGAGGAAGAACCTCGCTGCCTCATGGTAGGGAGGCTGAAGGCCTGCCGACTACAACAACAGCTAATTCAGCCATGGCTCAGTTGGTGCACTCTCGCCACTTAGTCAGGAAGTTGTGGGTTCAAACCCCATGGTGCAGACTTGCGGAGGGTCTCTGGGCTGGTACAGTGGATAGACTTCCAAAGCACATTATTCACTGTGACATTTGGAGGCTGACAGAGGCCATATATCAAGCCTTTGTCACCAATGGAATGGATTGCACTTTTGAGGTGGGCGGGGAGGTTGGAAGGAATTTGAAAGAGTCGTGCACCAAAGACAGAGGAACGGGCAAAGCTTCTCCAGGCACAATAGGCTGCAGGGCAGATGGAGCCACAGGGACCCAACACATAGGTACTGTTCTCCCGTAATCAGAACCAAGCAAGCACCAACATATGGGAACCTGATCACATTGTAATAGAATCATCGAGTCCCTACAGTGCAGAAGGAGGCCATTCAGCCCATCGAGCCTGCACTGACGACAATCCCACCAGATCCTATCCCCCATGCCCCCATGTATTTACTCTGCTAATCCGCCTGACACTAAGGGCCAATTTAGCATGGCCAACCCTCCTACCTGCACATCTTTGGGCACTAAGGGGCAATTTAGCATGGCCAATCCACCTAACCAGCACATCATTGGACTGTGGGAGGAAACTGGGAGCACCCGGAGGAAACCCACGCAGACACGGGGACAACGTGCAGACTCCATACATGAGATCCAATGAAACCAGTGGGTTGGCTGTAAAGCTAAGAGGAGGAGCTGAGAATAGAAGGGGTTAGTATCCCCAGAACCGAAGGACACAAAGGGTAGAATATTTTTTGAAAACCGCCTCTTATTTGAAAGGCCAAGGCTGGTTTTGTTCCCTCAGAAACAATAGATTCTTTCTTTGGAAAGTGCAGTCCAAATTGAACGGAGGCCTGTGTTCACCTTTGCAAATGCTAATCCCTACAGTGAGGGTCTCTGCCTGTGTCAATGTTAACACCTCATCATTCATTAGCAGCCCTGCTGCAGCCTGTGTAAAGGTCACACTCCTGTGTTCCTTAAAGGGCACGTTGCCCTGGCAACGCCTCTCTCACACGACTTCACGCCAAGTTCATGCACGGAAGGGACGGGCGCCGTGA
The DNA here is from genome assembly GCF_964213995.1 of Mustelus asterias. Lineage (NCBI taxonomy): Eukaryota > Metazoa > Chordata > Chondrichthyes > Carcharhiniformes > Triakidae > Mustelus > Mustelus asterias. The sequence continues at coordinate 96,596,442 of NC_135814.1, forward strand.
CAGGCTTTGGCATGTGATGACATCACCGCGTCGGCACAGGGGGTGCCATTTCCTTTCCGGTCCGAGATCTCTCCCCTCCCTCCCCCAATTTGGCCTTTGGTGCATTTTCCAATATGCCGGTGGTGGCCTGCCTTTAACTCCCCAAACTCCGGAGCCCCGGAATTCCCTCCCGAGACCAATTGGCCTCCCTCTCTCTCCCCCATTTAGTTAAAATTTATTTATTAGTGTCACAAGTAAGGCTTACATTAACACGGCAATGAAGCTGCGGTGAAAATCCCCTGGTCACCACACTCCGGCGCCTGTCCGGGTACACTGAGGGAGAATTTAGCATGGCCAATGCACCCTAACCAGCACCTCTTTCGGACTGTGGGAGGAAACCCACAGGGGAGAACATGCAGACTCCGCACAGACAGGGACCCGTGGCTGGAATCGAACCCGGGTCCCTGGCGCTGTGAGGCAGCAGTGCTAACCACTGTGCCACCGTGCCATTTTGGGTGATGCTTCATGTGTTCTGGTTTCCTGTCACAATTGATCAATTCTGGATTAATAGTCTAGCAATATTACCAGTCGACCATCACCTCCCCTAATGTTTATCCCTCAACAAAAGTCATCAATAAATTGATTATCTGGGCATTGCTATCATTGAGAGTTGGCACAAATTGGTTGCCGTACATCCTGTAACATTAACTGTAACATTGGCTGTAAAGAGCTTTGCGATGTTCCCTAGTGTGAGAATCTAGAAATGAAAGTAGCTGACGAGGATGAGAAGAAACTCTCTTAACTGGTCTGAGTGGAAGGAATTGAATGTGTGGAACATTTTCCTCATGGATCATTGTCCTCTGGTCAATCAATGTCATAGAACGATAGAATCCTACAGTGCAGAAGGAGGCCATTTGGCCCATCGAGTCTGCACCGACCACAATCCCATCCAGGGCCGATCCCCATGCATTGACCCTAGCTAGTCCCCCTGACACTAGGGGGCAATTCAGCACGGCCAATCAACCTAACCAGGACATCTGTGGACACATCAGAGTTCACACATGGACCAATGGCAACTGCGGTGTGGAATCTTCTGGATCGAGTGCTGTTTACGAGCCTAATTCAATGCAGGTCAAGTTTGAAATCTTGGATGTTCTCCAGTCGATCCGGCAAGATTGCCGCCAGAGGCTAAAAACTGAGGATTAATTCACTGGACGTCAAAAAGCCGGCAGGGAAATCCGAAGTGCTTTAATAGGAATGTGGTGAGAGCTGTGTGTTTGTTTACTTTCAACACTTCCACTTATTTGTTATCAAAACATTGGAAGCCGGAGAATGGGCAGAGGATAAAACCTCCAGGAACATATCCAGCCACAGTTGGCAGCGCCAGTCAGCCTCAGCTGCTGGCGGGATCAGCACGCCTGAGAGCCAGTCAGGGGAACCCACGTCCTGTTGAAAACACGACCGTCACGCTTTCTGTCGCTTTCCCCCCCCTTTCTTTGCAAGGCACCTTGCGCGCCTTGTGTTGCTGTGACGGGGTTTTCCCAGAGGTCTGGGGGAGGGAGAGCTCGCTGAGGGAGGTATCAGGGTATCCAACTCGTTCGGGCAGAGAGTGGGCCCACCTCAGTGTTGTTGCCCAGGATGCCACCATCAAGAAGAGCTTGCAGCTGGGGAAGGGGAGGGGGAGTGAGGGGGTGTAAGGGGTCGGCCAATTAAGGAAGGCAGGCGGGCATTCCGCTCTGCCAGCCCAATCAGAGGGCAGCATTGGCTAGAGCCACTGAGCCGCTGGGAGAGGTGGCCACTGCTCAGGGAAGCAAGAGGGCGCCGCCATTTTGAACCCCGTCCCCCCCCCCCCCCACCCCATCCCAGGTAGAGGGGGTCATGAAGATGTTTTCTTTTGGGCGCCACGACTAAGCAAGGGGTTGTGGGGAATGGAGAAGAGGGGAAGTAGAGGGCTTCCTCTGGCTCCAATGGCCTTTCCGCAAGGAGGCCATCTCCTCACAGCCTCCCTAGGTGGTCAGGGCAAGGGCACCTCCAAGTGCCAGTTCAATGCCAGCCCCTCTGGAAAATGGCCCTTCATTGGGCCTTTGATTGTCTACATTGGTCGCCTGCGGGTAGCTGAACCACTGCCGTTCCCACTGCTGGTGGGGCTGGCTCAGGGAGCCAACTCAACACGGCTCCCCAGAATTATACTGCACCCCCATCCCCCATCTCTCTCTCTCTCTCCCCTTGCCAACCCATTCCTCCATACCTCTCTCTGTCTCTCTCCCTCTGCCCTCAGTCCTCCATCTCTCTCTCTCGCCCACCATTCCTCCATCTGGGAATTAGTAAAACCCTACCCCTCCATTGTGTACAGAAGTGAGAAAGAGTTTGATTGTTGAGCCAGCAGTTGCCTTTTGTTGTCTTCAGCCCTTCCCACTGAAGCACTCACTCAGTTGGGGCAGAAACCAATCCGATTCCCCACCCCCAAAACACCCCACACGCTGCAGTTACCAACTCTGGTTGGTCCTGTTCCTGGAGATTAACACGTGATGGGTGGCACGGTGGCACAGTGGTTAGCACTGCTGCCTCACAGCGCCAGGGACTTGAGTTCGATTCCTGGCCTTGGCTCACTGTCTGTGTGAAGTTTGAACGTTCTCCCCGTGTCTGGGTGGGTTTCCTCTGAGTGCTCTGGTTTCCTCCCACAGTCCAAAAGACGTGCAGATTAGGGGGATTGGCCATGCCAAATTGCCCCTTAGTGTTCAAAAGATGTGCAGATTAGGGGGGATTAACTAGTGTGTGGGCTTATGGGGATAGGGCGGGAGAGGGCCTGGATGGGATACTCTGCCAGAGAGTCGGTGCAGACTCTATGGGCCGAATGGCCTCTTCTGCACTGTGAGATTCTATGGTTCTATGACCATTCACTACTGATAACCCCACATCCCCATCCTCTGGCCTACACCAATCAGAAAGCAAACAGGCCTTCCCTCTTCTGGTTGGTTGATTTTTGATTTCTGGTCTTTTCTCGGTCCTGGTTATTTTCAGAACTGACAAACAAAAGGGTTTAAACTAAATAAAAATTACACTTTAAAAAAAATGTTGCTCTGATTTTTCTCCCAGCAGTGAGCTGGCCATTACTTTACAATTCCTGGAAATTCAAGGATAATCCTATCCCTCCTTGTCAATACAGCCAAACGCCCGGGGACACTCACACACACACTCACACACACACACACGTAGACAACAGATACAAAACACACACACACATTCACACACAGACATACACACACAATATATACACACATATACACACAGGACGGCACGGTGACACAGTGGTTAGCACTGCTGCCTCACAGCGCCAGGGACCTGGGCTCTTTTCCCGGCTTGGGTCACTGTCTGTGTGGAGTTTGCACGTTCTCCCCGTGTCTGTGTGGGTTTCCTCCGGGTTCTCCGGTTTCCTCTCACAGTCCAAAGATGTGCAGGTTAGGTGGATTGGCCATGCTAAATTGCCCCTTAATGTCAGGGAGATTAGCAGGCTAATTGAGAGTTAGGGAATAGGGCCCGGGTGGGATTATGGTCGGTATAGACTCGATAGAACATAGAACATTACAGCGCAGTACAGGTCCTTCGGCCCTCGATGTTGCGCTGACCTGTGAAACCAATCTAAAGCCCATCTAACCTACATCATCCATATGTTTATCCAATGACCATTTAAATGCCCTTAATGTTGACGAGTCCACTACTGCTGCAGACAGGGCATTCCACGTCCTTACTGCTCTCTGAGTAAAGAACCTACCTCTGACATCTGTCCTATATCTATCACCCCTCAATTTAAAGCTATGTCCCCTTGTGCTAGCTATCACCATCCGAGGAAAAAGGCTCTCACTGTCCACCCTATCTAATCCTCTGATCATCTTGTATCCCTCTATTAAGTCACCTCTTAACCTTCTCTCTAACGAAAACAACCTCAAGTCCCTCAGCCTTTCCTCATAAGATCTTCCCACCATACCAGGCAACATCCTGATAAATCTCCTCTGCACCCTTTCCAATGCTTCCACATCCTTCCTATAATGCGGCGACCAGAACTGTACGCAATACACCAAGCGCGGCCGCACCAGAGTTTTGTACAGCTGCAACATGACCTCATGGCTCCGAAACCCAATCCCTCCACCAATAAAAACTAACACACCGTACGCCTTCTTAACAACCCTATCAACCTGGGTGCCAACTTTCAGGGATCTATGCACATGGACACCGAGATCTCTCTGTTCATCCACACTACCAAATATCTCACCATTAGCCCAGTACTCTGTATTCCTGTTACTCCTTCCAAAGTGAATCACCTCACACTTTTCCACATTAAATGGGCGGATGGGCTGAATGGCCTCTTTCTGTACTGTACGGATTCTATGAATTCTATGAAACGCACACGTACAAAGATAGATAACGGACACAAACAGATGGACACACCCACACGACACATACAAGCACGCACGCACACGCACACACACACCTAACCAGCCCCGTTCATCTTCAGATGCTGCCGAGATCTTTCATGTTTCGCTAACAGGAGGGATGGGAGTCTTCGGGCGACACTCTGACAGTGCAGCACTCTCACAGCAAAGAGAAGTGCATTTATATAGCAACCTTTTCAACCACACAACACTCTCAAAGTTTTTTCCAGCCAATGAAGTATTTCTGAAGTGTAATGTATGCAATGTGGGTGGGGGGAGTGAGGGGGTGGGGCGGGGGGTGTAATCCAACCTGCGCACAGCAAGATCCCCGCTAACAGCAACAGTACAACAATCAGACAAAACTGCTTTTTTTTTCTCTTGAGGGATGTCGATTGAGGGATGAATGTTGGCCAGGACACCGGGGAGATTCGTCTTTTTTGGGATAGCGCCACGGGATCCCTTCCACCCACCTTTCGAGAGGGCGTTCGGGTTCTTCGGCTGGAAAAGTGGCAACTGAGGGTAGCGATGGCCTAGTGGTATTATCGCTAGATTATTAATCCAGAAACTCAGCTAATGTTCTGGGGACCCGGGTTCGAATCCCGCAGATGGTGGAATTTGAATTCAAGAAAATAATATCTGGAATTAAGAATCTACTGATGACCATGAAACCATGGAAAAACTCATCTGGTTCACTAATGTCCTTTGGGGAAGGAAATCTGCCATTCTTACCTGGTCTGGCCTACATGTGACTCCAGAGCCACATAGCAATGTGGTTGACTCTCAACTGCCCTCAGAAATGGCCTAGCAAGCCATTCAGTTTCAAAGGCAACTCGGGAATAGCCCAGCCAGCGACGCCCATGTCCCATGAATGAATTTTTTAAAACTCCGGCACTCCCTCAGCACCAGACTCGTGCTAGTTGAACGCATGCCCTCAAATCCCCCAGAGTGGAACGTGCCAACGTGCAACTTTCTGCCGCGTGTGCAGGAGCGAGGGTTGATCTAGCTTCTGAGCTGCTAACTGAATGGGCACCGTGCCCGATGTTGGGAGCATTGGATGCTGGCACTGGGTGTGAGAAATGGAAATGATTCATCCCTTATCTCAGCACGGCACAAAAAAAAAACCCCCTCGAGAAGCGAGTCAGAAAGGTCGATTGAACAGCCTATTGTTTACCTAATCTCCACAATCGATGTGACAACGTTTTATTTATGATGCCGATAAACTCTGTATCTTCACTGAATGCAAACCAGCCTATCTCTGCATCGGCTTCATGGATAAGGGAGCCGCGATGACAGGAAGCATTTATGTGCTAAACAATGTCCTTTAAACATAGAATAGGCCTCCTGTCCTCACTGAGCTGTCCTGATGGAGAGATTAGCTCGATGCAGTCAGCGCCAGAATGGACAAGGCTCAGCCAGGGCTGACACCCAGCAGCTCATTCAAACGCCACACTGTGCAGAGAGGCCTTGCTCCCTCCCTACTGACATTCCTCAGCACCGGAATATAAGGCCTATAAGGCTGTAAACTAAAGTTTATTTATTAGTCACAAGGCTTACATTAACACTGCAATGAAATTACTGTGAAAATCCCCTCGTCGCCACACTCCGGCACCTGTTCGGGTACACTGAGGGAGAATTTAGCACGGTCGATGCACCCTAACCAGCATGTTTTTCGGACTGTGGGAGGAAACTGGAGCACCCGGAGAAAACCCATGCAGACACGGGGAGAACGTGCAAACTCCACACAGACAGTGAGCCAAGCCAGGAATCGAAGCTGGGTCCCTGGCGCTGTGAAGCAGCAGTGCCAACCACTGTGCCACCGTGCCGCCCCCACTGTGTTGAGTGGTCACTCAACAACAGCGCCATTTGTATAGCACCCCCGAACACTGTGCCACCTCCCTCACACAGAACCCTTCGCAAACAAAAGAAAACAATGGCATCAAGCCCTGCTTCATGATTGGCTGGCTTAGAGTTCACCCCCTCCTCCTTCTTTGTCTTATGATTGGTTGAATTGAAGACCCAACTCCGGCGACCACTCTTTGATTGGTTACATCAGAGACCGCTCTGCCCCCTTCCTGGGTTAGCTGGAATAGAATTCAGATCCTCCTCTCTACCCCATCATTCATAGAATCATAGCATCCCTACAGTGCAGGAGACCATTCGGCCCATTGAGTCTGCACTGACAACAATCCCACCCAGGTCTTAGCGCCGTGACCCCATGCATTTACCCTAGCTGGTCCCCCTGACACTAAGGGGCAATTTAGCATGGCCAATCCACCTAACCCGCACATCTTTGGACTGTGGGAGAAAACTGGAGCACCCGGGGAAAACCCACACAGACACGGGGAGACCGTGCAGACTCCACACAGACAGTGACCCAGGCCGGGAATCGAACCCAGGTCCCTGGCACTGAGAGGCAGCAGAGCTAACCACTGTGCCACCATGCCATGATTGGGTAGATTAAGAGTCCCACCCCACCTCATGAGTGGCTGGACCAGAGCCTCTCCTCCCAACCCACCCTCAACTACCACCCTCCCCACCCCCATATCTCCATTCATTCTCTGACCCTCTTTGATTGGCTCCATTCAATCCCTTACTCTCCCCATTACTCCTTGATTGGCTGAATTAGAGGTCATTCCCCTGCCCCCTCTCCCCCCCCCTCCCCTCAACACATACAACTTGCCCTCTCCCCCATGCCCTCTCTGTCCCTGTTACCTCAACTAGGCCGAACCTGGGTTTCCTTTACCCCCGACTCTCTCGCTCGCACTTCCCTCCCAATAGCGAAAAGGTTCCCAGTTCCTGGAAGTGATACCCAACAGGACTGGGTGGACAAGGTGCACACGATGTTCTCCCACCCTCCCAGCCACAGGAAGGAACAGGCAACATCTGATAGCAGAGATGCTCCAGCTCAGAAAATAACTTCAAGCTCCGTCCTGGCATCGTGAAAGATGCTCGAGAAATGCAAAACCTTTGGGTGGCCACTGCCTCACAGTGCCAGGGACCCGGGTTCGATTCCTGGTTTGGGTCACTGTCTGTGCGGAGTTTGCACATTCCCCCCATGTCTGTGTGGGTTTCCTCCGGGTGCTCCGGTTTCCTCACACAGACAGAAAGGCGTGCTGGTTAGGTGCTAAATTCTCCCTCAGTGTACCCGAACAGGCGCCGGAGTGTGGCAACTAGAGGATTTTCACAGTAACTTCATTGAACTTCATCGAGTCCGCGCCCACCCAGGCCCTATCCCTATAACCCCATGCATTTACCCTAGCTAGTCCCCCTGACACTAAAGGGCAATTTAGCTTGGCCAATCCCCCTAACCCGCACTTCATTGCAGGGTTAATGCAAGCCTTACTGGTGACACTAATAAATAAGTTTTAAACTTCTGCCTTTTTGATTTCTGGTTAGGCTGCTTGCATTCTCGCACTTAAAAGGCAGGGCCGAGAGAGTGAGTGAGAGAAAGAGAGAGGCTCTTGCTCAGAAATGCATGTACGGATGAACAGTAAAGAAATTTAGCACCACATTAAGCATGATTTATGACGCTTCATATATGCATATTTCAAATGAAATGGTGGGGTTTAATTTGAGATTTATCAAAATGCATGTCGCGGATAGTAATTGTGAAGATGTTGCTGAGGCAGCACATTGGTGTCATGTGGCTTGTCCCGTCTCCACATCTGGGAGGGCCGTCCGTTTACAAACCTCCTCCTCCGAGGAGAAGGCTGGGCCTGCGACGCTGTATAAATGTATGTCAGGTACCAGAGCCAGCTCATAATTCAGGAACATCAGCAGACAGAGGCCTGGGACTATCACGGTGGCACAGTGGTTAACATTGCTGCTGTAAGTCCCAGGAGAGTATCATCACACCATCATCTCTCCCATTACTTCAAAGAACAGTACAGCACAGGAACAGGCCCTTTGGCCCTCCAAGCCTGTGCCGATCACCTTGTCCTGTCTAGACCAACCGCTTATATCCCTCTGTTCCCCACCTGTTCATGTGTCTATACAGATAAGTCTTAAATGTCGTTGCCTCAACCACCTCACTTGGCAGTGCATTCCAGGCCCCCACCAGCCTCTGTGTAAAAATCTTCCCCTCCACTGAATAGGGCAGATGGCGGCACTGTGGTTAGCACTGCTGCCTCACAGCGCCAGGGACCAGGGTTCGATTCTCGGCTCGGGTCACTGTCTGTGTAGAGTTTGCACATTCTCCCCGTGTCTGCGTGGGTTTCTTCCAGGTGCTCCGGTTTCCTCCCACAGTCCGAAAGACGTGCCGGTTAGGTGCATTGGCCGTGCTAAATTCTCCCTCAGTGTACCCGAACAGGTGCCGGAGTGTGGCGACTAGGGGATTTTCACAGTAACTTCATTGCAGTGTTAATGTAAGCCTACTTGTGACACCAATCATTAAATAAAAATATCGCACCTTAGTTACCCCCTGCCGCCACCCACCCACCCAGTCCGGGAGGAAGGAAGAAGGACCCGAGGGCTCTGTGTTGCCAATCCCTCCAGAGTAGGCCTGTAATCTCCAGAAATTGGTATTTCAATCTCCAAGACAATGCTGGAGAAAAAAAATAATCAGGCCATTAAAATTTTCTTTGAATTTCTTTTTCTTAACCAGATATTTTTTTTAAAATGGGAGACTGACAATCCAATTGGAGAACGAGCCCTTTTGCTTTCCAAATGGCGTCATCACGACTCGTTGGGCGGAATTTCTGGGCCCTGCTCGCCCCCAAAACCGGAAAATCCCACCCGAGGTCGACGGGCCTTTGCATGGTTCGTGTCCAAACCCACTACGATTCCCGTGGCGGGCGGGACGGGAAAATTCGGCCTACTGCGTTAAAAAAACAATCCTCAAGATTCTCCGGATAAAAGCAAATTACTGCAGATGCTGGAGTCTGAAACCAAAAGAGAAAACACTGGAAAATCTCAGCAGGTCTGGCAGCATCGGGAACGAGAGAAAAGAGCTGATGCTTTGAGTCCAGATGACCCTTTGACAAAGAGTCTTTTCTCTCCTTACTGATGCTGCCAGACCTGCTGAGATTTTCCAGCGTTTTCTCTTTTGGCCTCAAGGTTCTCCTCCGCTCACTTCTTTTGCCAATGACCAAAAATGCCATGCCCTCTGATAACTGACCCTTCTGTCAGTGTGTGGTGGTGTGGTCCCTTTAAGTGGTCACGTGAGCAGGCTTGAACCAATGGAGCGCGAGCATGCGAACCTGGGCCAATCGGGAGCGAAGGCATGCATTCCCGGGGCTGGAATGTTGGAGACATGGTGGGTGGTGTCGGGAATGGAGCTGTCCAACCCTTGGTTCTATAAAGTTCTTCTCAATTCATAGATCCTTTAGTTGTTCCTTGCCACATCATCTCGAGTTAAGACACAGTGGACACACTTCTCCCTGCAACCGATGCGCTTTCAAGACGCCTTATCATTTTGAACGCACTTATTCAATCCCCATTCCGGGTTCTAAGGAGAACCAGCATACCAAGATGTGCGGGTTAGGTGGGGATTGGCCATGCTAAATTGCCCCTTGGTGTCAGGGGGATTAGTTAGGGTAAATACATGGGGGTTACGGGGATAGGGCCTGGGTGGGATTGTGGTCGGTGCAGACTCGACGGGCCGAATGGCCTCCTTCTGCACTGTAGGGGTTCTATGATTCTGTGATCTTAGCTTCTGAGGTCTCTCCACATCACTGAGATTCAAGAAAGGAGGATCTGATCAGAGCAACCACATGCGCTCCTGCCTGTGTGGAGGTTAAGTTGTTTTTAAGATGAATCCTGCAGTCAGACGCTGCCACACATGTTATTCACTCCCCAGGAATTCATGGTAAAAATGTTCGCACAACTTTTCTTTCGCTCGGCTGGCCCCCGTCGCTCGTAACTGCGATGGAAGATTTGACAAAAATACCTAAATGATTTCAGATGCTTTCCGACTTGCTCTGATTTTCTCACAAGCTTGGATTGGGAGGCGCCGTGGCAACAACATGAGGGGTTGACTGTAGGCCGCGGGCTCAGCTCGAAGGGAGCAAGTGTTCATTCAGCAGCAAGGACGTGCCTTTGTCTAGCGCCTGTAACATGGCCAATCGATTCCATGAGCTAGGCCCATGGCCTACCTCATGCTGTTGCCATGGCACCTCCCTGTCCAAGCCTGTGAGAAAATCAGAGCAAGTCGGAACCATCTGAAATCATTTAGGTATTTTTGTCAAATCTTCCATTGCCCTTCGGCCCTCCAAGCCTGCGCCGCTCATGATGCCTGCCTAAACTAAAACCGTATGCACTTACAGAGTCCGTATCCTTCCATTCCCATCCTATTCATGTGTTCGTCTCGTTGCCCCTTAAATGCCGCTATCGTACCTGCTCCCACCACCTCCCCGGTGACCAGATATTCACCACCCTCTGTGTAAAAAACTTGCCTCGCACATCTCCTCTAAACTTTTCCCCACGCACCTTAAACCTATGTCCCCGAGTACTTGACTTTTCTACCCTAGGAAAGAGCTTCTGACTATCCACTCTGTCCATGCCTCTCATAATCTTGTAAACCTCTATCAGGTCGCCCCCTCGACCTCCATTGTTCCAGTGAGAACGAACCAAGTTTATCCAACCTTTCCTCATGGCTAATGCCCTCCATACCAGGCAACATCCTGGTAAATCTTTTCTGCACCCTCTCCAAAGCCTTCACATCCTTCTGGTAGTGTGGCGACCAGAATTGTACACAATATTCCAAATAAGGATTAATTGTTGTGGCTCTGGAGTCACATGTAGGCCAGACCGGGTAAGGACAGCAGATTTCCTTCTCTAAAGGACATTAGGGAACCCGATGGGTTTTTCCGACAATCGACAATGGCTTGATGGTCATCAGTAAACTTTTAATTCCAGATATTTTTTATTGAATTCAAATTCCAGCATCTGCCCTGGCGGGATTCGAACCTGGGTCCCCAGAACATTAGCTGAGTTTCTGGATTAATAGTCCAGCGATAATACCTCTAGGCCATTGAGGGAGGAGAGGTTTAAGGAGGGAGTTCCAGAGCTTTCGAGCCTACACGGCTGAAGGTGTGGTTGTCGGGTCTGGTACATACAGGAGTAATACAACCCCTGTCACGGGTGTCCCGGTAGCGAGGGCGTATTCAATGGGAAACACCATTGGTAATGGAATGACCAGAAGACCGCACGCCGTAGATGGAGTCAGCTCCATACCTTGTATCCTCCACTGTATATATGAGTTGTTCATAATAAAGACTTGCTGTTAAGATATTTAGGACTACACGGCCTACGTCATGGTGTCTGAAGCAGCATTCCTCAGAAAGGGCGGGTGTTAATGCTGGAGTAAGGACCAGGTGAGGGAGTGAGAGGGTGATGGGGTGCTACACAAGAGGCAGCGGTTAACAGTGGTCAGTTATAGGGTTAAGGATGTTCGCCTCATGCTCGATCAATTATTCTTCCTTTGTTCTTTTAAGATTCTAACTGTACTGCCATCGCAATGAGTCGCACGCAATGTGTCACACGTTAAGCACGGCACTAACACACTTGGCGTTAATAAAAGCAATATCTATGTTTTGATGTTTCTAAATGGGTTAGATAATGTCTCATCTACAAAATCAGTGGGGTAGGGGCATGGAGGATGGGGGCAGCATTGTTGAGCTGAGGGTTGGGGCTGTGTTGGGGGGTGCTGGGGAAGGGGGGGTTGGGGCTGTGTTGGGGGAGTGCTGGGGAAGGGGGGATTGGGGCAGTGTTGGGGGGGTGCTGGGGAAGGGGAGGTTGGGGCTGTGTTGGGGGGGTGCTGGGGAAGGGGGGATTGGGGCTGTGTTGGGGGGCTGCTGGGGAAGGGGGGGTTGCAGCTGTGTTGGGGGGTGCTAGGGAAGGGAGGGTTGGGGAACAGTGTTGGGGGGTTGCTGGGGAACGGGGAGTGGGGGGGCTGGGGCTGTGTTGGTGGGGGTGTTGGGGGGGCGCTGGGGAAGGGAGGGTTGGGGCTGTTTTGCGTGGATGGTGTTGAGGGGCTGCTGGGGAAGAGGGAGTGTGGGAGTTGGGGCTGCATTGGGGCGTTTTTGAGGAAGGAGGAGTGGGGGCTTTGGGGCTGTGTTGGGGGACGGTGTTGGGGGGTTGCTGGGGAAGAGGGATTGGGGGGTAGGGGCCGTGTTGGGGGGGTGCTGGGGAAGGTGAGTGGGGGGGGTGTTGGAGCTGTGTTGGGGGGCTGTTGGGGGGGGTGCTGGGGAAGAGGGGGGTTGGGGCTGTGTTGGGGGGATGGTGCTGGGGGGGTGCTGGGAAAGGAGGAGTGGGGGGGGTTGGATCTGTGTTGGGGGGGTGCTGGGGAAGGAGGAATGGGGGGGTGTGGGGCTGTGCTGGGGGGGTTTGCTGAGGAAGGGGGAGTGGGGGGGTTGGGGCTATGCTGGGGGGACAGTGTTGGGGGCGTGTTGGGGAAGGGGGAGTAGAGGGGTTGGGGCTGTGTTGGGGTACAACGTTGGGGGAGTGCTGGGGAAGGGGGAGTGGGGGGGTTGGGGCTGTGTTGGGGGGACGGTGTTGGCGGGGTGCTGGGGAAGGGGGAGTGGGGGGTTTGGGGCTGTGCTGGGGGGACGGTGTTGGGGGGCTGCTGGGGAAGGGGGAGTGGGGGGGTTAGGGCTGTGTTGGGGGAACGGGCCGGTGCTGGGGAAGGGGGAGTTGGGGGGAGGCGATCCTTTGGAACAAACACAGCAGTGATCAGGACAGGAGAAAGACTTTGAAGTGTTTCCTGTTCCTGCTCGCGCTCAGACAGCGAGTTCATTTCCTGTCACACACACACACACACACCGGCATTTCAATTTGAGAAGTTGGCGCTGGAAGACTGTGTGCCAATGTGCTTAAATCAGTCGTAGTTAATGATGGAGGGGTGTGTGGGGAGGAGGGGAATGAGGAAAGACAGTCACACAGCGAGCTATAATCTGTCACCCTCTGCCAGAAACAGATTCCACAATAACTTGGAAAAGACGCTGGGGGGTGAGGGTGGGTGTGGTAAATACTTGAAATTGGGGGGGAAGAGAAGGATCTGCGGGATTGCAGGGCAAGCGGCTTGCACGGACACAGTGAGCTGAATGGCCTTTTCTAGGTGTCCAGATCACCAACAACCTGTCCTGGTCCCCCCTTGCCGACACGATAGTTAAGAAAGCCCACCAACGCCTCTACTTTCTTGGAAGACTAAGGAAATTTGGCATGTCAGCTACGACTTTCACCAACTTTTATCGATGCACCATAGAAAGCATTCTTTCCAGATGTATCACAGCTTGGTATGGCTCCTGCTCTGCCCAAGACCGCAAGGAATTACAAAATGTCGTGAATGTAGCCCAATCCATCACGCAAACCAGCCTCCCATCCATTGACTCCACCTATACTTTCCACTGCCTTGGAAAAGCAGCCAGCATAATCAAGGGTTGGGCGGCACGGTGGCACAATGGTTAGCATTGCTGCCTCACAATGCCAGGCACCCGGTTCTATTCCCAGCTTGGGTCACTGTCTGTGCGGAATCTGCACGTTCTCCCCGTGTCTGCGTGGATTTTCTCCGGATGCTCCGGTTTCCTCCCACATTCTGAAAGACATGCTGGTTAGGTGCATTGACCCGAACAGGCGCCGGACTGTGGCGATTAGGGAATTTCGCAGTAGCTTCATTGCAGTGTGAATGTAAGCCTTACTTGTGACTAATAAATAAACTTTAACTTTAGGATCCCACGCACTCCGGACATGTTCTGTTCCACCTTCTTCCGTTGGGAAAAAGTCTGAGGTCACGTACCAACCGACTCAAGAACAGCTTCTTCCCCGCTGCCATCAGACTTTTGAATGGACCTACCTCGCACTAAGTTGATCTTTCTCTACACCCTAGCTATGACTGTAACACTGCATTCTGCACTCTCTCCTTTCCTTCTCCATGAATGGTATGCTTTGTCTGCATAGCGCGCAACAAGCAATACTTTTCACTTATGCTAATATATGTGACAATAATAAATCAAATGAAAGATTGAACTAATGATAACCCCGTCAAGGGACTCTTGTAGGATTTCCACAGCCCCCCTCCCCACCCACCTTACCACCACCCTCCCCATCACTCAACGTGGTGCCACCACTTGGTCACTGAATGTGAGCAAGGAACATTGGAATTAGGAGCGGAGGGAGGCAAGTTCAGCCCTTCGAGCCTGATCTGCCATTCAATCAGATCATGGCTGATCTCTCCCTGGTCTCAAATCCTCCTCCCCAGCCCGTTGCCCGTATCCCTTTAACCCGTTTTATGTCAGAAATACATCTATATTCAGCCATGAGAGATTCAGCCAGCTCTGATCCTGGGTCTGTGCCGCACCATCAGGGGGAGCCCGGAGGAAACTGAAAGGGGGCGGGGGGGAGGGGGCTGTTCCAATTTGGCAATTGATAAGTAAGTGTTTCGAGGCGCTTTCCCCAACCCAGATCTCGACTGACATCTCACAGGCTGCAGACAGACGGCAGCAGCTGCTGGAATGAAGAGTGTGTTTTTTTCTTTGGGAAGGTTGAAGTATTTGGCTGCTTGCCGGTAGAGGCTGCTCTCACTCTGTAAGCTCACACTGCCTTCCATTCAGCAAGCTCTCTGCTGCCTGCCCCAACATTCCCTCTCTCTCTCTCTTACTCTTAGACCCTATCACTCTCAGACTCTCACTCTCTCCTTTCTTTCTCTCTTCCTCTCTCTCTCAGACTCTCACACTCTCCTTCTCTCTCTTCCTCTCTCTCTCAGACTCTTTCACTCTCAGACTCTCACACTCTCCTTTCTCACACTCTCCTTCTCTCTCTTTCTCTCTCTCTTTCTTACTCTCAGACTCTCATACTCTCCTTTCTCTCTCTCTCTCTCCATCTATCTCTCTATGTCTCGCTCTCTCTCTCTCTCAGACTCTCACACTCTCCTTTCTCTCTATTTCTCTCCCTCTCAGAGGCTTCCAATCTCCTTTCTCTCTTTCTCTCTCTCATTCTCTCTATCTCTCTGTGTCTCTCTCTCAGGCTCCCACACTCTCCTTCTCTCCCTCTCTCTTTCTCTCTGTGTCCCACTTCTGTGCCCAGAGGATGGGATAGAATACAATTCAGAGTGAAGTAAAAACCAGAGGAAAAACATAAGCTGGATATACCTAAAGGGTTTTCAATGTTATGGGAAAGAGTGGCACTGAGTGGCTCATCCTTTCAAAGAGCTGGTACATGCCCGACGGGCCAAATGGTCTTCTACTGAGTTGTGTGAGGACTCTGTGATTGTATGGAAACTCCTAGACTTATTGAGAAAACTTCACCATGGAAGATTGGGGTCTGTCGGTGGACAGACAGTGAGAAGATGTGAAGTGGATCTGGCCTGAGAAAGGCTTCTGTCTTGAATCATAGAATCATACAGTAGAGAAGGAGGCCATACAGTCCATCGAGTCTGCACTGACCACAATCCCACCCAGGCCCTATTCCCATAATCCAATGCATTTACCCAGCTAGTCCCCCTGACACTAAGGGGCAATTTAGCATGGCATCCACCTAACCCGCACATCTTTGGAATGTGAGAGGAAACTGGAGCACCCGGAGGAAACCCACGCAGACACGGGGAGAACGTGCAAACTCCACACAGACAGTGACCCAAGGCCGGAATTGAACCCGGGTCCCTGGCGCTGTGAGGCAGCAGTGCTAACCACTGTGCCACCCAAGAGACCTTCAGCAGCCTGGTAAGGTGGGGATGGGGATGGGGGTTGGCACTGCAAGATCCCACAAACAACAATGTAATTATGACCATATAATCTGTCTCTGATTTGGGTTGAGGGTGGGTGGGGGGGGCGGGGGGTGGGGGGGTGGGGGGGGTTGGAGGTAGTTGCGGGGGGTCAAGGGTGAGGTGGAGGGGTTGTTGGGGGCTGAGACAAATGAGTAATGAGGAGGGTGGTGGAGGGAATTCAGGGGGGGTTGGGGTTCAGTCAGGACTGTCCAATGGGGTGGGGGAAAGTGGTATAGTTTACAAGGAGTTCGAACTGGTTTTAATCCTAATTTTTCACGAGTAACTAATTTTTCATGAGCACCATGCCAAATCTCCATTGGCTGCAGCGGGACCGGATAATCCCAGCAGCGGGACCGGATAATCCCAGCAGCGGGACCGGATAATCCCAGCAGCGGGCGCAGTCGAATAATCCCAGCAGCGGGTGCGGTCGGAGAATCCCAGCCACGGGCCAGGTGCCACTGTGCCACGAGATAGATCGATAGATTGGTAGGCAAGCAGGCAGGCAGAAAGGTAGGTAGGTAGGTAGGCAGGCAGGTAGGTAGGCAGGCAGGTAGACAGGCAGGTAGGTAGATAGGTAGGTAGGCAGGTAGGTAGGTAGGTAGATAGGTAGGTAGGTAGGCAGGTAGGTAGGTAGATAGGTAGGTAGGTAGGCAGGTAGGTAGGTAGATAGGTTGGTAGGAGGCAGGTAGGTAGGTAGACAGGCAGGTAGGTAGATAGGTAGGTAGGCAGGTAGGTAGGTAGATAGGTAGGTAGGTAGGCAGGCAGGTAGGTAGGTAGATAGGTTGGTAGGTTGATAGGTAGGTAGGTAGGCAGTCAGGTAGGTAGATAGGTAGGTAGCTAGGTAGGTAGGTAGGTAGGTAGGTAGGCGGGCAGGTAGGTGGGCAGGTAGGTAGGCAGGTAGGTAGGTAGGTAGGCAGGTAGGCAGATAGGTAGGTAGGTAGGCAGGTAGGTAGGCAGGCAGGTAGGTAGGTAGACAGGTAGGCAGATAGGTAGGTAGGTAGGCAGGTAGGTAGGTAGGTAGGTCAGTAGGCAGGCAGGCAGACAGGCAGGTGGGTAGGTAGATAGGTAGGTGATTCTTGATTAGCGAGGGGGTGAAAGGTTATAGAGGGGTCAGTGGGAATCTGGGGAAAGATCAGCCATGACCTTATTGGATGGTGGAGCGGTTCGCGATGCCAAATGGCCCGCTCCGGCTCCTGTTCATGCGAATGTCTGTATTCAGCCCATTATAAGGAAGATGGCCGGTCGTTTTTTTAACTGGAGAAGTTTCTGGGGGTGAGGAGTGAGGGGAGGTGGTCGCGCTCCATTCAGTGTCAGATACCTGGAGTAACTGACGGTGGATTTAAGCATCGTGAAAAGAAGCTTTATTTCACACACAGCGAGGGAATCCCTCCCTCTCTATTGGCTGAGTTTGACTCAGGTCCAAGGACACAAAACCCCTTCATTCAGTGGGACAGCTTCCCTTCCCCCTGCAGGTGACCTGGTTTCCATGGTGCTAAGTATCAAACCAAACATAATGAACTAACTTCCTCACCATATTTGGCACTGTCCCTGACCAGGAATAACACTGGTCCGGCACAACATTTCTCTGCCAAAAAATCCATCAGGTAGGCCCTGTTCCCATGGCAACATTGTTTGGACTCAAACGAGAATAACTTTTCTCATTTGTTGCAAATGATTGTCAATTACTTAAAGTAAAGTTTACTTATTAGTCACAGGTAGGCTGACATTAACACCGCAATGAAGTTACTGTGAAATTCCCCTAGTCGCCACACTCCGACGCCTGTTCGGGTACACTGAGGGAGAATTTAGCATGGCCGATGCACCAAACCAGCACGTCTTTCCTCCCTGTGGGAGGAAACTGGAGCACCCGGAGGAAACCCACGCAGACACGGGGAGAACGTGCAGATTCCACATAGACAGTGATCCGGGCCGGGGAATCAAACCCAGGTCCCTGGCGCTGTGAGGCAGCAGCGCTAACCACTGTGCCATCGTGCCACCCAGTTACTTCCAATTACCGATCTTTTAAACGAGGGTCTGTTCTATCATCAGAGTGCAGGAACAGCAGGAGGCCATTCATACCCGTCAGCCATTCAGTTACCTCATGGCTGACCTGCGTTTACCCTTTATCCACCTTGATTCCATATCCCTTAGTGCCCTTAGCCCAAATAAAACCTATCAATCTCATTGAATTCCCACAGTGCGGAAGATGATCGGAACTGGACCTGGAAACCAGACCAAAGAATTGTGGTTGACTCTTAACTGCCCTCTGAAATCATCATAGAATCATAGAAACCCTACAGTGCAGAAGGAGGCCATTCAGCCCATCGAGTCTGCACCGCCCACAATCCCACTCAGGCCCTATCCCCGTAACACCACATATTTACCCCGTTATTCCCTCTAACCCATGCATCCCGGGACACTAAGGGGCAATTTAGCACAGCAAATGCACCCTAACCCGCACACCTTTGGACTGTGGGAGGAAACCGGAGCACCCGGAGGAAACCCACGCAGACATGGGGAGAAGGTGCAGACTCCACACAGACAGTGACCCAAGCCAGGAATCGAACCCGGGTCCCTGGAGCTGTGAAGCAGCAGTGCTAACCGCTGTGCCACCCGTGCCACTTGTGAAATGGCCTTGCAAGCCACTCAACACAAGGGCAATTAGGGATTGGGCAATAAATGCTGGCCTTGCCAGCGACACCAATATCCCACAAAAGAAGATTAAAATCCCCTTTCGCAAGCTCAGGAGCTTCGAAGAGTGGTTTACTGTTTTAATGTGGGAAAGACAGCAGCTAAATTGTGCACAGCAAGATCCCACTAATGGCGATCAGAAAAATGAGTGGATATTCTGTTTAAATGATGTTGCTTGAGGGATAAATGTCGGACAGGATGCCAGGGAAAGATCCCTTGCCTCCCTCTCAACGTAGTGCCGCACGGGATCTATTGCCCCATCAGACAGCGCCCACAGTTCAGCATTTCCTCTGAAATGCAGTACCTCTGACCATGCCGCACTCCCTTGGTACTGCATGGGCCGTGCCGATTTAAAGTCCCAGGGGTACGTCTGTGAACCCACAGCCTTTCCAATCCACCAGCCGGTGTGTTGAACCGCTGAAGACATTTAAACTGCATGGAGAATAAGTCAATGGGGGCAGGGGGGGGGGGGGGTGTGGGGGGCAGGGGGGGGGGGGCGGTGGTGGTGGAAATGGGGGGGTGCCTTGGGAGATGGAGAGTGGGGAGGGGCGTGTGGGAGGATGGGGGATGTCTGTGGAGGCGGGGGAGTGGGGGCGTGTGTGTGGGGGTGCTGGGGGAGACGGGGGAGCGTGTGTGTGGGGGGGATGGGGGTCGGGGCAGGGGAAACGAGGGATGCCAGACTGTGACACAGGCTGGGAAGGTGCTGGGATGCGGTTTTACCAAGGATTCCCATGGCCACAGCAGGATTCCCAAAACTGCAGACAGGTTGGCTAAAGTTTTAAACAAGCAAATGACTTACTGATTGCAATCTCTCCAGCGGTTACACTGGCCTCGCAGACTATCAAGTGACCATCAGACACAGAGCCTGATCACATCAGCTGTTTGTGTTTTTGTGTGTGCCTTTGTATGTGCCTGTGTATGTATCTGCGTGTGTGTGTATATGTGTGTGCATGTGCGTGTGTGTGTGCATGTGTGTGTTTGTATGTGTGTGTGTATGTGCGTGTGTGTGTCTATGTGTGGGTGCCTCTATGTGTGCCTATATGTGTGTGTCTATGTGCGTGCCTTTGTGTGTGTGCGTGTGTCTGTGTGTGCGGCAGAGACTGGATGTGGAGAGGAAGAAGCAATTGGAATCAGACAGTTTATACCACCCTGATTACAGTTCATTTGCTCAGGATCTGTTATTAACCAGCTTTCTGAGTCATATGGATTTAAAAGCGGAGCCATCAATGCCTTCTCATACCGTATTTACACATATATAGGCCTCTTCTGTTTGTGCTGGGGTGCAGCCGATATTCAAGTTATTATTCAAATTCCTTGTAAGTAAAGTTAATTATGGGGTTTCACTCCAAATGCAAGGCTACACGTGGATTCAATGTAACTAATTAAATGTTGCCTTGGAATGTGTGCTGGGTCTAATTTTTAAAAAGTATTTATTCCTAAAATAGACGGCTTAAACCATGCATTTTTCCAGCTTCTCGCGTCTCATTTAACCCTCAAGCTGCACCTATATAAAAACAGAGCATCTACACACAGAACTCTCCACTTGCCTGGATGGGTGCAGCTCCAACACCACTCCAGAAACTCAACACCATCCAGGACAAAGCAGTCCCGGCTGATCAGACAACCATCCACTACCTTCACCATTCACTTCCTCCACCATCCATTGGCACAATGTGACCCCCACATGGCGTACCTGCGCCAAGAGGCTTTACAGCAACTCTCCAAGGCTTACAGAGACCCTGCCAATGAGAAGCACAGAGGTAGAGGGTGTTTGAGAATCCCTCTCACCTCCAGTCTACTCTCCAAGATGCCCAACAGCCCCACCTGGACACAGACCCTTGTTTGTGGGTCCAACATCTTGGCACTCCCAATCAAACAGCACTCTGCGTGCATCATTAACACGTGGATACATATTTTTAATTTAACGTTAAGTTTAAGTTTAAAAGTTTAACATATTATCCCAAAACCAACATCATTGAAACAGGTTATTCAAGCTTCAAGTTTATTTATTAGTGTCACAAGTAGGCTTACATTAACACTGCAATGAAGTTACTGTGAAAATCCCCTAGTTGCCACACTCCGGCGCCTGTTCGGGTACACTGAGAGGGAATTTAGCATGGCCAATGCACCTAACCAGCATGTCTTTCGTAGAATCCCTACTGTACAGAAGGAGGCCATTCTGCCCATCGTCAACAATCCCACCCTATTCCTGTAACCCCACATATTTACCCTGCTAATCCCCCCGAAACTGGGGTCAACTTGGCATGGCCAAGCTACCTAACCCATGCATCTTTGGAGTGTGGGAGGAAACCCGAGCACCCGGAGGAAACCCACGCAGACACGGGGAGAAGGTGCAGAGACTCCGCACAGACAGTGAACCAGGCCGGGAATCGAACCTGGGTCCCTGGCGCTGTGAGGCAGCAGTGCTCACCACTGTGCCGCCATGCCCACCACGATCACATTGCCTTCAGTATGAGCTTGTGTGTTGGTTGATGCATTTCCTCCAGTACAACAGTGAGCACACTTTAAATTTGGTGGTGGAGCACTTTAGGGTGTTCAGATTGTTACGAAAGTTGCTGAGTGGTGGCAACTCTACCTTTCTATATTTTTACCTGGGCAGCAGAGAATGGCCTTTAATCTGGGTATACAGCCTGTGCTGGAACAGACCCGGGAGAACTTGGTGCTGACACTGGATGGACAAGAGGCAGAGTTTTGAAAACAGCGTGCCAATCCAACGCCATAAACTCGCTCACTTGGGCAGAGCTCCCAGCTAATGACTGGTTCCCGCACCAAACTACCCTCCAAGCAGCCTCAAAACATTTCCTTCAGAAACCAAACACAGCCCAAAAAAAGGCAGGAGAACCTTTCATCATTCACGCGCAGACAGAAAAGAAAAATGGACCTTCCCTCACAGCTGGTTTTAAAAACACAGCTCGGTTACAGCAGGGGAAAAAAAATAGCACCAATCTTCCATCGGCGGCCGAGAGGTGGGCAAGTGGTGAAGGAGGTCTACACTGCGCTGAGAGTGATGGTAATGAGTTGCACGTTGTATTGGGGATTAGAGGCAATAACATGTCTGGGCACTCAGGCTTTTATTGAGTTTGAGCCCTGCTCCGGAGGCTTGGAGTGGAACATTACTGTCCCATTGCGGCCTGGGGCATAAAGTGCAGCATGCCAATCAAAAGCCCATTATAGAATCTACAGTGCTGAAGGAGGCCATTCGACCCATCAAGCCTGCACCAACAACTATCCAACCCAGAGCCTATCCCTGTAACCCCGTATATTTACCCTCCTAATCCCCCTGACACAAAGGGTCAATTTAGCATGGCCAATCAACCTAACCCACACATCTTTGGAGTGTGGGAAGAAACCGGAGCACCCGGAGGAAACCCACGCAGACATGGGGAGAATGTGCAGACTCCGCACAGACAGTGACCCAAGGCCAGAATTGAACCCGGGTCCCTGGCGCTGTGAGGCAGCAGTGCTAACCCACTGTGCCACCCTGCCATTCACTTTGGCGGGACTGGGAAATCCTGCCGGTGGGATAAGCCAGAAAATTTAACCCTTGGGAATAATGTCTAGACTCACACCCCGGTGCGGTGTTGAGGGAGTTCTGCGCTGCCCAACATTCCACCTTTTGGATGGGTTATTAAGCGAGGATCCTTGTAAACGATCCCTCGGCACTGTTCAAAGGAGAGCAGGGGAGTTCCCCCGGGGTCCTGGCCAAAATGTATCCCTCAGTCAACACAGTGGTTTGTACTGCTGCCCCCCTCTACCACAGCGAAGGACGCAGTAGGTTGGAAAAGACTGCAATCAATAAGCAATGATTCAGCACTGGCCAAGCTTGAGTCTGAAGGCTTTGTAGAGGCGGTAAGTGATTTAGGAACAGCAGACTATGTGTGATGAATCTTGGGTTCCACGCAGTGACAATGCAGGGTGGAGTAAGATTGCTTGGAACAGGATAAGTCAGAATACAGGAGAAATGAGAGAAGAATTCGGAGGAGCTACAGAAGGTGAAACTGCAGCCTAATGCTTAAACTGAACACATCGAGTATAAAAGTGAGCAAATTATGTTACAGATATGTAAAACGTTGGTGAAGCCACATTTGGAATACTGTGTCCAATTCTGGTCGCCACACGACCAGAAGGACGTGGAGGCTTTGGAGAGAGTGCAGAAAAGGTTGACCAGGATGTTGCCTGGTATTAGCTATGAGGAGAGGTTGAATAAACTGGGATTGTTCACCCTGGAAAGACGGAATGCCCCTTAGTGTCCAAAGATGTGTAGGTTAGGTGGACTAGCCATGCTAAATTGCCCCTTAAGTGTCCAAAGATATGCAGGTTGGGGGAATTAGCAATGCTAAACGCACTGGGTTACGGGGATAGGGCGGAGGGGAGTGGCATGGGGGGATGCTCTTTTGGAGAGTCGGTGCAGACCCGATGGGGCGAATGGCCTCTTTCCCCACAATCTACAGGGATTGTATGTTTGCTCAGAATGATGTCTGTATTTCTCCACCTATGATGTGGAGATGCCGGCGTTGGATGCAGATATGTTACAGATATGTAAAACGTTGGTGAGGCCACATTTGGAATACTGTGTCCAATTCTGGTCGCCACACTACCAGAAGGACGTGGAGGCTTTGGAGAGAGGAGGGAGGCTTTGGAGGGAGGCTTTGACGAAGGAGCAGCGCTCCGAAAGCTAATGGTATTTGCTACCAAATAAACCTGTTGGGGCTTTAACCTGGTGTTGTTAAAACTCTTACTGTGTTTCTCCACCTATGTCAGGACAGACTTCTGGCCTAGGCCTAAATGTTGGATAATTTTTTTAAAAGGGGCTAGTTCACCCTGATTCATCGCAAGCCCACCGCTGACAGACACGTACATTGTTAAGTCACTGAGTAACTGAGCCATACCGACCAGAAGGTGTCAGGGTAGATCACTGGTGTGCGGTGAGTTGAGTTGATCTCCACGACTGTGAGAGATGCCACCCCTGTGGCAGAGAGAGGAAAGTCCACTGGGGTTTCAGTCTCCAGGGACAGCCTTTGGAAGTCGGGGTAGTGAGAATCAGTGAGGCTTCTCTCAATTATTTTAACTTCCACTGTTCCCATATCCTGCATTGTAACCATCTCCAGGATAAACTACGTCCAAACCCCCTGTATCCACCTCCATATACAATCTATACATTTAATATTCCTTAACCAACAGGCTTCAGTGAACCCTTTGGAATATTGAGCCACATCCCGATATCTTTATCATCAGTTTTACAGCCATTTATTTACAAGCTGTTGTTTTGTGTGTAAAAGCTGATTTCAAATTCTCACAGGATTTGAACTCCCAACACTGGGGCAGCTCAGAGCTCGGCGTCCAATTAAAAGCTCCAGAGGGCGATGTAAGAACCTCAGTGACTTGGATTTGAAAAGGTTGGTCAGCTCGTAGGGGTAACTACAGAGGAGTTTGCAAAGGCAGAGAGAGAGAGGGGGGTGGGAAGAGAGGGAGAGGGGAAGAGGGAGAGGGGAAGAGGGAGAGAGGGAGGGAGGGGAGAGGGAGAGAGGGAGGGAGGGGAGAGGGAGGGAGAGAGGGAGGGGAGAGGGAGGGAGAGAGGGGGGAGAGGGGGGAGAGAGGGGAGAGGGAGGGAGAGAGGGGAGAGGGAGGGAGAGAGGGAGAGAGAGAGATAGAGGGAGAGTGAGGGAGAGGGAGGGGGAGAGGGAGGGTGGGAGAGAGAGATAGAGGGAGAGTGAGGGAGAGGGAGGGAGAGAGGGGAGAGGGAGGGAGAGAGGGGAGAGGGAGGGAGAGAGAGATAGAGGGAGAGGGAGGGAGAGGGGAGAGCGGGAAAGAGGGAGGAGGAGAGACGGAGGGAGAGGGGAGGGAGAGAGAGGGGGAGGAAGAGAGGAGGTGAGGGAGAGGGAAAGACAGGAGAGAGAGAGAAGAGAGAGAGTGAGGAGGAGGGAGGGAGAGTGAGGAGGAGTGAGGGGGAGGGAGTGAGGATGAGTGGGACAGGGGCAGCCTGTTGAACACTGGCTGTGCCGGACAGGGGAAGGATTTCCCTCCCAATGGGCTCGCTGGGAATTGTGTGGCTTTAGAATGGGCACTGGAATCTTTTCCCAGTTTTACCCAGTCCGGGAGCTGGGAATATTCAGGGAAATTGTAAAGAGGGAATTACACAGCAGTTCCAGCCGGGTCCCAGATTCCTCTGGACAGGCTGGAGGCACTAAAACCCGGGATAAAACCCGGGATAACCCTGTCCAGGGTGGACACTCTCTCGGGTTAAACTCTCCCGGGATAAAGCCTGCCCGGGCGCTGTTTATTCGCTCCTACAGACTGGGAACTCCGTCATCAGGATTGAAAGAGAGAGATAGAAAGGGGGAAGGAGGGAGAAACAGAGAGAGAGAGAGAGAGAAACAAGACAGACAGAAAGAGGGAGAGAGAGAAGGGGAGAGGGAGAAGGAGAGAGGGAAAGGGGGAGATGGAGAGAGGGAGAAGGATAGAGGGAAAAGGGGAGATGGAGAGAGGGAGAGGGTCTTGAAGTGTCCGGGGGTCGGGTGTTTGCAGCTTTCTGTGAAGCAGGCTGGTGGGGAGCGGAGGGGAGGGAGGGGAGGGGAGGGAGTATCTGTCCCGCTAACAGGGGGATTGGGGAAGCATCGCAGCCAGATTAAAACACCAATCCCTGAACAGCCCGGGGAACCAATATCTGTGGAAACGCTCAGAGAAACCGGATTCCTGTGTGAAATCCAACCCCATACAGTGCTCTCCGTACAGGGGAGCTGGCAAACCCGTGAGAACCTCTCACACTGCGAGAGGGAGACGGTTACCCCGAGTGAGGGAAAAGACAGAGGGGCAGATAGAAACAGAGACAGACACACACAGCAGAGAGACAGGGGGGGGGGGGGGGAGGGAGAGACAGAGAGACACACAGCAGAGAGACAGGGGGGAGACAGAGAGGGAGACAGAGAGACACAGCAGAGGGACAAGAGAGAGACAGAGAGAGACACAGCAGAGAGACAGGAGAGACAGAGAGACACACAGCAGAGAGACGGGGGAGACAGAGACACACACAGCAGAGGGACAAGAGAGAGACA
The DNA here is from genome assembly GCF_964213995.1 of Mustelus asterias. Taxonomy (NCBI): domain Eukaryota; kingdom Metazoa; phylum Chordata; class Chondrichthyes; order Carcharhiniformes; family Triakidae; genus Mustelus; species Mustelus asterias. The sequence goes on from NC_135814.1 coordinate 96,622,313, forward strand.
GAGAGAGACACACAGCAGAGAGACAGGAGAGACAGAGAGAGAGACACACAGCAGAGAGACAGGAGAGACAGAGAGAGAGAGACAGAGAGACACACAGCAGAGAGACGGGGGAGACAGAGAGAGAGACACACAGCAGAGGGACAGGAGAGACAGACAGAGAGAGAGACAGAGAGACACACAGTAGAGAGACGGGGGAGACAGAGAGAGACACACACAGCAGAGGGACAGGAGAGACAGACAGAGAGAGAGACAGAGAGACACACAGTAGAGAGACGGGGGAGACAGAGAGAGACACACACAGCAGAGGGACAGGAGAGACAGACAGAGAGAGAGACAGAGAGACACACAGTAGAGAGACGGGGGAGACAGAGAGAGACACACACAGCAGAGGGACAAGAGAGAGACAGAGAGACACACAGCAGAGAGACAGAAAGAGACACAGCAGAGAGTCAGGAGAGATAGAGAGAGAGACACAGCAGAGAGACAGAGACACACAGCAGAGAGAGAGACACGCACGCACACACAGCAGAGAGAGAGACGCACGCACACACAGCAGAGGGACAGAGAGATTCACACAGCATAGAGACAGAAAGAGAGACACAGCAGAGACAGATACACAGCATAGAGAGAGAGAGATAGACAGCTGAGAGACAGAGGGAGAGAGACAGAGACACAGCAGAGAGGCAGAGACACATACAGTATAAAGAGAGAGAGACACACACAACAGAGACAAAAACACAACAGAGAGGCAGGCACACACACACAGCATAGAGAGAGACACACACACCGCAAAGAGACAGGGACAGATGCAGGGACACAGAGAGGGAGACTGGAAGTCCCTCTCCTATTTTTTTGTCACCCATTTAATCCTCAACATTAGATGCTGCTGAATGGAATTTGGAGGGATACATTACCCGGTGGCCCTGACTCTCTAGCCCCCTCTTTACCTGTAGCGAGAATCCCACAGTCCACCGGGCCGAGGGGGGGGGGGGGGGGGGAGAGACAGTTACACTGAGTAAGGGGGATTGCCCCTGTTTCCAGGATAGACTCCCTCCCCACCCCCTCATTCCCGACCTTCCCCTCTTCTTGTTTTGTTTTGGTGCAGGAAAAAAAAAACGTTTTTATTTAATCCAGATGTGTCCTTAAAACAGCCGCCAAATTCCACATCTGTGGACCGGGAGGTGGGATAAGAAAACGGTTTAGAATAGAAACAGGCAAGACACACATTACAATGCGGCAATCTCCATCCAGCAAGTCCAGCCAGAGACACCTGATAGAATGCGGGAAGCTACAATTCTCTGTCAAGAGGAGGCAGAGAAGGAGCAGGGTTAGACATAAACTCCTTCCCCATCCCACACACACCTCCCCCCCCCCCCCCCCCCGGAGGAACAAGGGGGGGGGATCTTTAAACATCGCGGGGAAAGTTGAGAGGGAAAAATATCCTACCGTTCTGTCCAAAGCCAAGTTTCAATAAGCAACAGCCAGTGATCCACAGGAGAGCGGCTGATCCCATGCTGGTGAACATCTACCCCTCCTCCGGCAGAGCCTTGTCCTGTCTGTTTTGCCCCTTCCCTACCCCCCCCCCGGAGGGGCAGTTTGAGTGTCTGAGATTTTTTGTACAATCCACTTCTGGTCTTCTCCCCGTTATATCCTGGATTTGTCTTCTAATCCCACGTTGCTGAGATTGTGATTCTCTCTCTCTCTCTCTCTGACACACAGATACTTCCCTCTCCCAACCTTTCACCGCTGATTGTTTTTTTTCCCGGAGGGTCAGTTTTTTCTCTCTCTCCAAAATAACAAATTACAGAACGAAAAAAAATGTGTCCTCTTCTCTTTAAGCTGGTGTCACTTCCTCTGTCGGTAGCCGGTTCCTCTCTCTCTCTTCTCTCTCCCTGTTACATCCTCAGAGATAGTCTTAACACCAGATAAAACGCGGGTCCACACGAGAGGGGAGAGGGAAGGGGGAAAATAAAACACTCCCAGTCCCAGTCACACACAGAGAGGGAGAGGGAGCCTTTCCCAGTTGGGGAACTGGCTCAAGCCAACTGTGAGGCAAACTGACCCTTGGACAATCAGAAAGCGCTCCTCCAAACTTCGCCCCGTTGCAGAATAGGCACAAGTTGAAAGAGGAAGTTCTTCCACGCGAAAAGTGCGGCTGGCTCCCTCCCTTACTTTTGGATGTTTTTTAAGGGTTGCGCCGCCTCTGATGTCCTGTTCCTGTGTGTGAGTGAGAGAGAGTGTGTGAGAGTGTGTGCTCTCTCTCTCTCTCCTGCTCTCTCTCTCTCCTGCTCTCTCTTGGACTGCTCCACACGTACTGAGGATGGAGAAAGCATTAAGGAAAAAGGGGACTATCGCATTACACACACACACATACACACGCCCCCTCCAGAACCGCGATTAAAGGCAGTCTGGCATCACCCAGAACACACTCTAGATCACACACACACACACACTGAGAATCGTCACTGCTTAACCCTATTCGAGATAAACCTGGCCCAGAATCATCGACCAAAATAAAAAATACACAACTCCTTCCAGCAAAGGAGGCGAACACTGACGTGTTATTTTGCTCTGAATTATTGGCGTGTGTGTTCTTTCAGGGTGCCATTTCTTAACCCCCGCCCCCCTGTCCTCCCTCAGATAAACTATATAACTTCACTTATTCAATGTTGCTTTGAGGAAAGGGTCGCTATATTTCTCCCCAGGGGGGGCTGGGGGCTGGGGTGTAACACAGGGACACCCAGATTGGGAAATGATTCTCCCCAGGTCACTTGAGAGTTGAACTCTGAAGGGTAAAGTTAGGAAGTGGTGTGGGTACACATTCTGGCTGCTGTAGCCACCCTTGCCCTAGTGCTGTGTGTGTATGTACATTCTCTCTCTCTCTCTCTCAGTAGTAGGGCAGAGAGGAGCTTGTCTAATGCAGGAACACTGCTATGTGCTAGTAGCGATCACACATCCCCCCGCGGCCAGAGAGGAACTCCAGTCACCCTCTGTAAAACCCAATGCAATCCCACATCATCTGGAAGGGGCAGTGGGTGTGAGGGAGGAGAGGGGGGGTGGGGGGGTGGGGAGAGAGAAGGGTTAAAGGGATGCGAATGGAAGGGGGGGAGCTGTGATCTAGGGTCGAATTGGGTCGTTCAGCAAGTGTTCCCACATCCCCTTCCTCCCGGAGCTGGACATTGAGCAGCTAAAGGGATTGCCACTCACTCTCTCTGCCTGGGCCCTGGGCAGCACTGGAGGGCAGGTTGGCCAGGGGAGGCATCACAGTACCATTTCCCTGACTCTCCCCACCCACATGCCTGTCTAATGCACTCACCCCACAAGTGAGTCACAATTAATTCTGGATTTCCCCGCCCTTCAAATCGACCAATATTGTTATTCTTAATTAAAATTGACTCCATTCTTAACGTTGTAAAGTTGGTACTCAGAGGGGACTGGGCAAGCCCTTAATCCATCTCCTTGCTGGCTCCAAAAAAACCCCAAATTCCAATTGAATCCAATTCCAGGTCTCCACAAGAGGGACACACAAGCTGACAAGATAAAGGCATTGAAGCGTTCCGCCCAATGCGGGGGCGGGGGGGATGCAGCCAGGCTTTGAGGGTCTCCCCGCGGTAGTCACTCGACAACGGGGAAGCTGCGATGGGAAAACAGGAATGTTTTGCAGGGTCCTGTTTCTGTGTAAAGGGTAGCAGCTACCGCTGCGCGGATATAAAGTGCTGTTATACCCATTGCTCGCCTGTTGCGAAAGGGGCACCAAATGATCACTCAATGTACACTGATCCCAGGCCAGCCACATAAAGCACCGCATTGTAAAGCCTCCATAGAACTCCCTGACACTGTAACCTGCCCAGCAGAGAACCTCATAAATTGGTGACAGAACTCCATGCTCCAGATGCAATGCACCATGATATACATGTGATAAAACACTGTGATATATCTGTGAGATAAGAGTACCATATACCTGAGATTTTAAAAACTATGACGTAACACCCGATTTGACCTGTGATATAACACCCCAATTTACCTGTGGTATAACACCCGATTTGACCTGTGATATAACACAGTGATTTACCCGTAATAGAAAACTGTGATTTACCTGTGATATAACATCATGAATTACCTGTGATATAACACAGTGATTTACCTGTGATATATCACTGTGATTTACCTGTGATATAACACTGTGATTTACCTGTGATATAACACAGTGATTTACCTGTGATATAACACAGTGATTTACTTGTGATATATCACTGTGATTTACCTGTGATATAACACCCGATTTCACCTGTGATATAACACAGTGATTTACCCGTAATAGAAAACTGTGATTTACCTGTGATATATCACTGTGATTTACCTGTGATATAACATCATGAATTACCTGTGATATAACACCCTGATTTACCTGTAATATAACACTGTAATTTACCTGTGATATAACACCCTGATTTACCTGTGATATAACACTGTGATTTACCTGTGATATATCACTGTGATTTACCTGTGATATATCACTGTGATTTACCTGTGATATAGCACAATGATTTACCTGTGATATAACACTGTGATTTACCTGTGATATAACACCCTGATTTACCTGTGATATAACACCCTGATTTACCTGTGATATAACACTGTGATTTACCTGTGATATATCACTGTGATTTACCTGTGATATAGCACAATGATTTACCTGTGATATATGACTGTGATTTACCTGTGATATAGCACAATGATTTACCTGTGATATATCACTGTGATTTACCTGTGATATAGCACAATGATTTACCTGTGATATAACACTGTGATTTACCTGTGATATATCACTGTGATTTACCTGTGATATAGCACAATGATTTACCTGTGATGTAACACTGTGATTTACCTGTGATATATCACTGTGATTTACCTGTGATATAACACCCTGATTTACCTGTGATATAACACTGTGATTTACCTGTGATATATCACTGTGATTTACCTGTGATATAGCACAATGATTTACCTGTGATATAACACTGTGATTTACCTGTGATATAACATCATGATTTACCTGTGATATAACACTGTGATTTACCTGTGATATAACACCCTGATTTACCTGTGATATAACACTGTGATTTACCTGCGATATAACACTGTGATTTACCTGAGATATAACACTGTGATTTACCTGTGATATAACACTGTGATTTACCTGTGATATAACACCCTGATTTACCTGTGATATAACACTGTGATTTACCTGTGATATAACATCACGATTTACCTGTGATATAACACTGTGATTTACCTGTGATATATCACTGTGATTTACCTGTGATATAGCACTGTGATTTACCTGCGATATAACACTGTGATTTACCTGAGATATAACACTGTGATTTACCTGAGATATAACACTGTGATTTACCTGTGATATAATACCCTGATTTACCCGTGATATAACACTGTGGTTTACCTGTGATATAACATCCTGATTTACCTGTGATATAACACTGTGATTTACCTGTGATATAACATCCTGATTTACCTGTGATATATCACTGTGATTTACCTGTGATATAACACTGTGATTTACCTGTGATATAACATCACGATTTACCTGTGATATAACACTGTGATTTACCTGTGATATAACACCCTGATTTACCTGTGATATAACACTGTGATTTACCTGCGATATAACACTGTGATTTACCTGAGATATAACACTGTGATTTACCTGTGATATAACACTGTGATTTACCTGTGATATAACACCCTGATTTACCTGTGATATAACACTGTGATTTACCTGTGATATAACATCACGATTTACCTGTGATATAACACTGTGATTTACCTGTGATATATCACTGTGATTTACCTGTGATATAGCACTGTGATTTACCTGCGATATAACACTGTGATTTACCTGAGATATAACACTGTGATTTACCTGAGATATAACACTGTGATTTACCTGTGATATAATACCCTGATTTACCCGTGATATAACACTGTGGTTTACCTGTGATATAACATCCTGATTTACCTGTGATATAACACTGTGATTTACCTGTGATATAACATCCTGATTTACCTGTGATATATCACTGTGATTTACCTGTGATATAACACTGTGATTTACCTGTGATATAACATCCTGATTTACCTGCGATATAACACAGTGATTTACCTGTGATATAACACCCTGATTTACCTGCGATATAACACTGTGATTTACCTGTGATATAACACCCTGATTTACCTGTGATATAACACTGTGATTTACCTGTGATATAACAGCCTGATTTACCTGCGATATAACACTGTGATTTACCTGTGATATAACACTGTGATTTACCTGTGATGTAACACTGTGATTTACCTGTGATATAACACCCTGATTTACCTGTGATATAACACCCTGATTTACCTGTGATGTAACACTGTGGTTTACCTGTGATATTGCATTGTGATTTATGTGTGACATAACATTGTGATTTACCAATGATAGAACACTGTGTTCACCAGTTTAGGGAAAACACAACTCATTTATTTACAGGTGAAAACAATACAGAGGCTTGCAACCTCGTGGCTGCAATCAGCTCCCGAGATGACTCTGAATTCAGAAGCCGATGCTTAACAAGGTGATCGCCCATCCTGCTCCCCAATTGGTTCCCTGGGTCATGTGACCATTGATCTTAATGGGACAATCACCACAATATCTGAGGCTGCTTGTGAATTGTGTGCAGTTTTGGTTTCCTTATCTGAGGAAGGATGTCCTTGTTATAGAGGGAGTACAGCAAAGGTTTACCAGGCTGTTTCCTGGGATGGCAGGTCTGTCATATGAGGAGAGACTAAGTCGGTGAATAAAGAACAAAGAACAGTACAGCACAGGAAACAGGCCCTTCGGCCCTCCAAGCCTGTGCCGCTCCTTGGTCCAACTAGACCAATCATTTGTATCCCTCCATTCCCAGGCTGCTCATGTGACTATCCAGGTAAGTCTTAAACGATGTCAGCGTGCCTGCCTCCACCACCCTACTTGGCAGTGCATTCCAGGCCCCCACCACCCTCTGTGTAAAAAGCATCCCTCTAATATCTGAGTTATACTTCGCCCCTCTCACCTTGAGCCCGTGACCCCTCGTGATCGTCACTTCTGATCTGGGAAAAAGCTTCCCACCATTCACCCTATCTATCCCCTTCATAATCTTGTACACCTCTATTAGATCTCCCCTCATTCTCCGTCTTTCCAGAGAGAACAACCCCAGTTTACCCAATCTCTCCTCATAGCTAAGACCCTCCATACCAGGCAACATCCTGGTAAACCTTCTCTGCACTCTCTCTAACGCCTCCACATCCTTCTGGTAGTGCGGCGACCAGAACTGGACGCAGTACTCCAAATGTGGCCTAACCAGCGTTCTATACAGCTGCATCATCAGACTCCGGCTTTTATACTCTATACCCGTTCTATAAAGGCAAGCATACCATATGCCTTCTTCATCACCTTCTCCACCTGTGTTGCCACCTTCAAGGATTTGTAGACTTGCACACCTAGGTCCCTCTGTGTTTCTATACTCTTGATGACTCTGCCATTTATTGTATAACTCCTCCCTACATTATTTCTTCCAAAATGCATCACTTCGCATTTATCTGGATTAAATTCCATCTGCCACCTCTCCGCCCAATTTTCCAGCCTATCTATATCCTGCTGTATTGCCCGACCATGCTCATCGCTATCCGCAAGTCCAGCCATCTTCGTGTCATCCGCAAACTTGCTGGTTCGGATTATATTCACTGGAGTTTAGAAGAGTGAGAGGGGATCTCATAGAAACTTATAAAATTCCAACAGCATTAGACAGGGTAGATTCAGAAAGAATGTTCCCGATGGTGGGGGAGTCCAGAACCAGGGGTTATAGTTTGAGGATGAAGGGTAAACCTTTTAGAACTGAGGTGAGGAGAAATTTCTTCACCCAGAGGGTGGTGAATGTGTGGAATTCACTACCACAGAATGTAGTTGAGGCCAAAATATTGGGTAGAATTTTACTGGCACATCCGCCCGAGGTTCGTACAATCCCGCCTGAGGCGAATGGAGAATTCTGTTCTCCGAACCTCGCCCGCGCCCGGAATGGAATTCCTGCCATTGTCTGCTTTCAAGAAGGAATTAGATATAGCCCTTGGGGCTAAAGGGATCAAGGGATATGGGGAGGAAGGGGGGATCAGGGTATTGAATTTGATGATCAGCCACGATCAAAATGAATGGCGGAACAGGCTCGAAGGGTTGAATGGCCTCCTCTATGTCTGTATAATGCGTAAGAAACAATACATTTCATTGTATCCCAGTGATGATAATAAATCAAATGAATTCCAATCCTCTACCCTTCAGAGATGTAAGTTCTTGTCCACTCTGTTCCCTGTATCCTCACTCACACACGCCCATCATCCCAGTTCTCGCTGGCCTACACTGGCTCCCAGTTCAACAACTGTTCAATATTAAATCTCTCATAGCCTCACCATCTCCTCCCTATCTCTATAAACTCCTACACTCCTGTAATCCTGTGCTCTGCTAGTTTTGGCCTCTTGCACATGCTCGATTTTAATAATTCCACCATTCGGCTCATGCCTTCAGCTGATGAGGAACCTTCTGGAACCTCTCCATCTGAGTACCCTGCTTTCCCTCTTTAAAAACCCTCTTTAAAACCTAACACATTGAACTAGCTTTTGGTCAACTGCTCGAATATCTCCTTACTTGTCTGGGTGTCAAACTTTGATTGATCATTTGCTTGCGATGTTGCTGGGGATATTTTACTGCAGTGACGGTGCTATATAAATGCAGGTTACATAAGAACATAAGAAATAGGAGCAGGAGTAGGCCATCTAGCCCCTCGAGCCTGCCCCGCCATTCAATAAGATCATGGCTGATCTGACGTGGATCAGTACCACTTACCCGCCTGATCCCCATAACCCTTAATTCCCTTACCGCTCAGGAATCCATCCATCCGCGCTTTAAACATATTCAGCGAGGTAGCCTCCACCACCTCAGTGGGCAGAGAATTCCAGAGATTCACCACCCTCTGGGAGAAGAAGTTCCTCCTCAACTCTGTCTTAAACCGACCCCCCTTTATTTTGAGGCTGTGTCCTCTAGTTTTAACTTCCTTACTAAGTGGAAAGAATCTCTCCGCCTCCACCCTATCCAGCCCCCGCATTATCTTATAAGTCTCCTTATAAGGTTGTTGAGGTTTTGTTGTCATTCTTGTGTTCCGGCCTTTATTTATCCTGTAATCAGCATCACTCTAACCAGGGTCGCTAATCCGTTGTCCCATTGCTGTTTGTGGGATCTTGCTGTGCACCAATGTTGGCAGCACGGTGGCACAGTGCTTAGCACAGCTGCCTCACAGCGCCAGGGATCCAGGTTCGATTTCCGGCTTGGGTCACCGTCAGTGTGGAGTCTGCACATTCTCCCCGTGTCTGCGTGGGTTTCCTCCGGGTGATCTGGTTTCCTCCCACAGTCTGAAAGACGTGCTGGTTCGGTGCATTGGCCACGCTCAATTCTCCCTCAGTGTACCCAAACAGGTGACTGGGGGATTTTCACAGTAACTTCATTGCAGTGTTAATGTAAACCTAATAGATAATAAACTTTTAAAAAACTTTAAACAATGATGGTTTGATGTATTGGGAAATGATTGGGGTTTACAAATAGTGGACAAATCCTGAATGAGAAATAAACGAGAAGTGTTTGAAACTCAGGAAGGGCAGGGGGATGTGGAAGCAGAACCTTTCTAACAGTGTAGAGGATGATTTCAGGCCTTTTGATGTGTGGATTAAGATGAGGAGTACTAAGGCTGTTTGTGCTCAGATACAGGAGTCCATTATCTCTGATAAACTGTTTGAACTTCCAGTACTTTGTGAGATTGATTGGGGAGCTATTGTTTTTCATATTTTGGCTCTATCATTTACACTGTAGGTGCATTGGGCTAAATGAAGGGTTAACCCGCCTCCCGCTCTATTATTCAGAGTAAGTGAGATTGCAGTTCGGTCCTTATCTCAGGTCAGGAGGGGGGAACAGTCCTTCCTAACAAAAGGAGCGTTGTAAAGGAAATACTTGGAAGGCACTCTTGGCTTTAATGTAGTGTGATGAGACAATGTCACAATATACCCTTATCCCGCTGTTATCACACTCTGTTGACTGTGAGAGAACAAGAGGCTTCCTTTGTTGACCATATCTCTGGATGATCAGATAAAACACAACAAACACCTTTCCACTTCCCCAGGGAGAGCGGGGGAGTGCAGCTTCTCACCATCTGAACAGGAGACTGAACTCTTGCTCATTTCCCAATAACTTTCTCCAAAGAAGGCGCGATCTAACTGAGCAGATCTATCATATTTATTTTGTCATGTTTTGTCCCGCGCTGTCTCTCCATTGAAGAATTGTGTGTTATTGAGTACCAGTTTGATTTGATTTGGTTATCATTAGTTCAATCTTCGTTGGTGTTTGATTTGTTTTTTTATTGTCACATGTATTGATTTACAGTGAAAAGTATTGTTTCTTGTGTGCTATACAGACAAAGCATACTGTTCATGGAGAAGGAAAGGAGCGAGTGCAGAATATAGTGTTATAGTCATAGCTAGGGTGTAGAGAAAGATCAACTTAATACGAGGCAGGTCCATTCAAAAGTCTGATGGCGGCAGGGAAGAAGCTGTTCTTGAATCGGTTAGTATGTGATCTCAGACTTTTGTATCTTTTTCCCGATGGAAGAGGGTGGAAGAGATAATGTCCGGGATGAGTGGGGTCTTGATTATACTGGCTGCTTTGCTGAGGCAGCAGGAAGTGTAGACAGAGTCAATGGATGGGAGGCTGGTTTGAGTGATGGACTGGTCTTCATTCATGACCCTTTGTAGTTTCTTGCAATCTTGGGCAGAGAAGGAGCTATACCAAGCTGTGTTACAACCAGAAAGAATGCTTTCTATAGTGCATCTGTAAAAGTTGATGAGAGTTGTAGTGGACGTGCCAAATTTCCTTAGTCTTCTGAGAAAGTAGAGGTGTTGGTGGGCTTTCTTAACTATAGTATCGGCATGGGGGGACCAGGACAGTTTGTTGGTGATCTGGTAAATGGTGGAGGTGGCTACTAAAATCACATCAACAGACACTCCATAGCCAAATTCAAAACCAAATCTCCTCAATATGCCAGCTCCAGTCCATCTAAAAACTTTCCCTTATTATCTTTGTGTAAAATTTCAATAACAACAGTTATGGCTGCAATGTTTGCTGTTACACTTCTCCGCATAGGCAGAGTTTACCCCCTTAATTATAGCACTGCTGCCTCACAGCGCCAGGGTTCGCTCCGGGTGCTCCAGTTTCCTCCCACAGTCCAAAGGTGGGCAGGTTAGGCGCAAAGTTTATCTATTAGTGTCACAAGTAGACTTACATTAACACTGCAATGGAGTCTGGTGCCTGTTCGGGTGCACTGAGGGAGAATTTAGCATGGCCAATGCATCTAACAAACGCATCTTTCGGACTGTGGGAGGAAACCGGAGCACCCGGAGGAAACCCACGGAGACACGGGGAGAACGTGCAGACTCCGCACAGACAGTGACTCAAGCCGGGAATTGAACCCGGGTGCCTGGCGCTGCTTGGCGGCACTGTGCCACTATGCCGCCCTGATTGGCCATGCTAAATTGTCCCTTAGTGTCAGGGGATTAGCAGGGTTAATACGTGGGGTTACGGGATAGGGCTTGGGTGGGATTGTTGTCGGTGCAGGCTCGATGGGCCGAATGGCCTCCTTCTGCATTGTCGTGATCCTATGATGATTCTACTATTGCCTACGGAATTACAAACCTATCTGTTGTCAGTAATGTTAAGTGTATAAGACCAATGTGATGCAGGCAAAGGAGACATGATACTGTCCACTTTCAACCATGTTGCGTGTCCTTGGCCAGCATGTTGGCATCGAGTTACAGAGTGGCGACTCCTATTAATCTTCCCCTCTCTCTCTCTCTCTCGCCCCATACCCATCTGGTGCCATTGGTAGAATCGTACATTGCAGAAGGCGGGACATTTGGCCCATCGTGCCTGTGCTAGCATCGTGAATGAGCTAAGCCGTGAGTTCCATGCCCCTGCTGTTTCTCTGCAAAGTGTCGTCCAGAACCCCTTTCCAGGAGTTGCAATATAACCTGCTTCCTTCCAGCACATTCCGCAGCCTAACAATTTCTTGCACAAACTGGTATATTCAAATGCTGTCAGTCACAGCGCACTGACGTGTAATTTATGATACAAAACACAATCATCCTTGATGTAAAGTGAGAGCCTTCATGATCTGGACAAAGGTTGGGAGAGTGACAGGGCATTTTATCTCAGTGACTTCCCAGGCAAACCAAAGTGGAAGGCTTAAAAGAACATTTCTTTTTGTTCAGCATTTGTTGCCCTTTCAACGATGACTTGAAAGAAACTTTTTCCTGAACTGAATGTACGCTGCATCAGGTGGGGGATTCAGGGTTTAGAAGATGCCAAAAGGGACAGATTTTTCTGCATTGGGATCAGAGTGGGATTGATCACAGTTCAGTGGCGATTCTCCTCATCAGGAACCCTATGGAAGTGTTAAGTTTTAAGTGGGTTTCCTCCGGGTGCTCCGGTTTCCTCCCACAGTGCGAAAGATGTGCTAGTTAGGTGCGTTGGCCATGCTAAATTCTCCCTCGGTGTACCCGGACAGGTGCCGGAGTGTGGCAACTAGGGATTTTCACAATAACTTCATTGCAGTGTTAATGTAAGCCTACTTGTGACACTAATAAATAAACTGATGCTAAGTTGAAAGTCACCCTTCATCCTGCTGCAGACATTGTGACCCACCCTCCCCGCCCCCCCCCCCCCCAACCGCTGCAGAGACATGGAGAACACCCTCAATCCTTGACCCCAAGAGGCACCCTCCCTCCCTTCGCTAAATGTCAAGGTCATGCCCCCGCCCCACACAATGCAGTCATGAGTGTCACATTGCACCCTCACCCATCGTCATTGGCATCAAGGCATCGGGCCCTATCTCCTACTGAGTGAGTGATATCCCACTATGGCATCCCCTTAACCTCTGACCCCTTCAGGCAACCTCTTCAGGGACCACTCCTTGACAGGGCCACTTGGGCACCCTGGCAATACCAACCTGGCAGTGTCAACCTGCTGGGTGCCAGCGGGCAATCCCAGGGCACTGTCCAGCCCTGACCATCCGGGGCCATCAATGGCTCCCCCCTTGCCACTCCACCGCCTGGTGTGACCATCACGAATGGTCTCCATTTGTGGAGTCTTGTAGTAGAATCATAGAATCCCTACAGTGCAGAAGGAGGCTATTCAGCCCATCGAGTCTACACCGACCACAATCCCACCCAGGCCCTATCCCCATAACCCCATGCATTTACCCTGGCTAGTCCCACTGACAATAAGGAGCAATTTAGCACGGCCAATCTACCTAACCCGCATATCTTTGGAGTGTGGGAGGAAACCGGAGCATCTGGAGGAAACCCATGCAGACATTGAGAGAATGTGCAGACTCCACACAGACAGTGACCCAAGCGGGAATCGAACCCGGGTCCCTGGCGCTGTGATTCACGCCGGGTTCCCGCTGGGTCTGATGGTGGGTGAATTGCAGGAGCCGGGAGAATCTGGCTCCAAACCGAGGCTGCCTATTCAATCTGAGGGCGTGAATCAGATTACGTCAGGGTGCGGGGGAGAGGGGGGGAGAATCCCGAGGGTGGGGTGGGGGGTGGGGGGCGGTACTGTGGCCTCTCACCCACAGTTCTCTAGCTCCACATGGCCCTAGTGTGATCTACGCCTGAACGCACGGGGCCAGAGACCCATGGCCTTTGCTTCTCAATGTTATTCCAGTCTCAGAGTTAAACAGCCAATGCTCAGAGCGGACGGGGCAAGCCCTTAATCCATCTCGTTGCTTCAAAAAGCAATTCACATTCAGACTGAATCATGTCCCTATAAAGAAGGCACACCATACCCGAGTTGAGTGGAACCATCAGTAATGATGGCCGGTTTACAGTGCATCTTCCTGCCGCCTTAAATGCACTTTGACTGTCACATCATGGAGTTCTCATATAAAAATACTCCCATTGCTTTCATGTCATAACATGACTGTTCTATATGTCAATATTGGCTACAATGTCCATGCCAACCAGCACACTAGCATCAAGCACAAAACTTTTCCGCATGATTCACCAACTTGGTAAACTTTACAATGAAGTACCTTCATTTACAACATTTCCTACAATGCTGCTGGTTCACAGGAGGACATTGTACAACTAGAATGCCAATTAAGTCCAAAGAGATGCAGGTTAGGTGGATTGGCCATGCTAAATTGCCCTTCAATGTCCAAAGATGTGCAGAATTAACGGAGTAAACACCTGGGGTTATGGGGATAGGGCGCGGGGTGGGCCTGGTCAAGATTTTGGAGAATTGGTGCGGACTCGATGGGCTGAATGGCCTCCTTCTGCACTGTAGGGATTCTATGATTGTACTCCATGATTCGATGATTATGGAAAGGATCACTCAAGCTTGTTCTCCTGCAATGTAGCAACCTAATCTTTGGTCAAACGCTTACAAGGGTTGTAGGAAATAACTGTGCACAACTCCAAATTAAGATTTATTTATTTTTAATTTATTTATTAGTCACAGGTAGGCTTACATTAACATTGCAATGAAGTTACTGTGAAAATCCCCTAATCGCCACATTCCGACACCAGTGAGGGAAAATTTAACACGGCCAATGCACCTGACCAGCATGTCTTTGGACTATGGGAGGAAACCGGAGCACCCGAAGGAAACCTACGCAGACACGGGGAGAACTTCACACAGACAGTGGCCCAAGACGGGAATTGAACCCGGGTCCCTGGAGCTGTGAGGCAGCAGTGCTAACCACTGTGTCGTCCCATTTGGGACTTCCACAGATATCTATGTAAACGATCTACAGCATTATTTCGAAGAAGGGCAGGGAAGTTGTGCACCATTATCCTGGCCAATATTGATGCCTTATCCAACAGCAATGAAACATAATATAGTCAATACATCAATACCATTTATGGGACCTTGTGTGTAAATTGGCAGCCGCATTTTCTGTGTTGCAACAATGACTACACTTCAAATATACTTCATAGTCAGTCGAGAACTTTAGGATTCCTGAAGTTACAAATGATGCTATAAAAATGGAAATTCTGTTTTGCTTCTTTGTTACTTCTGTTCAAAGTTTAAGAACAGGGGACATAGAAACATAGAAACTAGAAGCAGGAGTAGGCCATTCGGCCCTTCAAGTCTGCTCCGCCATTCATCTTGATCATGGCTGATCATCAAATTCAATATCCTGATCCCATCTTCCTCCCATAACCCTTGATCCCTTTAGCCCCTCGAGCTTTATCATGGGGCAGAATTTTCCCATCCCACCTGCCACCGGAGTTGTAGTGGGAAGGACACGGACCACACAAAGGACCGTTGACCTCGGGTGGGAATTTCCGGCTTTGGGGCAAGCACGGCTGGAAAATCCCACCCATGTTCTCTGGATAAGGACAATTCGGACTGAATGGAAGAGCAATTTCTTCGCTCGGACGGTTGTGAATCTTCTTACACGCCTGAAATCAAGGGCAGCAAAATTATCAGCAAAGCAATGAGTACAAAATATTGAAGGTGTAGCTCAGATTACAAAAAAGCAACATCTCCAACATCGTTCAGGTAAAGTCGGGATTTTGATCATTCCATAATGTCACTTCAGAAAGAAATATTCTTCACAGAAATGGGTGCCCTGGCCAGTCTTATAATCGGAGAGGATACCCAATCATTCCACTCCCTAATTTCTCTGAAGTTGGCCAGGCTGAGTGAGGTTTGGGCTTGAATTCGAAACGGTCTCATTTCACAGTCGGTAAATACACAGATCCATGAGTCATTAGCTGTCCTCCAGCTGTGTATCTTCCATAAAGTTCATCTTAAATCCTGATCGCCTGCCACCCTCGTGCTCATTAACCTATACAGGCAGTACTTTGGAGATTCAATCTCGTGTTCAGACTCCCCCATGGCTCGCTCCTCCCTATCTCTGTAACCTCGTCCAGTCCTACATCCCTCTGAGATCCCAGTGTTCATAAGTTCATAAGATATAGGAGCAGAATTGGGCCACTCGGCCCATCGAGTCCACTCCGCCATTCGATCATGGCTGATACGCTCCTCATCCCCATTTTCCTGCCTTCTCCCCATAACCCTTAAACCCATTCCCAATTAAAAATCTGTCTAACTCCTCCTTAAATTTACTCACTGTCCCAGCATGCACCGCACTTTGGGGTAGTGAATTCCACAGATTCAAAACCCTTTGGGAGAAGTAGTTTCTCCTCAACTCTGTTTTAAATTTGCTGCCCCTTATCCGAAGACTATGACCTCTCACCCTAGAATGCCCCACAAGAGGAAGCATCCGCTCCACGTCTACTTTATCCATACCTTTTATCATCTTGTATGCATCAGTGTACCACCAGTGCTCCTTTTACCTCCTGCCCATCCCCCCTTTATATTCTCTCCCTTGGTGGCCATCCGTTCATTTGCCTGAGATGCCTGAACTCTGAAGTTCCTTTCCTAAACCTCTCTTCCTCTCTCTCTTCCTTTAAGACACTCCTAATGGCTAATGGGGGAAATCAGGGTTCGTGCTAAAGCCAAAGATGAGGCATATAAATTGGCCAGAAAAAGCAGCAAACCTGAGGACTGGGAGAAATTTAAGGTCCAGAAAAGAAGAACAAAGGGTTTGATTTGAAAGGGGAAAATAGGATACGAGAGTAAGCTAGCAGAAAACGTAAGAACTGAGAGCAAAAGCTTCTGTAGATATGTGAAGAGAAAAAGACTGATGAAGACAAATGTAGGTCCCTTACAGTTAGAATCAGGTGAATTCATAATGAGCAACAAAGAGATGGCAGACCAGCTGAACAAATACTTTGGATCTGTCTTCACTAAGGAGGATACAAATAACCTTCCAGAAATACTAGGGGACCGAGGGTCTAGCATGCAGGAGGAACTGAAGGAAATCCTTATTAGTCAGGAAATTGTATTGGGGAAATGGCTGGGAATAAAACCCAATAATTCCCCAGGGCCTGATGCTCTGCATTCCAGAGTACTCAAGGAAGTGGCCCTAGAAATAATGGACGCATTGGCGATCATGGCGATCATTTTCCAGCATTCTATAGGCTCTGGAAGAGTTCCAGTGGATTGGAGGGTGGCCCCATGTAATGTAACCCCACTTTTTAAAAAAGGAAGGAGAGAGAAAATGGGGAATTATAGACCGGTTAGCCTGACATCGGTGGTGGGGAAATGCTGGAGTCAATTATTAAGGATGTAATAACTGAGCATTTGGAAAACGGTGACAGGGTCGGTCCAAATCAGCATGGATTCACTAAAGGGAATTCGTGCTTGACAAATCTTCTGGAATTTTTTGAGGATGTGACCAGTAGAGTGGACAGGGGTGAGCCAGCGGATGTTGTGTATCTGGACTTTCAAAAGGCTTTTGACAAGGTCCCACACAAGAGATTAGTGAGCAAAATTAAAGCTCATGGTATTAGGGGTAATGTTGTGGATAGAGAACTGGTTGGCAGACAGGAAGCAGAGAGTGGGAATATACGGGTCCTTTTCAGAGTGGCAGGCAGTGACTAGTGGGGTACCGCAGGGTTCAGTGCTGGGACCCCAGCTGTTCACAATATACATTAATGATTTGGATGAAGGAATTAAATGCAATGTCTTCAAATTTGCAGACGACACTAAGCTGGGTGGCAGTGTGTGCTGTGAGGAGGATGCTAAAAGGCTGCAGGGTGACTTGGATAGCTGGCTGAGTGGGCAAATACTTGGCAAATGCAATGTAATATGGATAAATTTGAGATTATCCACTTTGGTAGCAAAGACGGGAAGGAAGATTATTATCTGAATGGTGGCAGTTTAGGAAAAGGGGAAGTGCAACGTGACCTGTGTGTCATGGTGGAACAGTCGCTGAAGGTCAGCATGCGGATACAGCAGGCGGTGAGGAACTGTAATGGCATGCTGGCCTTCATAGCAAGAGGATTTGAGTAAAGGATAAGGATGTATTGCTGCAGTTATACAGGGCCTTGGTGAGGCCACATCTTGAGTATTGTGTGCAGTTTTGGTCTCCTCGTCTGAGAAGGACATTCTTGCTATTGCGGGAGTCCAGCGAAGGTTCACCAGACTGATTCCCGGAATGGCAGGACTGACGTGTGAAGAGAGGCTGGATCGACTGGGCTTGTACTCACTGGAATTTAGAAGAATGAGAGGGGATCTCATAGAAACATTTAAAATCCTGATGGGACTGGGCAGGCTGGATGCGGGAAGAATATTCCCGATGTTGGGGAAGTCCAGAACTAGGGGTCACAGTCTAAGAATAAGGGGTAAGCCATTCAGGACTGAGATGAGGAAGAACTTCTTCACTCAGAGAGCTGTGAACCTGTGGAATTCTCTACCACAGAAAGCTGTTGGGGCCGGTTCATTAGATATGTTCAAGAGGGAGCTGGACGTGGCCCTTGTGGCTAAAGGGATCAAGGGGGTGTGGAGAGAAAGTGGGAGTGGGATACTGAAAGTGCCTGATCAGCCATGATCATATTGAATGGCGGAGCAGGCTCGAAGGGCCGAATGGCCAACTCCCGCACCTATTTTCTATGTTTCTAATCGGCTTTTGGTCACCTGCCTGAATATGTTAGAAATCATAGAAACCCTACAGTACAGAAAGAGGCCATTTGGCCCATCGAGTCTGCACCGACCACAATCCCACCCAGGCCCTACCCCCATATCCCTACATATTTACCCACTAATCCCTCTAACCTACACATCTCAGGACACTAAGGGGCAATTTTAGCATGGCCAATCAACCTAACCTGCACATCTTTGGACTGTGGGAGGAAACCAGAGCACCCGGAGGAAACCCACGCAGACACGAGGAGAATGTGCAAAACTCCACACAGACAGTGACCCAAGCCGTGAATCGAACCCAGGTCCCTGGAGCTGTGAAGCAGCAGTGCTAACCACTGCGCTACCGTGCCGCCCCAATGTTATTATTGAGCTAAATGTTATTTGCTGATGCTCTTGTGAAACGTTGTGATGTTTTACTAAAGTAAAGATGCATGTTGTTGTAAGCGAACAAAGGCTTATCCCAACAACAGACTTTCATTCTTCAATGTAATGTGGCTTCAAAACAGATGTAAGCTTTTATTGCAAAAATATATGTTATTCAAGAAATATTGGAAAGAGCGTTGCAGCAAACATTTCAAAATGGCCGTCACACGCAGTGCAATAATATTCAGGTTCTCTACACACATCATGTTCCACTCTTGAGGTGCTTCAATACAGTCAGAGAAACAGTGTAGACATTTTAAAATGGTGATTACAAATGATGCAAAGGTATTTAAGTTGTCCACCTGAATCAAGTTGCACTCTGTGATACTTGTAATATTCACTGTATATATTCAATGTGAGTCACACGACGCAGGACTCTGCTCTACAGGCTGTTCCCAGGGACACACTCTGAGACAAACATCAGCTGTTGCTGAAGGGTCATCAACTCTGTGAAAGACGCTCTTTGGTCTGCCCGAAACTTGTTGGTCTTCCAGTGAAAATAGTCGTCCCCGACCGAGTGTTGCAGACTGGCACATTCCAAAGCCCAGGACTATGTGCTGAGGGACGCACTAAAGCCTGGGGCAGCCGCCACAGAGGCGCAATGGGGGAAGGTCACTGTCTAAGACCTTTCAGTCATAGTAAACTGAGGGGAGGGGAATTGTACAGAACACCAGAACAGATATAAGTGGTACTTGTGAGCTCAAACTGGTGTAGGATAACTTCTGGCCGAGTGGGATGGCAATATCTAAAGATGCAGGGCACACTGGGCCTGATGCTACCCCCTTACAACAGATGCTGCTGCATTAGTACATGTTCAAAACTGTTGCCCATTGATAAAGAAGTGCAGAGTAGCTGTGCATACATAATACTGCTGTCTTGCCATAGATCAACAATGTTAACAGTGTGAAAGGTTCCTTTGAGGCATTGAGCTTCCTGGAGCAAGCTGAGTTAAGTATTGATAGTGCTTCTGTTAAGGTCTATACCCACCTGGCCCTTATCTTTGAGGCAAGAACAGTCATTGTTTGTGTTCATAAGAATCAGTTGTGGAGCATGAACATTCCACGGTGAGCTGTTGGAATGCCAATTCCAAACACAGCTCCTACTGGGTCCAATAAAGTCAAGAAGTCAGCTTTTTAAATCGCATTTGCCTTAACTCCCCGTAAGTTTCCATAAACTAATGTGCCATTTATCACTTTATTTACAAAGTTTTCTTGGCAACATTGACAACTCGACAACTAGGAGTTTGCACATTCTCCCCGTGTCTGCGTGGGTTTCCTCCCGGGTACTCCAGTTTCCTCCCACAGTCCAAAGATGTGCGGATTAGATTGATTGGCCGTGCTAAATTGCCCCTTAGTGTCAGGGGATTAGCAGGGTAAATCTGTGGGGTTACGGGGATAGGGCCTGGGTGGGATTGCGGTTGGTGCAGACTCGATGGGCCAAATGGCCTCCTTTTGCACTGTAGGGATTCTATGGATTCTGTGACGCACTGCAAAAATGCCAAAATCATACACGTGCCTCAAAAGAAGAAAATAAAATCCCAGAACCAAGCCGTGGGGGTCAACAAATTCTTTCACTTCCCCAATGCTCCTCTGAAGTGGTCCCAGAGATGATATGCTCCAATAGAAAGACTTGAATCTAATATATAGCATCATTCAGGACCTCACTAAACAGTCAATGAAATATTTTTGAGGGCGGCACGGTGGCACAGCGGTTAGCACTGCTGCCTCACAGCGCCAGGGACCCCAGGTTCAATTCCCAGCTTGGGTCACTGTCTGTGTGGAGTTTGCACGTTCTTCCCGTGTCTGCGTGGGTTTCCTCCGGGTGCTCCAGTTTCCTCCCACACTCCAAAGCTGTGCGGGTTAAGTGCATTGGCCGTGCTAAATTGCCCCTTAGTGTCCTGGGGTGCATAGGTTAGAGGGATTAGTGGGTTATATATATGGGGTTATGGGATAGGACCTAGGTGGGATTGATATCGGTGCAGACTCGATGGGCCAAATGGCCTCCTTCTGCACTGTAGGGTTTCTATGATTCTATGATTGTCAGTGCTGTAATGTGGAAATGTAGTACCAATTTGTGCATAGCAAGCTCCCACAAACAGCATGGTGATAATGACTAGATAATTTGTTCTACCAGCAAAATGGATTTGTTTCTATTCATTCGTGGGACATGGGCGTCGCTGGCCGGCCAGCATTTGTCGTCCATCCCTAGTTGCCCTTGAAGGGCAGTTGAGAGTCAACCACATTGCTGTGGCTCTGGAGTCACACGTCGGCCAGACCAGGTAAGGACGGCAGATTTCCTTCCCTGAAGTACATCAGTGAACCAGATGGGTTTTCCCCACAATCAACAATGGCTTCAGGGTCATCAGTAGATTCTTAATTCCAGATATTTTATATTGAATTCAAATTCCACCATTTGCCGTGGCGGGAGTCAAACCCCAGAGGTTTTTTTACTCATTCATGGGGCATGGGCGTCGCTGGCTGGGCCAGCATTTATTGCCCATCCCTAGTTGCGTTTGGAGGGCAGTTGAGAGTCAACCACATTGCTGTGGCTCTGGAGACACATGTAGGCCATGGAGGAAGTTACAAAGATAGGGAGGGGCAAGGCTACTCATAGATTTGGACACAAAGGCGAGAACTTCAATATTGTTGAACTTGGCATTACCCACACTATCCTACCATTCAATAAAATTATAACTGGCCACTAATGTGGTGAACAAAGCATCGTGTCTGTGAGGGACAGCTCGGTGGATAGGATTGGTATGTAGATAGGCTGGAAAATTGGGCGGGGATCCTGGATTCAGGATTCAATCCTGGACCGGGGAGCGGCACGGGCTTGGAGGGCCGGAGGGCCTGTTCCTGTGCTGTATTGTTCTTTGTTCTTTGTTTGTAATGATTCTTACTTAAATACTGTTGGTTTCAAAGACCCAATTCTGAGAATAATTCCCAACGCAGGTTAAGTAGGCGTTTATACCGTCCATTTCAGCATCTCAACATGAACAGGACAATTGGGGGAAAGAACAGAACATTTCAACATCAAAAAATTCTCGATTAGATAAGTAATTCAAGCAAGTGTGTAATGAAGGCAGATTAACCAGAAATGTACCAGGTTTGATCTTTGGTCTTTCCTGGGTTAGCTGATCCCTGTTGGGGTCATTCATTTAGCCTCGGTTTTCCTGCTTTATAAAGAATTACATAGCTGGCGCAGCACATAGAATTTTAACAGCCTTGAGCAGGCCACCCCCATCGAGAGAAAAGAAGGCCAGTCTTTTTTGACACTTATAATCTCTCACTAAATCCATTTTCTCTCTACAGTGCCTACATATGCTCTTTGTAACAAGGTGAGCAGAACTATGCATAGTCCTCTGAGTATCGTCCAAAGTGCGATGTAATTTTAACATAATTTAAATTCAATTCTTCTAGAATTAAACTTGCCACTTTTAATGATTCTCGAGTCTGCACCCTTATACTTAAACCCTTCTACCTCGTTTAGACTTCCATTTTCCCAAAGAGTGTGTAGCTTCCTACCAAAAGACACCAGCTCACACTTAGCTACATTCAAATGATTCAATCAATTACTGGACGGCACGGTGGTTAGCACTGCTGCCTCACAACGCCAGGGACCCGGGTTCGATTCCCGGCTTGGGTCACTGTCTGTGTGGAGTCCACACATTCTCCCCATGTCTGCGTGGGTTTCCTCCGGGTGCTCCAGTTTTCTCCCACAGTCTGAAAGACGTGCTGGTTAGGGTGCATTGACCCGAACAGGCGCCGGAGTGTGGCGACTAGGGGATGTTCACAGTAACTTCATTGCGGTGTTAATGTAAGCTTACTTGTGACACTAATAAATAAACTTTAAACTCATGCTCAACTATTTGGTTGCCCTGGTAACTATGACAAGGTAACCATTCAGGATTTCAGCTGTTTTGCTGTCATTAGGAGTGAGTTTATTGTATGCATCTCTTAGTGGCCCCCATCCCCAGACTGATTTCCCTTTTCATTATTTATGAGCCTGCAGAATACTTGACAATTTCTTCTTATATCCTTGAGAATTTAACTTCTTGTTCTGCTAAGCTTTAGAACAAAGAACAAGAACAAAGAAAATTACAGCACAGGAACAGGCCCTTCGGCCCTCCAAGCCTGCACCGACCATGCTGCCTGTCTGAACTAAAGCCTCTACCCTTTCGGGGACCATATCCCTCTATTCCCATCCTATTCATGTATTTGTCCAGACGGCCCTTAAAAGTCACTATCGTATCCGCTTCCACTATCTCTCCCGGCAGCGAGTTCCAGGCACCCACCACCCTTGTGTAAAAAAATCTGCCTCGTACATCTCCTTTAAACCTTGCTCCTTGCACCTTAAACCTGTGCCCCCAAGCAATTGACTCTTTCACCCTGGGAAAAAAATTTCTGACTATCCACTCTGTCCATGCCCCTCATAATCTTGTAGACTTCTATCAGGTCTCCCCTCAACCTCCGTCGTTCCAGTGAGAACAAACCAAGATTCTCCAACCTCTCCTCATAGCTAATGCCCTCCATACCAGGCAACATCCTGGTAAATCTTTTCTGTGCCCTCTCCAAAGCCTCCACATCCTTCTGGTAGTGTGGCGACCAGAATTGAACACTATATTCCAAGTGCGGCCTAACTAAGGTTCTATAAAGCTGCAACATGACTTGCCAATTTTTAAACTCAATGTCCCGGCCGGTGAAGGCAAGCATGCCTTGAATTTATATTTTTAAAACTCCTTCATAAGGCTTTTCGCCACTCTATCGTCTGTGCAGGGGAAAATCGGGCAAATTTGTACGTTTTACAACCATACTGTTCTCATTCCTTCTAAGTATTAATCCATTCCCTCAAGTAGAAGAATAATGTTGTAAGCACTCTCAACCAATACCCCCAGCTCTCCCCACTCCACCTCCCCTCCTCAAAAAAATCACTTATTTGAATGAAAACTGTTCATTCTGCCTAGCATGGCGAAGAGTTCACACTAGGAGGTAATGAATACGGTACATTACATAGGGTAAGAACTGTAATCTCTCAAAGTGTAGCAATAGAAGGTCAGGACTCTCAGTCTGAGCTAATGGATTTGATACTGTTAACACCTCGTGAGCAATTTGCTCTAAGGGCTGTCCAGTAGTTCGCCAGCATTTTTAATGTGGAGGGGTCAAGTCAGATGCCACAGCCCTGAGCACTCAGGATGGAAGGGAATCTTCTCTACAAAGAACCACTGCTGCTGATCTGCACACCAGTCGTCACAATTCACAGAACCCGGAGGATCACACGGCACAGAAAAAAAGCCATTCAGTTCATCTTGCACGTCCTAGCTCTTTGAGAGAGACAGAGAGAGCTATACCACGAGACTCAAGCCCCCCTCTTTCCCCATTCTCTTTTGTACATACATATTGTTTTCCACTTTGAATGTTGCCGCGAGTCGGGATTCTCCGAACTTGTTCGCCCCACAGCCAGAATGGAGAATTTCGGCGCTCAGCTCACTGCAGCGGGACCGGAGAATCCCAGCCACGGACAAGGCTGGAGAATTCTGGCCATTGGCTCTGCTGTCACTGTCCACTCAGACTGTGCATTCCGGATAACCACACACTGTGTCAAATAATTCCTCCTCATACACACACACGCACACGCATGCACACGCACACGCATGCACACACGCACACATGCACACACATATGCACACATAAAACACACACGTGTTCACACACACGTGTGTGCACACACACACACACTCTCGCATGCACACGCATGCACATGCACACACACACACACACATAAAACATACACACATATGTTCACACACGCACACGTGTACACGCACTCACACATGCGCACTCACGCATGCACGCACGCACGTACACACGCACATGCACACACACACACATGCACACATAAAAACACACACACACGTGTTCACACACACACACATTCACACACTCACACAGACACACACACACACGCACGCACACACACATACACACGTACACACACTTGCACACACACACGCACACTCTCACAAACACAAATACACACACACACTCACACACTCTCACTCACACACACACACACATGCATGCACGCATGCACATACACACACTCACACACACACACACACACGCTCACTCACATGCTCACTCACACACACACACTCACACTCTCTCTCACACACACACACACATACACACTCACACACACACTCACTCACACACACACACTCACTCACACTCTCTCTCACACACACACACACATACACACTCACACACACACTCACTCACACACACTCACACACACACTCTCACACTCTCACAAACACACACACCCACACACACACATACACTCACACACACACTCACACTCTCACACACACACTCACACTCTCACACACTCACAAACACACACACACACTCTCACACACACATTCACGCCCAACCCTGGTTCTTGTAATCCTGCTCCATCTGAATACTGACCCTACTGTCAGTGGAAATAGTTACTTCTTATTTATTCTGTCAAAACCTTTCATAACTTCAAATGCTTTGACCAAATCTCCCCTTAACCTTCTCAGAACACACTCTGTGTGAGTGTGAGTGTGAGTGTGCGTGTGTGTGTAAGTGTGTGTGTAAGTGTGTGTGTGTGACAGTGAGAGTGTGTGTGTGTGTGAGTGAGCATGTGTGTGTGAGTGAGCGTGTGTGTGTATGTAGCGGCTTCATTAATCTCTCCATATGCAAAGATGTGTGGATTAGGTGGATTGACCATGCTAAATGTGTGGGGTTATGGGGATAGGGTAGGGAAGAGAACCTAGGAAAGATGTGTCAGAGATCTGTTGGAGAGTCGGTGCAGGTTTGATGGGCTGAATGGCCTCTTCAGCACTGTATGGATTCTCTGATTCTATTCTATATCACTGATCTGCTGGTTCCATTCCAGTACGTTTCTCTCACATCTATAATTTGTTGCCCAGATTTGGAGACAATCAGTGGTCCAATTAGTGATTTATAGATTACTGAATATATCCAATGTCAGCCTTAGTTCAGCGAGTAGCAGCTACAACGCTTCATCTGAACATAGTGGGTCCAAGTCCCACTGCAGAGGGATGAACCTGAAATCGAATCTAAACTCCAGTGCTGCATATTACCCGCTGAGAGAATGCTGCACTGTTAGAGGTGCCGTATTTCAGATATGATGTGGAGATGCCGGTGTTGGACTGGGGTGGGCGCAGTAAGAAGTCTCACAACACCAAATTAAAGTCCAACAGGTTTATTTGGAATCACGAACTTTTGGATATTTTTTAATCGAGTTCAAATCCCACCATTTGCCGTGGCGGGATTCGAACCTGGGTCCCCAGAACATTAGCTGAGTTTCTGGATTAATGGTCCAATGATAATACCGCTAGGCCATCGCTCACCTGACGAAGGAGCAGCTCCGAAAGCTCGCAATTCCAAATAAACCTGTCGGGC
This sequence comes from Mustelus asterias, assembly GCF_964213995.1. Classification (NCBI taxonomy): domain Eukaryota; kingdom Metazoa; phylum Chordata; class Chondrichthyes; order Carcharhiniformes; family Triakidae; genus Mustelus; species Mustelus asterias. The sequence goes on from NC_135814.1 coordinate 96,648,878, forward strand.
TTTAACCTGGTGTTGTGAGACTTCTTACTGTATTTCAGATATTATGTTAAACTGGGGCCCTCTGACTCAAAACATCGCATTGTATTCTTTTTAATGTGTGCATGGGAGTTTTGCCCAGCGTCATATCAACTTTTACCCTCCCGCCAACATCACAGACAAAATGTCACTGGCCATTAATCACATTACACAGGGAAGCTGAAACATCCTCTCCGAACCTTGAGGCTGGAGGAGTGGTGTGGGGCGCGGGGTGGATGGGGGAAAATTTCAAAATTGAGGATTTCTTTTTTATTCATTCATGGGATGTGGGTGACACTGGCTGTCCAGGATTTAACCTGGTGTTGTGAGACTTCTTACTGTGTTCACCCCAGTCCAACGCCGGCATCTCCACATCAGGATTTATTGCCCAGCCCTCATTGCCCTTGAACTGAGTGGCTTGCTGGACCTTTCAGAGGGCAGTTGAGAGTCAACCACATTGCTGTGGCTCTGGAGTCACCACGTAGGCCAGACCGGGTAAGGACGGCAGATTTCCTTCCCTGAAGGACATTAGTGAACCAGATGGGTTTTTCTGACAATCGACAGTGGTTTCATTGTCATCAGTAGATTCCTAATTCCAGATTGTTTAAAATTGAATTAATAGAAACTTATAAAATTCTAACAGGATTAGACAGGGTGGATTCAGAAAGAATGTTCCCAATGGCGGAGGAGTCCAGAACTAGGGGGCATAGTTTGAGGATAAGGGGTAAACCTTTTAGGACAGAGGTGAGGAGAGATTTCTTCACCCAGAGGGTGGCGAATGTGTGGAATTCACTACCACAGAAAGTAGTTGAGGACAAGACGTCTGATTTCAAGAAGAAATTAGATATAGCTCTTGGGGCTAAAGGGATGTGGGGGGGGGGAATCAGGATACTGAATTTGATGATCAGCCATGACCATAATGAATGGTGGAACAGTTTGAAGGGCCAAATGGCCTCCTCCTGCTTCTAAATTCCATCATCTGGTGTGGCAGGATTTGAACCCAGGTCCCCAGAACATTAGTTTCTGGATTAATAGTCTGTTGCCTCCCATGATGATTGACTTTTGTTAACTAAAGGTCTAAAGAGTGATGGAATCAAGACGGGAGGATGGAATTCAGACACTGATCAGCCACAGTCTATAATTCATGACGCCACCAGCTCGGGGGGCTGCTCCTGTTACTGTGTTTGTGGGATCGTGCTGTGCTTCAAAAAGGCTGCCATTTTCCCAGGCGAGTGCACGTCGCGAAGTAAATGGGAGGTCCTGAGGACGAGAAAGGTGGTAAATGAATGCAAGACTTTCTTCCATCAAAGGAGATTTTCACAGTAACTTCATTGCAGTGTTACTGCAAGCCTACTTGTGACACTAATAAATAAACTTTAAACTCTTGGGGTAGCACAGTGGTTAGCACTGGTGCCTCGCAGCACCAGGGACCTGGGTTCAATTCCTGGCTTGGGTCATTGTCTGCCTGGGTTTCCTCCAGATACTCCAGTTTCCTCCCACACTCCAAAGATGTGCAGGTTAGGTGAATTGGCCATGCTAAATTGCTCCTTTAGTGTCAGGGGAACTAGCTAGGGTAAATGCCTGGGGTTATGGGGATAGGGCCTGGGTGGGATTGTGGTCGGTGCAGACTCGATGGGCCGAATGGCCTCCTTCTGCACTGTGGGGATTCTATGATTCTTTAAAACTTCATCCTTTACTCTGTGCCATTGCCCGAGGTACTTCAGGTGTGTGTGTGTGTGTGTGTGTCCTGACTGGACAACCTGAGGAAAGCTCTTCAGTTCTTGCTCGTAACTGCTCCTGTGAAAAGATAGCACGGTTGCTAAAAAGTTAAAAGTTTATTTACTTATTAATCACAAGTCAGTTTATATTAACACTGCAATGAAGTTACTGTGAAATTCCCCTAGGCGCCACAGTCCAGGTCAATGCACCAAACTAGCACGTCTTTTAGAATGTGGGAGGAAACTGGAGGAAACCCACGCAGACACGGGGGAAACGTGCAAACTCCATACAGACAGCAACCCAAGTTGGGAATGGAACCTGAGTCCCTGGCGCTGTGAGGCGGCAGTGCTAACCACTGTGCCGCCCTTCATGAGTTTGCATTGTTGGAGCGCAGGTGTGTGCAGACTATTAAAAGAAGCAATTCCTTTTTCAGAATTTCTTTTCATCCTGCCTACTCAATGGAAGAGAAGGGTAATATATACAGAACACCGTAGGTAGCACACCCCATTCACTGTTATACGGGAAGAAAAGGAACACAACCTGTTTTTGTTGCAAACATAAAACACACGAGCGGCGAATCGTTTGTGATGTTTGCCATGTTTCAGATCATCTGAAATTTCTGTTAATAAAAGGCTTTCCTTTCACAGGAGATGCAGAATAGTGCAGAGCGTATTTGATCTTCATTCGTGCCACACAAATGCCAGGCAATGGCCATCACCAATAAGAGACACCGCCCCTTGACATTCAATGGTGTAACCATCACTAATTCCCCCCCTATCAACATCCTTGGGGTTACCATTGACCAGAAACTCAACTGGACTCACCACATAAACACACTTGGGCTACAAGAGCAGGTTAGATGCTGGGAACACTGCGGCGAGTAACTCACCTCCTGACTCCCCAAAGCCTGTCCACCATTTACAGGGCACAAGTCAGGAGTGTGATGTCACTGAAAGTGGAGAAGGTAGTCAAGAAGGCATAATGCATGCTTGCCTTCATCGGCCGGGGCATTGTGTTTAAAAATTGGTAAGTCATGTTGCACCTTCTTAGAACCTTAGTTAGGCCGTACTTGGAATATAGTCTTCAATTCTGGTCGCCACACTACCAGAGGGATGTGAAGGCTTTGGAGGGGGTACAGAAAAGATTTACCAGGATGTTGCCTGGTATGGAGGGCATTAGCTATGAGGAGAGGTTGGAGAAATTTGGTTTGTTCTCACTGGAAAGACAGAGGTTGAGTGGCGACCTGATAGAAGTCTACAAGATTATGAGGGGCATGGACAGAGTGGATAGTCAGAAGCTTTTTCCCCAGGGTGGAAGAGTCAATTACTCGGGGGCATAGGCTTAAGGTGCAAGGGGCAAGGTTTAAAGGAGATGTACGAGGCAGATTTTTTACACAGAGGGTGGTGGGTGCCTGGAACTCGCTGCCGGGTGAGGTAGTGGAAGCAGATACAATAGTGACTTTTAAGGGGCGTCTGGACAAATACATGAATAGGATGGGAATAGAGGGATATGGTCCCCGGAAGGGGAGGGGATTTTAGTTAAGTCGGGCAGCATGGTCGGTGCAGGCTTGGAGGGCCAAAGGGCCTGTTCCTGTGCTGTAATTTTCTTTGTTCTTTGTACTCTCCACTTGCCTGGATGGGTGCAGCTCCAACAACACTCAAGAAGCTTCACACCATCCAGGACAAAGCAGCCTCACTTGATTGGCACCCCATCCACAAACATTCACTCCCCCCACCACCGACGCTCAGTAGCAGCAGTGTGTACTATCTACAAGATGCACTGCAGCAATTCACCAAGGCAGCACCTTCCAAATCCACGACCATTTCCATCTAGAAGGACAAGGACAGCAGATACCTGGGAACACCACCACCTGCAAGTTCCCCTCCAAGCCACTCACCATCCTGACTTGGGAATATATCGGCCGTTCCTTTGCAGTCGCTAGGTCAAAATCTTGGAATTCCCTCCCTAACGGCATTGTGGGTCAACCCACAGCACGTGGACTGCAGCGATTCAAGAAGGCAGCTCACCACCACCTTCTCGAGGGGCAACTAGGGATGGGCAATAAATGCTGCCCAGCCAGCGATGCCCATGTCCCACGAATGAATAAAAAAAAGAAATTCAATAGCTTCTTGGCACACCTTTCAGGAAACAGCTGAAATGTTGCTCCTAAAGGAAGTGGATTGTGTGAATTTAGGTGAGTGGGTAAAAGCTTAGCAGGTGGAAGAAATTGTGAAGTGATGCGCTTTGGTGGGAAGACTAAAGGAGCTGAACATTATTTAAATGGGGAAAGACTGCAGAAAGCTGCAGCACAGGGGGATTTGGGGAGTCCTCGTGCATAAATCACTAAAACCTAGCATGCAAGTTCAGCAGGTAATTGTGAAGGCAAATGAAATGTTGGCCTTTATTTCAAAGGGAACGGAGTATAGAAATCTTGCTAAAAGTCCGAAAAGATTTCACAACTTGAAGGAAAGGGTCTCGTCACTTTATGTTTTCGTTTTCTGGGTTGCAGAGGCTTGTTGGCAGTTATTAACAATTATTGCATTGTGAAAAGGGTACTTACTTTATTAATTACTAGACATAAGCTTTTGTGGTGAGTTTAATGTGCAACTAATAAGTAAATGCAAAAGGAAAATTATAGAATCTGGACAGTGTGTAAGGAGGCTATTTGGTCCATCGAGTCTGCACCAACTCTTATCCAGGCTTACCCAGTAACCCACGTATTTACCTCGCTAATCCCTCTGACCTATATAGCTTGGGACACTAAGGGTGGAACTTTCCTGCCCCACTCACCACGGGAATCGTGAGACATGGACCATGGAAAAGTCCATTGACCTTGGATGGGATTTTCCGGCTTTGGGGCGAGTGCAAGCGGAAAATCTCGCTCTAAGGGTCAATTTAGCACGGACAATTAACTGTCTGCGTGGAGTTTGCACGTTCTCCCCGTGTCTGTGTGGGTTTCCTCCGGGTGCTCCGGTTTCCTCCCACACTCCAAAGGTGTGCAGGTTATGTGGATTGGCCATGCTAAATTGCCCCTTAGTGTCAGGGGCACTAGCTAGGGTAAATGCAGGGAGTTATGGGGATAGGGCCTGGGTGGGATTGTGGTCGCTGCAGACTCGATGGGCCGAATGACCTCCTCCTGCACTGTAGGATTCTATAATTCTATGATGATGAATCTAACCTGCACATCTCTGGACTGTGGGAGGAAATTGGAGTACCCGGAGGAAGCCCCCGCAGACACGGGGAGAACATGTAGACTCTGCACAGACAGTCACTGAAGACTGGAATTGAACCCAGGTCCCCGGCGCTGTGAGGCAGCAGTGCTAACCACTGCGCCACCGTGCAATTCACTGGGTGGTTAAATGCAAGATGCCATTTGTGCAAAGTCAATGGTAGAGTGACTCAAATCAGCCAAGAACGTGCATCAGTTCACAATTCTTCAGTTATCTCTTTGTCAGCACAGTTGCTGACTGATTGGTACTCATTGGCAGAGAACGTCATTCACACACCATTCTACTTTCAATAAATTTCAGCCCAGTGAGTACAGAATTCTTCACAGTGTCAGCCATGGCTTCAGCGCTGAGTCAGAAGGCCGTGGGTCTAAGCCCACTCCAGGCAGCTGAAGAGAAGATATGAGCTAAAGGATTACTGCACCGTCGGATGTACTTAAGGCATTAAAGCAAGGCCCTGCCTGCTTTCTCAGATGGAGATAGAGATTCTGCAGCACTATTGGGAAGAAGAGCAGGTGAGGTTGGCCAATATTGATTCCAGATCAACATCATTAATGGGCGGCACGGTAGCACAGTGGTTAGCACTGCTGCTTCACGGCTCCAAGGTCCTGGGTTCGATTCCCGGCTCGGGTCACTGTCTGTGTGGAGTTTGCACATTCTCCTCGTGTCTGCGTGGGTTTCCTCCGGGTGCTCCGGTTTCCTCCCACAGTCCAAAGATGTGCGGGTTAGGTTGATTGGCCAGGTTAGAAAATTGCCCCTTAGAGTCCTGGGATGTGTAGGTTAGAGGGATTAGCGGGTAAAATATGTGGGGGTAGGGCCTGGGTGGGATTGTGGTCGGTGCAGACTCGATGGGCCGAATGGCCTCCTTCTGCACTGTAGGGTTTCTATGATCACAAAAGTAACAATATCTGATCATTATTGCAATTGAGACCTTGCTGTGTGCAAATTGGTTTAACAGTGACTGTACTTTAAAAATATTTCACTGGTTGTGAGGGGAGTAATCCAGAGACCTCTGGGGACCCGGGTTCGATTCCCATCATGTCAGATGGTGAAATTTGAATTTGATAAAAATCTGGAATTAAAATTCTAATGATGACCATGAAGCCATTTGTCAATTGTTGTAAAAACTCATCTGGTTCACTAATGTCCTTTAGGGAAGGAAATCTGCTGTCTTTACCCGGTCTGGCCTACACATTAGGGTGGCACAGTGGCACAGTAGTTAGCACTGCTGCCTCACAGCGCCAGGGACCCCGGTTTGATTCCCGGCTTGGGTCACTGTCTGTGCGGAGTCTGCACGTTCTCCCCGTGCTCCGGTTTCCTCCCACAGTCTGAAAGACGTGCTGGTTAGATGCATTGGTCATGCTAAAATCTCCCTCAGTGTACCCGAACAGGCGGCGGAGTGTGGCGACTAGGGGATTTTCACAGTAACTTCATTGCAGTGTTGGTGTAAGCCTACTCGTGATTTTAATAAATAAACTTAAACTTTAAACACCAACAACTTGAATTTACATAGCAGCCTTATCATGGTAAAAAATCCCCAGACGCTTCACAGGAGCATTATCAGAAAGAAGAGGGAAATCGAGAGGCAAAGAGATTTAGGGAGGGAGTTCACTGAGCATGTGAAAGCACGGCGGTCAGTGTCGGCGGGGGGCGGGGAGGGGGCACAGAGATCAGGGATCTTCAAGATGGCCGAATTGGAGGAGTGCCATGGCCTCTGAGGGTTGTCGGGCTGGAGCCCTGGCTGTGATGGAGAGTCATGATGTGGAGATGCCGGCGTTGGACTGGGGTAATCACAGTAAGAGTTTTAACAACACCAGGTTAAAGTCCAACAGGTTTATTTGGTAGCAAATGCCATTCGCTTTCGGAGCGCTGCTCCTTCGTCAGATGGAGTGGAAATCTGCTCTCAAACAGGGCACAGAGACACAAAATCAAGTTACAGAATACTGATTAGAATGCGAATCTCTACAGCCAACCAGGTTTTAAAGATACAGACAATGTGAGTGGAGGGAGCATTAAGCACAGGTTAAAGAGATGTGTATTGGCTGTCCTGTCCAGACAGGACCGTGAGATTCTGCTTGCCTCCTGTGCTTAATGCTCCCTCCACTCACATTGTCTGTATCTTTAAAACCTGGTTGGCTGTAGAGATTCGCATTCTAATCAGTATTCTGTAACTTGATTTGTCCTGTTTGAGAGCAGATGAGAATTTAAAAATCGAGATGCTGGTTGACTGAGCGCCAGTGTAAATCGGTGAGCGCAGGGGTGAGGGGTGAACGCGTGGCACAAGTTAGGATGTGAGCGGAAAAGCTTGGGATTACCCCAAGTTTAAGGAGGCAGGAAACTTGAAGAATGGCCTGGAAGCACTGGGATACGTCACGTCTCTAGGTAACAAAGGCGTGGATGGAGGCTTCAGCCGCAGATGAGGTGAGGTAGGGGCTGGCGATATTAAGTCGGCACATTCCAGTGCCTGTTCGGGTACACTGAGGGAGAATTTAGCACGGCCAATGCACCCTAACCAACACGCCTTTCAGACTGTGGGAGGAAACCAGAGCACCCGGAGGAAACCCACTCAGACACCGGGAGAACGTACAGTTTTCACACAGACAGTCACCAAAGCCAGGAATTGAATCTGGGTCCCTGGCGCTGCGAGGCAGCAGTGCTAACCACTGTGCCACCGTGACGTCCACTACAAAGGTGGAACTAGATTTCACTTGATTTGATTTATTACTGTCACATGTATAGGGATACAGTGAAAAGTATTGTTTCTTGCGCACTATACATATCGTTCATAGAGTACAGAGGGGAGAAGGAAAGGAGAGGGTACAGAACATAGTGTTACTGTCACAGCTAGGGCGTGGAGAAAGATCAGCTTAATATAAGGTGGGTCCATTCAGAAGTCTGATGGCAGCAGGGAAGAAGCTCCTTGAGTCGGTTGGTACGTGATCTCAGACTTTTGTGTCTTTTACCCAATGGAAGAAGGTGGAAGAGAGAATGTCTGGGGTGCGTGGGGCCCTTGATTATGCTGGTTGCTTTTCCGAGGCAGCGGGAAGTGTAGACAGAGTCAATGTATGGGAGGCTGGTTTGTGTGATGGACTGGGCTACAGTCACAACCCTTTGTAGTTTCTTGCAGTTGACTGATTGAAAAACAATGCAAAAAAAGAAAATAGAATTGACAAGTGTAACATGGGGCATAATATCAGAAAATATAAGGGACTGAAGAAACTTAAGAGACAGAAACAGCATTTTTAGGTTACAGCTTACAAGAAATTCCCCACAGCAACTCTTTTTTTCTATTATATCAATAAATGCTGTGACTCAAACCTCCAGCCCCAGGAGACTCAGTCCTGTTCAGCTAGCATCTCCTGCAGACACCTGCTTCTGACTGTAATCCTCCCTCCCAGGTGCGAGCTGCGACACTTTATTTTTTGACACAGGGGCTGAGCTGGATTAAGAAGTCAGCTGTCTCCAGCACGGAAACTCTGATCACCGACTGGATAAGAGGAATTGGAGAACATTTCCAGAGTAATTACTCAGACCCCGTGTGCCCAAACTGCCTCCGTGTTGGCGTCAGGCACTTTTTCTCCTCTCTCAGCTTGTGTGAAAAGGAACCAGATTCTCCTCTGAACATCTTGTGGCTATTTGAAGTCTTCCTGTAGCTCGATATTTCAAGTTTTGACTACGGGGCATCTCGAGTCTAACTCATTTTTTCTTGAAAAGGCACAAGCTCACTTTGATGTGTTGCATTCCTAAAATTAAACTGTGACTAACTGGGTTTGCGTGCAGTCACTCCTTGTTTTTAAGCTGCTTTTTGCCGTGACCTTCGAGGGTGGTGTGGCGGGGGAGGGTGGGGTGTGTGGAGATGGGATGGGGGGGATCGCTGCTGCTGGCCCCAATGCAAACTTGCCAGATCACTGGCAGCATTGTTTCCTCTGAATCAGAAGGTTGAGGGTTCAAGTACCACTCCAGAGACTTGAGCACACGGTCTGTAAGCTGTCACTCCCGGGGCGCTGGGTAAATCCTCGTTATCAGTGCCGTCATTGATTTTGGTTTGATTATTTATTCATTAGTGTCACAAGTAGGCTTACATTAACAATGCAATGAAGTTACTGTAAAAATTGGGTTTATTATTGTCACATGTATTAGCATACAGTGAAAAGTATTGTTTCTTGCGCTATACAGACAAAGCATACCGTTCATAGAGAAAGAAAGGAGAGAGTGCAGAATGTAGTGATACAGTCATAGCTAGTGTGTAGAGAAAGATCAACTTAATGCGAGGTAGGTCCACTCAAAAATCTGATGGCAGCAAGGAAGAAGCTGTTCTTGATTCAGTTGATACTTGACCTCAGATTTTTGTATCTATTTCCGGACAGAAGAAGATGGAAGAGAGAATGTCCAGGATGCGTGGGGTCCTTAATTATGCTGGCTGCTTTTCCAAGGCAGTGGGAAGTGTAGACAGAGTCAATGGATGGGAGGCTGGTTTGCGTGATGGACTGGAGTTCATTCACAACCCTTTGTAGCTTCTTATGGTCTTGGGCAGAGCAGGAGCCATACCAAGCTATGATATATCCAGAAAGGATGCTTTCTATGGTGCATCTGTAAATGTTGATGAGAGTCGTAGCGGACATGCCAAATTTCCTTCGCCTCCTGAGAAAGTAGAATGGCCTTTCTTAACTATAGTGTCAGTGTGGAGGGACAGGACATGTTGTTGGTGATCTGGACAGCTAGAAATTGCAATTTACATCGAGGGTTCTGGGTGTTGCAGTTTGAAACTTATCATAGAATCCCGCAGTGCATTCAGCCCGAGTCTGCACCGACCACAATCCCACCCAGACCCTATCCCCATAACCCCATCCTTTTACTCTAGCTAGTCCCCTGACACTAAAGGGCAATTTAGCATGGTCAATCCACCTAACCCGCACATCTTTGGATTGTGGGAGGAAACCAGAACACCCAGAGGAAACCCACGCAGACACGGGGAGAATGTGCAAACTCCGCACAGACAGTGACCTGAGGCTGGAATTGAACCCGGGACCCTGGAGCTGTGAGGCAGCAGTGTTCCGTTCTGGATACTGAGTGCTATCAAATCGTCCCGTTTCGCTATGGCATGGTTAGGTATGGGGAAAGCCACTGAGATATTAACTTCAGCCCAAGGCTCAGTAAAATAACTTCCCTTCCACCTGGGGACGCGTCAATCCCCTTTGTGGCTTTACACAGGGAGATTGCAATTTATTACTAAACTAATCGAATTTTGAGACCAGATCTGCTAGAAATCCAAAGATGTGCGGGTTAGGTTGATTGGCCAGGTTAAAAAAATTGCCCCTTAGAGTCCTGGGATGCGTAGGTTAGAGGGATTAGCGGGTAAAATATGTGGGGGTAGGGCCTGGGTGGGATTGTGGTCGGTGCAGACTCGATGGGCCGAATGGCCTCCTTCTGCACTGTAGGGTTTCTATGGTTTCTATGAAATGAGTTCACTTTGCAATGGAGCCACCATAAAACTTTCACTGTCCCACCATTGAGTTGCCAACTGAAATTAAAGGCATTCCTGGAGGTTTCATCACATGACTTGCCCCCCCACACACCGGCCATTCACTGACCAACATGTCCATCTTTGTGCTGAACTGTCTTCCGATGCCAATGGAAAGCAAAAAGCCCCATTACCAGATGTAACGGGGTGGCACGGTGGCACAGTGGTTAGCACTACTGCCTCACAGCGCCAGGAACCCAGGTTCGATTCCCGACTTGGGTCACTGTCTGTGCGGAGTCTGCACATTCTCCCCGTGTCTGCGTGGGTTTCCTCTGGGTGCTCCGGTTTCCTCCCACAGTCTGAAAGACGTGCTGGTTAGGGTGCATTGACCCGAACAGGCGCCGGTGCGTGGCAACTAGGGGAATTTCACAGTAACTTCATTGCAGTGTTAATGTAAGCCTTACTTGTGACTAATAAATAAAAAAAACTTAATGATATTGAAAATGGAGGGGGAAAGAAACCTGTTTGTCTGACAGTCAAGCATCATCCAATTGGGTTCAAGGAAAATGACAAAAAAAAATCTTTTTTCATGTCCCGGAGATTTTTCTCCAGAGTTGGACTTGGAGGTTGATCTTCCATTCCTGGGAACATCAGGCCAATCCTGGAGGGATTGATAACCATATCCCGCCAGCTCAGTTGTAGATTCACGACATGGTAGCAGAGGGTGATCACCTACAGGGATATCCAATCCCCAATTTGCAGACTTCAAATGATAATCACCTTTATAAAATGCGCCCACTGCGGAATATAGTGATCAGAAAAGGTTGAACAGGTTGGGGCTCTTTTCTCTAGAAAAGAGAAAACCGAGGGTTGATCCAACACAAGTCTGAAAACACGTACCAACCAACTGATGCCTCTACTTTCTCATGAGGCTGAGGAAATTTGGCATGTCTGCTATGACTCTTAGCAACTTTTATAGATGGACCATAGAAAGCATTCTTTCCGGATGTATCACAGCTTGGTATGGGCTCCTGCTCTGACCAAGACCGCAAGAAATTATAAAGGGTTGTAAACAAAGCCCAGTCCATCACGCAAAACCAGCCTCCCATCCATTGACTCTGTCGACACTTCCCGCTGCCTCAGAAAAGCAGCCAGCGTAATCAAGGACCCTGTGCACCCTGGACATGTTCTCTTCCATTGGGAAAAAGATGCAAAAGTCTGAGGTCACGTGCCAACTGACTGAAGAACAGCTTCTTCCCTGCTGCCATCAGACTTTTGAATGGACCTACCTGATATTAAGTTGATCTTTCTCTACACCCTAGCTATGACTGTAACACTACATTCTGCACCCTCTCCTTTCCTTCTCTATGAACAGTATGCTTTGTCTGTATAGCGCGCAAGAAACAATACTTTTCACTGTATACTAATATATGTGACAATAATAAATCAAATCAAATCAGATCAAAATGGTGGACTTTAATACCGTGAAGCGGTTTGATATGGTAGACATTAAAAAAAATGTATCTGCCTGTGGGAGACACCAAAACTGGGACACATGAATATAAGATAGTCACACATAAAAGCCCAAAAGGTATTCAATAGCAACTTCTTTCCCTAGAGTCTGCTAAAGAATGTGAAACCCGCTGCCACATGTTCAAATAGCATGGATGCCTTTATGAGGAAGCTGCATAATTATATGAGGAGAGAGGAAGGATAGAATCCCTCCAAAAGAAGGCCAGTCAGCCCATCGAGTCTGCACTGACTCCCTGAAAGAGCATCTTACCCAGGCTCAATCCACCCCACCCCCCCTTGCCCTATCCCTGCAACCCCATGCAATTATCATGGCTAATCCACCTAACCCACGCATCTTAGGACACTAAGGGACAATTTAGCAAGGCGGGGGGCACTGGTAGCTCACTCGTGTGGTCGTTCTTAATGTGCATGCGGTGACGGCAGCTGCTTTCTGTCATTGCCACCCAGCTCCATTGCATTTTCAGCTGCCTTTCAAGCACTAGCACTTCAACCGTGGGTCACTTCACACCATTCAGATAGTTTCACAATTGTACCTTTTTAAAGTTAAAAAAAAATTAAGGGAACTTAATGAATAACTGTTTTGTCTTTTTTGGGTGGCACAGTGGTTAGCACTGCCCCTCACAGCGCCAGGGACTTGGGTTCGATTCCTGGCTTGGGTCACTGTCTGTGTGGAGTCTGTACATTCTCCCCGTGCTAACCACTGTACCACCGTGTCCCCCCCTCCCACAAAGGTCCCAAGGGAGACCTTTTTACAATCATCCTGAGAGGGTGGACAACTCTTGTCCAATATCTTCCCCATAAAAAATGCCACTGGGTGCCCAATTCCCTTAAGCACTGCACTGAAGTGCCAACCTCGGATATCTTGCTTAAGTCTCTGGGGTTGGGCGTGAATCTACAACCTTCTGAATCTGGAGGTGAGTGCTGCCAACTGAGCCACAGCTGACACACAAGTTGAGAAACTCCGTTCTTAAACTTGCACACCTTCCTCCACATTTAAAGCCATTCTTTCAATCAAGCTTTTAATGAACTCTCCCAGAGGGGCATTGGGATCAGTTTTAAAAAAGTTTTTCCCTATGGGAACATCCTCAACACATCTTTCCATACGTTAATGGTGCAACATAATTCTATGCTGTCCTTGAGCTCTATGGCTGTGGAGTGCACTGTGCAACAAATTCTTTTGTTTGCATCGTACATTTAACTTGAGGAAGATGGCCCAAGGTACTTCACAGAAATAAGGAGAGATTAGGCTTAATGCTTGGCCAAAGAGGTAGACTTCCCGAGCCTCTTAAAAAAGTTTAAGATTTATGTTTAAGTTTATTTGTCAGTGTCACAAGTAGGCTTACATTAACACTGCAACAAACTTGCTATGAAAATCCCCTAGTCGCCACATTCCAGCGCCTGTTTGGGTACACTGAGGGAGAATTTAGCACGGCCATAGAATAGAATAGAATCCTACAGTGCAGAAAGAGGCCATTCGGCCCATCGAGTCTGCACCAACCACAATCCCACCCAGGCCCTATCCACATATCCCTACATATTTACCCACTAATCCCTCTAACCTATGCATCCCAGGACACTAAGGGGCAATTTAGCATGGCCAATCAACCTAGCCCACACATCTTTGGACTGTGGGAGGAAACCGGAGCACCCGGAGGAAACCCACACAGACACGAGGAGAATGTGCAAACTCCACACAGACAGCGACCCGAGCCGGGATTCGAACCCAGGTCCCTGGAGCTGTGAAGCAGCAGTGCTAACCACTGTGCTACCGTGCCGCACCTAACCCGCACATCTTTCGGACTGTGGGAGGAAACCGCAGCACCCGGAGGAAACCCACGCAGACGCGGGGAGGGCGTGCAGACTCTGTACAGACAGTGACCCCAAGCCAGGAATCGAACCCAGGTCCCTGGCACTGTGAGGCAGCAGTGCTAACCACTGTGCCACCGTGCCATGCAGGAGAGAGAGAGCGAGAGATAAAGGATTGGAAATGGTACCAGAATCTCAGCTTGGTGTCAAATACAACACCGGGATTGTGAATGGTCTGGATGTTAGCATTGATTAGCTTGATTAGCATTCCAATCATTATTCTGTAAATTGAGTTTGTGTCTCTGTATGCCCTGTTTGTGAGCACATCTCCCACTCCACCTGACGAAGGGGCAGCTAGCTAGTGGCATTTGCTACCAAATAAACCTGTTGGACTTTAACCTGGTGTTGTAAGACTTCTTACTGTGTTTACCCCAGTCCAACGCCGGCATCTCCACATCAGCCTCAGTTGCCAGGGAGTGGGATGGATTACTTGGAACTGTTGTTACTGTTCTGGTGTACAGGCAAACACAGAGGAAGTCTGAACTCCGCATTCTGAAGTGTGGGTGGAGTGCTGTCTAAAACCACTGAGAATAGCCACAAAAAGACTGAATGCTTAATAATATATAATTGATTCAATCTCTTTTCTTCTCTCTGTCTTTTTCTCCCGACAACAAGAGAGAGATTGCTGCTCAAGGGACGACACAATGAACTAATTAGCTTCTGCGTATTTCAGTTCTGTGATGAGGTAGAGCTCTGGTTACAAAGAACTGAGAAGGCGGACGATGAGCACTTGAGATTCAGCATTTACTATCAACAGGCAGTTTGCTCTTCCCAACTCCCCACACTTCCCAATCTCCCTCTAAGCAGGAAATCAATGCCGGGCCGTTTGAAGGAGTGTACTGTAGAATGAATCGATGATGGTTCTGCCTTAACATGTGCTGGGAGATGGTTTCCTTCCATCACTGAGTTTCATTAAGGCGTGCGATGTGCGATGCTCCCTTGGCTGGGAGAGGTCGTTGTTGGGGGAGGGCAGGGGGGGGGGGGGGGGGGAGATAAAAGAGTAACTGGAGGAGTACCCAGTGGACTAAACTGTCAAAGCCAATTACTGTCCTCCTCACACTGCACCAAGGAAACAGCTCAGGGAGAGGTGGACAGCGGTGGAGGCTTTTCTTGTAAGGATTGTGTTAAATCGAGCCGGGCCACTAGAGGATGCTGTGCATTTCTGACACAAGCCATTTACTGGAAAGTTGATTTTTTTTTGGTCCTCTTCCCCCCCCCCCCTCCCTCCACCTCCAGGACCCCCCTTTGTTTTCATGTCAAGCTGCGCGATGACGTTCTTCATTTGAAGAGACAGCCTCATTAACCTGGATCATTTGAAGTGTAAAATATCACAGTGTCACAGGAGGGTCTGTATCCTTGTTTAAGGCACTTCAGAGAAGAGCTGCTCCGAGCTGTTAACTAAGAGGCAGCTTTGCTCTTTCTCTCTCTCTCTCTCTCTCGCTTCACAAGTCACTAGAAAAATAACTTCCCGGGCGCCAGTTTATTGCATGCCTGTCTTACCATCTGGGCAGGTCCGCTTTTCCGAATAAAGTGCCCAGAAACGTTCTCAATGTGAATCGATCCACAAAGTCATTTTTACACTTGTTTCTCAGCAGTCTGGGAATGTTAACTTTTAATATCAACAGACTTTTAGTCGCAATAACAAAAGCCTTACAGTGTCCCCCCCACACACTCCATCTTCTTCTGAGCTCAAATCAGCTTTGGCCTTTAGTAAAGTGAGATCACATTAAATCACCTCAGTGGTTAGCACTGCTGCCTCACAGCTCCAGGGACCCAGGGACCCAGGTTCGATTCCCGGCTTGGGTCACTGTCTGTGTGGAGTCTGCACGTTCTCCCCGTGTCTGCATGGGTTTCCTCCGGGTTTCCTTCCACACTCCAAAAGGCATGCTGGTTAGGTGCATTGGCCATGCGAAATTCTCCCTCAGTGTACCCGAACAGGCGCCAGAGTGTGGCGACTTGGGGATTTTCACAGTAACTTCATTGCAGTGTTAATGTAAGCTTATGTGACTAATAAATAAACTTTAAAAACTTTATCCTTTCCAAATGTATCACAGCTCAGTGTGGCTCTTGCTTTGACCAAGACCGCAAGAAACTACAAAGGGTCGTGAACGTAGCCCAGTCCATCACACAAACCAGCCTTCCATCCATTGACTCCGTCTACACTTCCCACTGCCTTGGGAAAAGCAGCCAGCATAAGTAAGGACTGCATGCATCCGGACATACTCTCTTCCACCTTCTTCCATTGGGAAAAAGGTACAGAAGTCTGAAAACATGTGCCAACCGACTGACTCAAGGACAGCTTCTTCCCTACTGCCATCAGACCTTTGAATGGACCTACCACATATTAAGCTGATTTTTTTCTTCATCTTATCTGTAACTGTAACACTGTATTCTGTACCGTCTCCTTTCCTTCTCCCCTATGTACTCTATGAACGGTATGTTTTTCCTGTACCAAATAGTACCATGAGATCTTTTATATGCACCTGAGAAATCTGACAGGGCCTCGATTTAATGCCCCATTGGGGGAATCATCTCATAGAATTCTGACAGTGCAGAAGGAGGCCATTCGGCCCATGGAGTCTGCACCGACACTTACCCGGGCTTACCCTGTAAACCCACGTATTTACCCCATTAATCCCATTAGCCATATATCTTGAGATACTAAAGGTCAATTTAGCATGGCCAATCCACCTAACACGCACATCTTCGGACTGTGGGAGGAAACCGGAGCACGCGGAGGAAACCCACGCAGACGCGGGGAGGACGTGCAGACTCCACACACTGACCCGAGGCCGGCGATCGAACCCGGGTCCCTGGTGCTGTGAGGCAGCAGTGCCAACCACGGTGCCTTCCCTCACATTATCAGACACTCTGTATGCTCTCCCTCGGGTGGTAAGCGCGAGGGATACATTTTAAATCTCTGTTGAGGCTGAAAACAAAAATAGCCTCAGGTAGTAAATGCAAATTTAATGAAGAATATTACTCTGTTCCCCGCCACTCCCCCACCCCCTTCCCCATCCTACGCCACCTCTCTTTATTCTTTTCAAATATGAAGTTGTTCCACAAAACTTCTGACTTGTCTTCTTCCCTTTCAACTGGACTGACAGGCTCGATAGGGCGCCAATCACGTGTGGCACCATCTTCAACACCTCCCAGTACTCAGGGTCAAGGCTGCAGAGGTGCGATTGGAGGAAATGCATTACTTACAGTCTGCTCGACTGTCTGCAGTTAAATGGCAGCCCTGCTGGGCTAGCGGGGATGCGACTCTGTGTGACACTAATAAAAGAAAACTCTTAGAAAGAAATTACGCTCTTAATTGGCAGACTGTTGGCGGTAGACACGAAACGTTGGTGAACCTACCTCCGTGCGAGGTCGGCCGAGGATCACTGCTCCTTAAAGACGCCGCTTCCTGATATGCCCGCAGACGCCGAGAGAGATTAACCACATAGTAGCCAAAAATAGAACGAACCCAACACACGATCCATGTGAAAATAATTGCTTTTATTGAATCGGTAGGCGTGTGAGTGGAATATAAAAACCCGCAGTCTGTTAATTGATAATAAATGTCTATAAAAGGGAAAACAGTAGCACACTAGAGCCAGGAGAAGGATTCTCAAAATCAATTCAAGCCAAAGAAAAATAATTTGTAATCCCATTAGATTTTTGGTTCTGTTGTTGAAACACTCCAGTGGCTCTCAAAGTTGTTGCTAACATTTCAATTGTTACCTGCAAGATCTAGGATAGAATTTCAGTGTCCAGATAGCTTAGTAGGTGCTCTGGCATCATTATCATGGGGCAGTATTACTATCAACCCCCTTGATACAATGGCCACAAATAATGGATAGATATCCCAAAGTCATATACAAGTGATTCGCAACAGTTGAACTGAGAGGGAGCTCAGATAATAGACGTACAATGATTTAACCATCAAATGAAACCATTAGATTCATCATCACTCTAGATTATCCATCATTCCTTACTGTAAAATTGACAAACTCAGTTAAATTCCAGGCATGAACTCCCTCCCTCTCTATATACATATAATATAAATGGAACCAAAGTCACTCAACACCTGTAGGAAGAGAAAGTTAGGTTGACATTCTGGGCACAACCCTTTGTCAGAAACTTCTGAATGCTAGATTAGAAATTACTACACCGGTAATCATCCAAAAAATAGTCAATCCTTTGAGGCAGAAGATATTCTAACCCCTGGATCAGCCTGTTATTTGCTCCTGAACATCCATTATTGTCTACTTCAGCCGCAGTCGTTCGATTCTCTCGAGTGCTGCAATCTTGAACGTCCAGCTCAGGGCAGTTCTCCACCTGAGATGTCCAACTGGGCATCCAGCACCAATTTATCAAAGGGACAGAGCGCCAACTCGAGGCCCAGCTGGGCCTGGCTTTGAAAGACTGCAGAGCCTCGGAAAGACCAGTCAGAGTGACTCAGGAAAAGGACCACAAATAGCCGTGCCGGGCTCCGCTTTGTATCTGGGAACCTCACCTCAAAGTCAGGACTCTCTCTACCTGGGATCTCATCTATTAGATCACCTCCCTCCCCCCCCCCTCCCTCAGCCTCAGCTCACCAAGTAGATCAATGGCAGAGCATGTGCTTCACGTATGTGAGGCACTGGGGTTCAATCACTGGCATCTCCACATGAAATTTCACTGCGTTTGGTAACTGAAGTGGAGACCCATGTCGACATTTAAGATTAAGGTAAGACAGCTGTAGGAAACAGTGGGTACAAGGATATGGGAACAGGGTGGGCAAATAGGATTAAGACTAAAGTTTAAAATTAATTTATTAGTCACAAGTAGGCTTACATTAACACTGCAATGAAGTTACTGTGAAAATCCCTCAGTCGCCACACTTCAGCGCCTGTTCGGGTACACTGAGGGAGAATTTAGCACGGCCAATGCACCTAACCAGCACATCTTTCGGACTATGGAAGGAAACCGGAGCACCCAGAGGAAACCCACGCAGACACGGGGAGAACATGCAGATTCCGCACAGAGAGTGATCCAAGCTGGGAATTGAACCGGGTTCCTGGTGCTGTGAGGCAGCAGTGCTAACCACTGTGCCACCACCACTACTGTTAATGTAGTAGGCAAAATAGGCTGAAAGATCAATTTCCATGTTATAATCCTGTTCAAATAGAGTATAGGGTTGGCTGGACTAGGTTAGCATTCCCTTCAATATCGAAGGGGTAATCCGACAGAAGTGTTTATGATGATTAATAGATTTGGTAGGGTAGATGGAGAGAAATTATTTCCTCGGGTCGGGATCACCTGGAGGTTAGCTCTAGACTGTTCAGCAGTGAGGCTAGGAAGGACCTCTCCTTACAAAGGGTGGTGGAATTCTCTCCATCCAAAACGCTATTGAGGCTTATGAGGGAGGTGGGGGGTCGGGTGGAGTGGGTGGATATTGAAGACTTCAAGACAGTGATGATAGATATTTTATCAGTAAAGGGTATTAAGGGGCATGGAACTAAGGCAGGTGAATGGAGTTGAGGTTTACGGATGATATAACTGAACAGCAGAAACGGCTTGGGATTCCAAATGGCCTCCAGTTGCTAGGAGATGTCTTCTGGATAAGCAGCTCCCGTGTAAGAGGAGATTCTCCTCTATTCTGACCATAGACTGGATGAAGTTCATGGCCATCAATGTTGGTGAAGAAGGCTTGAGGGGTTGAATGGCCTACTCTTGACATAACGCTGGCACCAGCTTTTGTACGCAAGGAAAACCCATTCTAAGCAGCCACAGCCGGATTATAGCCTTTTATCTCTGGCTGTGGCTCTGTCCTGCTGCAGTATAACTCACTGTGGAAAATCACCTCATTGAGATTCTGGAGTTGTGTAACCACAAGGAATGGATTCCTAGTTAATCAGGGCTGCCTGATTCATCATACAAAGATATCCAATCACACACACACGAGTGTAAATTGTTCCATCGGTGCACCATTCAAAGGCCTATCAAATTGTCAGGACATCGTGCCAGTGGGAATAGATTCTCAAGTGGATTTTTTGTCGTTTATTAACAGCAATCAGCAACTGCAGGGGTGGGGAGCGGAATGATTGAGACATTCTCCCCTCCACCCACCCCTGTTCTGCCAATGTTCTTGCTGCTGCCTCCCCCTCCTCCTGATGAAAGTCCACAAAGGCCCATCGTCAGCTTGCCTCAGCGGTCAAATGGTGAGTGACAAGAGACAACAAGGGCCACGAGGACCCGGAGAGGTTGGCGTGGGCGGGGCTGTGAACCTTGGTCAAAGCCTGTTCCACCTACGTCAAACATGGCCCCAGGAGGAGAAGGTGAGAGGGTCGTGAGGGTGGTTAGGTGCCTCACCAAGTGCAGGGAAGCTGCCAATCCCCACTTCCCACAACACCTCCCTCCTCATATCCAACAATCATATTGGCTGAGATCAGCTAACAGCACACACTGGCGGGTGTGGGACCTTCCGAGTTTGTATGTATGGGCCATTAGACATTGATGGAAGAGTGCGGTTAAAGGCTTTTGCCACCATACCTTAGCGTTACCCTATGTGATACTAACTGAAATTATATGGAGATCATTTTCTCTCTCTCACAAGTGCGTAACACTTATTAAGACGGGGAAACATATTTTCTATTTGATTACTGATGAAAACCCATTTTTAATTAAATTTAATTATAAAAGCCTTCTTAAACTGACATTTATAGTCTTCCTATATATTTTAAGCTGGGCTGTATGACATCATTAGACAGTGATAGGGACTGATAAGTCCCTGAAACACACTAAATGGCATGTCTTAGTGAATGGAGAGCAGGCTTTGAGGCTAATTTTTGATCTGGAATCACAAATTATACCTTGCTAATAACCAGATATTGGAAGAGTATTTGACATATTAAAAGGAAAATTATTGCCAGTCTGTGGAGAGATAATTGAGCAGCTGGGGCTGAATAGAACAGGGAATGATGTCATATGGAAGAGGTACAAGAAGGACTTTTCAACTCAGATGGTGTTGCCTCTAATGGAAACTGCTTTCTCATGAGATTACAATATAATAGTGTGCTATAACATGGGCGGATTGACAGTAAGCATTTCCCAATCGTTGCATTGCATAAGCTGTACATTGGTCATGGCTTGTGCTGGTTAATACCTTAGGAAGCATCATTTAACAGGTAGAATAAGCGTCACAGGTCGAGAGTCCGTACCATGCTGGTTCTGGAAAGTTCTCCTTGGCTCTTAAACTCTTGTCGGTCATTTCAGCCGAAATTTGGCACTGGGAACTTCACTGCCTTGTAGGTCCATCCACAGCACAGTTGAAGGCTAGCCCATGTACAAAATGGTGGGCCATCACACGTGGAGTGAGCAAGTGGTCACATGGGCAACATCTAGGAATTGATGTGTTGGCGACAACCGAATCAAGGATTCAGATAACGTCCCTCTTGTCTGGTTTATAAACCCATTGGAAGCTTGCAGGTAAATTCCCGGCCCAGAATATTTCCTGACTCACAAGATGCGTTGGAATCAATTTTATACACGGACCAGATTCCTCGCAACCTGCCCATTCTGACTACCTGATGCAATTCGCAACAAGCATTAGCAATCGTGTTATCTGTACTGCAGGCTTATCAGGAAAGGACCTTGTTGGGGAAAAGTGTTCCCTCAGAGTAGGGTCGATGCCAGTCAGTGTCCCTCTTGAGCGTTATTCAAAAACCTGATCAGGGTCAAAGGCAGTTCAATGATTTATCTGCAAACTTGATTAGCAACACATAACTGTTCACCAAGGGAGGCAAAATGGCCATTCTTATCTGATGGGCGGGGGGGGGGGGAGCGGGGGGAAAGAGATCTTTCTTTCATGAAACATAATACAATAACATTGAGTGGAATTCAGATTCAGGACAGAGCAGTTGGAGACAGAGAGCAGCAGTGGAAAGACCAGGTCTGTTGACGTATTCCCTTTGTGCTGTTACACAGTGTCTTTGTGCTGGCCTCTGGCTAGACAGCTGCCGTCATGCCATTCTTTTGCCTGGGGTCTTGGTGCCGGCCATCCTGGTAGGGGTACCTGTATCGGTCGGGGCTGCCCTCCCTGTGCACCATCTTGCCGTTGCCATGGTGGCGAGGCGTTTTGAAAGTCTGAGTCGGGGACGGGGGCACGTCATGCCTGTGAGGCCCCTTGTACTGGCTCGGAAGGTTGTAGGCGGCTTCCCGCAGCCTGGCACTGCTCAGGTAGTCGGGCACCCTCGGGTCTGGGTGGCTATCTGCAGCGGTTCGGGGGTAGTTCCCTCGATGCGAGTATCCCCCCGCGTGATGCTGGGCTCCCAGGTACTGGGGTAGGTCCCGGTCACCATAGGGGCTCCGAAGTTGATATTCGTCCGGCTCTCGGGGAGGATGCCTAGAACAAAACAAAAAAAAACATTGGCTTTACTCATGACTGCACATGGTGACAACACAAATTATAAGATAATTGGGTAGTGCCCCTGTCAATTTTTTTTATTCATTCATGACACATGAGCGTCGCTGGCTGGCAAGGATTTATTGCCCATCCCTAGTTGCCCGAGGGCAGTTGAGAGTCATTGCTGTGGCTCTGGAGTCACATGTAGCCCAGACCAGGTAAGGACGGCAGATTTCCTTCCCGAAAGGACATTAGTCAACCAGATGGTTTTTTCTGACAATGGTTTCATCAGTAGATTCTTAATTCCGGATTTTATTTTTAATTGAATTCGAATTCCACCATCTGCTGTGGAGGGATTCGAACCTGGGTCCCCAGAACATTCGTTGAGTTTAATTGTCTCGCGATAATACCACTAGGCCATCGTCTCCCCTCATCTACTCATGGCTGCATATGGTGACAGCCCACATCCTGCTATTATGGAGATGATTGGGTCGTACCCCTGTCTATTATGCCTGGAGATTGCATTGCTGTGAGTGACTGGGATTCACTTTAAACACGCATTTTATAATTCATGTGTCTGTTTTCCCCTCAGGTTATCCTACTCAAATAGGACTGCATTTGCCAAAACAACTAATGCAAAATTTTTTGCAGAATAAAGAAGAGAGGATGAACTTCGTACACATTACATTCACTGGCGATTTCTGCAGATCACAAATGCCCGTTTTAATTTCCATTTTCTCATCCAAATCTTTGTACCTTTAAGCCTGGGGTCATAGAGTTCTACAGCATGCTCCTTGCTAGCCTTCCACCTTGCAGATGCTAAATATCTACTCATCCAAAACTCTGCTGCCTCATATCTCAACTTGCACCACATCCCGTTCCATCTCTCACTCATGATTTTTAAAATTCATCCTTGGGACATGGGCATCGCTGGCTAGGCCAGCATTTATTGCCCAAACCTAGTTGCCTTTGAGGTGATGGTGGTGAGCTGCCTGCTCGAAACACTGCAGTCCATGCGCTGTGGTTTGTCCCACAATGCCGTTAGGGTGGGAATTCCAGGATTTTGACCCAGTGACTGCGGAGGAATGGGCGACGTATTCCCAAGTCAGGACAGTGGGTGGCTTGGAAGGGAACTTGCAGGTGGTGGTGTTTCCATGTATCTGCTGCCCTTGTCCTTGTAGATGGAAGTGGCCGTAGGTTTGGAAGGTGCTGTCTAAGGATCTTTGGTGAATTGCTGCAGTGTATCTTGCAGATGGTGCACATGGCTGCTACTGAATGTCGATGGTGGAGAGAGTGGATGTTTGTAGATGTGGTGCTAATCAAGTGGGCTTCTTTGTCCTGGATGGCGTCAAGCTTCTTGAGTGTTGTTGGAGCTGCACCCATCCTGGCAAGTGGAGAGTATTCCATCACACTCCTGACTTGTGCCTTGTAGATGGTGGACAGGCTTTGGAGAGTCAGGAGGGAGTTACTCACCACAGTATCCCTAGCCTGCATTTGCTCCTGGTCTGGTAACATCCTGATTTTAAAATTCTCACCCTCATTTGCAAATCCCTCCGAGGCCTCGTCCCCCTTTATCGCTGCAACCTCCTCCAGCCCTACAGCCCTCCAATTCTGGCCTTTTGCACGTCTCCAATTTGCTTTGCTCCTTCATTGGTGGCTGTCCCTTGAACTGTCCCCCCCACCCCAAATCTCCCCGTCTCACTCCCCTCCTTAAAAGCAACCATTTTAATTACGTACTTGGTCACCTATCATAATATCACCTCCCTTCTCCCCTTCCGATCTGTCTGTCCTTAACCTCTACATCATTCCAATGAAGCTCAAAGGGAGATTGTGGAACCTTACCTCACCTTTCAGACAGACATCTCCCAACATTCAGGACAAAACACTGAGTTCAACAATTTCAGATCAGAACCACAGCTCCCGTTTTTTTCAGACAGCACTTAATGGTAAAGATTCTGATGTAGCTGTTATCTATGGGGAGAAAGTGATGTAATGGCAATGTCACTGGACTCATAACCTAGAGGAGCAGATTCACGTTCTGGGGGCATGGGTTCAAATCCTGCCAAGGCAGTTGGTGGAATTTAAATTCAATTAATTAAAAACACGTCTGGTAGCAGTGACCATGGAGCTATTGTTGAACGTCATTAAAAACCCATCTGTTTTACTAATGTCTTTTAGGGAAGGAAATGGGCCATCCTTACTGAGTCTGGCCTACATGTGACTCCAGGGCCACAGCAATGTGGTTGACTCTTAATTGTTCCCAAGGAATGGGCAACAAATAAAGTTAAAAAGCCAGCAATGCTAGCATCGCAGTAACAAATAACATGTTCTAGAAGGACCAGGGCAGCAGTTACATGGAAGCACTACAATCTGGAAGGTCCCCTCCAAGCCACTCACCATCCTGACTTGAAAATTCCTTCACTGTCATTGGGTCAAAATCCTGGAACTCCCTCTCTAACAGCACTGTGGGCATATCTAGCCCTTAAGGGACTGCAGCGGTTCAAGAAGGTGGCCCATGACCACCTTCTCAAGGGTGATCAGGGATCGGCAATGAATGCTGGCCTAGCCAGCGACATCCGCATCCCATGAATGAATAAACATAGCTTTTACATTTCCGATTTTTTTCCATTTGTTGCGGAAGTCACTGGCCTGAAACACTAACCCGGTTTCTTCCCCTCCACAGATGCTGGTCTTTTCCTGCCTGCCCAGCCCTGCACCTTTGTATGACCCTCCCGCCTCCTCCTCGCTCCCTGCACACATGTAATTTTCCATTTCCAGCTGGAATCACACTATCAGGCAAGTGACCCAGGTTGGTATTTCGACAAATGCTTTACATTCCTCTCTGTTGATCTGAAAATAGTCAAGAAAGGAACTTTTCTTTTCAAAAATAAAGTATGTTGTGCCGCTGACTCAGTTGCTGGCATTTTAATTTCCGAGAAAACCCTGAGGGTTTCTTCTGGCAAGGCCTTGCTACAGCTAGACCACACTTTCACACAGGGAGTGTCACAATTATTAAATGAAACAAAAAAAACATGGGATTATTCTGGACAAAAACACTGAAAGTTGCAGAAATGTCACAATGTTCTGCGCATTTCTCTTATCCACTCTTTCAGTTGTTAAATGGTGGAAAAAGTGTTGTTAACAAACTATAAGACTCTTACCGCAAGTACAAGGCCAATTTGGGACTCCTCTCTCACCACACCAACCCCAACCCTACCCGCACCCGGTTTCCTGAGCTACTTTTAAGTGCTCGATTAATTTATCACTGAAATAACACAATTGAAAGCTTTAAGTTTCTAGGTGTCCAGATCACCAACAACCTGTCCTGGTCCCTCCATGCCGACGCTATAGTTAAGAAAGCCCACTGACTCAGAGGGCTGAGGAAATTCTGCATGTCCGCTACAATTCTCATCAACTTTTACAGATGGAGCAGAGAAAGCATTCTTTCCGGATGTATCACAACTTGCTATGGCTCCTGCTCTGCCCAAGACCGCAAGAAATTACAAAGGGTTGTAAATGTAGCCCAGTCCATTACGCAAACCATCCTCCCATCCATTGACTCCGTCTACACTTCTCGCTGCCTCGGGAAAGCAGCCAGCATAATCAAGGACCCCACGCACCCTGGACATTCTCTCTTCCACCTTCTTCCGTCGGGAAAAAGATACAAAAGTCTGAGAAAACGTACGAACCGACTCAAGAGCAACTTCTTCCTTGCTGCCATCAGACTTTTGAATGAACCTACCTTATATTAAGCTGATCTTTCTCTACACCCTAGCTATAACTGAAACACTACATTCTGTACCCTTCCCTTTCCTTCCCCCCTATGTACTCTATGAACGGTATGTTTTGTCTGTATAGTGCGCAAGGAACAATACTTATCACTGTATCCCAATACATGTGACAATAATAAATCAAATCAAAGTCAAAGAAAGAATGACTAATATGTGTCTTGAGTGCTATGAGATTAAAGTTTGGTTAACTTTAGTGATGGCAGGTGCCCCTTGTGTTGCCCGTAGTGAGTTGAGGATACACTATATTTTACAACAGTGTGTGCAACAGGGAAAGTGCTACAGGGGGCAAGTGTGACACTCATAGGAAGTGCATGCTACACAAGACACACATAGATAGATACTCACACACACAAATCTCAAAATATAATGACAGGACGATAGTACGGCAAAAAGAAAAAGTGAGGCACTGATTGCAGCAATTTATAAAAGAAGTCATCAAATTCAGATAGAAATATAGTTATATATATATATAATAATATATACATGAAACTATACAGACAGCGATGATATAAAGATATGGACAGATACAAAGATAGTTGATAAAATTGAAGGTTTCTGTGACTGTAGCAATCACTGGCTCACTTTTCCTCTCTCAGCTTCATGCTCCTGCATGATAATCTATTATTATAATGTCTCTGAAGGATCTTGTTTTCTCAGTTCCTTCAGTTACAATTTCTGGAGCAGATGTGACCCTTTGCAGGGTAAGTCCAGCCACTGATCTGTCATTTTGCCTTGGGTCCTCTGCTTTTTTACTTCCAACATCCAGCATTTCAAGTATATGATTACATTTTTTGCTGAAGGTCCCTCTCTTCAGAGGGGTGCCGAACTTTTCCCGCTCTCCCAATCAACGCTGTTTGGTTTGCGGTCCAGCGTGGAGTGGTTCTCACTGTATGCACAGCTGGGACCTCACCCACATGACTCATAACACACCTGCATATTCCCTTTGTTTTGCCCAGTAAAGGCCTGTCATATTCATAGCTTCAAGTATGGAGTGTACAGAAGTTTCTGGAGCTGTCTTTTATTTAAAATGGACCACTGGTGAATTGTTATGCTGGCCACCAAAGGTCGGGTGACATTTGCAACTTAATACAGACTAGCTGAAGCTTGCATAGAATCACAGAATCCCGACAGTGCAGAAGGAGGCCATTCGGCCCACTGAGCCTGCACCAGCAACAATCCCACCCAGGCCCTATCCCCGTAATCCCACATATTTACCCTGCTAATCCCCCTGACATTAGGGTCAATTTAGCATGGCCAATCTACCTAACCCGCACATCTTTGGACTGTGGGAGGAAACCGGAGCATCCGGAGGAAACCCACGCAGACATAGGGAGAACGTGCCAACTCCACACAGACAGTGACCCGAGGCTGGAATCGAACCCGGTCCCTGGCGCTGAGCTAACCACTGTGCCACTGTATCGTCCTTTCAGGCATTTCCTAAATGCGTCACTCTGGAGATGGGGGCTCCCCCGGAATGGACATATTAAGACAAGTACTATCTGTGGAATTCACATTGGCTATCGTTTGAGGATTTACTCCAGAACACAAGTCCAGGCTCCATGGCTGGAATTTTATTGGCATGGGGCGGGTGAGGCTGCAGAACAGAATTCTCCACTGGCCTCGGGTGGGATTTAATGAGCCTTGCTCGAGAGAGGTCGTAAAATCTTGGCCCATGACTCCAAGTTGGAAATCTAACAATGGGGCTGAATGGGCAGAACCTAAATCATCCCTAGCGAGTGTGAAGAACTTCTCCTGTATCTCCATTGTACAGCAACAGCTTTCAGCTTAGCTATTCTGGGGGGACAATATCCAGACTGAAACTGGCCTGCAGATAACACATTTTCATTGGAAGACGCAGAAAGACCTGGACAGTCTGCAAACGGAACACCAAAAGAAACAGCAGCTGCAGCAAAAAGGCCGTGTCAACGTTGCCTTTAAGGACCCGGAGGCCACACATCTTTACAAGAGCCGCCCAGCCTGATTCCAAAACTCCAAGCCCACCTGTAAAGACACTTGAACTCCTGGTACAAAAACCACAAGTGCCCAGCTTGGTGAACCGCTCATCTCTTTGAGGGAATCAATTCAGAGAATCATAGAATCATAGAAACCCTACAGTGCAGAAGGAGGCCATTCGGCCCATCGAGTCTGCACCGACCACAATCCCACCCAGGCCCTACCCCCACATATTTTACCCACTAACCCCTATAACCTACGCATCCCAGAACTCTAAGGGGCAATTTTTTTAACCTGGCCAATCAACCTAACCCGCACATCTTTGGACTGTGGGAGGAAACCGGAGCACCCGGAGGAAACCCACGCAGACACGGGGAGAACGTGCAAACTCCACACAGACAGTGACCCGAGCCGGAAATCGAACCCGGGACCCTGGAGCTGTGAAGCAGCAGTGCTAACCACTGTGCTACCGTGCTGCCAAGAGATATGACTCCAACTATTTGAAAAAGGCTCCTTTCTTTAATGGGCCCGTGGCAACTATCTTTCTTCTGCACACCCCACATGCGAACTATGAACTATTATCTAGGTTTACAAGTATTTTTTTATCTGTATCTTCCTTGTGTGGGTAGGGAGTGATTGACATGGCGTAGACTTTTGGATCAAATGTGGGAAATAATGAGCCTCTTTATTTAAACTCATGAAAGCTTGCTGCTGTTATATCTAAATTGACCACGCACACTCCAGGGACTAAGCAGCACACATAGCTTCCTCTCCAAAACACAGGATAGCACGATGGCACAGTGGTTGGCACTGCTGCCTCACAGCACCAGGGATCCGGGTTCGATTCCAGCCTCGGGTGACTGTCTGTGTGGAGTCTGCACGTTCTCCCAGTGTCTGTGTGGGTTTCCTCCGGATGCTCCGGTTTCCTCCCACAATGGTTTCATGGTCATCAGTAGATTCTTAATTCCAGATATTTTTCATTGAATTCAAATTCCATCATCTGCGGTGGCGGGATTTGAACCCGGGTCCCCGGGCAGCACGGTAGCACAGTGGTTAGCACTGCTGCTTCACAGCTTCAGGGACCTGGCTTCGATTCCCGGCTTGGGTCAATGTCTGTGTGGGGTTTGCACATTCTCCTCGTATCTGCATGGGTTTCCTCCGGGTGCTCCGGTTTCCTCCCACGGTCCAAAGATGTGCGGGTTAGGTTGATTGGCCATGCTAAAATTGCCCGTAGTGTCCTGGGATGCGTAGGTTAGAGGGATTAGTGGGTAAATATGTAGGGATATGGGGGTAGGGCCAGGATGGGATTGTGGTCGGTGCAGACTCAATGGGCCGAATGGCCTCTTTCTGTGCTGTACGGTTTCTAAGTAAGTTTCTAAGTCCCCAGAACATTAGCTGAGTTTCTGGATTAATAGTCTAGTGACAATATCACTAGGCCATCACCT
This sequence comes from Mustelus asterias, assembly GCF_964213995.1. NCBI lineage: Eukaryota > Metazoa > Chordata > Chondrichthyes > Carcharhiniformes > Triakidae > Mustelus > Mustelus asterias. Next base: position 96,678,259 of record NC_135814.1, read on the forward strand.
CCCCTTATGTAAATAGTCAATAGAAGAGCTGTGATCCCAGTAACAAACCTTGTGGAATGCCACTTCTCACATTATCTCTTCTGGGGGAGCATTAGCTAAGTGGCCCTTACCCAGTGAGGAGCTGAGGAGTGAGAACCCAAGCTGGTCCCGGGTTCAAGCCCCGGTAAGCAAGCTGATCATAGCCAGGACGATTGTTGCAACACTTGTTTAGCGGTTAAAGGTAGGAATTGTCATTTCATTATCATGGCAATAGCAGCTATTGTTGCAGATACTGAGAGTCGGTGCATCATCGTAAGAATGGTCAGAAAGCCACTCATTCCCAGGGTTAAAGAAAGATTGGCATTTATAAATGTGCTTTTTACAACAAAGTGCTTCATGGCCAATTAATAACTTTTAAAGTTTAGTCAACTGTTGTCATGAAGGAAATACAGCAGCCAATTTAAAAAAAATTATTCTTTTATTCATTCGTGGGACATGGGCGTCGCTGGCTGGGTCAGCATTTATTGCCCATCCCTACTTGCCCTTGAACTGAGTGTCTTGCGAGGCCATTTCAGAGGGCAGCTGAGAGTCAACCACATTGCTGTGGCTCTGGAGCCACATGTAGGCCAGGCCAGGTAAGGACGGCAGATTTCCTTCCCTAAAGGACATTAGTGAACCAGATGGGTTTTCACGACAATCGGCAATGGTTTCATGGTCATCAGTAGATTCTTAATTCCAGATATTTTTTTTGTTGAATTCAAAATCCACCATCTGCTGTGGTGGGATTTGAACCCGGGTCCTCAGAATGTGAGCTGAGTTTCTGAATTAATAGTCCAGCGATCATACCACGAGGCCATTGCTCCCACTAGCAGCAATGCGATAATGACCTGAAGGTCCGCTCTTTATAAGCCCTGCTTGAAAGGTAAACATTGGCCGGGACAATAGGAGAACTCACCTGCTCTCCTTCAAAAGAACTGGGAGGTCTTTCACGGCCTTCAGTGAGGGCAGAGCGAACCTCGGTTCGACATCTCATCTGAAAGACCACGGGCGCGATCCTACCTGCGGTTCACGCCACGCTGCTGCCGCAGAGAAGCTGGAGAATTTGGCGGCCGGCCAAACCTCCGTTCAACTGTGGCGGGATGGGAAAAACCCCGTCAGTGTGAACGGTGGTAAGATTCTGGCCACACCTCCGGTGCAGCACTCCCTCAGCACTGTGCTGATAGAGTGATTATCTACAGCTGCTACAAGTACAAAATTAAAGTCCTGAATGTATATATATAATGCTTTATTATACCTGAGCTTCACACGTGATGAGTGTCTCGGAACTGCAGCTATTACTGCTGTGCGGGAAAACAAGGCAGCGATTTTGTATCCAACACTCTCCCACAAAGAGAGAGGAATGACTACTTCACTTACTTAGCAGAGCATTTGAAGGAGTACTGTTGCCGAGGACATCAAGATGATTGTTTGTTCCCCTTCAATATTCAGTGACTGGGTGGACAAAATGTTGAGTCAGAAATCCCTTGAAGTTCAAAGTTTATTAGTGGAGAAATTATTGGAGGAATATAAAGGGGGTTGGGGCTGGTCGGAGTCAAGTACCAGAGTAAGCCAGTGATATTGTAGAATTGGAAGTAAGCCAACGTGAACACAGAAGCCAAAAGGCACTAATCAAAGGGGGAGGGGGTGGAGACAGAGTGGGAGAACCGGGTGAAACCATTTGTGTGTCCTGCATATTTTTACACCAAGCTCTCAGCTAAGTTTAAGATTATTTATTAATGTCACAAGTAGGCTTACATTAACACCGCAATGAAGTTACTGTGAAAATCGCCACACTCCGGCGCCTGTTCGGGTGCACTGAGGGAGAATTTAGCATGGCCAATCCACCTAACTAGCGTGTCTTTCGGACTGTCGGAGGAAACTGGAGCACCCGGAGGAAACCCACGCAGACATGGGGAGAATGTGCAGACTCCGCGCAGACAGTGACCCAACCCAAGCCGGGAATCGAACCCGGGTCCCTGGCGCTGTGAGGCAGCAGTGCTAACCCGCTGTGCCACTTATGAGAAAACATCACTTCCTCAGTCCTGCGCTGGAGTGTCAATCTGGATTATTGTGCCCGAACCATGGCACAGGATCTGAACACCGTAAGGTTTATCTATCTGAGTATTCAGGGCGTAACTGCAGACACAAGAACAACCTGCATTTATGTAGCCCCTTTAACACCCCAAGGTGCTTTGGACAAACTTTGACACCGTGAAACATGAAGAAGTTGACACAAGTTGACAAAAAGCTTAAGTTGTAACAAAGGTAGACTTTAAGGGGTGCTTTAGAGTGAGAGAGAGAGAGATTGAAAGATTTAAGGAGGGAATTACAGTGCTTAGGATGTAGGAATCCGCCAGCAGCGGAGAGATAGAAATCGGGGATGTGCAAGAGGCCAGGATCAGAGGAGACAAGGAGGGGTGAGAGGTCACAGAGGGATTTGGACACAAGGATGTGAATCTTAAATTTGACTGCACAGAGTTAACAGCGTCTTGAACGGTTGAAGAACGGTGATGCTGTCCTGGCGTGTGTTTGCGTAGGTAGAGAACTGATATTGTGCATTGTACGGTAGGAGCTTGGCAGCAGCCCTAGGCCCTTTCAAAGGATAAGCCACGATGAATTAGTAATATTCTTTCAATTCATTTGGCTGCAGTCAATAGCTGTGAAATCAGATAATGCTGCAATTTAATCCAATCATTGGCAATTTTTCACATAGCAACCTTGTGGACTAACCGTCCCCTAGTAAGTGCTGCTCACCATCTCATCTCTGTCGGCAGTAATAACTTTGGCTTGCACATGCGAACACATGACTTTTTATATTTTAACTGAATATATGCTTTACAATTACTATATTAGTCAATCTCCTGCGACAATGGACACAGCGAGTCCTGCTCCAATGCAGTGAAGCGGAGATCGGGAGGAACAAGTGAACAGAGGGGCGGCACAGCGGTTAGCACTGCTGCCTCACAGCACCAGGGACCCGGGTTCGATTCCCGGCTTGAGTGACTGTCTGTGCTGAGTCTGCACGTTCTCTCTGTGTCTGCGTGGGTTTCCTCCGGGTGCTCCGGCTTCCTCCCACAGTCCGAAAGATGTGTGGGTTAGGTGGATTGGCCGTGCTAAATTGCCACTGAGCGTCAGGGGGACTAGCTAGGGCAAATGCATGGAGTGATGGGGAGAGGGCTTGGGTGGGATTGTGGTTGGTGCAGACTCGATGGGCCAAATGGCCTCTTTCTGGACTGTAGGGATTCTATGAGTGCGCAGGCACAAGTCAGATCCACACTTTAAAGGCAAGTCACTATTTTGGTATTTCCATTGTAAATTCCTCGGTTCACATTTATAATGGTTACGGGCTATGTAAACATGTCAGGCTGTAATTACAGCCTCCTGCCAATGATGACACTGTAACACAGGAGTGTGATATTATAGTCTATTATTTGACATTCACAAACAAAGACATTCCCTAGATTTACCGAGAGAAAGAGGCTGCTCCTGAGGCAATGGACAGGATGGACTCTGCTATTAACATACAGAATGATACTGCGCATTTTCGACCATATCATAAATAAAATGATAAAAGATAGTTAGAAATACATTATCATTTCATTTTGTCAGCAGATGTGCCGCACATTTCCAGTTTATATTTCACATTGTGATCATTTGGACTATTCTACTCTAAATGCTGGAATCTATTATTAAGGGCATGGTAACAGGGCACTTAAAAAATCACAACATGCTGAGGCAGACTCGACATGATTGTATGAAATGAAAATGTCTCTCGACAAATCTGGAGCTTTTTCGAGAATATAACTGGAAGGGAGAGCTGTCGTATATTTAGATTTCAGAAGGCATTTGATAAGGCACTGCCCAACAGCTTGTGGGGAGACAGTGGCAAAGTGGTATCGTCACTGGACTAGTAATCCAGAGACCCAGGATAATTTTCTGGGGACCTGGGTTCAAATCCCACCACACCAGATGGTGAAATTTAAGATCAATAAAAATCTGGAATTAAAAGCCCATTGTTGATTGCAATAAAAAACCCATCTGGGTCACTAATGCCCCTTTAGGGAAGGAAATCTGCCGTCCTTACCTCGACTGGCCTACATGTGACTCCAGAGCCACAGCAATGTGGTTGACCCTCTGAAATGGCCCAGTAAGACATTCAGTTCAAGGGCAATTAGGGATGGGCAACTAATGCTGGTCTAGCCAGTGACACCCACATACCTTGAACAAATATAGAAACATAGAAGATAGGAGCAGGAGACCTTCGAGCCTGCTCCACTATTCATCACGATCATGGCTGATCGTCCAACTCAATAGCCTAATCCTGCTTTTCCCCCATAACCTTTGATCCCATTTGCCCCAAGTGCTATATCCAGCCGCCTCTCGAATACATTCAATGTTTTGGCATCAACTACTTCCTGTGGTAATGAATTCCACAGGCTCACCACTGTTTGGGTGAAGAAATGTCCCCTCATCTCGGTTCTAAATGGTCTACCCTGAATATAAAACCACAAGGTTAGGCATCATGGGATTAGGGGAAATATAGGAGCATGGATTGAAGATTAACTATTGAACAGAGAACAGAGATTAGGAATAATAGAGCCCTTTACTTAGATGAGCGGACCAAGTGTAATGTATCCATGTTTGCTGATGATACAAATCTAGATGGTAGAGTAAGCTGTGCGGAAGACACAAAGAAGCTGCAATGGGAAAGGGGTGGTGATGGCCTAGTGGTATTATCGCCAGACTATCAATCCAGAAACTCAGCTAATGTTCTGGGGACCCGGGTTTGAATCCCGCCACGGCAGATGGTGGAATTTGAATTCAATAAAAAATATCTGGAATTAAGAATCCACTGATGACCATGAAACCATTGTCGGAAAAACCCATCTGGTTCACTAATGTTCTTTAGGGAAGGAAATCTGCTGTCCTTACCTGACCTGGCCTACATGTGACTCCAGAGCCACAGCAATGTGGTTGACTCTCAACTGCCCTTGGGCAACTAGGGATGGGCAATAAATGCTGGTCAACCAGCAACGCCCAAGTCCCACAAATGAATTTTTTTTAAAAATGAAGGCAACAGTCAAATGAGTGGGCAAGAGGTAGGTGGGTGTATAAAGTGGGGAAGTGCTAAAATATCCTCCCTGGTAGGAAGAATGGAAAAGCAAATTCGATTTTAAGGAGGTGAGAGATTAGTAAATACTCAATGGGATTAGGGACACAAAGCAGGTTAATTTGCAGGTACAGAAAATGGTTAGGAAACCAAATAATGTGTTAGCCTTTATTGTGATGGGGGTTAGAATGCAAGAGTAAGGAGGTTTTGCTGCAATTACTTAGGGTTTTATTGAGACCACACCTGGTGTAACTGCGCACACTTTTGGTCTCCTTACTTGAGGAAACGATATACTTGCCTTGGAGGGGGTGCAGCAATGGTTCACCAGATTGACTTCCAACGTGAAAAGTTGAGGATAGATAGAGCGGTAGGAGGCTATATTCTCTGGAGTTTAGCAAATCTCTTTGAAACACATACAATCCTTAGCGGGCTAGATGGTGACAGGCTGTTCCCCCTGGCTGGAGAATCTGGAACTAATGAAAGCTGTCTCATTGTAATGGATCGGCCACTTAGAACTGAGATGAGGAGAAATTTCTTCACTCAAAGGGTAGCAATTCTTCAGAATTGTGTACCCTCGAGGGCTTGGGATGCTCAGTTGAGAAGTACATTCAAGGCTGAGATCAATGGATTTTTGGGCTCTTAAGGGAATGAAGGAATGTGAGGATAGGGCAGGAGTTGACATAGAGGTTCAACCACAAATTTATTGAATGGTGAAGCAAGCTAGATGCGCTGTTCTGACATTTAACCTTTGAATGTAGTCAGTTACATTGCCTTTCTTATGTTCTGTCTGAAGCAACTTTTACAAGATTACCCTTCTAAGATCTACCTTCAAGCATACACTGGTGAACCTAATTATGGGTTTTAGAATTTGCAAACAGCAAGTTCTGGCACACATTGTAACACTACATTCTGCACTTTCTTGTTTCCTTCTCTATGAACGGTATGCTCTGTCTGTATAGCGCGCAAGAAACAATACTTTTCACTGTATGCTAATCAATGCGACAATAATAAAACAAATCAAATCAAATCAAACATTGAGTGGTCAGTTTTGGTGTCAATAAAAAACTGAAATCACAGGTTCTAAAATAGTCCAGCTGCCTGCCATTCCTTGAGCCTCACAAAGCCGCAAGAGCCCAGGGGCCAGTGTTAGCTGTCTGGATCTGCCTTTCTCCCACTGCAAAGGAGACTGAGGTAAGGACATTCCTCCCGCAGTTACCAAGCAACCAGGATTAGTCAGGACTATGGACCAGAATATCGCCACAACAGAGCGTCTCTCTGTCAAGGCCAAAATGGTGGAAGTGGCTGAAGTCCGGCCCCCGAACAGAGCACCCCGCATTTTTGCACGGTGGGGATGGGGACATATCGCTTTGTGCACATGCCTGTTTTTACAGAGCCATTTAGATGATCAGGTGCCAACACTGAAGTGGGATTTTGTTCCACCAGGAGAGTGAAATGTGGACTGTGCAGATTAGACCAAGTAAGAGTTATGATGTGGAGATGCTGGCATTGGACTGGGGTGGGCACAGTAAGAAGCCTCATAACACCAGGTTAAAGTCCAACAGGTTTATTTGGAATCACAAGCTTTTGGAATCACCTGATGAAGGAGCAGCACTCTGAAAGCTCGTGATTCTAAATAAACCTGTTGGACTTTAACCTGCTGTTGTGAGACTTCTTACAGGTGAGAGTTGGCTTGAACTTTGTGGAATTATTTGGATCGGCAGGTTACCCCCCTCACCCTGCCTGCCCGTTTGGATTTGGTCCTGGGTCAAATTTAGGGGAGGTGAGGTGCCCTTTGGAAGTTTTAAAAGCAGACACGAACATGCACAAAAAGTACATCAACTGATTAACTGTCACACCTCATTGGTGCAGTCAACAGACCTGTCAAAAGAACCTGTCAAATAGAGTTGCCAAGGCATTTAAAAGTCCCGCCCTTTAAAACTTTGGAAAGGAAAATGCCTGAAGTGTTTTAAAACAGATTACTTGTCACTTCACTGTGTGCAGATAAGCATGAGGGTTGCCGATACTTATTTCACAAGCGTCCATTATCACAGTGGGGTATCTGTGTTTCATAGTTTGGCAGCTCAAAGTGATTATAGACTCTTTGCCCAGCGACTATGAATTCTTAAGCTTTATGTGATAAGGGTTTGTGCATTTGAATGAAATGTTTGCTGTTATAAGGTTTTATGTGGTTGAAGAAATGAAAAGGTAGCAAATTTGTTTTGTATACATGAGGGTGTTTTTCAATATATTGACGTCGGCAACAGACACTTTAGAACTTTATTTTATGTAATCTCTGCCTGGGTCCTGAGGTCTGCCCATGGTGGACACTGGGTTAGTTGGCATGGAGAGTGTAAGGGTGTGGGAGTGTGGGGGGAAGACATGGATTGGGATGAATTGACACAGAGGCTATAAAAGGCCAAGGAGGGGCAAGAGTTAGCAAAGCTGGAGCAAGGGGAGCATGTTGGGGCATGAAGGACTTGTCTTGACTCTGTGCCTGAGACTCGGGACTGTGAATCTATGTGTGAAATGTCTACTGATAATATGTGCACGCGATTATATATCTAAATACCAGACCTACGGGGCTATAATCATCAGGAAAGATTGAATAGGATGGGACTCTTTACCAGAAATGAGAAGGTTGAAGGGTGACCTGATTGAGGGCTTTAATATTGTGAAAGAGTTTAAAAGGGTAGATATAAAGGAAATGTTTCCACTTGCAGGTGAGACCAGAACTAGGGCTCATAAATATTAGATAGTCACTAATAAATCCAGGAGGGTATTCAGGGGAATTTCATTTTACCCAGGGAATGGTTAAAACCTGAAAACTGCTTTTAACATTAAATTGAAATGAATACATTTAAAAAGTAGAGAGATAAGGAAGAAAGGAAGAGAGGGATATGTTGATGGGGTCGGATGAACTAAAGTGGGCGAGGGATCTGTGGAGCATTAACACTGACAAAACCGTGCTCGACTGAATGCTGTAAATTCTATCTAAATACACAGTTATCTCATAAGGTAGCTACCCAACTGTATAATGGCTTAAGTGGACCTACATGCAGGACAGCTTCATAACATTTGTGTGAATGTACACCTATATTTACAATAACTTCACAAAGATGTAAATGCATTTTCTTTGAGTGCTCAATTGTAAAAACAGATTAAAGACTTTCTGCAGGAGGCTTCCCCAGTGCTCAACTTGTCCTTTCAAGCCTTGCATATTCATTCCTCTTCAGACTTTCAGGCACCAATATGTTCCATCTCCCCATCATAATTGAAGAAATGATGGGTTTGCCTACCATCATGTCACAAAAGTCACTTGCTTTCACTTGTCCCAATTTACAAATGAAAGAGTATTTTCAGTATCAGGTGTGGCTCAGTTGGGTAGCACTCTCATAGAATCAGATAATCCCATCCAGCATACACCGACAACATTACACCTATACCGATGGGGAGGTGATGGCTGAGTAATATTATCGCTAGACTATTAATTCAGAAACTCAGCTAATGTTCTGGGGACCCGGGTTCGAATCCCGCCACAGCAGATGGTGGAATTTGAATTTAATTTTAAAAATCTGGAATTAAGAATCTACTGATGACCATGAAACCATTGTCGGAAAAACCAATCTGGTTCACTAATGTCCTTTTGGAAAGGAAATCTGCCATCCTTACCTGGTCTGGCCTACATGTGACTCCAGAGCCAAAGTAATATGGTTGACTCTCAACTGCCCTCCAAGGGCAACTAGGAATGGGCAATAAATACTGGCCAGCCAATGATGCCCATGTCCTATGAATGAATAAAGAAAGTCCCCCCCAGGCCCTATCCCTGTAACCCCAGGTATTTCATAGAATCATAGAAACCCTACAGTACAGAAAGAGGCCATTCAGCCCATCGAGTCTGCACCGACCACAATCCCACCCAGGCCCTACCCCCATATCCCTACATATTTACCCACTAATCCCTCTAACCTACGCATCTCAGGACACTAAGGGGCAATTTTGAGCATGGCCAATCAACCTAACCCCGCACATCTTTGGACTGTGGGAGGAAACCGGAGCACCCGGAGGAAACCCATGCAGACACGAGGAGAATGTGCAAACTCCACACAGACTGTGACCTAAGCCGGGAATCGAACCTAGGCCCATGGAGCTGTGAAGCAGCAGTGCTAACCACTGTGCTACCGTGCTCATCGCCTTGACACTAAGGGGCAATTTAGCATGGCCAATCCATCTAACCCGGACATCTTTTGGAGTGTGGGAGGAAACCGGAGCACCCGCAGGAAACCCACATAGACACGGGGAGAACGTGCAGAGTCCACACACACAGTCATCCGAGACTGGAATCGAACCCGGGTCCCTGGCGCTGCGAGGCAGCAGTGCTAACCCAACGTGCCCACCCCTGAGTCACATGGTTCTGGATTCAAGTCCCACTCCAGGGCTTGAGCACAAATACGCTGACACTCCAATGCAGTCATGAAGGAGTGCTGCACTGTCGGAAGTTCCGTCTTTGGGATGAGATATTGCAACCTCATCTACCTGCTTGAGTGGATGTGAAACATCCGTTGACACTAGTTTAAGGAAAAGCACAGGAGCTGATAGAATATTTTCTACATGGCGAGAGACTGGGAAATGCTGGTGTTCTGTGGGACTCCTTGTACACAAATAACAAAAAGTACAGCAAACAATTAGGAACACTAATGGTGGCACAGTGGCTAGCACTGCGGCCTCACAGCACCAGGGACACGGGTTCAATTCTTGCCTTGGGTCACTATCTGTGTAGAGTCTGCATGTTCTCCCTGTGTCTGTGTGGGTTTCCTCCGGGTGCTCCAAAGGTGTGCGGGTTAAGTGGATTGGCCATGCTAAATTGACCCTAGTGTCAGGGGCATGAGCAGGGTAAATATGTGGGGTTACGGGAATAGGGCCTGGGTGGGATTGTGGTCGGTGCAGACTCGATGGGCCGAATGGCTTCCTTCTGTACTGTAGGGATTCTATGAAACTAGAATTTATTACAAAGAGACTGGAGCATAAGAGTAAAGGTGTCATCGTACTGCAATTATATAGGGGTTAGTGAGACTACATTCGGAGTATCTTGCTCAATTGTAATTTCCTTACCTAAGGAAGGATGTACTTGTTTTGAGAGGGAGTGCTGCAAAGGTTCACGGGACTGATTCCTGGAATAACAGGAACAGAAACAGAAAATGCTGGAAAATCTCAGCAGGTCTGACCGATCATCCAGACTCGAAACATTGGCTCTATTCTCTCTCCACAGATGCTGTCAGACCTGCTGAGATTTTCCAGCATTTTCTGTCTTTGTTTCAGTTTCCAGCATCCACAGTAATTTGCTCTTATCCTGGAATAACAGACCATATGATATAGGAGCTGAATTAGTCCACTCGGCCCATCGAGTCTGCTCCACCATTCAATCATGGCTGATATGATTCTCATCCCCATTCTCCTGCCTTCTGCCCGTAACCCTTGATCCCCTTATTGATCAAGAACCTATCTATCCTTGTCTTAAAGACACTCAATGACCTGGCCTCCACAGCCCTCTGTGGTAATGAGTTCCACAGATTTACCACCCTCCGGCTGAAGAAATTCCTCCTCATCTCAGTTCTAAAGGAATGGCCCTTCACTCTGAGGTTGTGCCCTCGAGTTCCACAAGATTTTCCTCCGCGGAGTGATTGAGTAGACTAGAATTACATTCTCCGGAGTTTAGAAGAATGAGATGATCTCAGTGCAACACATGAAACTCTTAAGGGGGTTGATAGGGTCGATGCTGGGAGGATGATTAGGGAGTCTCGAACTAGAGGTCACAGTATCAGAATAAGGTGTCAGCCATTTAGGACTGAGGTGACGAGAAATACCTTCAGTTAAAGGGTTGTGTGTCTTTGAAATTCTTTATCCCAGAGAGCTGCAGATGTTCTGTCGTCATATACATTCAAGGTAGAGATTGATAGATTTTTGGACACTCAAGGGCTGTAGGGGGATATTGTAGAAAGATGGAGTTGAGAAAGAGGATCAGACATGGTCTTATTGAATGGTAGAACAGGCCAAATGGCTGGCCCCTGCTCCTGTAACTAAGCTTTTTATTAATACAATTCAGAAATACTTAATTGGCCATGCAAAGTTTTCGTATGTCCTGAGGTCAGGAAAGGCAGTACATAATTGCAAATCCCATCTTGTGTTGCCAAGGCTGTTAACCCAGCAATTGACTCTCATTATAATCATAATTAGTCCAAAGAAACTCTCAAATGTTTCCTTGCAAACTGGCCTCGAGTTTCTTTCCTCCCCAGAGAGTCATGTAGCCCGGGCTCAAAACAATGACAGTGTTTGGCTTAAATCATGGGATTTTGTAAGTGAGATGCACATGTAAACAATCGCGATATGCCCAAACCCTTCCATTTTTTATGTCGGTCCGTCAAACCTCTGCCCTATAAACTGGCCTTGCCCCATCCCCCCCTCAACTCCCAAATGAGAACATCATCCAACTGTGCATGTTCTCAACCAAGCAATCGGATGTTGGGATACAGCAGGAGACAAAATAATATCTCTTTTTTATCATTAGAGACCCACTCCATTCTGTGTTGTTTAATAATCATTTATAGGACAAGGCATAGGAAAGATTGAAAAACATCAAAGATTGCAGATTTCTATACATCCTCTGCTTGATCTGCTTGACTAATAGTTCACTCACATTTTACACTTGCAAGAATGTGTAAGCATGGCTTGGGCACTTTCCTTGGGCTCTGAATATCTCCACTAGTTTACTCCCGATTTAAATTCTGGCACATTCTTTTGGGATCAGGAACTATCTTGGCTATCTCGGTATCAAGACTGTTTTTGGGTTTAGCCTCTGCTTCATGCCTGAGAAGACCCAAGAGCAATTAACACATGGAATGGGCCTCTGAGGTAATTGAGGCAAACACCCTCAAATTGTTGAGGAAATAGGTGGAGGAATCTGGGGGACTGCAAGTTATTTCCTTGAGCTTTGACAGCTGCTATGTCTACATCTACTCATAGAATGGCGCGACACAGACAGACCCATTGCCCATCGCGCCTTTGGCGGTTCCTTCAAAGTGATCCAATTATTATTCCCTGTTTATTCCCCACAGCCCTGCAAATTTCCACTATTTAAGAACTTACCAATCTGTTTTCACCAGTTTCTCAGGAAGCTCATTCCAGATCATCACAGGCCACTCGGTAAAAGATTTTTCTCGTTGCCTCTCAAGAGACTGAATGACTTTCATCAGTGCTGGATGATTAAAATGAGCTTTCCATTGGCATCGGAGACATGTTAAAATTTGCAGGTGAAATTTAGTACCTGAAGCGTTGGCACCCATTTTGAGCCTTCACATGCAATCTATCACAGGCCTGCCAGTTACAGGCCCCTGCTAAAAAGTTAAAGTGAGTGTATTGGATGGGACAGGCAGGGGCTTTAAGAATGTATGAACATACCAAAGTAGGCCAATCAGTCCCTTGAGCCTGTTCCACCATTCATTAAGATCATGGCTGACGTGAGTGTAATCTCCCGCCTACCCCCAATAACCTTTCACCCCCTTGTTTATCAAGAATCTCTCTACCTCTGCCTTAAAGATATTCGAAGACTCTGGTTCCGCCACCGAGGGAGATCCTTGGCTCCTTCTTTTGAAAAAAAAGGTTTCTGTCACATGGGCATAAACAGGGTGGATAGTTATAATGACTTCAATCAGGGGGCCATTGAGGTTGGCCTATTGGAATATGAGCTCCCTGATTAAGGATCCAATTGATGGGCCAATCAGGGAGTCTTTCACCGGGAGTGTCAGTTCCTCTGGCACTCCGGAAGGTAGACTGCTGACTGATAGCACTCTGTGTACTGCTGTTGGAATTGTAAATAAAGGGATTTTGGTGAAGGGACTTCTGCCTCCAAAAACTTATTCCAATAGTCAGAGGCTTTTTCCCAGTGTGGAAGTGTCAATTACAAGGGGGTGGGGTCACAGGTTTAAGGTGAGAGGGGGAAAGTTTAAGGGAGATATGCGGGGGAAAGTGTTTCAGGCAGAGAGTGGTGGGTGCCTGGAATGCGCTGCCCGAGGAGGTGGTGGAAGCAGGCACGTTAACAACATTTAAGTGGCATCTGGATGGGTACATGAATAGAATCATAGAATCCTACAGTGCAGAAGGAGGCCATTCGGCCCATCAAGTCTGCACCGACCACAATCCCACCCAGGCCCTATCCCCATAACCCCATGCATTTACCCTAACTCGTCCCCCGACACGAAGGGGTAATTTAGCGTGGCCAATCCACCGAACCTGCACACCTTTGGACTGTGGGATGAAACCGGGGCACCCGGAGGAAACCCGCGCAGACACGAGGAGAATGTGCAAACCCCGCACAGACAGTGACCCAAGCCGGGAATCGAAACTGGGTCCCTGGCGCTGTGAGGCAGCAGTGCCAACCACTGTGCCACCGTGCCACCCCTAGGAGGGAATAGAGGGATACAGACCGAGTAAGGGCAGAAGTTTTTTTTTAGTTTAGTTTGGGCATCATGATCGGCACGGGCTTGGAGGGCTGAAGGGCTTGTTCCTGTGTTGTACATTTCTTTGTTCTTGTCACGAAACGTAAAGCTCAATCAAAAATTCTCATTTTGCAGATTAATTGTTAAGACTTGCAACAGTGACATTAATGGTTAATTTATTCATAGAGAATTCGCTCCAGGGCTCACCAAGAAAAAATATTCTGAAAGATGTTGACTAAATGAGCAAAAGTGGGTTTATTCCACTGATTCCATGTCAGAAAAGAACAATAGTTTTTGTGAGGTACTTTCGCCATGGACAGACTCCCTCACCATGCTGCCCTGAGTCTCAGCATGTACCTAAACAATTCCACATGTTATAATGGCAAGGAGCTTCAGGACAGAGGGAACACCCCTCTGCACTTCCCAACTGGCGTTCATCGACTGAGGCAGATCATTTATTAATGAGGCGGCACGGTGGCACAGTGGTTAGCACTGCTGCCTCACAGCGCCAGGGATCTGGGTTTGATTCCCGGCCTCGGGTCACTGTCATTGTGGAGTTTGCATATTCTCCCCATGTCTGCATGGGTTTCCTCCGGGTGCTCCGGTTTCCTCCCACAGTCCAAAGATGTGCGGGTTAGGTGGATTGGCCATGCTAAATTGCCCCTTAGTGTCGGGGGACTAGCTAGGGTAAATATGTGGGGTTATAGGGATAGGGCCTGGGTGGGATTGTGGTCGGTGCAGACTTGATGGGTCGAATAGCCTTCTTCTGCACTGTAGGATACTATGATTCTATGATAATTACACTCTCAGATTTTGATCCTGCCTACCTCTCCCCTGTAAGAAGTCCCACAACACCAGGCTAAAGTCCAACAGGTTTATTTGGTAGCACAAGCCACTAGCTTTCAGAGCGCTGCTCCTTCATCAGGTAAGTGGGAGTTCTGTTCACAAACAGGGCATAGAAAGGCACAAACTCAATTTACATAGTACTAGTACATATTACGTAGTACATAGTAAATTGAGTTTGTGCCTTTCTATGCCCTGTTTGTGAACAGAACTCCCACTTACCTGATGAAGGAGCAGCGCTCTGAAAGCTAGTGGCTTGTGCTACCAAATAAACCTGTTGAACTTTAACCTGGTGTTGTGAGACTTCTTACTGTGTTTACCCCAGTCCAACGCCGGCATCATGGCTACCTCTCCCCTGACCAGGGCCCAACCGTCGCTAACTTGCCAAATCTGACAATAACCAGAACAGGACTGCCGGAACCAGACCTGGTCAAAAATATCCCAGAAGAATTTGCTAGATATTGCGATGTGCTACATTTCAACATTCTGTGCACGCAGCTACCGAGCCAATTCTACACAGGGTTACCAGCTCTGGTTGTACATATTCCTGCAGGTTTCAATACATAACCACCTCTCTCCAACTACTCCATTTTTACACTCCTGCCATTTATATGTAAATGACTTGGACTTGGGCAGAGGCAGTACAGATTTGAAGTTTGTGAAAGATACAAAACTTGGAGGCGTAGTACATAGTGAGGAAGGTGATAACGCATTTCTCTCTCTTCAGGCACCATGCCCTGAGGGGGTGACATTATTGACTATGGGCCTCCATGTTAACCTTGCCCTGGAGGTACTTCGATCCAGTTTGTGAGGCAGGCAAATTGTTGATGCAAATTATTGCAGATAAGTGCAAGGTAAAGCACATTGTGAAAGACAATGTGGAGAGGCAATGTAAATGGTACAATTTTGCAGGGGTGCGTGGGGATGGGGGTGGGTGTGGGGTGGGACCCTCTGCGGCCTTTGGCTGCTTCAGTTCTGGCCCCTTGCACATTTCCAATTTTCATTGCCCTCACCATTGGCGATGAGGTTGCATATTCGCAACTCTTTGAAGGTTGCAGGGCATGGTTGATGGAGCATGTGAAGAAAACACTTGGGGCTGAATTTTCAGGGACCTCAAACCCCCCCCACACCCACACCACCAACCCCAGGAGTTGGGAAGGGAAGCAGGGCACCCTGAAAATATCGGCGTGCCTATTTCAAGGTGCCAATTCCAGCGTTGGCAAAGATCACCGATGTGGGAGAGGAGGATGGGACAGGACCCCCTGCTCTAGTCACAATTGTTAAAAAGTTGGTTTCTGAGTTTGCCCGGGCTGAAGTTTAAATTTTTAATGGGTTGTTTTTTAAAAGGACAGTTTATCCATGCTTTCAGAAAATACCCAGCTGAAGGCAAGTGGGTACACAGCAACCTCTGGACATCATCCGAGCTCTGTCAGAGGGTCAGCAGGGCAAAGGGAACTGGGTGGTCGGTGAAGGGTTACACCCTTGGCACTCATAGAGTGGGCACTCAGCACTCGGACTGTGAATGGTGTTGGCATCACAGGGGCAGGAGAGCAGGGGCCCGGCCCCTGTTTCCCGCCTGCCGGGCAAAAATTTCAGCGCACAGGATCCCTGGCTTTAGAAAGAGAGGCTTTGAATCTGAACGCAATAAGGTCATGTCTACCCTACACAGATCTCTGCTCAGACCTCGTTCTGCTGGAGCAGTGTGTCCAGTTCTGGGCACGGTACTTTAGGAAGGACGACAATGCTCCGGAGAGGGTTTGCCAGGATAATGGACGGTATTACCCTGTGCCACCACGGTGGAGGCTGGGCTAAGAAATGCGGCGAGCCATCGACTTGGGTGGGACCAGAAGATCCCGCTGACAGGAAGGGCTGTAAAATCCCGCCCGAGACCTGGGACGTAGGTCGTCAGTTACGTGGAAAGATGGGGGATGCCAGGATTGGTCTCCTTGGAGCAGAGAAGGTTAAGGGAAGACTCAATTTTTAAAAAATGTATTCATGGGACATGGGCGTCACTGGCTGGCCAGCATTTATTGCCCATCCCTGTTTGTGCTTGGGCTGAGTGGCTTGCTTGGTCATTTCAGGGGGCAGTTGAGAGTCAACCGCATTGCTGTGGCTCTGGAGTCACATGTAGGCCAGACCAGGTAAGGACGGCAGATTTCCTTCCCTAAAGGACATTAGTGAAACAGATGGGTTTTTCCGGCAATCGAGAATGGTTTCATGGTCATCAGTAGATTCCTAATTTCAGATTTTAAAAACTGGATTCAAATTCCACCGTCTGCCGTGGCAGGATTTGAACCCGGGTCCCCAGAACATTAGCTGAGCTCCTGGATTAATAGTCTAGCGATAATACCACTAAGTCATTGCTTCCCCAATAGAGGCACTCAAAAATAATAGAGCAAGTAGGGGAAAAACTGATGGTTTCCTCTGGCATGCAGAGTCAGTAACCAAGGGTTACAGGTTTAAATCAAATGGCAAAAGAGCTAGAAGGAAAGTGAGAATTATTTTCCTCACACAGAGAGGGGTGTGAAGACCTGGGCCTGAATTCCTCCCCCATCATCAGGCACTTCTGGCTGTGATTGGCTCACCACACTGACTGGCTGATTAATGGGTCGCTGACGTGAAATACAAAGAGTATCTCGACACTACGTTCAAAGACAAACACCTCAGTCCCCGGACACCTCGTGAAGATTTTATTCCAGCCCAATTTTGGGGGCAAAATTGGACGGATCCCTCAGACTGGTAAAGGAGAAAGTAACTTGCTGCACATTGGGGAAGTAGGCAGCCTGGGGGGGGGGGGGGGGGGGGGGGCGGCGGTGGGGTGTGTGTGTGTAAGTGCTTGGCATGTTGCAGGATAGGTAACTCTGGAAATCAGAGTCATTGTTATTCTTATACAACAACAACTTGCATTTAGGTAGCACCGTTGGCTTGGTTAAAAACCTCCCGTGGATGGTCACAGGGGCGTCACAACGTCAGGGAAAGAAAAATGACGCCAGTCTCCACAATGAGATGTTACAGCGGGCTTGGTCAAACGGGGAGATTTGAAGGAGCATCTTAAAGGAGAGGAGAGAGAGAGACAGATAAGATAATTAGATATAGGAGCAGCATTAGGCCATTCGGCCCATTAGGTCTGCTCCCCAGATCATCCCATCCTGGATTGAGGTTGCAGCTAAAACAGTCAAGGCTGTCTGGACAATGGGACTGCCCACCAATTGTAAAAGAAGATGGGCCACATAAAATTGCATTCAACTGGCCCCCTTGACTGTCGGTGGGTGTGCTGACTCTTGCGCGCACTCACCAACTGAAATATCTCCCGAGCGCACGATGATATCGCGATTCTCAGCTTGGGTCACTGTGTGGAGTTTGCACGTTCTCCCCGTGTCTGCGTGGGTTTCCTCCGGACGCTCCAGTACAGTGTGAAAGACGTGCTGGTCAGGTGCATTGGCCATGCTAAATTCTCCCTCAGTGTACCCGAACAGGCGCCGAAGTGTGGCGATAAGGGGACTTTCACATTAACTTCATTGCAGCGTTAATGTAAGCCTAATAAACAAGCTTTAAGCCGCCCTAACGTTGTCTGGCACAATTTCAGATGCCTCCGGGTCAGGGCCGGACCGCCCAGTCAATGTAAAATTCCAACCCTGGACTTCATTATCTGCAAGTGTGACGGAAGCAAATTCCAGAGGAACTTCGAGAAGGTAATTGGATACCTACTTGGTGAGGGCACAGTGGTCATAGAATCCCTACAGTGCAGAAGGAGGCCATTCGGTCCATTGAGTCTACACCTACAGCACTCCCATCTGGGCCCTATCCTCATAACCCCATGTATTTACCCTAGCTAGTCCCCCCGACACTAAGGGGCAATTTAGCATGGCCAATCCACTTAACCCGCACATCTTTGGACTGTGGGAGGAAACTGGAGCTCCCGGAGGAAACCCATGCAGACATGGGGAGAACGTGCAAACTCCACACAGACAGTGACCCGAGGCCGGAATTGAACCTGAGTCCCTGGCACTGTGAGGCAGCGGTGCTCACCACTGTGCCACCCGTTTAGCACAGTGGTTAGCACTGCTGCCTCACAGCTACTTGTGACACTAATAAATAAACTTTAAAAACTTTAAACTAATTTGCAGAATTATGGGGAAAAGGCTGGGGTGTGGGGCAAAATTGGACAGATCCCTTAAAGAGTGGCATGGGCATGACACATCGAATGGTCTACTTCTGTGATTCAATGATATAATAACTTAGGATGTCCTAAAGTATCTTATAGGATAAATTCACATTGTAAATTAAGATACAGGCAGAAGACACTATTCCTGTAAAATACGTGTATTACGCAAACCACAGGTTAGGTTGGGATGAGAGCCCTTCAAGCCATTTCATCCATCAAGGCACAAGCCCTGTTATAGAATGTTACTGTTTCTTAAATGAGTTCAAATGTAGAATCCTACAGTGCAGAAGGAGGCCATTCGGCCCTTCGAGTCTGCATCGACCACAATCCCACCCAGGCCCCATCCCATGCTTTTATCCTAGCTAGCCCCCCCTGACACTAAGGGGCAATTTAGCATGGCCAATCCACCTAACCCGCACATCTTCCGCTCATACACCAATATACGGGTGGCACGGTGGTTAGCACTGCTGCCTCACAGCACCAGGGACCTGGGCTCGATTCCCGGCTTGGGTCACTGTCTGTGTGGAGTTTGCACATTCTCCCCGTGTCTGCGTGGGTTTCCTCCGGGTGCTCCGGTTTCCTCCCACAGTCCAAAGATGTGCAGGTTAAGTACATCGACCTGAACAGGCACCGGAGTGTGGCAACTGGGGGAATTTCACAGTAACTTCATTGCAGTGTTAATGTAAGCCTTACTTGTGACTAATAAATAAACTTTAACTTCACTTTACTTATATACCCATATTCACATATCCATATCTCCACGTACAGCACATCTGTCCATATTTACACACATTTATAAATACTAATATCAGCATCATGTGGCAACTATAGAAATATGAAAAACACTTGCAACAATGCCAGGCTGCACTAGGGGAACGAATATATATTTCTCCAAGTGTTGCGCTTATCTTTGACTTGGGCACACATGTTTACAAAGGCAGGCGAGCTGCTGGCCTCTTGAGCTGTGGGTCCACTCTGGGGACAGGATCTGGGCTGAACGAAGGCTGCACTGATGAAATTGTCCCTCGTACACAGGACGAGCTGTGTTCCTGTTACTATGGCAGCCGGCATCGCTGAAGACTGATGGCTGAGGAGTTCTGTTGCTAGGATTCTGCTGCCATCACGACAGGCTGGTCCTTGGGGATGTGACAGGATGGTACAGCTGGCAAGAGATACTATTTTCAGTCACTGCCCCACAGTCTCTGGGGGAATCAGGATTTGCAGCTCCAAGCAGAAAGAGGGCCGAGATAAAGTCCTTTGTCTCATCAATGGCCCAAGATGAGAGTGCGTCCAGCATTCAGCCTTTCTTACAGACCAGAGAGACTGTTAAAGGAGGAAGTAACCTGTCGCACATTAGAGAGGTAGGCAACCTAAGGTGGGGTAAGTGTTAGGCCTGTCGAGGGATAGGTAACTCCGGAAATCAGAGTCATTGCCGTTCTTACACAACAACAACTTGCATTTATTTAGCACCGTTGGCTTGGTTAAAAACCTCCCATGGCCGGTCACACGGGCGTCACAACGGCAGGAAAAAAGAAATGACACCAGTCTCCACAATGAGATGTGAGAATGGGTGACCTGAAGCTTGGTCGAAGATGGAGATTTTAAGGAGCATCTTAAAGGAGGAGGGAGAGAGAGCGAGAGATAGAGATAAGACCATTTGATATAAGAGCAGAATTAGGCCATTCGGCCCATCAGGTCCACTCTGCCATTCGATCATGGCTGATAAGTTTCTCGACCCCATTCTCCCGCCTTTTCCCCATAACCGTTGTCCCCTTACCAATCAAGAACCCGCCTATCTCTGTCTTAAAGACACTCAATGACCCGGCCTCCACAGCCTTCTGTGACAATGAATTCCACTGATTCACCACGCTCTGGCTGAAGAAATTCCTCCTCATCTCGGTTCTAAAGGTTGTCCCTTTACTCTGAGGCTGTGCCCTCGGATCTAGTCTCTCCGACTAATGGAAACATCTTCCCCGTGTCCACTCTACCCAGGCCTTTCAGTATTCTGTAAGTTTCAACGAGATCCCCCCCCCATTCTTCTCAACTCCACTGAGTGCCGATAGTGAGACAAAGAGGTATATGGGGAGAATTCCAGAGTTTTGGACCCAGGCCGCTGAATGGTGCGGCAATGAGAATTGAAAAGGTGCCAAAAGGCCAGACTGAAGTCACGCAAAGACCGGAGAGGGTACAGCAGGTAACTCGAGGGATTTGTTGCAGGACAGGAGAATTTGAGGGGAGAAGATATGGAGTAGCGTTCAGTACTGACATACAGCATAGGTCCCACATTGGACATTCAAAGTGCCAGGAATTACTGCACTAATACGTTGTGAGCCAATATCAGCTGTGGTTCAGTGAGTAACATTCCCACCTCCGGGTCAGGAGGTTTGTGGGTTCAAAGTCTCAATCCAGAGAATCAAGCGCCCAATCCGTTAGGGCGGCACGGTAGCACAGTGGTTAGCACTGCTGCTTCACAGCTCCGGGGACCTGGGTTCGATTCCCGGCTTGGGTCACTGTCTGTGTGGAGTTTGCACATTCTCCTCGTGTCTGTGTGGGTTTCCTCCGGGTGCTCCGGTTTCCTCCCACAGTCCAAAGATGTGCGGGTTAGGTTGATTGGCCATGCTAAAAATTGCCCCTTAGAGTCCTGAAATGCCTAGGTTAGAGGGATTAGCGGGTAAATATGTAGGGATATGGGGGTCGGGCCTGGGTGGGATTGTGGTCGGTGCAGACTCGATGGGCCGAATGGCCTCCTTCTGCACTGTAAGGTTTCTATGACTTCTATGAATCCATGCTGGTACCTCAGTGCAGTACTGAGGGAGTGCTGCACCGTAGGTGACGGTGTTTTTCCAATGAGACGTTTTGTGGAGGTCAGGGCGTGTTTATTCGGAGGGATGTGAAAGCTTCTTTGAATATGAGCAGGAAGTTTCCCTGGCCAATATTCATCCCCTAATCAACACCACTCAAACAGATAGGGGCACTACGGTGGTACAGTGGTTGGCACTGCTGCCTCACAGTTCCGGTTCAATTCCCGGCTTGGGTCACTGTCTTTGTGGCGTTTGCACATTCTTCCCATGTCTGCGTGGGTTTCCTCCGCGTGATCCGGTTTCCTCTCACACTCTAAAGATGTGCAGGTCAGGTGCACTGGCCATGCTAAATTGCCCCTTAGTGTCCTGGTAGGTTAGAGAGATTAGCGGGGGTAACTGTGTGGGGTTGCGGGGATGGGGCCTGGCTGGGATTGTAGAAAGTGCTGGCTCGGTGGGCTAAATGGCCTTCTTCTGCTCTGCATGGGTTTCTATGATTCTATGAGATAGTCTGGTCGTTATCCCACTGCTGTTTGTGGGACCGCACTGGATACAAACTGGCCGCCGTGTTTTCTACATTACAACACTGGCCACTTTTTTTAATGTACATCATCAAAATGTGAAGCACTTGCGGACGTCTCCAGAACAAAAGCAACAATATTTCGTTTCGCTGCATGACAACAAAGTCCCCATTACTGAACCTCAGAATAAAGCGTCTCGTCAGACAGCCCTGCTGCCTCCTCTGCTCTCTCATGAGTTCTTGACCCCTATTATCGAGGCCACACACCAAATTTTTCAATTAATAAAATTAAGAAGCAAACAAAAACGCAAAAGCACTGGCATTATTCTTTGACCTACACACAATCATCATGTGAGGTTTCAGC
Organism: Mustelus asterias; assembly: GCF_964213995.1. Lineage (NCBI taxonomy): Eukaryota > Metazoa > Chordata > Chondrichthyes > Carcharhiniformes > Triakidae > Mustelus > Mustelus asterias. The sequence continues at coordinate 96,700,566 of NC_135814.1, forward strand.
CTGATAACAGATTCTCAAACGTCTGTTAGGAAGACAGGAAGGCTTTTGTTAAAACAAGACAGGCCATTCAGATGCAGAGCTTTCTCTTTCACAGATATCAGTCGTCTCTCAAAGATCTCATTATTTTAAGTCAATTTTCCAAAAGAGAAAAATAAATAGTGTGTGACTGCATCGACCAGACACTGACTCTTTAACCCTCTAGGCTTAGTGAAAGATAAAAATAGTTTTTTTGTTCCATTTCTACTCAACGGCATATATTAAGATATTGTAGTTTTCCAGTGCCCTCCTGTTCCTGGCCATCTCCTTTTATTTGCTACTTGTCACGGATATACAATAAGACTTTCCTTTTCAGGAAGGACAGGATGTAGTGTTGCTCGAAGAGCTGTGCTACCTCAAGAGTGGACAATGCTGGACACTGCGCCTGAAAGTGGGCAACACTGGTCAAAACAGCTGGAAGCTTGTTACTGGTTCACAGTGTGTGTCACAGACAGGGCAGGACACTGGTTCACAGTGTGTGTCGGAGACAGGGCAGGACACTGGTTCACAGTGTGTATCACAGACAGGACTCAACACTGGTTCACAGTGTGTATCACAGACAGGACTCAACACTGGTTCACAGTGTGTATCACAGACAGGACTCAACACTGGTTCACAGTGTGTATCACAGACAGGACTCAACACTGGTTCACAGTGTGTATCACAGACAGGGCAGGACACTGGTTCACAGTGTGTGTCGGAGACAGGGCAGGACACTGGTTCACAGTGTGTGTCACAGACAGGGCAGGACACTGGTTCACAGTGTGTGTCACAGACAGGGCAGGACACTGGTTCACAGTGTGTGTCACAGACAGGGCAGGACACTGGTTCACAGTGTGTGTCACAGACAGGGCAGGACACTGGTTCACAGTGTGTGTCACAGACAGGGCAGGACACTGGTTCACAGTGTGTGTCGGAGACAGGGCAGGACACTGGTTCACAGTGTGTGTCACAGACAGGGCAGGACACTGGTTCACAGTGTGTGTCGGAGACAGGGCAGGACACTGGTTCACAGTGTGTGTCGGAGACAGGGCAGGACACTGGTTCACAGTGTGTGTCACAGACAGGACTTGACACTGGTTCACAGTGTGTGTCACAGACAGGGCAGGACACTGGTTCACAGTGTGTGTCACAGACAGGGCAGGACACTGGTTCACAGTGTGTGTCGGAGACAGGGCAGGACACTGGTTCACAGTGTGTGTCACAGACAGGGCAGGACACTGGTTCACAGTGTGTGTCACAGACAGGACTTGACACTGGTTCACAGTGTGTGTCACAGACAGGGCAGGACACTGGTTCACAGTGTGTGTCACAGACAGGACTCAACACTGGTTCACAGTGTGTGTCGGAGACAGGACTCAACACTGGTTCACAGTGTGTGTCACAGACAGGACTCGACACTGGTTTACAGTGTGTGTCGGAGACAGGGCAGGACACTGGTTCACAGTGTGTGTCGGAGACAGGGCAGGACACTGGTTCACAGTGTGTGTCGGAGACAGGGCAGGACACTGGTTCACAGTGTGTGTCACAGACAGGGCAGGACACTGGTTCACAGTGTGTGTCACAGACAGGGCAGGACACTGGTTCACAGTGTGTGTCACAGACAGGGCAGGACACTGGTTCACAGTGTGTGTCGGAGACAGGGCAGGACACTGGTTCACAGTGTGTGTCACAGACAGGACTTGACACTGGTTCACAGTGTGTGTCACAGACAGGGCAGGACACTGGTTCACAGTGTGTGTCACAGACAGGGCAGGACACTGGTTCACAGTGTGTGTCACAGACAGGACTTGACACTGGTTCACAGTGTGTGTCACAGACAGGGCAGGACACTGGTTCACAGTGTGTGTCACAGACAGGGCAGGACACTGGTTCACAGTGTGTGTCACAGACAGGGCAGGACACTGGTTCACAGTGTGTGTCACAGACAGGGCAGGACACTGGTTCACAGTGTGTGTCACAGACAGGGCAGGACACTGGTTCACAGTGTGTGTCACAGACAGGGCAGGACACTGGTTCACAGTGTGTGTCACAGACAGGGCAGGACACTGGTTCACAGTGTGTGTCACAGACAGGAGTCGACGCTGGTTCACAGTGTGTGTCACAGACAGGGCAGGACACTGGTTCACAGTGTGTGTCACAGACAGGGCAGGACACTGGTTCACAGTGTGTGTCGGAGACAGGACTCAACACTGGTTCACAGTGTGTGTCGGAGACAGGACTCAACACTGGTTCACTTTGTGTTCTTCTGCCTTCAAGGCACTGATTCTTCTTTGCCAAATATTCTTTGTTGCTTCTGATTCACTTGATCTTTGACAGACTCTTGCCTCAATCCAGTTCTTAGTTACTCAATCCCAACCTCCAAGGTGTTTGCCAGTTAGCAGCCAGTGAAGTACTTGCCTGTAGCTCATCCATTTCCTATGAAGCACTTTGAGAGGAAAAGCTCTTGAAGTGTTATTAAAGATTGTTTCAGCTGTCCCTCGAAGCTGTGGATTGCCACACTCATTCAAATCCTAACCTCATCGACCAGGTAAGTTTTGGATTACATGACTGTCTCCAACTGCAATCTTTTCCCATATTAGCATTAATTCCTTTGTGCAAGGAAGGAGGGACATCTATTGATGAAGTGAATCCAGCAGTGACCGGGCTAAGCGCAAACCGTCCAGTAACTCACTCCTTGCCCGGAATGTTTTGGCTGTTCACGTCTTCCGGTCACCCCTGCCGCAGGATTCCCGGTGATGAGGGGTGCATTCAGAGTTGGAAGCCCGTTGACAACAGCAGGACCAGGAGATCCCACCGCCGGCCACTGTTGTGCCTCCTCCGTGAAACGCGTGGCAGATTGCGTGGAAATTCCCTGCCCCTTGTTTCAGAGAGAGGACCAACCTGTCCGCTGAGGGAAAGAGCCAGGTCAGAAGGTGTTTCCTATTCTTGGACTCCAAGGGGGCCGAGAATTTAGCTCACTTCTATGAGAAGCGACATTAGTTACTCCCCACTTCAGCTCAGAAAAGAATTCCCGCTGACACTCCAGTGCAGGACTGAAGCACCGCTGCACAGTCGTGGGTGCCGTACTTCAGGACAGATGGTAAATGAGACCCTGCCTGCTACATTGGGTGCATGCAAAGCATCCTACTGCATCATTCTGAAGGAGAGTGTGTGAGTGCTGGGGTAGGTGAGACATCTCTCCAGTGTCCTGGCCGATATTTGTCCCTCAAACAAAATCGCTAAAAAAAACACATCATCACCACATCGCACGTTTCTGGGAGCTTGCTGTGTGCAAATTCTTCGTCACCTTCCCTAATTACAATAGTGAATCCTCCCGAGCCCTTAATTGTCTCTAAGTGCTTCGGGATGTCCTGACGTTGTGAAAGGGGGGCTTCTCTTCACAAGTCTTCCTTTTTAATTGTTGTTTCGACATTTTTGGCAACATGTTGGCCATAACTAGATTCGGTCAAAATGGAGTGACTTTCCTTCCCCACTGCGGCCAGCCAGCCAGCCAGAGGTCCATTAATTTCAGCGGCATTGGTAGATCCCACCAGCGGGCTTGACCGGAAGACCCCACCAATTGCGTCTGTGTTGGAAAAATACTGAGGTTTATAGCTCTCGCTCTGTATATCTTCACATACTTCCCTGAAGACAACATGATGGATACAGGTTTCTGCATCTGTGACTATCCGGTTTCATTTGAGGAAGGATGTCCTTGCTGTGGAGGGAGTACAGCGGAAGTTTACCCTATTGATTCCTGGGGTGGCAGGTCTGTCAGATGAGGAGAGACTCAGTTGGTTAATATTATATTCATTGGAGTTTAGAAGAGTGAGAGGGGATCTCATGGAAGCTTATAAAATTCTAACAGGGTTAGACAGGGTAGATTCAGAAAGAATGTTCCGGATGGTGGGGGAGTCCAGAACTAGGGGTTATAGCTTGAGGATAAGGGGTAAACCTTTTAGGACTGAGATGAGGAGAAATTTCTTCACCCAGTGAGTAGTGAATCTGTGGAATTCACTCCCACAGAAAGTAGTTGAGATCAAAATATTGTGTGATTTCAAGAAGGAATTAGACATAGCTCTTGAGACTAAAGGGATCAAGGGATACGGGGGGGGGGGGAGGAGGGGATCAGGATATTGAATTTGATGATCAGTCATGATCAAATGAATGGCGGAGCAGGCTCGAAGGGCCAAATGGCCTAGTCCTGCTTCTCGTTTCTATGTTCAATGATCAGTTAGCCAATGGGACATTTTCAAGAATATCTCTCTCCTTTTGCATATGACGGTGACTTGTGATGGAATGTGGATGCTGGAGTTTCAATGGCACCTTGCCTAAGTGGCTATACTTTGTGGGAGAGTTTGGGGGGTGAGCGTTGGCTGTTCCTTCATGGAAAGCATCAGAGCGGATCCCAATCCTATCTTATACTCAATATCAACCCGTTTACTTTCCAATATGGGACACTAGTTGGCCATCAAGTTAAACCATTCAGATTATTTTTTTTTGTTCCCTTCACTGACGAACTTTGACATCTCTGTCGCTGCCATGTCAAAGAGTAGCATGGAACTGGGGACCTGCCTGACCTCCAAGGTACCACCATCTCGCGTGGAGCATTCACTCTCTGAGCAATCAGACCGACCATCGAGGAGTTTTGCTGCATAATTTCGGCAGCAGGCCAAGGAAGGCTTGAGCCACTTGGCAGAGGTGACCCACACGGCAACAGTCTGCATTCATATCTCCCTTTAAAAGCCATAAGGCCCTCACAGAGGTGCGACCAGACAAAATGTGACACCAAGGGCAGGATTTTACGGCCTCGTTCGGGCGAGACTGGAAATTCCCGCCTGAGGTAAACGGAGTTTTCCCTTGTCGGACCCTCACCCGCTCCGAATCCGTGGCGGGCGAGGTGGTAGAGTTCCGGCCCAAGTCACATAAGGAGATATTATGACAGGTGACCAAAAACTTGGTAAAAGAGACAGTTTTTATGGAGGGTCTTAAAGATGGAGGAGGGAGGTGGAGAGCCTGAGAGAGGGAGATTAGAGTCGCCCAAGCAACTGAAATCATAGCCACCAATGGAAGAACACTGAAAATCAAAGATACACAAGGGGTCAGAATCAGAGGGGTACAGGGATTCTGGTGGGCTGCAGGGCTGTACAAGGTTACAGGGAGGTGGGGTGGGGGTGGTGGGGGGGAGGGGGGGTTGGAAGCCATGGAGAGATTTGACAGCAAAGATGAAAATGTGAAAATTGAGGCTTTGCTAGATGGGGAGCTGATGTAGGTCATCGAGCACAGCGGTGATGGTGAACGGGGCTCGGTACAAGTCGAAGGACGTGGACAGTAGCATTTTGGATACGCTCAAGTTTACAGAAGGTTCAAGTGAGTAATCAACTCATGTTGATTACTCAACCCAGCTTTGACAAAGGGTCATCTGGACTCACAATGTCAGCTCTTTTCTCTCCTTACAGACGCTGCCAGGCCTGCTGAGATTCTCCAGCATTTTCTCTTTTGGAATCAACTCGTGCACATTGGTTTGGACAGGGCTACAAATGGGTGCGCTCGGGAGGCTAACCTACAACACTGGGAGTTAGAGGCCAACATGCGATTGTTACGATTACCTAGCTGCAACACGGCTAAGGGATCCATTATTAGGAAAGTGGTAACGGGCACTAAGGAAAAAAAATCATAATTCAATTAGACAGAGTCAACTTAGACTTGTGAAAGGGAAATCATGTTTGACAGATCTATTAGACTTATTTGAAGATGTAACTCGGGGCGCACGGTGGTTAGCACTGCTGCCTCACAGTGCCAGGGACCCGGGTTCGATTGCTGGCTTGGGACATTGTCTGTGTGGAGTCTGCACATTCTCCCCGTGTCTGCGTGCGTTTCCTCCGGGTGCTCCGGTTTCCTCTCATAGTCCGAAAGACGTGCAGGTTAGGTGCATTGGCCATGCTAAATTCTCCCTCAGTGTACCCGAACAGGTGCCGGAGTGTGGCGGCTAGGGGATTTTCACAGTAACTTCATTGCAGGGTTAATGCAAGCCCATTTGTGACACTAATGAATAACAGCAGATAAAGAGGAACCGGGTGATGTCGTATATTTGGACTTTCGAAATGTGTTCAGCAAGATGACACCTGAAAGGTATAGGATAAAGACTCACGGAGTTTTGGCTGATATATTTGCATGGATAAAGGATTGGTTAAAGGACAGACAACAGAAGAAGAATAAACCAGTTATTTTCAGATTGGCAGGCTGTTAATAGTGGGGTGGACACTAAGGGAACCAAGCTAAACAGGGATAGGGCAAGGAACTAGGAGTTGAGGTCTAAGGTCAGTCATAATCTCATTAAATAACTCAGCAGGCAAAAGAGGCCCTGTGGTTTACTCCAGGTCCATTCTTTAATCATGCAATGCAAATTGCAATGTGATGTGGGCGAAAAACGTAATTCGCCAAGGAGCAAAAAATAACTAAAATAATTCTATTAACAGGAGAATGAACGGTAGAAATCCGGTTTGGGTTTTGCAGTTTCTAAATAGAAAACGGATTTGCACTTTTCAATTCCTGTTTTCGAAATGGAAAATGTGGTTCGTGTTTTCCAGCACCTAGCTGTGAATTAGAAACTTGGTTCCAGTCTTTCAGGGTCCTGTTTTTGCCACTGGCAGTTTACTGCTCATCCTAGACCGTACTGACGTCAGTCAGTTGGCCTTGATGAGATTAATGAGATTATTTACAATAGCCAGACCCGACAGCCAGAGATCTGACCAGTGTGCAGGCGAGGTGGCTTTACTGTCAATGCTGGTGAAGATCAAGGCTTCAGCTGAAACAAGCCCGCAATCCGCACTCCACTAGAGTGACAGAATCCATGCACGGCCCACTGTAAAATATCGTTAGGCCGCGAGAGCTTACAGCACGCATGAACTCCACCTGAATACACCGCAACAACCGGGGAATTCAGTTTAAATTTTTAAGTTTTAAGTTTATTTATTAATGTCACAAGTCAGCTTACATTAACACTGCAATGAAGTTACTGTGAAAATCCCCGAGTCGCCACACTCCGATGCCTGTTTGGGTAACACTGAGGGAGAATTTAGCATGGCCAATGCACCTAACCCGCACGTCTTTCGGACTGTCTAACCGGAGCACCCGGAGGAAACCCACGCAGACACGGGGAGAATGTGCAGACTCCTCACAGACAGTGCCCCGAGGCCGGGAATCGACCCCAGATCCTTGGCGCTGTGAGGCAGCAGTGTGCACCACTGTGCCACCCACACTGAACAACAACTGTAAAAGATTCATGTGGCAAGTTTCTCGTGCCAGCCAACCCCACATCCCCAGCATTTTCATATCGAGGTCTGGATTCCACGCTAATCACCCTTTTGCGGGAGTTGTCAGATGGGGCATTAAAATAGATAATGGCGGCGGCAATCCCTGTATTTCCTCCTTTAAAACGTCTCATTTTCAGGGTCTTTTTGTGACTCAAGGTTAAAATGAAACCAGAATGTTAGAATCCATAGAATCCCTGAAGTGCAGAAGGAGGCCATTTGGCCCATCAAATCTGCACCGACTCTCTGACAAAGTATCTTACCCTCTCCACCACCCCATCTCTGTAACCCTACACACTTATCGTGGCTAATCCATCTAACCTATCCATTTTAGGCCACGAGGGGGAAATTTTAGCATAGTCAATCCACCTGATCCGTGCAATGTGGGAGGAAACCAGAGCACCCGGAGGAAACCCATGGGGGGAATGTGCAGACTCCACACAGACAGTCACCCAAGCCGGGAATTGAACATGGAGCCCTGGCGCTGTGAGGCAGCAGTGCTAACCACTGTGCCGCCAGCATGAACCCTGGTCGCTGATGGCCCTTTCCTGTTGTGTCACCCCAAGCAATCCAGGGTGACATGCCAGGACCAGGAGCTGTCATAGTTACCACCTTTCGGATGGGACGTTAAACCAGGGTCGCGAGGTGGACATAATAAATTCTGCAGGTCCATTAAAAAAACATTTATTCCCCAATATTCATCTTTCAACCAACATCATTAAATCAGATCATCTGGTCATCATCAAGTCGCCGTCTATGGAACCTTGCTTTATTTCCCTATCTACTGCAAAAAATATTTAAATGGCTTTGGGATGCCAGAGACTATGAAGAATGTTATATAATGGTGGGCGGCACGGTGGCACAGTGGTTAGCACTACTGCTTCACAGCGCCAGGGATCCGGGTTCGATTCTGGCTTCAGGTGACTGTCCGTGTGGAGTTTGCACGTTCTCCCCGTGTCTGCATGGGTTTTCCTCCGGGTGCTCCGGTTTCCTCCCACAGTCCAAAGATGTGCGGGTTAGGTGGATTGGCCATGGTAAATTGCCTCTTAGTGTCAGGGGGACTAGCCAGGGTGAATACATGGGGTTACGGGGATAGGGCCTGGGAGGGATTGTTGTCGGTGCAGGCTCGATGGGCCGAATGGACTCTTTCTGCACTGTAGGGATTCTGTGATTCTATGATACTCAAGGAATTGACATTACCTGCAGATGTGAGAAGTCAGGGCAATCTTTATTTCCACTAAATTGCCCCTTAGAGCTCCAATATGTAAATAGGGTAAATAGGTGGGGTTACGGGGATCTGGCCTGGGTGGGATTGTTGTCAGTGCAGGCTCGATGGGCTAAATGGCCTCCTTCTGCACCGTAGGGATTCTATGATTGATGCAGCTTTAAAATATTAACAAAAGAGAGAAAATCTACAGCGACGGTTCATGTATAAGGGCGTGTGTGTGAAGGCTGCCAAGTTTCCTGACTTACTTGACTCAATCGAGTGTTTTTCATCACAACTTTGACCACTTAAAAGAATCCCCAATTATTAAAATAAATTCCTGTCTCAATGCTGAGTGAAGCACCCTTATGTGTAAACTTCATTTTTCGCAGCTGTAGATTGTATATGTGTGAAGTAAATAATTCTGTAAACACCTCCCAAGTCAACGTCAGATTAGGGCAGCTGTGTTTTGTTTGAAACTTTATCTTAGAAAAAGTTAGCTCATTAAGAGGATTTCAGTCAAGCGTAACACTGAAAAAATTTGGATGACACTGGATACCTCCAAGTAGTTCTCTCTCACAGTGAAAAACCGGCTGGTCGCTGCTTTCAGCTAAGGACCCCCATCTGCTAGTTCTGGTGGCTGTGGGAGATTCCATGGCACCGTTCAGAGAAAGCCAAGAATGGTCTGGTGGTCTGGTGGTCTGCTGATCAACATTCGTCCCTCATCAGTACCATGAAAAAAGCAAGACTGCATCTCACCATTCATCTCGGTTATTGTTTATGGGATCTTGCTGTGCAAATCAGCTGCACGTGTGAGAGTTAATGGGATAGATAAATTCACATCACAGGGAGGGACGTAATTGGTCTGCAGAGAGCACGGAGGAGACTTACAAGAATGATGCCTGGGCTGGAAAACTGCAGCCAGGAGGAAAGATTAGGTAGGCCAGGGTTGTTTTCCTTGGAACCGTATGCATTCACCATCTTGATTTGGAAATATATCGCTGTTCCTTCGCAGTCGCTGGGTCAAAATCTTGAAATTCCCTCCCTAAGGGCATTGTGGGTCAACTCACAGAACATGGACAGCAGCGATTCAAGAAGGCAGCTCACCACCACCTTCTCAGGGGCAACTAGGGATGGGCAGTAAATGCTGGCCCAGCCAGCGACACGCATTTCCCACAAATGAATAAAGAAAAATAGTGGAGGCTGAAAGGGTGACTTCAAAGAAAGTATAGCACAGGAAAAGGAACGGGCCCTTCAGCCCTCCAAGCCTGCGCCTGGGGTGGCACGGTGGCACAGTTGCCTCAAAGTGCCAGGGACCCGGGTTCGATTCCAGCCTCAGGTGACTGTCTGTGTGGAGTTTGCACATTCTCCCCGTGTCTGCGTGGGTTTCCTCCGGGTGCTCCGGTTTCCTCCCACAGTCCAAAGATGTGTGGGTTAGGTTGATTGGCCATGTTAAATTGACCCTTAGGGCCCGATTTTACCATTTTCATTCTAAGTGCTGAATCTGGGCGCAATTCAGATACGACTTGGAAATCTGCTTTCAGGCGCCCCCATACGCACTTAGCCTGAAAAAAAAATTGTGGGTCTGAATCGCGCTGTGGGTGGGGCTTAGCGCGCCCGAAACGATCGGAGCTCTGAACTGCGCATGCGCAGTTAGAAAAAAATTTGAAAAAGCGCGCCCGTGTCAGATCGCTCCCGGGCTGCAAAAAGCGGATAAAGCGGCCCGGGAGCGAAAAGCGGGAGCACTAGCCCCCAGAGACATCAACCCCCCCACCCTACCCCCACACTATCCAGACCGATTGCGACCCCCTTCCCCCCCCCCCCACTGATTGCCCGCAGAGTGCCAGCGGACCCCCATGCCCACTCCCGCCCCCCCCACTAGAGATCCATCTGGCTTCATCCCCCTCTCCCTCCCCCTCCCCCCTGCACCAGAGATACATCTTACCCGCCTCCCTCCTCCCCCCCCCCAAACCAGAGAACGATCTGGCCTCACTCCCCTCTCCACACCCCACCCTCCCCCCCAAGAGGTACATCTAACCCGGCTCCTTCTCCCTCCCCACCCCCTCACCAGAGAATGATCTGGCCCACCTTCTTCACCCTCCCTCAACCAGACAATGATCTGCCCTCCTCTCTCTCTCCCCCGCACCCCCCCCCCCCCACCCCCCCCCGCACCCCACCAGAAAATGATTGGGCCTCCCTCCTCCCTCACCAGAGAATGATCTGGCCCACCTCCCTCCCCCCCCCCCCACTCCAACCAGAGAATGATCTGGCCCACCTCCCCCTCCCCCCTCCCCACCACTGATCTGAGACAGAGAGCCATTGGAAGCTCTGAACTCACCTCTGCAGCAGCTGGAGCGCCCAAATCAGACTTTTATTTAACATGTCCATTTCAGCGCAGTAAAGGAGGAAATGCTGATAAAGTTGGGCGAGCAGTTCATTAATTCAATTTAAATTGGTCGCCTCATTACAGGAAGGATGTGGAAAAGATTGAAAGGGTGCAGAGGTGATTTACAAGGATGTTGCCTGGATTGAGTGGCATGCCTTATGAGGATAGGCTGAGGGAGCTCAGTCTTTTCTCCTTGGAGAGACGTAGGATGAGAGGAGACCTAATAGAGGTATATAAGATGTTGAGGGGCATAGATCGGGTGGACTCTCAGAGGCTTTTTCCCAGGGTGGAAATGGCTGCTACGAGAGGACACAGGTTTAAGGTGCTGGGGTGTAGGTACAGGGGAAATGTTAGGGGGAAGTTTTTCACACAGAGGGTGGTGGGCGAGTGGAATCGGCTGCCGTCAGTGGTGGTGGAGGCAAACTCAATAGGGTCTTTTAAGAGACTCCTGGATGTGTACATGGGACTTAATAGGATGGAGGGTTATAGGTAGGCCTAAAAGGTAGGGATATGTTCGGCACAACTTGTGGGGCCGAAGGGCCTGTTTTGTGCTGAAGTTTTCTATGTTTCTAAATCGCCATTGCGCCCGTTTCGGGTGCTAATCGGATCGCGGCCATTCCCGGGTCTTGGTAAAGTGGCCATCTGCACGGATGCGGGCGCAGATCGCGTTAATGGCCTCACACCCGACTTTACCACGTTTTCGCGCCAATGGTAAAATCGGGCCCTTAGTGTCAGGGAGATTAGCAGAGTAAATGTGTGGGGTTACTGGAATAGGGCTGGGTGGGATTGTGGTCGGTACAGACTCGATAAGTCGAATGTCCTCCTTTTGTACTGTAGGGATTCTATGATCATGATGCCTGTGTAAAAAAACCATGTGCACTTACGGAGTCCGTATCCTTCCATTCCCATCATTCATGTATTTGTCTAGATGCTCTTTAAATGCCACTATTGTACCTGCTCCCACCACCTCCCCGGACAGGGCGTTCCAGACATTCACCACCCTCTGTGTAAAAAACTTGCCTCGCACATCTCCTCTAAACTTTTCCCCATCACCTTAAACCTATGTCTTCTAGTACTTGACTTTTCTACCCTAGGAAAGAGCATCTGACTATCCACTCTGTCCATGCCACTCAATCTTGTAAACCTCTATCAGGTCACCCCTCAACCTCCATCGTTCCAGTGACAATAAACCGAGTTTATCCAACCTCTCCTCATAGCTAATACCCTCCAGACCAGGCAACATCCTTATAAACTTCTTCTGTCCCCTCTCCAAAGCAGCCTTTAATAGCATTCAGTTACAGAACAAAGAGATCTAGGGGTACATGTTCATAGCTCCTTGAAAGTGGAGTCACAGGTGGACAGAGTGGTGAAGAAGGCATTCGGCATGCTTGGTTTCATCGGTCAGAACATTGAATACAGGAGTTGGAATGTCTTGTTGAAGTTGTACAAGACATTGGTAAGGCCACACTTGGAATACTGTGTGCAATTCTGGTCACCCTATCATAGAAAGGATATTATTAAACTAGAAAGAGTGCAGAAAAGATTTACTAGGATGCTACCGGGACTTGATGGATTGAGTTATAAGAAGAGGCTGAATAGACTGGGACTTTTCTCTCTGGAGCGTAGGAGGCTGAGGGGTAACCTTATAGAGGTCAATAAAATAATGAGGGGCATAGACAAGGTGGATAGTCAATATCTTTTCCCAAAGGTAGGGGAGTCTAAAACTAGAGGGCATAGGTTTAAAGTGAGAGGGGAGAGATACAAAAGTGCCCAGAGGGGCAATTTTTTCACACAGAGGGTGGTGAGTGTCTGGAACAAGCTGCCAGAGGTAGTAGTAGAGGCGGGTACAATTTTGTCTTTTAAAAAGCACTTAGATAGTTACATGGGTATGATGGGTATAGAGGGATATGGGCCAAATGCGGACAATTGGCATTAGCTTAGGGGCTTTAAAAAAAAAAGGGTGGCATGGACAAGTTGGGCTAAAGGGCCTATTTCCATGCTGTAACTCTCTATGACTCTATTCATTGAGATGTACAAAATTATGAGGTGCCTAGATAGGGCAGACATGGAGGACTTGTTTCCCCCGATGGACCACACAACCATTGAATCCCTACAGTACAAAAAGAGGCCATTTGGCCCATTGAGTCTGCACCAACTCTCTGAAACAACATCCCACATAGGCCTTCTCTCTGCCCTACCCCTGTAACCGCACGCACTTACCATCCACCTAATCTACACATCTTTTCCAACAGTCAATCTGTCGCCTTGCAATTACAGCACTTTAGGTGTTGAGGGTTTTGGCCTCAACCTCCAATCCAGGCAGGAAATTCCACCAGCCGTCACCCTCTGGGTGAAGAACTTCTTGCTCATGTCCCCTCTAACCCTTCTGCAAATCACCTTAAATCTATGCCCCTTGGTAACTGATCTCTGGGAGTGTGACACAGTGGTTAGCATTGCTGCTTCACAGAAAAAGGGACCCAGGTTCAATTCCAGGCTTGGGTGACTGTCTGTGCAGAGTCTGCACGTTCTCCCTGTGTCTGCGTGGGTTTCCTCCGGGTGCTCCGGTTTCCTCCCACAGTCTGAAAGGTTAGGCGGATTGGCCATGCTAAATTGCCCCTTAGTGTCCCACATTGTGTAGGTTAGGTGGATAGTAAATGTGTGGGGATACAGAGGGTGAAGAAGGCCTGTGTGGGATGCAAGCCTCTCTGTCTTTCCTTTTTTGCACTATGCTGCGTTTTTCCAGGTTTCTCCTGGGTAATCAATGGCAACTTCCGGGATCAATACTGACACAGGCAACGGAGCACTAAATGAATATTTCTTGAGTGAATAGCAATCTACAATCATTACTTATCCAGAACAGCTGTAATCATTGCCATTAACGGAACAAGTTCCACTCTGGTTGGAGGTAATCCTTTTTTATTGCCCGCACTGTACAAGAGGCTTGGAATACAAAAGCAGGGATGTACTTCTGAGGCTTTATAAAGCACTGGTTAGGCCCCATTTGGAGTACTGTGAGCAATTTTGGGCCCCACACCTCAGGAAGGACATACTGGCACTGGAGCGGGTCCAGCGGAGATTCACACGGATGATCCCAGGAATGGTAGGCCTGACATACGATGAACGTCTGAGGATCGTGGGATTATATTCATTGGAGTTTAGGAGGTTGAGGGGAGATCTGATAGAAACTTACAAGGTAATGAACGGCTTAGATAGGATGGACGTAGGGAAGTTGTTTCCATTAACAGGGGAGACTAGGACGCGGGGGCACAGCCTTAGAATAAAAGGGAGTCACTTTAGAACAGAGATGAGGAGAAATTTCTTCAGCCAGAGAGTGGTGGGTCTGTGGAATTCATTGCCACAGAGGGCTGTGGAGGCCGAGACGTTGAGCGTCTTCAAGACAGAAATTGATAAATTCTTGATTTCTCGAGGAATTAAGGGCTATGGGGAGAGAGCGGGTAAATGGAGTTGAAATCAACCATGATTGAATGGTGGAGTGGACTCGATGGGCCGAATGGCCTTACTTCCGCTCCTATGTCTTATGGTCTTATGGTCTAATAATGCAAAAAAAAATCTGATTCTGTCCCTGAAGTGAGAAACTTGGTTTTAAAACAAAAACAAGTTTGAGAGACTTTGCTTGCACTCGGGTGTTGAAGAATTGGATTTATGAAGCATGCGCATGTCTCTTTAAAAGGAGTTACATATCTGGTGTTTTCAATGCTTCATCTGAATTCGCTTTGCCCTTTTGAACTCGTGGTCAACTGCTGCGTGCAACAGAAGAATGATAGGAGTTTATGAGAGGCATGGATAGAATGGAGAGTCGGAGTCTTTTTCCCAGGGTAGAAATGTCAATTGCTAGGGGACATAGGTTTAAGGTGAGGAAAGGGGGAAAGTTTAAGTGAGATGTGAGAGGCAAGTTTTTTACACAAAGGATGGGAAGTGCCTGGAATGCATTGCCAGAGGAGGCGGTGGAAGCAGATACAATAGCAACTTTTGAGACGCATCTTGTCGGATACATGAATAGGCAGGGAGTAGAGGGATACGGACTGCGTCGAGACAAAGGGTCTCTAGTTTAGAAAGGGGTCATGTGTCAGCGCAGCCTTGGTGGGCCGAAGGGCCTGTTCCCATGCTGTACTGTTCTTTGAGCTTACCTACTCAACCGTTGTTGAGATTCTCACCTCTGAGTCAGAAGGGTGCTTGGTTTCAACTCCCACTCTAGAGAGACTCAAGTGGTTAAAGATAAGCCAGGTTCTCACACTCCTGTTTGTTGGAGCTTACTGTGTGTAAATCGACCACCCCCAACATTGGTAACACTTGGAGTAATACCTTATTGGTTATAAATCAATTAATTATACGCGTAAGGTTGCTTTACTCAGCACTGAATTTAGAGTCATAGAGGTTTACAGCATGCAAACAGGCCCTTTGGCCCAACTTGTCCATGCTGCCCTTTTTTTTAAACCCCTAAGCTAGTCCCAATTGTCCGCAATTTATTTTAATAACCAAAAAATCTTCTAAGTGGTTAAAAGCTGTGTTAAAAAAAGTGCTCGATTGAGTTAAGTAACGCTTGCGGACACTCGCCCGTACACATGAACCACTGCTGCACTCTCTTTCTTTCCTGCATATTTTAAAAAGGAAAGACTTGCATTTGCACAAGTTAAAGTGGGCCATTTCTTCTTTTACCTCTGGCAGGGAACTAGAGTGAGGACACGTACAGCTGGTCACAACCAGGGAAGCAGTGTCGCTGGCAAGCCAACACATGTGTTTCTTTTGTTTTTACACATTAAAAAATAATCACAATTTTATCTGAGGGACTTTTGGTGATTGAATCTTTAATATCATTGATTCAGCCACCAACATCGAATTAAAGTGTATGTTTTCTTTTAAAGATAAAAGTTTGTCTTTTGTCCTTAAGGTTCAGCCACAATTTCCTGAGATAAGCGTCCCGCAGTAACATGGCTTAACGTTATTTCTTCGCAAATCCCCTAAGCTCAGTAACCCCATGAAAAACAAGCACACTTCCTTCCCCTGCTCAGAGCCCTCTGATTTTGTCTCTTAAGCCTACCCAGTTTTGAAACATCTGTTTTCCAGGGTTTGTGAGGGAGCTGCGCAATAGATTATGATTCACTGTGCTCAAGGTGAAACTTACATTACCTTCTCTGCAAGCTCCTCCCTAGCCCCTCAATAACTCAGGAACACAGAGGTCCTTTAACACGTTCCAGTCCAACTCCAGAGCACTGGATCTAGGCTGGCACTCCCAGTGCAGTACTGTGGAAGTGCTGCACTGTTGAAGGTGCCCCCTTTTGAATGGGGTGGACATAAAAGATCCCATGGACCAGTTTCAGAGAGCAGGGTAGTTCAGTGTGTCCTGAATCAATATTTATTGGGGAGGCGATGGCCTAGTGGTACTATCGCTAGACTATTAATCCAGAAACTATTCTGGGGGACTGGGGTTCAAATGCTGCCATGGCAGATGGGGAATTTGAATTCAACAAAAAATATCTGGGAATTAAGAATGCTGATGACCATGAAACCATTGTCGATTGTCGAAAAACCCATCTGGTTCCCTAATGTCCTTTAGGGAAGGAAATCTGCCGTCCTTACCTGGTCTGGCCTGCATGTGACTCCAGAGCCTCACAGCAATGTGGTTGACTCTCAACTGCCCTTCAAGGGCAACTAGAGATGGGCAATAAATGCTGGCCAGCCAGCGACATCCACGTTCCATGAATGAATTTTTAAAAATCAATCAACTCCAAAAACTGGTCATCAATACATTGCTGTTTGTGGGAGCTTGCTGTGTGTAAATTGACTACCATGTTTATTACATTACAACAGCGACTACACTTCAAAAAGTACTTAATTGGCTGTAAGGTGCTTTCAGACATCCTGAGATCATGAAAGTACTAACTATATAATTGCAAGCCTCTCTTCTTCTGTACCTAATGCAACAATTGGGAGTCGAGCTCAGTTGGCTAGACGGCTGGTTTGTGATATGGAGTGCTGTCAAGAGCGCGGGTTCAATTCCTGTACTGGCTGAGGTCATTCATGAAGGCCCCATCTTCTCGACTTTGCCCCTCACCTGAGGTGTGGTGACCCTCGGGTTCAATCCCTACCAGTCAGCACTCTCAAAAATGGGGGAGAGCAGCTTATGGTCATCTGGGACTTGGCGACTTTTAAGACTTAGATGAATATTTCTCTATCATAGAGCCACGCCAGTGCCAATAACTAAGGTGATTGCAATTGAACTTCTCCCTCTCATATTTAAAGTTTCTTGTAAAGGGACGGCACAGTGGCACAGTATTTAGCACTGCCGCCTCACAGCGCCAGGGACCTGGGTTCAATTCCGACCTTGGGTCACTGTCTGTGTGGAGTTTTGCACATTCTCTCCGTGTCTGCGTGGGTTTCCTCCCATAGTCCAATATGTGCGGGTTAGGTTGATTGGTCATGATAAATTGCCCTTTAATGTCAAGGGGATTAGAAGGGTAAATATGCGGTGTTACGGGGATTGGACAGGACTTGGGTGGGATTGTTGTTGGTGCAGGCTCGATGGGCCAAATGGCCTCCTTCTGCACTATAGATTCTATGATTCTAACAACTTACTTGTTGCGATTAAAATGGTACCTTCAGTTCAGGAAGATTTCAGATTTCATCTGTTCCCCCGTATGGGGCCAAAGCCCTGACCTCAGGCCTGTGAACCCTTCTGGAAAGTAGGTTGGGGGGGTCACAATCAGTTTCAGTCAAGATGTTACCCCTCCTCAATACACCAGCAGGAAAGGTTGAGTAACATGCCATCTTTTTGCAAGCTCCATGGTTGACAGAGAGAAATGACTTCTTCCGATGGGTGAATCCAGAACACCTTATAATCAGAGCTTGGCTGCTTAGGGATAATGTCGGGCAACACTCCCTCACACAAAGGGATATGGAAATCTCTCCGTCAAAGAGCAGTTGAAGCCGGGATTGTTAAGGGGGCGATGAAGGGTAGTCACCAAAAAATTAAAAATTCAGATTGATAGAGTTTTCGTTTTTATTCATTTGTGGGACATGGGCGTCGCTGGCTGGGCCAGTATTTATTGCCCATCCCTAGTTGCCCCTTGAGAAGGTGGTGGTGAGCTGCCTTCTTGAATCGCTGCAGTCCATGTTCTGTGGGTTGACCCACAATGCCGTTAGGGAGGGAATTCCAGGATTTTGACCCAGCGACTGTGAAGAAACGGTGATATATTTCCAAGAGAGGTTGGATAGGCTTGGGTTGTTTTCTCTGGAGCAATGAAGACTGAGGGGTGACCTGATCGAGGTGTTCAAGATTATGAGGGGCAGGGACAGGGTGGATAGGGAGCAGCTGTTTCTCTTGGTTGAAGGGTCAGTTACGAGGGGACACAAGTTAAAAGTGAGGGGTGGGAGGTTTAGGGGGGATTTGAGCAAAATCTTTTTTACCCAGAGGGTGATGATGGTCTGGAATGTGCTGCCTGGGAGGGCGGTGGAGGCGGGTTGCCTCACATCCTTTAAAACGTATCTGGATGAGTACTTGGCACACCATAACATTCAAGGCTATGGGCCAAGTACTGGTAAATGGGATTAGGTGGGCAGGTCAGGGCCTTTCATGCGTCAGTGCACTCGATGGGCTGAAGGGCCTCTTTTGCACTGTAGTATTTTGTGATTCTGTGAAGTCAGGATGGTGAGTGGCTTGGAGGGAAACTTGCAGGTGGTGGTGTTCCCTTGTATCTGCTGTCCTTGTGCTTCTAGATGGTTGTGATTTTGAAAGATTGGCTTTGAAAGATTTGTTAGTAAAAGTAGTAAGGGTTACAGAACCAAGGAGGGTAGATGGATTAAGGTACAGAGTGGTGGAACAGGCTCAAGGGGCTGAATGGCCTCTTCCTGTTTCTATGCTCTGAGCACAAGCAATGCCCCCTTGGGCGGGTGATTGAAAAGGCCTCAAACGTGTACATTAGTTCACACTTAGCTTGTTTTTGGCAAAGGTTGGAAGGGGATGAAGAAGAAGGTGAAAAAAAGGGTCATGAGGAAAAACCAAGTCAGGTGAGGAGAGTAGAATGTTGACATTGAGTCTGAGGGGGACATAGTATCACTGCTGAGTTGGATTAGCATTTTGTCTGACATCTATAATTCTACCAGAAATTACAGGATAACACTCAGGTGCTGGGCCCTTGACTAATTACCCCACCAACACTGCTGCATAGCCCTGGAAGTTTTGGTCTGCTTACATGAGAAAAGATATACTGGCACTGGAGGGGGTGCAGAGGAGACTCACTAAGTTGATTCTGGAGTTGAGAGGGTTGGCTTATGAGGAGAGACTGAGTAGACTGGGGCTATACTCATTGGAATTCAGAAGAATGAGGGGAGATCTTATAGAAACATATAAGATTATGAAGGGAATAGATAAGATAGAAACAGGGAAGTTGTTTCCACTGACAGGTGAAACTAGCCATGATATGGAGATGCCGATGTTGGACTGGGGTGGGCATGATAAGAAGTCTCACAACACCAGGTTAAAGTCCAACAGGTTTATTTGGAATCACGAGCTTTTGGAGCGCTGCTCCTTCATCGGGTGAGTGAAACTAGAGCTAGGGGGCATAGCCTCAAAATAAGGGGGAGCAGATTTAGGACTGAGTTGAGGAGGAACTTCTTCACCCAAAGGGTTGTGAATCTGTGGAATTCCCTGCCCAGTGAAGCAGTTCAGGCTACCTCATTGAATGTTTTTAAGGCAAAGATAGATAAATTTTTGAACAGTAAAGGACTTAAGGGTTATGGTGAAGGGGCGGGTAAGTGGAGCTGAGTCCACGAAAAGATCAGCCATGATCTTATTCAATGGTGGAGCAGGCTCAAGGGGCCAGATGGCCTAGTCCTGCTCCTAGTTCTTATGTACTTATGGAACAGTGTGGCAAGTATAATAAGCACCTAGGGGCCTTGGCTTAGCTCAGCACAACCTGCCCGTTCCTGGAGCCTGGCTGGTCTGATTCATTTACGCCCTCAATTAATTTGGAAGGGGATAGGACACATGGTCCTGTTGACACTCACGGAAAAATCCAAGGTCTGACATACAATAGTGTACTGAGCCCCAATAATACAAACTGTGTTAAAAAGCACTTCTGCTGTTTTGAGATTTGCTCAAGGTAACAAAAGCCATGCAGTGAAACCTGGATTAAGGAGCTCAACTTTCGAACCTGGATGCTTAACACGTCGAACACAGAATATCCTTTGCAAGCTGCTAAATAAACACACGCTTTGTGTTGTATGTGATTGCGACAGCAGGTTTTGTGCGTGTGCGTGTGTTTGTACTAATCATGGGAGAGGACAGTCGAGCAAGGCACTGGAACACATTCTTCCTGTAGTCTGTGACAACGTGAGCAATCCCTGGGCAGACATATTCGGGTCATGCAAAATGCCTAATTCCTTCTACACTATCCCGAGAGCGTACCTTTGCTCCAAGTCCAAGGATCATGCTCTACAGTGTGTCGCTTTGATATTCTCGCGTCAGGCAGGTCTCTGAAGGAAGCTGCGCAATTAGTGCCAAATTATGAGGCCATGCACTGAGAGTCATAAGGAACTCAAGTTAACGCTGCCTAGCCCCTCGGGAGGCTAAAGAGCTGTCAAGGAGAAATGACTCGCTGACTAATCAGTTTGGAACAAGTTCAAACCAACCTCCAAAGAGCAGTGAGAGCAAGATTCTGAAGTGTTGTACCATTCCGATCTCCATTTCCTTGGAAGGTTATGAAGTAGAAATAAACTAAAGGATTTGATTAATTTTAAGACCGCTGCCTGGACTGATTTGCTGTGGGAGTCCTGAGAAAACCATTTAATTTCCCGTCAATGCTACAGGGGATGTTCTCAGTGCGTTGGGTTTAGATGCAACAGCAATGCCTTGTTTACAGGTTCAGCTGCTCAGAATTACAAGGGAAGGAAATCATAGAATCCCTACAGTGCAGAAGGAGGCCATTCAGCCCATCAAGTCTGCACTGACCACAATCCCATCCAGGCCCTATTCCCATAACCCCACATATTTACCGTGCTAGTCCCCCTGGGAGATTGACTAGGTTAGGATTGTTTTCGCTGGAGTTCAGATGAATGAGGGGGGGAATCTCATAGAGACTTCTAACAGGACTAGACAGGGTAGATGCAGGAAGGATGTTCCCGATGGTGGGGGAGTCCAGAACCAGGGATCACAGTCTGAGGATACAGGATAGACCATTTAGGACGGAGGTGAGGAGACATTTTTTCACTCAAAGAGTGGAGGGGCTGTGGAATTCATTACCACAGGAAATAGTTGATGCCAAAACATTGAATGTATTCACGAGGCAGCTGGATATAGCACTTGGGGCGAATGGGATCAAAGGTTATGGGGAGAAAGCAGGATTAGGCTATTGAGTTGGACGATCAGCCATGATCGTAATGAATATGGAGCAGGTTAGAAGGGCCAAATGGCTTCCTGCTGCTCCTATCTTCTATGTATCTATGCAAAAGAGAAAAGAATGGCACTCTTACAGCGACTTTCATATCTAAAGACGAGCCAAAATGTCTTGCAGCCAATGAAGTGTAGTCACTGGGTGAATGGAGGAAATATTGTGGTGGAGGTTTCCATAAACAGCAACGCATTCATAATCAGATAATTTGTCTTAGTGATGTTGGTGGATTGGCTTGCTCCCAGCCACTAAGACACCAGGGACAACTCTGCTGCATTTCCTCAAAAAGCGCAAGTTGGCACTTTTACATGTGACGTAAGAGGAGTGTTTGAGGACTCTGGGTCTGTACACGATGGAGTTTAGAAGGATGAGGGGAGGATCTAATTGAAACTTACAGAATACTGAAAGGCCCGGATAGAGTGGACGTGGGGAAGATGTTTCCATTAGTTGGAGAGACTGGGATCCGAGGACACAGCCTCAGAGTAAAGGGACGACCCTTTAGAACTGATGTGAGGAGGAATTTCTTCAGCCAGAGGGTGGTGAATCTGTGGAATTCATTGCCACAGGAGGCTGTGGAGGCCAGGTCATTGAGTATATTTAAGACAGAGATAGATAGGTTCTGGATTGGTAAGGGGGTCAAAGGTTACGGGGGAAAGGCAGGAGAATGGGGTTGAGAAACCTATCAGCCATGATGGAATGGCTGAGCAGACTTGATGGGCCGAATGGCCTAATTCTGATCCTATATCTTATGGTCTTATGGCAACTCCAGCAGTGCAGCACTCCCTCAGTTCTGCACTGGGCATGTCAGCCTGCTTTCTGTGCTCGAGTCACTGGAGTAGGCCTAGAACCCACAATGTTGGAATTCGGAGGCAATAGCACCCACCAACTTAGGCACCTCTGACATCCGATAATGGGGGAGAAAAAAACTCTCTCTTCAAAGCAGCTCAGGTGGCTACACGAACCAACATTATTATAGTTAAGAAAATTATATGGGACTGGACTTTTAGCCCCATGGTGGGGGGGGGTTGGGCTGGGGAAGAGGGGGGGGGAACAGAACCTGGCAGGTATGGAATTCGTACTGCCATGCTCTACACCAATTCCTTGGCATCATCTTGGTCCCAGGTTGTTTTCCCAAAGTTGGGATGGGGGGGGGTCGGGCTGGGTGGGGTGGGGGGAAGATGGGGGGTGGGTGTGTGTGGGGAAGGCAACATGGCTAGCTGCCCTGAAGCAGTGGGTAGCCAACTGGCCCGTTAATGGAGACCAACTAGGATTTT
This sequence comes from Mustelus asterias, assembly GCF_964213995.1. Lineage (NCBI taxonomy): Eukaryota > Metazoa > Chordata > Chondrichthyes > Carcharhiniformes > Triakidae > Mustelus > Mustelus asterias. Next base: position 96,723,167 of record NC_135814.1, read on the forward strand.
TCAGTCTGCCTCCAGGTTTCCGGAGACAACATGGGTTTGGTTGGCTGGAGGTGGTTTCCTGGCAGCAAGCCAGGAGATGAGTGGTCCTGGCAGGGTAAGAAGCCCTCTCACCCTGCCTGTCTGCTGCATCAGCCATAGGCAACCCACCATGAGGAGGGGGTTTCCCCTCCCACCCTACAGTTGTGGCCCGGCAAAAAAGCCATGTTTAATTTAAAGTTTGAAAATGTTGGAGAGTGCGCCCTCCCTCCCTCCCTCACTCACCCACCGTGGCTTCTCTCTGCTGCCTTTAAGCTGATTTTCCATCTGGCTTTGAAGCCAGGCCGCTACCCTTAACTGGACAGCAAGCCTGAACTTGTTGTTCAGCAAGATGTTAAATGGCTGCTAAATGGCCACTTTGGGGCAAATTATACCAAGTAACTGTTGCCCAAACACCGAGAACTTCTGAACCCCCTTTGAGCTTGGCAGTGGGGTTCAGAAGTCCACAAGGAAAATCCTATTCATGGAGTCAGTTTGCAATTGAAAATAAATCTTGCTAACTACTTTGCCAAAAACAGGCACAATGCCCTGTAATTTACACAATAAAACCTCTCAGCTTTGATAGGAGCTGATTAGTTAAGACAGGACTGGTTACAGTGGTCAGTTGTGATGAGAAGATGATGGGATTACACATTTTACTGGAACAGTAGGGTTACTAATAGAAGTGGGGCAATGTATCAGGCAAGTCTCGTGATCTGACGGAATTTGATTACCACAGGCTGCGGCCTCCCGGCAAGAGCAGTCAACGCTGCATCAACCAACAGCCAGATAAATAAATGGTTGGGAACAGGGTAAGAATCAAACAGTTATGGGCAGAGGTAATGGGTTCTGGGGTCACTGGGCCCTTGGGAATATCAAGCCAAAGAAAGAAATCATGTCAGACGAAAAGTTGGCAAAATAGTTTAACTGACTTTTGAGGATGGAGAAGAAAGTTAACAATCCCCTGGGAGACTAAAAAGGGTTAGGTAGGTTCTGTTTATAGTGAGATTGTACATCTTCTTGTTCATGTTGGCTCTCCATGGGGTTTCCTCAGGGTGCTCTGGATTCCTCCCACAGTCACAAAAGTGTGCAGGTGAGGTGGCTTCGCCATGCTAAAGTGCCCGCAGGTTAGGTGGATTGGCCGTGCTAAATTGCCCCTCGGTGTCCAAGATGTATAGATTAGGGGGTTTAGCAGGTTAAATACATAAGCCTGGGTAAGATGCTCTATTGGAGAGTCAGTGCAGACTCGATGGGCCAAATGCCCTCCTTCTGCCAATGAGCAATGTTGAGCCACGGTGGGGGGGGGGGTTTAGCCTTTTTGACCTTCTTACTTTCTTGTGTTATGCAATGTGTGTCTGCACAATAAAAGGACATTATTACTGGTGCCTTACCTTGGTAGCGTAGAGTACTGGTGCTCCAACTCTTCATACTGGGAGCGACCATTTGGCCCTTTTACAGGAGAATGTACCTGTAACCGAATGCATTGACGATCAATGACAATAGCTGACACTCTACAGTTTTAGTACAGCAACATTTGTTTTAAAGTAGGACATACTTTCTTCAAAAAGAATTAAACTTCTGACCAAGTTAACCTAGTTCATAGAATCATAGAAAAAAGTTTATTTATTAGTCACAAGTAAGGCTTACATTAACGCTGCATTGAAGTTACTGTGAAATTCCCCTAGTCACCACAGTCCAGTGCCTGTTCGGGCGAATGCACCTAACCAGCACGTCTTTCAGACTGTGGGAGGAAACTGGAGGACCCGAAGGAAATCCACGCAGACAAGGGGAGAACATGCAAACTCCACACAGTCAGTGACCTAAGCCGGGAATCGAACTGTGTTCCCTGGCGCTGTGAGGCAGCAGTGCTACCACTGTGCCACCGTGCTGCCCTACAATGCAGAAGAGGCCATTTGGCCCATCGAGTCTGCACCAATTCTCTGACAGAGTATCTTACCCAAGCTCTCTCCCCCACCCTATCCCTGTGACCTCACATATTTACCATGGCCAATCCACCTAACCTGCATATCTTGGGACACTAAGGGACAATTTAGCATGGCTAATCTATCTAACCTACACTTCTTGGGACATTAAGGAATTTAGCATGGCCAATCCATCTCCTCGTTGTCTAATCAATTCAATTCCACCTACCCATCCAGAGAACTAACTCAAGCATTGAGCCCACAATTAACCAGCAAACCCTCACTTGTCTTAACCTGCAACCGACAGTGAGCTTGCCAACCTATCAGCCCATTCAGCTCATGCTCTGAGCCAACCCCAGCCTTTAATTAACGTCAATCATCTATGAAAAGCAGTCAATTGCAATGCACTGTAGTAGCCGCAGTGTAAGTTATTTACAGGATGCACTGCAGCAACTTGACAAGGTTTCTTTGACAGCACCTCCCAAACTCATGACCCCTACTACCTGCAAAGACAAATCCAGAAGGTGCTTGAGAATATCGTCACCTCTAGATTTCCCACCGAGCCACGTACCCATTCCACCCTGTATCATCAATCCTTCATCGTCACTGGGATTAAAAACTTGGGAGGTCCCCACCTAACGCCATTCTGGGAATACCCTCGCCATGTGGACTGCAACGGTTCAAAAGACCATGACCATGGTTCAAAGGCTCACCACCACTACTTTCTCAAGGACAACGAAGAGTGGGTGTTAAAAATAAACTGTTCAGCTCAATCCAGTACACGGCCATCCAACCAAATCAGCTCATTCAGCCAACGAAAAAACCCAGTCACTCAACAAATTTAGTGCATCTGACCAACCAACCCATTAACAAAATGCAAATAGTTTTCTTCATTATTTAAATACTGATGCATTGCGAGGGCACATTAGAACGATACTGCACAGGGTGATGAGATAAGACATTGATTTCCATTATAGAACTCACTGCCCCATAGGGCGGTAGAGTCTGAATCGTTGGACAGATTCAAGAAGGAGATACTTGTATTTCTAATAAAAAAGGGATAAAGGGATTTAGGAACAGGTGGGGAGGTGGATTTGAGACCAGGGAGAGATCAGCCATGATCTGATTGAATGGCGGAGCAGGCTTGAAGGGCTGAATTTGCCTACTCCTGCTCCTAATTCCTATGTTCCTACGTACAAAATCAGCCACACATTGCCTATCCTGCTCTGCGTTAGTATGCACACTTCTGAAAAGAAGTTTGCCCACCCCTTTTTCCATGAAATAAGCTCTAGGGGTTGCACAGTGGTTAGCACAGCTGCCTCACAGTGCCAGGGACCCGGGGTCAATTCTGGCCTCGGGTCAGTGTCGGTGTGGAGTTTGCACCTTCTCCCCGTGTTTGCGTGGGTTTCCTCCGGGTGCTCCGGTTTCTTCCCACTCTCCGAAGATCTGCCGGTAAGGTGGATTGGTCATGTTAAATTGCCCCTGAGTGTCCCAAGATGTGGAGGTTAGGAGGATTAGTGGGTAAAGAGAGTGGGGTTATGCAGATAGGGCCTGGGTGGGATGCTCAGTTGGTGCAGACTCGATGAGCTGAATGACTTCCTTCTGCACTGTAGGGATTCTAAGATGAGGATCTTGGTATATGCACTTTAGAGCAGTGTAGACTGAGAGGTGAACTGATGGAGGTTTATAAAATAATTGGAGAGTTGGGTAACATCTCCATTTATGGATTATTCCAGTTTAACAGAGGACCAGAGGTCATGAGTTTTGATTGTTTAAGTGTAGGTATAGACTGGTTGTTAGAGAGTCCATCTTTTCCCAGAGGGTAGTGAGCCTCTAGAACGTTGTCAGCTGGTGTAGTGGGGTGTGACTACCTGCATGTCAAAGAGGATAGAAAGCATCCTTTCCAGATGTATCACAGCTTGGTATGGGCTCCTGCTCTGTCCAAGACCACAAGGAACTACAAAGGGTTGTGAACGAAGCCCAGTCCCTCACACAAACCAGCCTCCCATCCATTGACTCTGTCTACACTTCCCACTGCCTCAGAAAAGCAGCCAGCAAATTTAAGGACCTCACGCACCGCGGACATTCTCTCTTCCACCTTCCTCCATCGGGAAAAGGATACAAAAGTCTGAGGTCACGTACCAACCGACTCAAGAACATCAGACTTTTGAATAGACCTACCTCCATTAAGCTGATCTTTCTCTACACCCTAGCTATGACTGGAACAGTACATTCTACACTCTCTCCTTTCCTTCTCTACGAACGGTATGCTTTGTCCATATAACGCACAAGAAACAATACTTTTCACTGTATGCTAATACATGCGACAGTAACAAGTCAAATCAAACCAAATCAAAGAGGGACCAGCACTGGTTCTTAGCTGAGATTTCAACATGAAGAAAGCAGATGCCTTTCCAGATAATGCTGTTATCACCTGGACTGATCTTGACTGACTGAGCAGGTTGGACAGGAATTTCCGATGATGGTTTTTACTTACTGATCCTGGACGATTATCCTTTTCATTTAGTAATTTCAGTAGGTCATACTATTGTAGAATGGGGGTAGAGCGTAGGAAGTGTTTAAATGCTCCAGTTCAATGCACCTGTTTGGGTACACCGAGAGAGAATTTAGCACGGCCAATGCACCTAACCAGCACGTCTTTCGGACTGTGGGGGGAAACCGGAGCACCCGGAGGAAACCCACGCAGACACGGGGAGAACGTGCAGACTCCGCACAGATACTGACCCCAAGCCAGGAACAATACTTTTCACTGTATACTGATACATGTGACATGAGCGGCACAGTGGTTAGCATTGCTGCTTCACGGCTCCAGGGATCTGGGTTTGATTCCCGGCTTGGGTTGCTGTCTGTGTGGAGTTTGCACGTTCTCCCCCGTGTCTGCGTGGTTTTCCTCCGGGTGCTCCAGTTTCCTCCCACAGTCCAAAGATGTGCAGGTTAGGTTGATTGGTCATGCTAAATTGCCCATAGTGTCCCGGGAAGTGTTGGTTAGAGGGATTAGTGGGGTAATGTGTTAGTTTACAGGATAAGGCCTGGGGTCGGATTGTTGCTGGTGCAGACTTGATGGGCCGAATGGCCTCCTTCTGCACTGTAGGGTTTCTATGATTCTATGAATCGAACCCAGGTCCCTGGCGCTGTGAGTACTGGATTTCAATAGTGAAGACACAACTAACTTTTTCAACGTGTGTGGCTCTTGTTGCTGAGTCTGTTGTTCAAATAGATTGTGTCCTCTTTAATTTTTTGAAACCAAATGAGTGTTGTGAAGAAGGAAAATAAACCTAAAGCGTATAACCAAGGCATCATGGTGCGTATGCTCTGCACCTCCAGGAACTGAGCGAGATAGCAGTGCGACTGGATCAATGACAGGTAACTCGAGAGAGGTGCCCAGGTTCAGGAGAAGGTCATTCAGCCCATCTAATCTGTTCCACCAGTCATGTAGGGTTAGGGGGAATATACTGGTGTGGAGTGAGAACTGGTTAATGGACAGAAAACAGAGAGCTGGAATAAATGGGTCATTTTCAGGTTGGCAGGCTGTGACCAGTGGGCTACCACAAGGATCATTGTTTGGGGGCCCCAGCTATTTGCAATCAATGATTTGGAAGTGAGGATATAATGCAACATTTCCAGGTTTGCAGATGACACAAAACTAGGGTGGAAGTGCCAATTGTGAGGAGGATGCAAAGACGCTTCAAGAGGATTTGGAAAGGCTAAGCGAGTGGGCAGAAAAAAAACTTGGCAGATGGAATACTATGTGGAGAAATGTTATCTACTTTGGTAGGAAAAACAGAAATCATGAGTATGTTGAGTGGCTGGGAAGTGTTGAACTTCAAAGGGACTTGGGTGCCCTTTTTCATGAGTCACTGAAAGCAAACATGTAAGTACTCCAAGCAATTGCGGGGAGGTGATGGCCTGGTGGTATTATCACTAGATTATTAATCCAAACACTCAGCTAATGTTCTGGGGACCTGGGTTCAGATCCTGCCACGGCAGAGGGTGGAATCTGAATTCAATGAAAAATATCTGGAATTATGAATCTATTGATGACCATGAAACCATTGTCGACTGTCGGAGAAAGCCATCTGGTTGACTAATGTCCTTTAGGGAAGGAAATCTGCCGTTCTTACCTGGTCTGGCCTACATGCGACTCCAGAGCCACAGCAAAGTGATTGACTCTCAACTGCCCTCTAAACAAGGGCAACTAGAGATGGACAATAAATGTTGGCCAGCCAGCGATGCCCATGTCCCACAAATGAATAATAAAAAAAAGAAGGCAAATGATATGTTGGCTTTTATTACAAGAGGATTCGAGAATAGGAGTAAAGATGCCTTACTGCCGTTACTTAGACACCGCATCTGGAGTATTGTGGGTAGTTTTGGTCTCCTTACCCAAGAAAGATTTACTCGCTATAGAGGGAGTACAACAAGGTTCACCAAACTAATTCCTGGGGATGGAGGGATTGTCCTGGGGAGGAAAGATTAAATAGACTGTGCCTCAAGAAACCAAAGTTGAGGATGTCAGCAGAAGACTACTGCCATGTTTCAAGATGGCGCCGGAGTGTGGCGACTTCTTGCAAGCTGTGCCCAGCATATCTGCTGATTCTATCTTTTACTCTCGTTCTATGCTTCAATAACTTTATTCTAAGTCGTTCAAACTCTCCAACGATGCTTTAAGTTGATCTTTCTCTGCACCCTAGCTATGACTGTGACACTACATTCTGCACTCTCTCGTTTCCTTCTCTATGAACGGTATACTTTGTCTGTACAGCGCACAAGAAACAATACTTTTCACTGTATACGAATACATGTGACAGTAATAAATCAAATTCTAGTTCAACATATAGATCTTGTTATCATCACTTGTAACTGAGCTGAAGGGCAGGGGTGGCCTTAGTTGATCCGACTGATTTTAGTATGAAAACAAAACAAAAATATTTGCAAACAGTGCAAGTAATAATATAAACCATGGATTATGAAGACAATGCACTGCCATTGATTTTCTTTTAAACAAGAAAGAGATTGTTTTGAATTATCATATAAAATAGCTATTGAACGGAGCTCTCCTGTTCTTAGCGATTTTAATTGGAGAAGTGGCTAAGAACAAATTAAACAATTATTTAGATGCAGTGTATATGGTGTCAGATTTAAAGATCAGCGGTAAAATTAATGGTGTCAGGTGAGTGCTCAGTGCCAAACATTTACTCCATAAATTTGTTAAAGAGTCACATGGGACAGCTCCTCGATTGGCTTGGAGTACAATACTTCAACTTTTACTTCAAAATGTTTGAGGCTTTCATAACCGTAAATAAGATGATCGATTAATAACAGTGGCAGCGCTTTTCTTTTGGGGTAATCACTCATCTCAATCCTGTGCTCCATTCGGTTTACCTGCTCATATAGTAATAATTCTGCTCATTTCCACCCACGTCTGCACCACCGCAACTTGTGTCGCACCCCCCCACCCTCGTGCTAATTGTGTTCCGTGAGATGTCCTTCAATCATAGAATCCCTAAAGTGCAGAAGGAGGCCATTCGGCCCATCGAGTCTGCGCCGACCACAATGCCACCCAGGCCCTATTCCCATAACCCCACATATTTACCCTGCTAATCCCCCTGACACTAAGGGTCAATTTAGCATGGCCAATCCACCTAACCCGCACATCTTTGGACTGTGGGAGGAAACCGGAGCACCTGGAGGAAACCCACGCAGACACGGGGAGAATGTGCAGACTCCACGCAGACAGTGGCCCGATGTGATGTCCCCAGGAGCTCAGCAATAGGGAGTGGATAGCAAGCAAGGTGGAAAACAGCAGGAGGGTGAGCAAAACGAAAAAAAGGTTGCAAAGTAGAATGTTAAGAAAGCTTTCAAAGGTAGATGGGGAGATGGGAAAAAAAAGAGAGCCCATCATGACCTCACAGCGCCAGGGAACCGGGTTCGATTCCGGTCTCGGGTCACTGTCTGTGTGGAATTTGCACATTCTCCCCGTGTCCGCATGGGTTTCTTCCCACAGTCCAAAGATGTGCGGGTTAGGTGGATTGGTCATGCTAAATTGCCCATTAGCATCAAGGGGATTCGCAGGGTCAATATGTGGGGTTACGGGGATAGGGCCTGGGTAGGATTGTTGTCGGTGCAGGCTCGATGGGCCAAATGGCCTCCTTCTGTACTGTAGAGATTCCATGATTCTTCTACCCTATGTTCCAGTGCTGAATAGCCAATGAAGTACTTTTGAAGTGTTTTACTGCTGTGGCGTTGGAAAGCAGCTACCAATTTGCACGCAGCAAGCTCCCACAATCAGCAATGGCCGGATAATCAGGTTTTATTCCCCCAGTCATGTTACTGTCGATGGATAAATGTTACAGAACATTGGGGAGTACTCTCTTGCTCCAATTCGAAATAGTGCTGGGGGATGTGATTTGATTAATTATTGTCACATGTATTAGTATGCAGTGAAAAGTATTGTTTCTTGCGCGCTATACAGACAAAGCATACCGCTCATAGAGAAGGAAAGGAGAGAGTGCAGACTGTAGTGTTACTGTCACAGCTAGGGTGTGGAGAAAGATCAACTTAATACGAGGTAGGTCCATTCAAAAGATGGCAGCAGGGAAGTAGCTGTTCTTGAGTTGGTTGGTACGTAACCTCAGACTTTGGGATGTGTTACGAGAGAAGATGGGGCCTTAGTTGAATGTCTCTTCCAAAAGCGAGCACCTGTGATGGGTGCAACACTGCCCAAAGGTCAATATACCCTGCCCTCAAAAACCAGAGTGGAGAAAGTCAGCAAGCATGACATCTCCTCAGGCTATCGTCCAACTAGTCAATTAAGTAATTAACTTCTTAAAAGCATTTGTTGCAATTCACCTGAATATTTTCAGATTGCAACTGGATTATATATCATAGAATTATAGAATCCCTGCAGTGCAGAAGAGACCATTCAGCCCATTGAGTCTGCACCGACTCTCTGACAGAGCACCCCACCCAGGCCCTCTCTCTCGCCCTATCCCCGTAACCCCACACCTTTCCCATGGCTAATCCATCCAACCTACACATCTTTGGTCACTAAGGGGCAATTTAGCATGGTCGATCCACCTAACCCGCACAGCTTTGGAGTGTGGGAGGATACCGGAGCACCCGGAGGAAACCCACGCAGACACGGGGAGAATGTGCAGACTCCACACAGTCACCCAAAGCTGGCATCGAACCAGGATCCCTGGTGCTCTGAGGCAACAGTGCTAACCACTGTGCCGCCGTGCTGTGATGCTGTCTTTCAAATGAGATATTAAACCAAGGTCCTGCTGGCTGCTTTTCTTTTCTGGTAAACTGCCCTCCCTAGAAAAGAACACTGTATGAACTGTACGAATTAGGAGCAGGAGTAGGCCACTCGGCCCCTCGAGCCTGTTCCACCATTCAATGAGATCATGGCTGATGAAATTGCAACTTCGACCCCACATTCCTGCCTCCCCCCAATAACCTTTCATCCTCTGGTTAATCAGTGGGTGTGAGTCCAGGTGAAAGAGTAACCCCTTATTTTTAAACAGTGACCCTCCCTCCCTCCGCCCCCCCCCCCCCCTCCACCCCCCTGGCCCCCCCACCCCCACCCAAGTTCTAGATTCTCTGACAAGAGGAAAGAGCCACCAATTGCTCTGAGGATCTTTGATGCCTTGTTACATTCTGCACCATTACACAGATAGGTACTGAAATACACTGGGCCCGATAAAAATCTCACGTCTCTACTTCAACCCTCATTAATTCATCAACCTCGACACATGACAGGGCTGGTTTCAAAAACAAGCACACATCAATTAATATGAACTTCATCAAGGTGGCAGACTTCTTAATCTGGCAACTCAGTCTCCAGCAGCCAGATTAATGAGGTGGAACAGTGTGCGTGTTACGTAACTGTGACTGGTGATATCTAACCATCATCACAAAGCTATACCCTTCGCTCCACCACTGATTTTTATTCTTCAGTTGACTCAGAGGCTGCTAATAGAACTGAAAAATTATCTTTGGCTGTGTGGTATCTTGCAAAGACGGGCGGCCACCCAAGTAGTTTAATTAATGAACGGTTAATTAAGGTAAGTAACTGTGTAGAGAGAGTGATGTAAAGGCTACTGTACTGAACACGACTCCAGACTCCGAACTGCCAGGAAAACCCACGCTCAGCTCCGGGATTCGCGCGTTCCGGCCTGGAATTGGCAGAACGGGTCACATGACCCTCTGAGACCTTGCCCTTTAAAAGGGCACGCTACCACAGGTCACACGCCTTGTCACAAGGTCACACTAAAGATTATATTGATGGTTGGTGATTTCACCACCATCATATAAACCTATTCTCACCTTTATAAGATTAGAAGTCCGCACTAATTAAAACATACCAAAATGGTGACATGCCTTTAAAGTGTGGATCTGATTTGTCCCTGTGCACTCATAGAATCCTACAGCGCAGAAGGAGGCCATTCGGCCCATCGAGTCTGCACCGACCACAATCCCACCCAGGCCCTATCCCCACAACCCCATGCATTTAGTCTGGCAGTACGGGGCAATTTAGCATGGCCAATCCACCTAACCTGCACATCTTTGGACTGTGGGAGTAAACCGGAGCACCCGGAGGGGATCCACGCAGACAGCGGCCCAAGCCGGGGATCGAACCCGGGTCCCTCACGCTGCGAAGCAGCAGTGCTAACCACTGTGCCACCGGGAGAGAGAACACAAGTGGGTGAAATAAATTGGAATATGGGTTGAGAGGTTAGGAGGAGCTGCTTTTCCCACATATATTCCAGGGATAAAGATCTTATCCAGGAGTGTTCTTTGTAAACAGATTTAACAGACTCTTTGGAGATTTTATTTGTTTGGTAAAAGATTGTGACACCTCGTTTAGTTTAGTCATGTAAATGATTTATAGTTACTGTCTCAGGTTTGAATATTGGATTCTGAATTGAAGGGGTAGAACACACTTAGAAGCAATCTTGATCGAAAGCTATACATTGTTTGGGTATTTATCATTATATCACCAAGATATTGAATATGACACAGAGATGATTGTGAAGGAGATCGAGCTGAACAGAATGATATTGCTATACCTGGTGTGAAATTGGGCTTGAAAAGTTAGTTACCGAGGAGAGAACATTAAACTTTATGTTTTACAAAATCCTTACTGGCACTGGATGATGCAGTAGGTTCACACACAAATTACCGGGTGGCACGGTGGCACAGTGGTTAGCACTGCTGCCTCACAGCGCCAGGGACCCCGGTTCGAATCCTGCCTCGGGTCACTGTCTGTGTGGAGTTTGCACGTTCTCCCCGTGCCTGCGTGGGTTTCATCCGGGCTGTCCGGTTTCCTCCCACAGTCCAAAATTGTGTGGGTTAGGTTGATTGGCCATGCTAAATTGACCCTAGTTTCGAGGGGATTAGCAGAGTAAATATGTGGGGGTTACGGGCACAGGGTGGGATTGTTGTCGGTACAAGCTCGATGGGCTGAATTGCCTCCTTCTGTACTGTAGGATTCTATGATACTTTGGGCCTCTGGAATTCTGGCCCAAGATCATTCTGCACCAATGGCGTGAATGACTCTGCTGTCTGTGATTGTAAAATGGGAGCGAATGGGTTTGGACAGTCAAACACCTTGCCAGGAGGTGTGGAGCGATACGTTGGCACTGATCCAATAGTCAGTCAGTGTACGAAAGGACGCACTTTTGTCCTCGGGGATGACTCTTGAATGTTGAGTGCACTCTTGGAGGAGTGCACATATTTTTGAAAGTCAAGGGTAATGGTAGGGGGGGAGGGGCACGCGGAAGCAGATGGCAAAGTAGAGTTGAGACATGATCAGATAGGCCATGATCTTATTGAATGGTGGAGCAGGCTCAAGGGGCTGCATGGCTTACTCCTGCACCCAGGTCCTACGCTTCAAGATTCCCGTGAGTGTTTGTTTACAAAGCTGTAAAGTATCACTTACTTGAGAAGGCTTAACACCAATGCCGTTGAAGCAGTTGAAGCTGCCCCGTTGAATGTTTTTGAGGCAAGGGTAGATCGATTTTTGAACAGTAAAGGAATTAAGGGTTATGGTGAGCGGGCGGGTAAGTGGAGCTGAGTCCACGAAAAGATCAGCCATGATCTTATTGAATGGCGGAGCAGGCTCGAGGGGCCAGATGGCCTACTCCTGCTCCTAGTTCTTATGTTCTTATTAATGCTCGTGCAAAAATGAAATACTCTATTTTCTCAGACCTGAGAAAAATGGCCTGGTATGGAAGATCTCTGGTGGCAAGACAGCTGCAGGTTCTCTTGGCAAAGAATTTTAATTGTAGGTATAATTAAATAGCCCCCTATAGCCTCCTAAATTGCTACTGTCCAACAACGCTTTACATCAATATAACACATTTAAAGCATGAAGTGTTTGAAGGTATTTCATTGAACATTATCAGGCAAGTGAGGAAAGATGTAGTGGCATTGGAGGCAGTTCAGAGGAGGTTCACTAGATTGATTCCAGAGATGAGGAGTTTGTTGTTTGAAGAGAGATTGAACAGTTTAGGCCGATACTCTCTGGAATTTAGAAGAATGAGGGGAGATCAAATTGAGGTATTCAAGATGATAAAAGGTACGGATAAAGTAGACATGGAGCAGATGCTTCCTGTTGTGGGGCATTCTAGGACGAGAGGTCATAGTCTTAGGATAAGGGGTAGCAAATTTAAAACAGAGTTGAGGAGAAACTACTTCTCCCAAAGAGTTGTGAATCTGTGGAATTCGCTCCCCCAAAGTGCGGTGGATGCTGGGACAGTGAGTAAATGTGAGGAGTTAGACAGATTTTTAATTGGTAATGGGTTGAAGGGTTATGGGGAGAACACAGGAAAATGAGGATGAGGAGCATATCAGCCATGATCGAATGGCAGAGCGGACTCGATGGGCCGAATGGCCTAATTCTGCTCCTGTATCTTATGAACTTATGAAATGTGATACCAAGTGAAAAAAGGAAATATTCGGAAGGGCGATTCAAAGCTTGATCAAAAAGGTAGTCTTTAAGGAGCTTCTTAAGGAAAGGGAGCAAAGGTTGAGGGGTGAAATGATTTAGGGAGGTGGCTGCAGAGCTTGAGTCTGTCTATTCCAGCCTTAAATGTACTCAATGATGGAGCATTCCTCAACGTTCTGGGGAAAAGAATTCCAAAGATTCCCAACCCTTTGAGTGAAGTAATTTTCCCACATCTCAGTCCTCAATGCTTGGCCCCTCATCCTGAGGTGCTCCCGCATTTTTGACTCCCTGACCAGTCCCAGTCCCAGTCCTAATCTCTCAGCATTTACCCTATTAAGACCCTTTGGAATCTTGCACGTTTTATAGAGATCATCTCTCATTCTTCCAAACTCCAGAGAAAAAAATAGATATAATTTGCTCAACTTCTCATCATTGGATAGCTCCCTCATCCCAAAAGACCAATTTGATTATCCGTCATCGTACTGCCTCCACTGCAAGCATATATTTTCCATAGATGTGGAGACCAAAACTTCACATAGTACTCCAGATGCGGTATCAACTAAAACCTCGTCCCTTGGCGGTGGCACAGTGGGCCAATGGTTAGCACTGCTGCCTCACAGCACCAGGGAACTGGATTCGATTCTGGCCTCGGGTGACTGCCTGTGTGGAGTTTGCACGTTCTCCCCGTGTCTGAGTGGGCTTCCTCCGGGTGCTCCGGTTTCCTTCCACAGTCCAAGGATGTGCAGGTTAGGTTGATTGGCCATGCTAAATTGCCCCTTAGTGTCAGGGAGCTTAGCAGGGTAAATACGGGAGGTTACAGGGGTAGGGCTTGGGTGGGATTGTGGTCGGTGCAGATCGATGAGCCGATTCTATGATTCTAACTCTAACAAAACTTCTTTATTCCTGTATTCCAATCTCCTTACAAATAAAGACCAATGTACCATTTTTCCTCCTAATTGCTTGCTGTACCTGTATGTCAACTTTCAGTGTTCCTTGTACAAGCACACCCACGTCTCAGTAAACATCAACACTTACAAGTTGCTCACCTTTTTAAAAATATTCAGCTCTTCCATTCTATCAACCAAAAGCAATAACTTCTCTACATTATAATCCATCTGTCATCTTGCTGCCCACTCATTTAACCTGTTGTATCACTTTGCAGCTTCTCTCCTTCCTCCCTACAGCTTACCTTACCTTTTTCACCTGGCCAAAACAGCATGCAATAGGTGGGGACATATTGCACAAAGAAGCATATGTCAAGATGTCCAAACTGGCTCAGACAATGAAAATTTACTCGCTATGCAAGTGGGGATCAAGAGGGCACTTGGTGCTACCTTCACCAATATTACTCCCAACTCAATTCAGCAGATGAAATACCCATTGACAGAAGTAAACAGATGTCCCATTGGGCTGTACGCTTCAATGGGCCATGCTCCTGTGAGATGGACATCTTCCAGCCCGTGCTTGGTACTCTCCCGCACCCTCTTGGCATGGGTGAGTTGGATGAAGAATTCCTCATGAATTTAGCTCGAGAAGGCCATAGGCCACTTGGCAAACAGAAAGGTACCCAGCAAGGGTGAAATCCTAGCCAAAGAGCCCAAGCACAGAAAGTCTTCGCCATCTCTGCTGGAAAGTAGTCTCCATTCCACAGGAGATGTGTGATCCAACAATTATCAGACTGTACAAAATGAAAGAAAACAGAGGAGACTGCAACAACTAAAGGGACATCTCAAGCCTTAGCATCATGGGTAAGGTCGTTGCCAGGGTCATACTTAAAAATACTCCATCTTAGAATCCATAGAATCCCTACAGTGCAGAAGGAGGCCATTCGGCCTATCAAGTCTGCACCGGCCACAATCCCCCCCAGGCCCTATTCCCATAACTCCACATATTTACCTTCCTACTCTCCCTGACACTAAGGAGGAAACCCACGCAGACACAGGGAGAACGTACAAACTCCACACAGTCAGTGACCCGAGGCCGGAATTGAACCCGGGTCCCTAGCATTGTGAGGCAGCAGTGCTAACCACTGTGCAGCCCTTCTACTTGCTTCTACTTGCAGTCTGAGTGGACCCAGAAACACACTGTGGTTCCCGTGCTTACGGATCTACCGCGGACATGATCATTCCCCCTATGCCAGTTAAATAAGTGGGATTACAGGAATAGGGCCTGGGGCTCTGTCGGAGAGTCGGTGCCGACTTGATGGACCAAATGGCCTCCTTCCGCACTGTGGGGATTCTATGACATGAAGGTTCCCCCTGCCCCCCACCACCCTGCCATCTGAAGTGGAGTGCTCGTTGCGTGCCCATCATTCTTTTGTAGATGGAAGGATGCTGCCGCCGATGGAGGTTAATTAAAAGCAAAATTCTTGATGAAGTTCTTCCCTCCCTCCCCGCCGTCCAGTAAAAAGCAAAAAAAAAACTTGAGACATAATAAAAGGTTTTTTTTTATCAAAGCTAGTAAATGTACGCTGTTGCTCTGGAAATTCTGAGGCAGCTATAACAGAGAGGTTAATAAATAAATAGAACTTTTTCTCCTTCTGAACATTTGTCCTTCTAACAGAAATAACAGACTCAAATCCCAAGGTTCAGATCTGTTTTGTTCGGGCTTCCTGCTGCTTGCTGGGTGGCAAGGCCGTTTAATCCCCCAATTCCATTCCACGCTCCTGTTATTGAATTTCCCAGTTTCCACAAATCATCTCCAGATTTAGCCTTTCCTCGCTATTATTTTTCTCCCGATCCCTCTTCCCCCTGCCCCGTCGCAACCCCTCCGCCACGTTCGAGAAGGGAGAATCAATTTACCACACAAAAACAAACATCACTCCCTTACAAACTACCCCTAAAATTCAAAGGTCAAAGTTCGACGCGGCTTAAAGACAGGAAGGCTTTTGTCAGCACTTTCCAATGCAACCTGCCAGTGTCCAGCACAATGGTCTCTTTTTGCACGTCCCGAGCAAAGGCTGTAACTCCATTCAGTGGAACATTCCGGGCCTCTCCTCCAAACAAATACAGCCACGGGACGCTCCCACTTGGACCGACCGGTTGGCTGGATCTCACACTGGGACTCTCTCCTCTTTCAGAGAGGTACAATGCTCAACAAGTGCAGCGACTGAACCTGAAAGCCCCAGCCTGACAATGGGCTGACTGTGCGTGGGGATCATTAGGAAAACACTACTCCAATTCAAATTAAACTCCCTGCCACCGTCGCGTACGCCCAGCAGGCTTGGCACGTTCCCCAGGACCCTCGGCACTGTGCGTGTGAAGGGGATTCTTGTCCGACTCCAGTTTGACTAACGACCCCTCAGACGTTTCAGCTATGTCGGAAACCCTCATCAATTGACAAAGGAACCAAAACAGGGCTGCCTGCACAGCATCAACTCTCACTTCCCAGACATGTCCATAGCTAAAGACAGACCCTCAATACCAATAGTCTCTCTGTTTTTTTTTGTTTTTAAGAAAAAAGCATGTCAGAATTTCACCTCCCTGCTCCCCCCATCCCCCCAAATCTCTTAAAGAAGGTCTCTATGCCAAGATATTTTCCCTCAGGGTAAAGGCTATATAAAGGTTAGTAATGGACACTATTACTGTGTAGAACAAGCCCCCTATGCTCCCTTGCAACTTCTCCCCTCTCAAAGTGCTCTTTAGTGTTTGCTAGGCGGAGAGTGTTTCCAGCAAACTATTTTGAGAGGAGACTCAAGTTGGGAGGGGGGAATTTTCCAGCCCCAAATCCACAATATCCCACCCAAGGTCTTCATAGAAACCTTCATAGAATCCCTACAGTGCAGAAGGAGGCCATTTGGCCCATCTAGTCTGCACTGACAACAATCCCACCCAGGCCCTATCCCCGTAATCCCACATATTTACCCCGCTAACCTACGCATCCCGGGACACTAATGGGGCAATTTAGCATCTTTGAACTGTGGGAGGAAAGTGGAGCATCTGGAGGAAACCCATGCAGAGACGGGGAAAATGTGCAAACTCCACACAGACAGTGACCCAAGCCGGGAATCGAACCCAGGTCCCTGGAGCTGTGAGGCAGCAGTGCTAACCACTGCGCCGCCGTTTTGCCCCAAAATTATCTAGTCATTATCACCTTGCTGTTTGTGGGAGCTTGCCGTGCACAAATTAGGTACTACATTTTTTACATTACAGCACTGACAGTCATAGAATCATAGAAACAGAACCAAGGTCAACGGATCTTTGCATGGTCCACCCCTGCTACAATTCCCGTGGAGGGCGGGACGGGAATACTCCCCCACCGCCCCAAGGTCTCAATTGAGACGATCATCAAAACAAGTCCAACTCCTAGACATCCAGCGAATGTATTAATAGATTCTACATCTGACATGACGCGGGTTCACAAAAGATGCCGTGGACTAAATAAAGATGACATTGCCGAGGCCCACCACTGTGCCACTTAACCATGCACCAGCTCATAGTGGCTGTGGATTTTAAAAGCTGGGTCTCTTGGCACTTCTTTATAAGCCAATCTTATTCACAAGCACTCTGGTATCTGCAGGTCCAATCACGCATCCCCCAACTTGCTGCAGAAATCTTTTCAAGTGCTAATGAAGTGGATACTAGGGCAGGCAGGAACTGCTGCTGCTAACACTCATAAGGTTATAGCGCGAATGATATGTATGGGTAAAGGTACTGCAAAAAATCTACATCTCTGCCTCTAATACATGCACGCAGGGTACATAATCTGCCTACCTCTAATCTGTACTGCATGAGTAATGTGCACAAGGTATAGCACTCCCTGGAAACTTGAAGTAGAAACTAATATCACTGCAGCCTAAATGATGTGCTGCTCTGCATTAAAGTCACGATTCAATTGTAGCTGGCTATTGTCTGTCAATATGCCCACAGCACTGAACTCTGGCAAAGAGAAAGAGAGCGTCAGTGTGCCGAAGAATAGGAAATAAGCTGAAGTGTGCTTCCAGGTTCTAATGTATCTTGGGGATCACTCGGGTTAGGGTTGCAAACCTTCCAGGGTTGACCTAGAGTCTCCAGGGTTTGATAGGGATTCTATGATTCTAAGAATGATCCGCAGGACACGGGTGTGTGTAACTCTGGCGAGAAAAAAATCATCGGGCATTAAAAAATTTTTTTTATTTTCTCTGTCATTTTCTTTGAACATTTCTCTTTACCAGATATTTAAAAAAATATTGAAAAGGGGAATTCAAAAAGGCTGTTTGGCTGACAGTCATAGAATGCCTGCAGTGCAGAAGGAGGCCCTTCGGCCCATCGAGTCTGCACCGACAACAATCCCACCCAGGCCCTATCCCTGTAACCCCACATATTTACCCCGCTAATCTTCTTCACTGACACATCTTTGGACAGTAATGGTCAATTTAGCACGGCCGATCCACCTAACCCGCACATCTTTGGACTGTGGGAGGAAACTGGAGCACCCGGAGGAAACCCACGCAGACACGGGGGAGAAGGCGCAGACTCCACACAGACAGTGACCCAAGGCCGGAATCGAACTGCGGTCCCTGGCGCTGTGAGGCAGCAGTGCTCACTGCTGTGCCACCATGCCGCCCCAGATGGGCCAAATGATCTCCTTCTATACTGTAATGTTATACCTTGGAGCTTGTGGAGGGTGTAGTGCTGCATTTCTGATCTGGTGTTTGAGAGCTTATGATGGACATTACTTACTGATTTCAAACAAATTGGTCACCAATCAGATCCCAATGCAGAGTTTTCCTTTCCGTGAATATTAACAATGGATGGCGATTTGATAGACTGGATTGTTTGTTCTTATTCTTCCATGGCACATGGGTATCGCTGGCTAGGCCAGCATTTGTTGCCCATATCCAATTGTCCTTGAGAAGGTGGCTGTGAGCCGCCTTCTTGAACCTCTGTGGTCCATGTGATGTAGGTACACCCACAGTGCTGTTGGGGAGAGAATTCCAGGATTTGGACCCAGCGATAGTGAAGAAATGGCGATATCTCTCCAAGTCAGGATGTCGTGTGACTTGGAGGGGAACCTGCAAGTGGTGCTGTTCTCAAGCATCTGCTGCCCTTGTTCTTCTAGATGGTAGAGGTCATGGGTTTGGAAGATGCTGTTGGAGGAGCCCTGGTGAGTTACTGCAGTGCATTTGCAGATGGTATACACTACTGGTGGTGTTCGGACCTCTCCATGGCCTGCAACTTTCCACTATCTCCACATGCCTCCAATCGTGGCCTCTTTTGCATCCCCAATTTCTTTCTCCCACTATTGGCAGCCATCTTCTAGCCAAGCCCTAGAATTCCTGCACAAAATCTCTGTGCCTCTCTCTCTCTCTCCTCCCTCAAGAAGCACCTTAAAACCTGTCTCTTTGACAGCTATCCAAATATCCCCTTCTGTGGCTCGATGTCAAACTCTGATCGATAACATTCTTGCAAAGCAGCTTTAGATGTTTCACTGTCTTAAAGGCGCTACATAAACACAAGTTGTTGTTGTGGTTATAACCGCACAGGCGTGCATCTAGATGTACGTTAACATGTTGTGCTCAATTTAACTAATCACTATTAATGTTCTAAAGATCCTTTTGAAAACGTAAATGAGACAGGAATGAAGGGACTCAGGCGGTCGAGCCTGGCACTTCCTGAGTTGGCTTGAGACCATTAACTTCTCCAAAACAAGCTGACTTCAACCTGATTTGATAAAGGCCACCACACTGAGACACTGGACAAAAGGGGCGGCACGCTGACACAGTGATTAGCATTGCTGCCTCACAGCGCCAGGGACCCGGTTCGATTCCCGGCTTGGGTCACTGTCTGTGCACGTTCTCCCCGTGTCTGCATGGGTTTCCTCCGGGTGCTCTGGTTTCCTCCCACAGTCCGAAAGACGTGCTGGTTAGGTGCATTGGTCATGCTAAATTTTCCCTCAGTGTACCCGAACAGGTGGCGGCTAGGGGATTTCCACAGTAACTTCATCGCAGTGTTAATGTCAGCCTACTTGTGACACTAATGAATAAACTTTTAAACTTTAGGTAGAATTGCTGCAACTATCCAATGTCGATTCTGGACTGATTAAAAGGAACTGCAACCCTGAAAAGGATAACTGAAATTCATTAAGTTTCAGGGACTGACATGCACTTGACTGAAAACGTGGCACCGTAGAGCAAAGACTCCATTTACTGCACTATATTACAAGCATGCTTGCCACAATTCACATGGGAAGAAAGATACATCAGCATTTGTCAACAGTGGAAAAATTACCTGTTGTATCTGTTGGTTTATGGTGTCAGCTGAACTCATTATAAATGTGCAATGTTGAAAATAGTGTTGCCAACCTGCCCAAGATCGCCCTGGATTTTCTAGGAATTAAAGATTAATCTCCAGGACGCTGCTGCAAGTTGAAAAAAAACCCAGGAGAAAAATCATAGTGGCATAAACATTAGATTGTTTGAACACTTTTGTTTTATTGACTATAAAAATGCCTGACATGGGGGGAAAATAGGCTTTCAGAGCAACAGTCAGGTATTAACCAATCAGTTGACAGAGAGTCTATTCACTTGGCTAAGGAAAAATTACATAGATATATAGAAGCATAGAGACTAGAAGCAGGAGGTGGCCATTCGGCCCTCCGAGCCTGCTCTGCTATTCATTGTGATCATGGCTAATCATCAAATTCAATATCCTGATTCCTCCTTTATGCCTAGATCCCTTTAGCCCGATTTAGAGCTATATCTAATTTCTTCTTGAAATCAGACAATGTTTTGGCCTCAACTACTTTCTGTGGTAGTGAATTCCACACATAGAAACATAGAAAATAGGTGCTGGAGTAGGCCATTCGGCCCTTCCAGCCTGCACCACCATTCAATATGATCATACTTGATCATGCACTTTCAGTATCCCACTCCCACTTTCTGTCCACACCCCTTGATCCCTTTAGCCACAAGGGCCACGTCCAGCTCCCTCTTGAACATATCTAACAAACTGGCCCCAACAGCTTTCTGTGGGATAGAATTCCACAGGTTCACAGCTCTCTGAGTGAAGAAGTTCTTCCTCATCTCAGCCCTGAATGGTTTACTCCTTATTCTTAGACTGTGACCCTTAATTCTGCACTTTCCCAGCATTGGGAACATTCTTCCCGCATCTAGCTTGCCCAGTCCCATCAGGGTTTTATAGGACATGGGGGACACATTCACCACTCTCTGGGTGAAGAAATGTCTCCTCA
The DNA here is from genome assembly GCF_964213995.1 of Mustelus asterias. Taxonomy (NCBI): domain Eukaryota; kingdom Metazoa; phylum Chordata; class Chondrichthyes; order Carcharhiniformes; family Triakidae; genus Mustelus; species Mustelus asterias. Next base: position 96,744,245 of record NC_135814.1, read on the forward strand.
CCTCAGTTCTAAAAGGTTTACCCCTTATCTTCTACCTAGGATCCCTAGTTCTATTTCTGACCATGATGAAGTCCTCACTGCCACCCCAAAAGAAAAGACCATCCTTCTGCAGGACTTTACCAGGATTGACCATGACTCCGGTGTCTGGAGTGGAACCAGTGGGAAAACAAAATCAGGATGGGAAAAGCCAATACGAATGGAATCCCTCCTGCTGACAAAGCATACTCAGCATGGCCTCATTGTAACAAATTCGCTCTTCACCAGAACGACAAATACAAAACCACGTGGAGGCATCGAAGATCAAAGCATTGGCAACTTCTGGATTATGTCACTGATCAGGTCAAAGATCTATGTGATGCTTGAATCACTCGATTCATGAACAAATGGACAGACCATCATCTTGTTCAATTGGTGATGAACATTGACCTAGCACCAAGACATCGCAAGGCCCAAAAGTCCAGCAGGAAAGTGGATCAATGTCTCAGCCCCAAAGCAGCCCGACCAAAGAGACAAATTCCAAACGCAGCCACTGGGCTGCCTGGTATTCCTGGTATTGAGGTGATTTGATCACGTTGCATGTGATCATTGTTACATGTGATCATGTACCATCTGATTGTGTTAACATGATCAGAGAACCATAGAAAAATTACAGCACAGAAGGAGGCCATTTGGCCCACCTTGTCCATGCCAGACCAAGGACATCCAGGTGGCCTTTCTAATCCCACCTTCCTGCACCCGACTCATAGCCCTGTAGCTTACGGTACTTGTAACATGTGATCAGGTAACATGTGATCATATCACGCGTGAGATGTGAGCATGACATTTCCCCAGTGTAAGTGTTGATACATTTATTTTAATTGAGTCTTTAGTATCAAGTCCTAAATTAAATTTTTTGACTTTCTTTCTTGGAGGGAGATGAATTGGTATATATTTTCCAAATTAAATAAAGAACATACAATATAAATATTTAAGGAAAAGTAATGTTTAAATAAAAACGACTGCTGTGATGTTTCTATATTGACCGTCATGTGAAATATTAAGTAAATGCCACTGATTCAGCAGGATATGAGCAACTTCTAAAGTTTTTGCAATAATCTCATGATTTTTTACTATACACGGCAAATTATAAAAATAAGTAAATCTAAACCAAACTTCAACCAATTCACTGACTCCCACACACACACCACCACAGGAACCCAGGGGTGTGAGGCTCAGTTCCTCATAACAGAAACACTAATGCTGCCTGACTCGATAATAAAATGCATTAAACGGCACAGCACACAACGCAGGCTCGCACGCGCTGTCCCTTTCCCAGTAACTGGGTTTAGTCTGGTCAGGGGCTGTGGCCTGTGGCTCCTTTCTATCCTTTCCTCCTCCTCCTCACCCTGCACTTACCGATTCGGGCAATCTGATTTGATTTGATTTATTATCGTCACATGTATTGGGATGCAGTGAAGAGTATTGTTTCTTGCGCGCTATACAGACAAAACATACCATTCATAGAGTACATAGGGGAGAAGGAAAGGAGAGAGTGTAGAATATAGTGTTACAGTCATAGCTAGGATAAAGAGAAAGATCGGCTTAATATAAGGTAGGTCCATTCAAAAGTTTGATGGCAGCAGGGAAGAAGCTGTTCAGTTGGTATGTGTTCTCAGACTTTTGTATCTTTTTCCCGATGGAAGAAGGTGGAAGAGAGTATGTCCGGGGTGCATGGGGTCCTTGATTATGCTGGCTGCTTTTCCGAGGTAGCAGGAAGTGTAGATGGAGTCAATGGATGGGAGGTCGGTTTGCATGATGGACTGGGCTATGTTCGCAACCCTTTGTAGTTTCTTGCGGTCTTGGTCAGAGCAGGAGCCATACCAAGCTGTGATATATCCGGAAAGGATGCTTTCTATGGCGCATCTGTAAAAATTGGTGAGAGTCGTAGCGGGCAGGCCAAATTTCCTTAGCCTCCTGAGAAAGTATAGGCGTTGGTGGGCTTTCTTAACTGGAAATTAAGATAGCTAATGCTATCGCCGTTCTGCGGATGGAAATTCTTCACCTCCTGGATCACTCGCAGCAATGCCCAAGGGATCAACCCGCTATTCAATGTGAAAAAAAGATTTATAAGCTTGTTATAAAAATGGAGAGTTTATGATCATGGGGGCCAGAGCTCCTTTCTAGAAAGGGAAGTCTGAGGCGAGACCTGAATAATGTTATAAGATAGCATGTTTCTACTTATGGGGCTTCCAAAATTGGGGTCACCAAGAAAAAGTTGTCAGTTTTGGTTTCCTTACCTAAGGAATGAGTTCTTCCTTAAGAGGGAGTGCAATGGAGGTTCACCACGCTAATCACTGGGGTGGTCCTTTGAGGAGAGTTTGAGGAATCTGGGCCTGTATTCTCTATCCAGCCTTTCGTGGAATGAGAGATGGTCTCATTGAAGCTTACAAAATTATTACAGGGCGTGGGCAAGGTAGATATAGACAGGATGTTTCTCCGGGCTGCTGAGTCTAGAACCAGCTCGGGGCACAGTCTCAGAACAAGGGGCAGGCCCAATCAGGCCTCAGATGAGGAGTTATTTCTTCACTCAGAGGGGGGTGAGGTTTTGGAACTCTCAATCCCAGAGGGCTGTGGAAGCTCAATCATTGAAGATAGAAATCGATAGATTTCTGGATACTAATGGCATCATGACATAATAGGGTTTGGGAGTAATCAGCGTTGAGTAGATCATGGAATCACAAGGCAGGAATTTCCAGCCAATTCGCTCCGAAACCGGAAAATTCCGCCCGAGGTCAACGGATCTTTCCATGGTCCGTCCTCGCTCACTCTGATTCCCGTGGTAGGCAGGATGCTAAAATTCGCCTACATAGAATCTTAGAAACCCTACAGTACAGAAGACGCCATTCAGCCCATCGGGTCTGGACCAAATCTCTGACAGAGTATCTTACCCAGGCCCTCTCCCCTGCCCTGTCCCTCTAACCCCATCGATAATCCATCTAACCTTCTTGTTTTGGGACATTAAGTGGCAATTCAGCATGGCCGATCCACCTAACCTGCACAGCTTTGGACTGTGGGAGGAAACCGGAGCACCCAGAGGCAACCCACGCAGACACGGGGAGAATGTGCAAAGTCCACACAGACAGTGACTCAAGGCTGGAATCGAACCCGGGGTCCTCGGCGCTGTGAGGCAGCAGTGCTAACCACTGTGCCACCCCATCGATGGGCCAAATGACCTCCTTTTATGCTCTGTCTGAATGGCGGAGCAGCCCAGATAGGCAAAATGGCTTACTCCTAGACTCCTGTGTCACAAATGAATCTAACAGGGAGTTCAGCAGAAATATTTTTATCCAGAGAGTGGTTAGAATAGGGAACTTGCTGCTATGGAAAGAAGAAGCAAATAACACAGATGAATCTAAGCGCAAACAAGGGAAAGGGACAGAAATGTATATTGGTAGGGTTGAATGAAGCTCAAGCAGTGTTGAAAGACCAGCGCAGACCCTGATGGCCTGCTCCTGTGCTGTACATTCAATGTAATTCAGGGAGACTGGTGGACAATCTCAGAAAGAAAGGTTTTTTTATTAATCACAAGTAAGGCTTACATTAACAATGCATTGAAATTACTGTGAAAATCCCCGAGTTGCCACACTGCGGCACCTGTTCAGGTCAATGCACTGAACCAGCACGTCTTTCAGACTGTGGGAGGAAACCGGAGCACCCAGAGGAAACCCACGCAGAGACGGGGAGAACATGCAGACTCCACACAGACAGTGACCCAAGCCGGGTATCGAACGAGGGTCCCTGGCGCTGTGAGGCAGCAGTGCTAACCACTGTGCCACCTTGCCATCCCCAGCAACCCTAGTGGAAAGGTCAAATGTTCCAATTTGAGGAAAGCGGAATAAGGAGAGGAAAAGAGTTGAGACAATTGTGCCACGTTGACATTCTAACTGAATTAACTTGGAACAGGAGTTCCTGCATTTAATAACATTTAATCCCTTCTTATGTCATATGACACAAGCATGGTTTTGATTTTAAACCCCGGCCCATAAACCCCCACCTCCCACACAAACAAAATTACATTTCTCCACAAGAGTTTCCTATTTAAATTCTCGATAATTTCTCCTGAGAGTTTGTTTTTATTGCACTTGTTAAAAAGGGACAGTTTAATCAGGACACTGCATTCCTTCTTTGTCTTTCTGCCAACGTCCTGGCCAACGTTGATCCCTCAACGATCACTTAAAAGCAAATTATCGGGTCAATATCACATTGCTGTGTGCAAATTGGCTGCCACATGCCAACCATGCTTTGTTAGCACTTTGGAACATCCTCAGGTCATGATTTTTCTTTTATTCATTTGTGGGACATGGGCTTCACCGGCTGGCCAGCATTTATTGCCCATCCCGAGTTGCCCTTGTTCAGAGGACAGTCTGTCACATGTCGACCAGACCGGGAAAGGACGGCAGACTTCCTTCCCTGAAAGACGTTAGTGAACCAGATGGATTTCTCCGACAGTCGACAATGGTTTCATGGTCATCAGTAGATTCTTAATTCCAGATATTTTTTATTGAATTCAAATTCCACCCTCTGCCGTGGCGGGATTCGAACCCGGGTCCCCAGAACATTAGCTAAGTTTCTGGATTAATTGTCTAGTGATAATACGTCTAGGCCATCGCCTCCTCCTCATGAATGGCACTAAATTAAAAAAAAACCTTTCTTGCATTTCCTTCTTAATACTTAGTCACTCAATTTACATTTAACTTTTCCACATTTAACCTATTGATAAAACTAAACTCCTCCATTGCAGTTTTTCCTCTGCACCTTGCACACTCCACTTTGGGTCCAACTGCTACTGAAAAATGCAGTTCCAGACTATTTCCCTCCTTTCCTGCCATTTTTCCCCCCCCCCCCCCCCGAGGCCAGGGGTTATTTCCTTGGGGCTAGGGATCATTTTTCATATGAGAGAAATTCCCGCTAGTACAAGGGAGCACTCCGAAGAAAACATTGGTCGTATAGGGCTGATAACTCACCTGCCTTGGATCAACTTGGTGTCTCCAGGAATTGGAGGGAATCATAGACTCCTACAGTGCAGAAGGAGGCCATTCGGCCCATCGAGTCTGCACCAACCACAACCCCACCCAGGCCCTATCCCCACAACCCCATGCATGGACCCTAGCTAGTCCCCCTGACACTAAGGAGCAATTTAGCATGGCCAATCCACCTTACCCACACATCTTTGACCTCTTGGACACTACTCAGAGCATAATCCCAGTAGAAAATCATAGACGCATTAAAAGGTATGACCTTTTTTCCCCCTTTTTGTTTGAATACACTTTTGTTGATTAGTCAGAAAGGTATTGACCATAAGGCCATAAGATATAGGAGCAGAAGTGGCCATTCGGTCCATCGAATCTGTTCCGTCATTCAATCGTGGCTGATAAGTTTCTCAATCCCATTCTCCCGCTTTTTGCCCCTAACCTTTGATCCCCTTAGCAATGAAGAATTTACCTATCTCTGTCTTAAATACATTCAATACTTGGCCTCTGCAGCCTTTGTGGCAATGAATTCCATAGATACACCACCCTCTGACTCCTCCTCATCTCGGTTCTAAAGTGTTGTCCCTTTACTCTGAGGTTGTGACCTCAGATCCTAGGCTCTCCTACTAATGGAAACACCTTCCCCATTTCCACTCTATCCAGGCCTTTCAGTATTCTGTAAGTTTCAATGAGATCCGCTGGGGGGAGAGAAGGTTTGAAGAGAGAAGTCATGTGATGAAACCTCCAGGAATAGGTCTTAGCCAGTGTTGGTAATTATATTGCCGTTTATGAAGCACAAACTACACTTGAGCATCACAGAGGCAGGAAGGGGAGCAGTGAATTTTCACTAGAAGTGCAAGCTGAGAAGATAGGGATGGTCTCCCCTGGGTTGCAAGGTGTGTCTAAATTAACTGACTGCTTATCCAACATCCACCACTGGTTGAGCAGAGATTTCCCTCCCATTAAATATTAGGAAGGCATTGTGGTCAGTCTTCTTCCAATAGAAACTTACTTCGCCAGCTAACAACGCCATCCCTCGCCTTGGCAACTGTCTGAGGTTGAGCCAGGCTATTTGCAACCTTGGGGTCTTACTTGATTCAGCGCTCCTGATCACACATCCTTGCTATCAATAAGACCCGCTTCATAGAATCATGGAATCCCTAGAGTGCAGAAGGAGGCCAATCGGCCCATCCAGTCTGCACTGACTCTCTGACAGAGCATCTTACCTAGGCCCTCTCCATGTACTTACCCCGCTAATCCCCCTAACCTACACATCTTGGAACACTAAGGGGCAATTTAGCATAGTCAATCCACCTAACCTGCACATCTTTGAACTGTGGGGGGGAAACCGGAGCATGCGGAGGAAACCCACGCAGACACAGGGAGAATGTGCAGACTCTGCACAGGCAGTCACACAAGGCTGGAACCGAACCTGGATCCCTGCCCGTTGTGAGGCAGCAGTGCTAACCACCGTGTCGCCCACTTCCTCAATATCATTCGACTTTGCTCCTACCTCAGCACATCTGCGGTGAACCTTAGTTACCACCAGACTTGAACATTCCAACACCCTCCTAACTGGCTTTCCAGGCTTTGCACCAAGTTCCAGTCACCTGTATTCACTGACCTAAACTGGCTCCTGGTTAAGAAATCCAGATTTTAAAATTCCCATCCATCAAGTCCCTCCATATTTGTATAGTTCCCCATCATCTCCTCCAGCTCCACAACCCTCCGAGGGAGCAGAATGCCTCGAAATGTGGCCTCTTGAGCAAGATTGAGCAGGGGCGTCACAGTGACATAGTTAGCACTGTTACCGCACAGCACCAGGGACCCGGGTTCAATTCCAGCCTTGGGACACGGTCTGTGTGGAATTTGCACATTCTCTCCGAGTCTGCGTGGGTTTCCTCCGGGTGCTCCGGATTCCTCCCACACTCCAAAGATGTGCAGGTTGGGTTGATTGGCCATGCTAAATTGTCCCTTAGTGTCAGGGGGGTTAGCAGGGTAAAAAATGGGGTTACGGGGATAGGGCCTGGGTGGGATTGTTGTCGGTGCAGGCTCGATGGGCCAAATGGCCTCCTTCTGCACTGTCGGGATTCTATGATCCCTGATTTTAAGCACTCCATCACTGGTGGCCGTGCCTTCAGCTGCCTGGACTCTTAAATTCTAGAATTCCTCCCTGAACCCCTCTGTCTCTATCCCTCCCTTTCCTCCTTTAGGACACTCCTTAAAATCTACAATTTTGACAAGCGCTTGTCTTCATCTCTCGTTATGTGGTTCAATGTCACATTTCATTGGTTAACACTCCTATGTAGCACTTTGGGATGGTTCACCGTGCTAAAAATGCCAAAGTTGTTGTTGTAATTTCTCATTTCTGTTTTGTGTGAGCCTTTGTTTACTTTGCAACGGGTTTTTATGATCGAAGAAGACGGGAAAGCCGATTGGATTGGGAACAAGCTTAGCCTAAATTTTTAAATGGAGATTTCTACATTTGTAAGAATGTTCATTGAGTGTTTGAGTCGGATGATGGGCATCGGCTGGGAATTCACCCGTGTGCCTATGAATAGGAGCAAAATGAAAGTGCATTTTTTGGGTTGGGAGGTACATGCTTGCAATGGGTATCTCCAAAAATAAAAGCTCATCAGTCCATGAAAAATTAGACTCCAGCCTTCCCTGCTTGGCTATCGGGAATGGAACAATGGTTACTGCATATACTGTGACAACTAATGGTAGGGTGTTGGGGAGATTATAGAGCAAAGAGATCTAGGGGTGCAGGTTCATAGTTCCTTGAAAGTGGAGTCACAGGTGGACAGAGTGGTGAAGAAGGCATTCGGCATGCTTGGTTTCATTGGCCAGAACGTTGAATACAGGAGTTGGGACGTCTTGTTGAAGTTATACAAGACATTGGCAAGGCCACACTTGGAATAATGTGTACAGTTCTGGTCACCCTATTATAGAAAGGATATTATTAAACTAGAAAGAGTGCAGAAAGGATTTACTAGTACGCTACTGGGACTTGATGGTTTGAGTTATAAGGAGAGGCTGGATAGACTGGGACATTTTTCCTTGGAGCACAGGAAACTTCGGAGTGATCTTATAGAAGTCTATAAAATGATGAGGGGTATAGATCAGCTAGATAGTCAACATCTTTTTCCAAAGTTAGGGGAATGTAAAACTAGAGGGCATACATCTAAGGTGAGAGGGGAGAGATACAAAAGGGTCCAGAGAGGCAATGTTTTCACACAGAGGGTGGAGAGTGTCTGGAACAAGCTGCCAGAGGTAGGAGTAGAGGTGGGTGCAATTTTGTCTTTTAAAAAGCATTTAGGCAGTTACATGGGTAAGATGGGTATAGAGGGATATGGGCCAAATGAGGGCAAATGGGACTAGGTAAGTGGTTAAAAAAAAGGGCGGCATGGACAAGTTGGGCCGAAGGGCCTGTTTCCATGCTGTAAACCTCTCTAACTCTATGACTCTATGACCTGGGACGAATACTCGGCCTGTACGTGCGTCAGCCTTGGGCCTTGCAATGCTCAAAAACTTGGGAAATTGGTGTAAAATTTGTTGGCACACATGTGGCGTCGGTCTCTCTGCTGCAGACCGAGTGAGAGAGAGAGAGAGAGAGAAAATGGGAGAACAGGGGCTTTCACACCAGCAGACTCTGAGCCGTCAATATCCATACTAAAACATGAGCAGTGGCATTAATAAATCAATAGGCGCAGACTGTAATATATTGAAACTTCTCAGATGAGAGGTCATCAGCTAGGGCCGTTAGAGAGTGTGAAATTCAGCTTCTACGCCCAATCTGGCAAGCCGTGCATTCATACACACCAGTTTTAAAATAAAATTCTTTATGATTACAGCGGGCAATAGATTTCACTTCCATTACGAGAGAAACAACCTCTGACAGACTCAATATGTGTATTTAATGCTTTAAAAATGGAAAAGCTTCGAAACGTGCAAAAGCTGATCAGCGACTTAACAGACATATTCACATTTGTCAACCCGCTCAGCAGAACCGTTTTGAGGCACCATTTCTACAATTGAGATCCACCTTATCTAAAAGCTCAGTAAACCTTTATTTATAATAGTTCAGGGATCAAGCCCGCCACGCAAGGAGTAAATCGATCGCCTGCCTCCGGAGTCTGGGACAGCAGTTAGTGGGTGTAATAAGTCCTCGGACGTAGAAGTCCCTTCACCCAAAATCCTTCATTTACAAGTCAGACAGCAGCATACTGAGTGCTTTCAATTAGCAGTCTACACCGGAGTCCCAGAGGAACTGACACGCCTGGTTAAGTACAAAGCAAGAGACTCCCTGATTGGCCCATCAATTTGGCCCCCAATCAGAGAGTTCATATTCTGACAGGCCCACCTCAATTGCCTGACTACACCGGGGCAGTTTTGGAAACAGAGATAATACTTCCACTTGTGAGGTGTCCAAAAAAAGAAATGAGGAGAAATAAATATAAGATAGTCACTAATAAATCCAATTGGGAGTTCAGGAAAAGTTTCTACAGGCAGAGAGTGGTTAGAATGTGGATGTCGCAACTACGGAGAGTTTAAGCTTATTTATTAGTGTCACAGGTAGGCTTACATTAACACTGCAATTAAGTTACTGTGAAAATCCCCAAGTCACCACACTCCGGCCAGTTCGGTTACACTGTGGGAGAATTTAGCATGGCCAATGCACCTAACATGCACGTCTTTTGGACTGTGGGAGGAAACCAGAGCACCCAGAGTAAACCCACGCAGACACGGGGAGAACGTGAAGACTCTGCACTGACAGTGACCCAAGCTGGGAATCGAATCCGGGTCCCTGGCACTGTGAGGCAGCCGTGCTAACCACTGTGCCACAGTGCTGCCCTAGGAAACTGGTTTCAGAATGACTGAAACCAGTAGCATAGATGCCAATAAGAGGAAGCTCGATAATAAGCCTGGGAGAGAGAAACAAATAGAGAGTTATGGTGAGGGGGTGAGGTGAAGAGAGGAGGGGTGAGGCTCGTGTGGAATAGCCTGTTTCTGTGCTGCACAGCTAGATATTGCCTATATTCTGGTCATCGTATTACAGGAAAGATGGCACTGAGAAGATACGGAGGGGGTGTGCGGAGGGTGTTGCCAGGCATGGAGAATTTGAGCTATGAGGAAGGATTAGATAGGTTGTATTGTTTGGGACAGCGTCGGCTGAGGGGAGGTTTAGTTGAAGAGCACAAAGTTTTGTGGGGCCGTGATAAAGTGGGTAGGAAAGACCTATCTCCCTTAGCAAAGAGGGCAATGTCCAGTGAGGCACAGGTTTAAAGCAATTGGCGGAAAGATTGGAGGGAAGTTGAATAATATTTTCACCCGAGGATAGTGGGGAGTCTGGAACTTACTGGATGGGATTTTCCGGCCACGCTCGGCTCAAGACCGGAAAATCCCGCCCAAGGTTAACGGAACTTTGCATGGTCCATGTTCCGCCATTTACATAGTACCTTAGACAACCTCAGGACATCCCAAAGGGCTTTACAGTCAATGAAGTACTTTTCAAGTGTTGTAAATGTTTCAAGTGCTCAACTATTGTAATGTATGAATTGCAGCAGACCATGCACTCAATCAGGTCCCAGAAACTGTAGTGTTGGGGCAATGGTCAGGTCCAAGGGGGCAGATTGGGCCGCGGTTTTCATCTCATTTGAGTGGTGGTGCCTCTGACAGCACAGTATTCCATAGCTTATATGCTCAGGTTTCTGAAGTGCAAGGGGTCTAGCAGGGCTTAGAACAAGAACAAAGAGAAGTACAACACAGGAACAGGCCCTTCAAGCCTCCAAGCCCATACCGATTATGATGCCCTAACTAAACTAAAAAAAACCTGCCCTTACTCGGTCCGTATCCCTCTATTCCCTCCCTATTCGTGTACCCATCCAGATGCCTCTTAAATGTTGCTAATGTGCCTGCTTCCACCACCTCCTCTGGCAGCGGGTTCCAGGCACCCACCACTCTCTGTGTGAAAAACTTCCCCCTGCTCCCTTAAACTTTCCCTCCCTCACCTTCCCCCCAAATGGCCTGGGTAAGAGAAAGCACTTATATAGCAGGTCAGAGCGAATGAGTCTTTAAGAGCCAAAATACAAATATCCCACACTGAAGCTCCGACGTACTGTGACACTGCACAGCGACTGAAGAATTTGTTTAGAATCCTCTAATAGAGTGGGCATTCGAAAGTGAAGGATCCGAAGGAATAAATGGATTCTTTTCTCCTGTGTGAGGGAGGATTGAAGAACTGCACATACAATCTCAAATATGGATTAAGATGGCACTTCATGTCATGCATATTGATTATACATAGAATTGCAACTTTGACTGTGCGGTGACCCTTGTGATACTCATTTGAATGTATAATCCATTTACACATAATGCGAGGGCTATCTAAACCATTTAAACCCACTTAACTACATTCCGGATAATGGGATGGGCAAAACGCAGCTGGTGCCAGACGCACCAGACTGTGGAATCCTACGACATGCACAGGGCAATCTAAACGTGATCACCATTAGGGACCAGGGCATTAAAAAGTTCAGGCCTGGGCATCGCAATTTTGATTAAAAAATATCATTCCACTTAATTATTGATGAATTTTCAGAGCACAATCAAGTCTGAAAAGGTCGTCAAGTCACTATTTCCCTCCTCCACCCCAGCTCATCTCGTGGCCTTGTCTCAATGAAAATATTTGCAGGAAATTAGCATTTCTCTGCTATGTACTCTAACCTTGTCTACAAGGCAGGGGATAGGGCCCACTGGGGGCCTTGCTGTACTGTGCACCATTAGATAAGCCATCGATTTGCACTGCCCTCTCGTTCAAATGATCATGCGGGGAAAGATTAATCAAAATGAAAAATCACATTTCCACAAACGGCGTAATAAACTGCTAGGCAGCCGTGACAGATATACTGTGAAACGAAAACTGTTTTAGAATCAAGCAATCCTCTTTCAGGCGAAAAGGACCAATAAGCCAAGCGATGTCACTGGTAGCCACGGTTCGGTGGCGATCCGTATTAATGGAGTTGTCAGCCACGGCTCAGAGGTAGAGGTTGCAGGTTCAATCCCAGTCTGGAGCCATGAGCACATAATGTAGGCTTGACATTCCACTCCACTACTGAGGGGGATGTGGCATCGTCGAAAGAGGCTTTATGCCAAGTTCCCGAATGGACTCCTTTTACTGTCGGACCATCGACCTCAATAAGGTTTTCAAGCTCCAAGGGGCATGCATCACCTTAGTATCAGTGAGCTGCAGGAGCTTGGAGCAGGCACTTTAACTCCAATCAAAAAAGCCAATTCAAAGCAAGTCCAATCGTGGTCCCCCACATGAGGGACCAAACCAGGTCCAAGCTGACAAGACAAGACTTTGCATCCCATCAAACAAGATCCAAGCTGATAGGGTGAGGCATTGCAAACACTCTCCCAGGCTTGATCTGACGCTTCATCTTAGCCAAAATGCCGAGGTGGCTTTGAAATATTGCATCAGGTAAAGTCTTGATTTAACCACATTGGCCAACCCTGATCCTTTACTCTACCCTAGCTTAGGCAAACCACCATCGCAGGCGTCAGCACGCCCCAAGTGCAATGGACTAGCTTCATCCCCTGCCTGATCATGGCTTCACCCCTGCTAGTTAAGTATCAACCATTCAAACAACCCAAACCATTTAAGGAGAACAACCATCGATACAACTCAAACATCTAATTAGGACATAAACTGAGGCTGCTGGGATTACTATGCGCAGAGTATCATCCTTATTGAATGTAAATATATATTTTTAAATATATATTACATCAATATAATTTCCTTTGGGGAAGGAAATCTGCCGTGCTTCCCGGTCTGGCCTACGTGTGACTCCAGAACCACAGCAATGGTTGACTCTTAACTGCCCTCAGAAACGGCCTAGCAAGCCACTCAGTTGTATCAAGCAAGGGCAACTAGGGATGGGCAATAAATGCTGGCCATCCAGTGAATGCCATGTCCAAAGATGTGCAGGTTAGGTGGATTGGCCATGCTAAATTGCCCCTTAGTGTCAGGAGGACTAGTTAGGGTAAATGCGGATAGGGCCTGGGTGGGATTGTGGTTGGTGAAGACTCAATGGGCTGAATGGCCTCCTTCTGCACTGTAGGACTCTCTATCTCTATGAATGGATAAAAAACATCACAGAGAGTGCTGCGTTTGAGATTGTCTTCAGTGTAAATGTAAGTGACTGCCCATTTAAAAATGGACGGCACAGGTGCCACTCCCAGTAGAACATGCAATGGACCAGAGCTGTCTCCATTTCGAAGTTGGCTCAGCCTTCCTTTTGTTGGAGCCAAAGTGGTCAACTGTGTTCACTCCAACAGTGAAATCAGTCTCATGTCTGGAGGCTGACAGCCTCAGCGAATTTCACAACCCAGCTTGCTGGAATTACTTAACGCTTGCTGATTTTTCCAAAACTCCTCGCATTCATGTACTGTTTGTTTTGTGGTTTGGCTTACGAATGAAGCTCAGAGCATTTCAATTTAGCTAAATTTCTGAGTCAGACTGAAACAGAGCCTTGGCTGGACAAATATCAAATATTTTCAGAGGTATGGGGAGGTTATTTGGAAATGGGTTTTGACGTTTGGCCTTCGGAATTGTCAGCAGGTTTAGCACTGGAACATCGTGACAGAAAGCACATACCCGCCAATGCACTTGGCTGAAGTTTACATTCCGTACGTACTCCTTATGTTCATTTGTGACGGATCAGCAAACAAAGACATGGGGTGGAATTTTCTGGCCGTTCCCAACAGTGGGATCTTCTGGTTCCAGTAACAGTGCCTTCCTGTTGGGGTTTCCTCGGCGCAGCGGAGAGTGCAAACAACAACAGGAAACCCTGTTGACAGTGGCGGGACAAGCCAATGGTGGGCTGCTTCTGTGAAATGTGCCGGGGGGGGGGCGGGAGGTTTGCGGGAACGGTGACAGGAAAATTAGAAAAGACCCAGATAGAGAGCAACTCTCAAAAAAGGTCCATAAGCAACAAAAACCTCAAAGAAGAGGCAACAGAAGACCTCAGAGGAAGCAATGGAGATAGAACATAGAAAAGCTACAGCACAAACAGGCTCTTCGGCCCACAAGTTGCGCTGTAACCTGCAGGGTTATGGACCAAACACTGCAAAGTGAGATGAGGCTGCATGGTTCATTTTTCAGCCAGCACAGACACAATGGACCAAGTGGCCTCTTTCTGCCCCATGAACCTGCTATGATTCTATGATAAGGAGAAACTGTATCCACTGACAGGAGGACAGCAAGCAGCAGATGCAGATTTAAGAGAAGTGTTTAACAGAAGAATGGGGAAGATGATAAGAATCTTTCTCATGCACCAAATTCTGGAGGGCACTGCCTGAAAGAGTGGTGGAAGCAGATTTAAGAGTAACTTTCAAAAGGAATTTGATCTTAACTTAGAATCATAGCATCACTACAGTGCAGAAGGAGGCCATTTGGCCCAGCGAGTCTGCACCAATCTCCAACAGAGTACCTTACCCAGGCCCACACCCCATCCTATCCCTGTAATGCATTTATCCCACTAATCTCCCTAACCTACACATCTTTGGACACTAAGGGGCAATTTAGCGTGGCTAATCCACCTAACCTGCACATCTTTGGACACTAAGGAGCAATTTAGCGTGGCTAATCCACCTAACCTGCACATCTTTGGACTGTGGGAGGAAACCGGAGCACCCGGAAAAAACCCACGTAGACACGGGGAGAATATGCAAACTGCACACAGACAGCCACCCAAGGCCGGAATCGAACCCAGGTCCCTGGTGCTGTGAGGCAGCAGCGCTCGCCATTCTGCCACCGTGCTGCCCAAAGGAAATATTTGCGGGGCTGTGGGAAAAAAAAGAAAATAGCTAAAGAAAGAGTACTTTTGAATGGCTAGCACAGACACAACAGACCAAACATCCTCCTTCTGTGCTGTGTTACTCTGTGATTCCACGTTTCTGACAGAGAATGCCTGGAGGCCAGGACTGAGTTCAAATCTCGTTCCCAAAGATGAAAGAACAATGTGCAAACCAACTTTGTCATCCAGTTCCTGAGATCCTCTTCTGAAGATATTACAATTATCGAGACATTCAGCTGATTGCAGGTGAGAGATTGGGGTGCCGGTGAAGTGAGATCTGTCACGTGCCATAACAATTAGAATGTCCATTAGAAAGAGTTCATGTCTTGTAAATGTACCCAAATCCGAGACTATCTTGGCCAAGTCTTGCTTTTACTTTAGAAACATAGAAAAACTACAGCACAAACAGGCCCTTCGGCCCACAAGTTGTGCCGAACATATCCCTACCTTCTAGACCTACCTATAACCCTCCATCCTATTAAGCTCCATGTACTCATCCAGGAGTCTCTTAAAAGACCCTATTGAGTTCGCCTCCACCACCACTGACGGCAGCCGATTCCACTCGCCCACCACCCTCTGTGTGAAAAACTTACCCCTAACATCTCCTCTGTACTTATCCCTCAGCACCCTAAACCTGTGTCCTCTCGTAGCAGACATTTCCACCCTGGGAAAAAGCCTCTGAGAGTCCACCCGATCTATGCCTCTCAACATCTTATACACCTCTATTAGGTCTCCTCTCATCCTACGTCTCTCCAAGGAGAAAAGACCGCGCTCCGTCAGCCTATCCTCATAAGGCATGCCACTCAATCCAGGCAACATCCTTGTAAATCTCCTCTGCAGCCTTTCAATCTTTTCCACATCCTTCCTACAGTGAGGCGACCAGAACTGAGCACAGTACTCCAAGCAGGGTCTGACGAGGATCTTATATAGCTGCATCATTATCCCCGGACTCCTAAACTCAATCCCTCGATTGATAAAGGCCAGCACACCATATGCCTTCTTAACCACCTCCTTAACCACCTCCTCCACCTGCAGGGCCAATTTTAGAGTCCTATGGACCCGGACCCCAAGGTCCTTCTGATCCTCTACAGTACTAAGAGTCTTTCCCTTTATATTGTACTCCTTCATCCCATTTGACCTACCAAAATGGACCACGAAGCATTTATCTGGGTTGAAGTCCATCTGCCACTTGTCCGCCCAGTCTTGCATCCTATCTATGTCCCTCTGTAACTTCTGACATCCCTCCAGACTATCCACAACCCCACCAACCTTCGTGTCGTCGGCAAACTTACCAACCCATCCCTCCGCTTCCTCATCCAGGTCATTTATGAAAATGACAAACAGCAAGGATCTCAGAACAGATCCCTGGGGCACACCACTGGTGACCGACTTCCATTTAGAAAAAGACCCATCTATACCCACTCTCTGCCTCCTTTGGGCAAGCCAGTTCTGGATCCACCGGGCAGCAGCCCCTTGGATCCCATGCCCTCTCACTTTTTCTAGAAGCCTTGCATGGGGGACCTTATCGAACACCTTGCTAAAATCCATATAAACCACATCTACCGCCTTCCCTTCGTCAATGTGTTTAGTCACATTTTCGAAGAACTCCACCAGGCTCGTAAGGCACGATCTGCCCTTGACAAAGCCATGCTGAGTATTCTTGAGCATACTAAACCTCTCTAAATGCTCATATATCCTGTCCCTCAGGATCTTCTCCATCAGTTTACCAACCACTGAGGTTAGACTCACCGGTTGGTAATTTCCTGGGCTATCCCTATTCCTCTTCTTGAAAATAGGAACCACATCCGCAATCCTCCAATCCTCCGGCACCTCTCCCGTCTCCATCGACGACGCAAAGATGATCGCCAGAGGCTCTGCAATCTCTTCCCTCGCCTCCCACAGTAACCTGGGGTACATCCCATCCGGACCCGGCGACTTATCTATCTTGATGCCATTCAAAGATTCCAGCACAACCTCTTTCTTAAAGTCCACATACTCAATCCTTTCAGTCCACCGCAAGCCCGCAGTACATCCACCCAGGTCCTTCTCCTCTGTGAAAACCGAGGCAAAATACTCATTGAGCACCTCTGCCATTTCTACTGGTTCCGTACAGACTTTCCAGCCTTCACCTTTTATAGGCCCTATTCCATCACGTCTCATCCTTTTACTCTTCACGTATTTGTAGAATGCCTTAGGGTTCTCCTTAATCCTACCTGCCAGGGCCTTCTCGTGACGCCTTCTGGCTCTCCTAATTTCCTTCTTTAGTCCCTTCCTACAAGCCGTATACTCTTCTAAATCCCTATCTTCGCCAAGCTCTCTGAGCCTTTTGTATGCTTTCCTTTTCTTCTTGATTAGGTCCGGCACAGCTTTTGTGCACCACGGTTCCATTAACCTACCAACTACTCCCTGTCTGCTCGGAACGTTGTCCTGTAGAACTCTAGACCGACATTCCTTGAAAAACTGCCACCTCTCTTCAGTACATTTCCCCGAGAATACCTCCTTCCAATTTACTCTTCTAATTTGCTGTCTAATGTCTTCATATTTCCCCTTACTCCATATAAACAAGTTTCCCTGTTTTTAAAAATAGGCTGGTTGTTCCTAAGAACAGCAAAAAAAAAAGAACTGTTCCTCATGAGTGAATTTCACTTCCGTACAAAGCCTAAATACCGTTATCAGATTGCACATGCACCACCGCCTTTTCAAGGGCAGTTAGGAATGGGGCAATAAATGCTGGCCTAGCCAGTGACGCCCATATCCCAAAAATGAATTGAAAATCCAGCCAGAAGGTACAGGAGATGCTGAGTAGCCCGGGTAGCAGCAATGCAGAAAGAGACAGCTGATGTTTCAAGCTGTTGACCTTTTGTACTTGACAAATCTTACACTCATTAAACAATACTCCAACATAACGCCCATTTCACCAAAAACCCCTATTCACCCCAATTTCACCAATACCCCTAATCACCCCCATATCACCAATACCCTCTAATCACCCCCATTTCACCAATACCCTCTAATCACCCCCGTTTCACCAATACCCCCTAATCACCCCCATTTCACCAATACCCCCTAATCACTCCCATTTCACCAATACCCCCTAATCACTCCTATTTCACCAATACCCCCTAATCACCCCCATTTCACCAATACCCTCTAATCACCCCCATTTCACCAATACCCCCTAATCACCCCCATTTCACCAATACCCCCTAATCATCCCCATTTCAATACCCCCATTTCACCAATACCCCCTAATCACCCCCATTTCACCAACACCCCTAATCACTCCCATTTCACCAATACCCTTTAATCACCCCCATTTCACCAATACCCCCTAATCACCCCCATTTCACCAATACCCCCTAATCACCCTCATTTCACCAATACCCCCTAATCACCCCCATTTCACCAATACCCCCTAATCACCCCCATTTCACCAATACCCCCTAATCATCCCCATTTCACCAATACCCCCTAATCGCCCCCATTTCACCAATACCCCCTAATCACCCCCATTTCACCCATACCACACCTGTGAGAGGTAGTGAAGGCACAGTGGGCTAGGACACTACGACACCAGCTTTGGAACTGACTTGAAAGGAGCTCAGAGAATAAGATACAAAATCTCCTCCGTCTCAGTTGACCATAAGGCTTCCATGGATGATCAGATTTGCTAGTCTTAAGCCAGTCCCTAACAACTACTGGCTCAGAGCACAGAAAATCGCCTTTTCTTAACACAATTTGGCAACTGATCACAGACTCATTCAGAGAAATTGAAAGACCTGCGTTTATATTCTGCCTTTCATGAACGACCTCGGGTCATTCCAAACTGCTTTACAGCCAATTATGTACTTTTTGAAGTACAGTTATAATGTTATAAACAAGGCAGCCAATTAGCACACAGCAAGGTGCCAAGAACAACAGTGTGATAATGATCAGATAATCTGTTTTAATGGCAATGGTTTTGTGATAAATAGTGACCAGTGCAATGAGATTAACTCCCCTAGTCTTCTTTGAAATAGCAATGGGAGCCTCACTTGAGGGGAGCTTTGGTTTACTTTCTCTCGTATGAAATTTTGATTTGATTTGATTTGATTTATTATTGTCACATGTATTAGCATACAGTGAAAAGTATTGTTTCTTGCGCGCTATGCAGACAAAGCATACCGATCAGAGAGAAGGAAAGGAGAGAGTGCAGAATGTAGTGTTACAGTCATAGCTAGGGTGTAGAGAAAGATCAGTTTAATGCAAGGTAAGTCCATTCAAAAGTCTGACAGCAATAGGGAAGAAGCTGTTCTTGAGTCGGTTGGTACGTGACCTCAGACTTTTGTATCTTTTTCCTGACAGAAGAAGGTGGAAGAGAGAAGGTCCGGGGTACATGAGGTCCTTGATTATGCTGGCTGCTTTGCCGAGGCAGCGGGAAGCGTAGACAGAATCAATGGATGGGAGGCTGGTTTGCGTGATGTATTGGGCTATATTCATGGCCTTTTGTAGTTTCTTTTAATATTCCCTCTGACAGTGCAGCACTCCTTCAGTACTGCACCGAAGTGTCAGCCGACTTTACATAATCTTCTCTGGGATGGCACGGTGGCACAGCGGTTAGCGCTGCTGCCTCACAACGTCAAGGATCTGGGTTCGATTCCAGCCTTGGGTCACTGTCCGTGTGGAGTCTGCGCGTTCACCCTGTGTCTGTGTGGGTTTCCTCCGGGTGCTCCGATTTCCTCCCACACTCCAAAGATGTGCAGGTGAGGTTGATTGGCCATGTTAAATTGACCCTAGTGTCAGAGGGATTAGCAGGGTAAATACGTGGGGTTTAGGGAATAGGGCCTGGGTGGGATTGTGGTTGGTACAGACTCGATGGGCTGAATGGCCTCCTTCTGTACTGTAGGGATTCTAAGAGTGGTATTTAAACCCACAACATTCAGACTCAGAGGCTAGAACACAAAACCACTGCAGATACCTAGTGAACATCTCTAAACCTGTTCGAATTATTATTCTTTTTTGTATTCATTCATGGGACATGGGTGTCGCTGTCTGGCCAACATTTATTGCCCATTCCTAGTTGCACAAGGGCAGTTGAGAGTCGAGCACATTGCTGTGGCTCTGGAGTCACATGTTGGCCAGACCAAGTAAGGACGGCAGATTTCCTTCCCTAAAGGACATTAGTGAACCAGATGGGTTTTTCCGACAATCGACAATGGTTTCATGATCATCAGTAGATTCCTAATGCCAGATATTTTTTCTTAATTCTCCAACTATTACTAACTCAAAGCAGAGCTTTATGGATTGTGATAATATGGGGGAGAGTTGTACTATCTCACCCAAGGATTTACTTTTGGTGATTATAAGGGGTATAGTGGGGTGTGAAAGAACGTCACAACTATGCCTCATACTTCCTCAAAGTCCATTTACAGGCTCAAGTTTCCAACAGAATCATCAATGGTGGGGAAGTAGTGATTGTGGTGAGCTGTCTTCTTGAACCACTGCAGTCTGTGAGATGAAGGTTCTCCCTTCGTGCTGTTGGGGATTTTGAGCCAGTGACAACGAAGGAAATGTGTAGAGTTACAGGGATAAGGTGGGGTGTGGGCCTGGGTAAAATACTCTGTCGGAGAGTCGGTGCAGACTCGATGGGTCGAATGGCACTGTAGTGATGCTATGATTCTAAGTTAGTATCAAATTCCTTTTTGAAGGTTAGTCTTAAATCTGCTTCCACCAGTCTTTCAGGCAGTGCCCTCCAGAATTTGGTGCATGAGAAAGATTCTTATCATCTTCCCCATTCTTCTGTTAAACACCTCTCTTAAATCTGTATCCAAGTAAAAATAGTGTATGGCTTGGAGGGAAATTTGGTGGTGATGTTCTCGTAAGCTTGTTGTCCTGGTCCTTCTGGGCGATAGGGGCCATAGGTTTGAGAATTAAAGCCTTGGAGAGTTGCTGCACCACATTGCGTAGATGGTACACACTGCAGTCACAGCATACTGGTAGTGGAGGGAGTGAACACTCGAGGTGATGTATGGGGTGTCAATCAAGCTTTGATAGCTTTGTCCTGGGTGGTGTCAAGCTTCTTGAACGTTGTTGGGAGTTGCACTTACTTTGGCAAATGGGGAGTATTCCATCTCACTCCTGACTTGTCTCTTTTAAATGGTAGAAGAGCTTTGGGAGTTAGGAGGTAAGACATTTAGCACAGGATATCCAGCCTCTGACCTGCTTCTATAGCCAAAGTGTTTATGTTCCTGGTCAGTTGTGAATCCCAGGATTTTGATGTTGGGGTATTCAATGGCGGCCATGTCACTGGGGAGGTGGTTAGACTCTCGACTGAGAGATAAGAAATCAATATTGGTAAACAGAGTTAAGTTTCAGATCTGTCAAGATCTGACTGAAGGGTAGGACAGGCTTGAGGAGCTAAATTTTCCTTCTTCATAAGATCAAGGCTCACCTGTGACCATTTGAGGAAGGGAGCGGGGAGTTTTAGGCCAAGAATAAGTTGGCATATTCTACAAAGGAATGGGGAAATAAAATGAGGGGTCAATCTGAACAGTACCCAACGGTACCCACCAGCCAAGTACTTGGGAAGCACTCAACATACACACAACCAGGTTTTCTAATACAAATCCAACCGGCCAATTACCGCCTCATCAGTCTACTTGTGATCATCAGCAGAATCATGGAAGATGTCATTAACAGTGTTATCATGTGGCAATCACACAACAATAACCTGCTCATTGGTGCTCAAGTTAGCTTCTATAAGGTCCTATTGGTTCCAGAGCTCCTTACATTCTTGGTCCAAAAGTGGACAAAGGAGGTGAATTCCAGAGGTAAGATATGAGTTTCTGCCTTTAACATCGAGGCAGAATTTGAGGACATGTGGCATCAAGGATTGAAGTCAATGGAAATGAAGGCAACATTATCCAGCAGCTCATACCTAGCAGAACGAAAGGTTGTGGCTGTCGGAGGTCTATCATCTCAGCGCCAGAACATTGGACTATCTCAGGGTAGTGTCTTAGATCCAATTAGTTTCAGCTGCTTCATCAATGAACACTCACCCGCAACATCATAAGGTGGGGATTATTGCAGGATATTCAGTTCCAATTTCAACTCCTCAAGTGATGGAGCAGTTAGCAGTTAGTGCTCTAATGCAACAAGACCTAGACAACACACACAGGTGGATTGATAAGAGGCAAATAGCATTCGTGCCACACAAGTGCCGGACAATGACCATCTTCAACTAGGGAGAATCTGACCATTGCCTCTTGACATTCAACAGTATTGCCATCGTTGAATTTCCTACATTCTGGAAAGCCATCATTGAACACGAACTTGACTTGATCAGCAATATAACAGCAGATCAGAGGCTGGGAATTCTGAGGCAAGTAACCAATCTTCTGACTCCCTTTTCCACCATCTATAAGGCACAGGTCAGAATTGTGTTGGAATACTTCCCACTTAAGAAACAACACTTAAAAGATTCAACACAATCCAAAACAAAAGGGCCCGCTTGATTGGCAACCCGTCCAGCATCTTACACATTCGTTCCATCCATCACTGACGCACAGTAGGAGTTGTGTGTACCATCTGCAAGATGCACCGCATCATCACACCAGGACTTCATCCACAGCATCTTTCAAACACACAACCTCCACTGTCTAGCAGAATAGCGGCAGAAAGCACACAGGAACACCACACCACTACCACCTGCAAGTCCCTCCAAATTACACACCATCCTGACCTGAAAACCCATTGTGGTGAATTTCACCGTTTCACCCGCCATAAGAAATGAATATGGGCAAGGGGCGGACCTGTTGTCCATTGACCTTGGGTGGGATTTTTCCAATTTCTGTGCGAGCGAGGTCGGAAAAGCACACCCACAATCTCCCTTTTTTAAATTCATTTATTCATGGGATGTGGGTGTCGCTGGCTGGGCCAGCATTTATTGCCCATCCTTAGTTGCCCTTGGTGGGCAATTGAGAGTCAACCACTTTGCTGTGGCTCTGGAGTCACATGTAGGCTAAATCAGGTAAGGACGGCAGATTTCCTTCTCTGAAGGACATTAGTGAACCAGATGGGTTTTTACGACGATCGACAATGGTTTCATGGTCATTAGTAGATTCTTAATTCCAAATATTTTTTAGTGAATTCAAATTCCACCATCTGCCGTGGCGGGATTCGATCCCAGGTCCCCAGAACATTAGCTAAGCTTCTGGATTAATAGCCTATCGATAATACCACTAGGCCATGTTGTTGTAAATAAGCAGGGAACAACTTCAATTCGACACCGCACATTACAGACATTACAAACAAAAAGGTGCATTAGAGCAATATCAAGGCAATATAGTTAGTTGCGTTGTAAATCCTTTGGGCTGTGTTCCAATGATCTATGACATCTAAGAACTGCTGCTTGAAATTACTGCTTCGTAATCGCTTCCAGATATCTCCTCTTCCCTCAACACTTTGTATTGTGTCACTCTTCACTGTTTAAACAATGAAACTATTGTGAAAAGTGAGGACGGTGAACAATTTGGGAAGAGGCTGTCACCCCCCCAGCCGGAAACTCTGTCCCCAGAGTGAAGCAGCATACTGCACAGGAATCCTATCCACTACTATGGGACCTAATCTAAAAGCACCATCTGTCTGAGTGTTGGCCAGGTCACCTGAGAACGCTCCGAGTTCTCTTTTTCTCACAATAGTGTTCGGATATACTGAAACTCAATTTAACATTTTATTTAGAATCCCTACAGTGCAGAAGGAGGCCATTCGGCCCACCGAGTCTGTACCGACCCGCAATCCCACCCAGGTCCCATTCCTGTAACCCTACATATTTACCCTGCTGATCCCATGGGTGTCGCTGGCTGGGCCAGCATTTATTGCCCATCCTTAGTTGCCCTTGGTGAGCAATTGAGAGTCAACCACTTTGCTGTGGCTCTGGAGTCACATGTAGGCTAACTCAGGTAAGGACGGCATTAAGGGATAATTAGCATGGCCAATCAACCTAACCCGCACATCTTAGGAAACCAGAGCACCCGGAGGAAACCCACGCAGACACGGGGAGAATGTGCAAACTCCACACAGACAGTGATCCGGGGCTGGAATCGAACCCGCCACTGTGCCACCGTGCTGCCCGCATTTGAAACACTGCGGTCAGGAATTTGCACTCCCGCCGTGGCGGGCGTTTTAAATTGCCGTTTAGTTCGGCGGGACCGTAATATGCTGCTGGGCGGTAGGGGCTGTAAAACCCTGAACTGGGAGTGTGAGCCTAGAATTTGCTGCTCAGGTTTCTACAGTGGGACTTAGTATTTTTCCCTATCTGCTGAAGCACAAGTCCTGATGATAGCGTGAGAGCATCTGAGCCAAAGAATTGTGTGCAGCAGTGTGAGGCTGTGGGAGAGATGCAGTCACTACCCTGTGGTTGAAACAACTGTTGTGCTAACGTAATATCTACACATGTTAAGTCATATCCCTTACAAGACTGGGATGACACACTCCTTTCAGTTAGTCGAGTAGGTGTTAGCTGTGACTCGGTTGGTGGCACTCTTGTCTATGAGTCAGAAGTATGTGGGTGCGTGTCACATTTTAGAAACTCGCACACAGGAATCTAGGCTGTTAGACACAGTGCCGATGGGCTGCTGCATTGTTGGAGATGCCATCTTTCAGATGAGATGTTAAACTTCTTTAACGTGAACATAAAAGAAACTCCATGGTTCTATTTTGGGTGGCCCGGTGGCACAGTAGCGAGCATTGCTGCCTCACAGTGCCTGGGTTCGATTCCGGCCTTCGGTGACTCTCTGTGTGGGCTTTGGACGTTCTCCCCGTGTCTGTGTGGGTTTCCTCCGGGTGCTCTGGTTTTCTCCCACAATCCAAAGGTGTGCATGTTAGGTGCATTGGACACTAAGGGATAATTTAGCATGAACAAAGGGGGATTAGCGGGATAAATACGTGGAGTTATGGGGATACTACCTGGGTAAGGTATTCTGTCGGAGAGTCGGTGCAGACTCAAAGGGCCGAATGGCCTCCTTGTGCACTGCAGGGATGCTACGACTCTATCAGAAAGTTCTCTCCAGTGTTCCTAGTCAATACTCATCCTGGTCATTATCTCACTGCTGCGGCAAAATTAGCTACTGCATTCCTGAGATTACAACAGTGACGTCACTTCAAAATTACTTCATTTTCTGAAAAGAACTTTGGGATGTCCTGAGGTTATGAAGGATGCTCTCAAAATACTAGTCTTGCTTCCACTTCCCCCAACACAGATGCAATATAGTGGAACATATCGTTATATATGCTCCGGCAATGAAGCTGCACTGGTCAATCTAACCAGCTCCCACATTCTTGACGTAAGACCCTACATATGGTAATGTCAAACCTGCTTGAATGGCCCCTCTCTATAAAAGTGTTTACATTCACAACACAATGTACACCTCCATGCGTCACCTGTGGATTATAATGTCAAGTTGGCCCATCTGGTGGAGCCTGGTCTCCAGTCGTCATGGACCTCCTTGTGACTGGACATGCTTTGTCAAGCCCATGTAGCAGCTGATGTTCAAGGGCTAGCCCATGTTAAAAGAACTCAGGCATCGGCATGCTTCATCCCTTAAGAAAATGGGACCTGGGATGATTGCAGGTCATGCACTGGACTCCTCAGTCATGTGTCATCTCATTTCTCGCATGGAGGCAAGTCATGCTCAACTCCAAGGGACTGATTAAGGGAAGAAGTAAGGTTAATTTACTCTGCTTGCTTTCCTTTGCTCCCATCTCTTCTCCCAGCTCCACGATGACTCTCACCAACTTTTACAGCTGCACCATAGAAAGCATCCTTTCTGGACGTATCACAGCTTGGTATGGCTACAGCTCTGATCAAGACTGCAAGAAACTACAAATGGTTGTGAACGTCGCCCAGTCCATCACACAAACCAAGCTCCCATCCATTGACATTGTCTACACTTCCCGCTGCCTCGGAAAAGCAGCCAGCATAATCAAGGACCCCACGCACCCCGGATATTCTCTCTTCCACTTTCTTTCGTCGGGAAAAAGATACAAAAGTCTGAGGTCACGTACCAACCGACTCAAGAACAGCTTCTTCCCTGCTGCCGTCAGACTTTTGAATGGACCTACCTCGCATTTAGTTGACCTTTCTCTACACCCTAGCTATCACTATAACACTACATTCTGCACTCCTTTCCTTCTCTATGAATGGTATGCTTTGTCTGTATAGCATGCAAGAAACAATACTTTTCACTATATGCCAATATATGTGACAATAATAAATCAAACCAAAATCAAATCAAAATCAACTGACTCAAGAACACTTCTTCCAAACATGCCATCAGACTTTTGAATGGACTTACCTGATATTAAGTAGATCTTCCTCTGCACCCTCGCTGTGACTGTAACAGTACATTCTGCACCCTCTCCTTTCCTTCTCCCCTATGTACTCTATGAACGGTATATCTTGCCTGTTTAGCGTGCAAGAAACAATACTGTTCACTGTATCCCAATACATGTGACAATAATAAATGAAATCAAATCAGTTGGAGGGGTCATCTCTGGTTGGACAAATTCCTGGAGGTTTCATCCTATGAGCTGTTGTCACTCAATACCCAGCGTTCACACTTCCATGACGGGTCGATGACATTGATCCAACCCCGCAACGCACCGCCTTCCAATGCCAAGCAGAAAGTCTTAACATGATTGAATGATTCACCACCGTCAGTCTACAGCCTTCCTTGCCACGTCCAATACTTTTGTGGATATTTTTCAAAATTGAAAATTATTTTAAAAATATTTAATGCCCCTGTGATTTTTCTTCTGGATTTTTGCTCACGGCACCATCCTGGAAAATGGCTCTTAACTCCTGAGCAAAGCTGGAGAGCTGACAAACCTGCACCCAGTGGAATAGCTGAAATGATCAATGCTATTCCAGAGTGAAGGCCCTTTCAGTCTGTACCAGCACAAAGACAGAAAAGCACTTGCACTCGTATTGCACCTCACCACTGCTCTCGCAAACCAAAGTGCTTCACACACTTCCTAACCCACAGGCCACAATCAATAAGAATAGGCAACAACACTTCCTCCACGATCATCCTCAACACCAGTGCCCCACAAGGCTGTGTTCTCAGCCCCCTGCTATACTCCTTATACACCTATGACTGTGTGGCCAAATTCACCTCTAACTCGATTTTCAAGTTAGCTGGTGACATCACTGTGGTGGGTCAGATCTCAAACAATGATGAAACAGAGTACAGGAATGAGATAGAGAATCTGGTGAACTGGTGCGGCAACAATAATCTCTCCCTCAATGTCAACAAAATGAAGGAGATTGTCACCGACTTCAGGAAGCGTGGTGGGAAACATGCCCCTGTCGACATCAACGGGGACGAAGTATAAATGGTCGAGAGCTTCAAGATTTTAGGTGTCCAAATCACCAACAACCTATCCTGGTCCTCCCATGCCGACACTATAGTTAAGAAAGCCCACCAACGCCTCCACTTTCTCAGAAGACTAAGGAAATTTGCATGTCAGCTATGACTCTCATCAAGTTTTACAGATACACCATAGAAAACATTCTTTCTGGTTGTATCATAGCTTGGTATGGCTCCTGGCTCTGCCCAAGACCACAAAAATCTACAAAGGGTCGTGAACGAAGCCCAGTCCATCACTCAAACCAGCCTCCCATCCATTGACACTGTCTACACTTCCCACTGCCTCGAAAAAGCAGCCAGCATGATTAAGGACCCCACGCACCTCGGACATTCTCTCTTCCACCTTCTTCCGTCGGGAAAAAGATACAAAAGTCTGAGGTCACGTATCAACCGCCTCAAGAACGGCTTCTTCCCTGCTGCCATCAGACTTTTAGAGTCATAGTGATTTACAGCATGGAAACAGGTCCTTCGGCCCAACTTGTTCATGCTGCCCTTTTCTGGTTAAACCCCGAACCTAGTCCCAATTGCCCGCATTTAGCCCATATCCCTTGATATCCATCTTATCCATTTTGAATGGACCTACCTTGCATTAAGTTGATCTTTCTCTACACCCTAGCTATGACTCTAACACTACATTCTGCACTCTCTCCTTTCCTTCTCTATGAATGGAATGCTTTGTCTATAGCGCGCAAGAAACAATACTTTTCACTGTATACTAATACACGTGACAATAATAAATCAAATCAAACCAAACACAATTAATCACTCCTGAGGTACAGTCACAGCTGTTGGGCATGAGTGCACAGTGGCCCAGAAAACAATCCCGCAAATACTACGGAAGTGAACAGCCAGTTAGCTAGCGGTTTCATCTGGGCCTCAGGAACTGGGTGGAACTCAGCCAATCTTTGTGCCAGAAATGTAAACATCTACTTTAAGAACACGCTTTAATCACAAAGAGAGAGAGAAAACAAAATGACACCTGGAGGCAACTGTAAATTGGTAAGAGATTCACTCTTTCCCTTCCTGACACTGAGTGGAAAAACATGAATGGTCACAGGACTTAGAGAATCGAGCAACTGTTGGCACAAAGCACACCTGGTTGGAAAGCTGAATAGGCCCTCCATGCATGGTTACAATAAATAAATAACCACTGTACAGATACTCTTTGAGCGTGTGGTAGGGATATGTAAGTTTGCATGAGTTTCAAGGGCCCCTCATTCCTTTCTGTGGGAAGTTTGATCAAAGCATTTGTGAAAACTGTCATGAGTTCCCTCAAGGCGTTAATGCCTGCCTCTGGAAGAGGGAGGCATGTCCAGTGTCCGCTTAAAATTTTTTTTCGCAACTAAAGGTTTGTGTTTTCAGCAAATCGTCAGTTTCTGCAAGTCCCACTTTGCAATCAGTGAGTTATAGCAGGGCTCATCAGTTGTGGCTGAGGGGGTAGCACTCTCACCTCTATGTAGGAAGGTTGTGGGCACAAGTCCCACTCCACAGCTATGAAGAGAGGCCGGCTAGGGTAGAGTTGTATTCCTTCGAGCAGAGAAGGCTGAGGGTGGGGGTGGGGGGCACCTGATCGACGTGTCCAAAATTATGGGGGACATAGACAGAGTAGATAGGAAGGAACTTTTCCCCTTAGTAGAGGGGTCAATAACAGGGTGCAAAGGCTTATGGTAAGGAGCAGGAGGTTTAGAGGGGATGGGAGAAAAAATATTTTAACCCAGAGGATGGTAGGAATCTGGAGCTCACTGCCTGAAAGGGTGGTAGAGGCAGGAACCTTTGCAACACTTAAGAAGCATTTAGATGAGCACTTGAAGTGCCATAGCACACAAGGCTATGGACTAAGTGCTGGAAAATGGGATTAAAATAGATAGGTGCTTTCTTGATAGCTGGCGCAGACACAATGGGCTGAAGGACCTCTTTTTGCACTGTAAAACTCTATGAATCTATGAGCACAAAGTCAAGGCTGACACTATGGTGTGATGCTGAGGAAGTGCTGCACTGTCAGTGGTGCTTTCTTTGTAATGAGATGTTAAACTGAGGCCATGTCCACACTCGCAGGTGCATGTGAAACATCCCACAGCACGAGGGGAATTATCCACAGTGCACTGGGTAATGTATATATATCCTTCAATCAATATCACTGAAGAAAAATTATCTATTACATTTCTGTTTGTGGGAGTTTGTTATCCACAAATCTTCTAGTCTAATTAGTTTCTCTGCAGAACAACACAGACTACTTTTAAGAACTACATAATTTGCTCTAAAGCATTTTGCAATGTCCTGAGGATGTGTCTATATAGAACGAAGAACAAAGAAAAGTACAGCACAGGAACAGGCCCTTCGGCCCTCCAAGCCTGCGCCGATCATGATGCCTGCCTAAACTAAAACCTTATGGAGTCCGTATCCTTCCATTCCCATCCTATACATGTATTTGTCTAGATGCCCCTTAAATGCCACTATCATACCTGCTCCCACTACCTCCCCAGGCAGCACGTACCAGATATTCACTACCCTCTATGTAAAAAACTTGTCTCGCACATCTCCTCTAAACTTGTCCCCACACACCTTAAATCTATGTCCCCTAGTACTTGACTTTTCTACCCTAGGAAAGAGCTTCTGACAATCCACTCAATTACAAACAAGAAAGAAAAATAATCATGATATTATATAACCCTTAATATAAAATCTTACCCTGTGCAGCTCTGGCGAAGGGTCATCCTGACTCGAAACGTTGGCTCTATTCTCTCTCCACAGATGCTGTCAGACCTGCTGAGGTTTTCCAGCGTTTTCTGACCCCATACTATACCTGCTCCACTGCTGTAAGAAGTCTCACAACACCAGGTTAAAGTCCAACAGGTTTATTTGGAATCACGAGCTTTAGGAGCGCTGCTCCTCCACTCACCTGTTGACACCAAATAAACCTGTTGGGCTTTAACCTGGTGATGTGAGACTTCTTACTGTGCCCACCTCAGTCCAACGCCGGCATCTCCACATCATGTGCTACGCTGCTGACTGATCTGCCATGTATCAATGCCACTTTATGGTTTTAGAATTCCCGCCTTCATTTCCGATGCTGCCCAACCTCTTCACCAGGAATGTCTCGTGAAAATGCTTAAAGCGGCATCGTCACTTTCAAAATCGCCATTGTTATAATCCAGATCAGGTCAGTGTTTCATGAAGTCTGCCTGGATCATAAGTTTTGCAATTTGAATTTGGCTGGGGTAAGAATGAGATGTTTCACTTCAGGTATGATTCAAATGACCCACGAGGGAGCTTTTATCAAACACATTTTATTTAAGAATACAGATAACATGTATAGAAAGAAAATTAACAACTTTTACCAATTACAAACAAGAAAGAAAAACAATCAGGATATTGTATAACCCTTAATAAATATATGAAATGTTCCAATCAAACAAACGTCCCTATACAGAACCCTCGCCACAGGTTTCGCATCGAAAATATGAATGCTCATATGACACTGGAACTTAGTCCCTTGGTTGGAGAATTGAAACTCTGACTTCTCAGCCTTATAACTTCCAGCAGCCTTCTTGATGCACACCCAGACAAACCTGAAGCCAGGACAGCTTCCCAAAACACCAGGGAGAGAGAGAGAGAGGTTCTAGTTGCTAGCTAGCAAACCACCAAGCAGAACTTTCACTCCAGGAAGGCCAGGAGACCTGCTTCCAGCTGACCAGCAGAATCTATAATACCAGGGAAAGAGAGATAGAGAAAAACCTGCCTGCCACTTGACCACAGGGCAGCTTCTGGCTCTAAATCTAAAACTGAAAGTGAGTCCTTGGATTCTTCTGGCGAGAAACCACCTGACTTTGACCTGTCGATCAATCTTCCCCCTCACACTGCAGGATCATCAAAACAAATCCCAGAAAGTACCTGAGGCCAAGTAAAAATAAACAAAACTCAACTGAAACAGCAATAAAAGGACTTCTAACCAGACAGTCTGGCAACAATAAAAAAAAACCCAAAGCTACTTAACTGCAGAGAATATGATTTTTAAAAAAAAAATTTCTTAAAGGCACACTAATGCCACACCATATCCGGGAATCTCCTGCTGAGCATTCGCCATCTGGTGATGCAGCAACTTGAGCTCTGACAAAGAATCACCCAGACATTGGCTCTATTCTCTCTCCACAGTGGCTGTCAGACCTACTGGGACTTTCCAGCATTTTCTGTTTTTGTTTCAGTTTCCAGCATCCGCAGAGTTCACCAGACGCTTATTGGTTACAAATTATTTGATTTGATTTATTATTGTCACATGTATCAGTATACAGTGAAAAGTATTGTTTCTTGTGCGCTATACAGACAAAGCATACCGTACATAGAGAAGGAAATGTATTCAAGAGGCGGCTGGATATAGCACTTGGGGCGAATGGGATCAAAGGTTATGGGGAGAAAGCAGGATTAGGCTATTGAGTTGGACGATCAGCCATGATCGTGATGAATGGTGGAGCAAACTCGAAGGGCCGAATGGCCTCCTCCTGCTCCTATCTTCTATGTTTCTATGTAAGGAAAGGAGAGGGTGCAGAATGCAGTGTAACAGTCATAGCTAGGGTGTAGAGAAAGATCAGCTTAATATATGGTAGGTCCATTCAAAAGTCTGATGGCAGCAGGGAAGAAGTCGGTTGGTATGTGATCTCAGACTGTTGCATCTTTGTCCCAACGGAAGAAGGTGGAAGAAAGTATATCCGGGGTGCGCGATTATGCTGGCTGCTTTTTCGAGGTAGTGGGAAGTGTAGAGGGAGTTGATGGATGGGAGGCTGGTTTGCGTGATGGACTGGGCTTCGTTCACAACCCTTTGTAGTTTCTTGCGGTCTTGGATAGAGCAGGAGGCATACCAAATGGTGCTACAAGCAGGCTCACTGACTATGCAGCTTAAGTTAGCAGGAGAACTTGTCCTTTCTTTACTGATCATCTTACATGCCTCACTAATAGAACAGTGTTTTATTATTGTCACATGTATTAGGATACAGTGAAAACTCCTGTTTCATGGGCGGCACGGTGGTGCAGTGCACAGCGCCAGGGACCTGGGTTCAAAACCCAACTTCAGTCACTGTCTGTGTGGAATTTGCACATTCTCCCCGTGTCAACATGGGTTTCCTCCGGGTGCTCCGGTTTCCTCCCACAGTCTGAAAGACGTGCTGGTTAGATGCATTGACTCGAACAGGCGCCGGAGTGTGGCGACTAGGGGAATTTCACAGTAACTTCATTGCAGTGCTAATGAAAGCCTTACTTGTGACTAATAAATAAACTTTTTACTGTTTCTTGCACGCTATACAGACAAAGCATACCGCTCATCGAGGAGGAAAGGGGAAGGTGCAGAATATAGTGTCACAGTCATAGCTAGGATGTAGCGAAAGATCAGCTTAATATACGGTAGGTCCATTCAAAAGTGGGAGGGTGGAAATCGGGACACGCTCTCCCCTAACAAGCTGTTTGAGGCTGGGAGTTAATTGAAAATTGCAAGATTGAGATTGATAGATTTTTGTTAGGTCAGTGTATTGAGAGTCACAGATCCAAGGCGGATAGATGGAATTAAGATACAGATCAGCCAGGATGTAACTGAATGGTGTGGCAGGCTAAACAATCTCCAGTTCCCAGGCACTTGGGGAAACTCTGGAGAGGTATCAAATTAATGTGCATGCGCTAGCGAACCGAGTTGCTACCACTTCGACGTTCATTAGCTCTTCAGCTTAAGGCTAGAACTGTGGGTTCCAGGGTGAATTGGCTTTTGAATGACAGCAAAATGATATAGAGGTATCGCTTTTCATTACATGAATTTATTTTGGTTTCACGTTATTTGATGTGAGCAGACATGCAGATGGGCAGCAGATGCATTATCTTGAATTAGCCTCCAGACATAAACCAAGCCAAAAATTGAGCACATACGCACATCATTCCCCTTCGGAACAAAAATATACCCAAAACAAAAAGTGCACTTTCTCTTAAGGCTGACTCCAAATTAAAAAGAAACATATCTCCATTCCTTCCCCTCCCCCAGCTCATAGGTGAGATTCCAGCTCCAGACAGATGGACAATTTAAAGGTTTTTAGTTAAATCATAGAATCCCTGCAGTGCAGTGCAGAAGGTGGTCATTCGGCCCATTGAGCCTGCACCCAGGCCCTATCCCTGTGACGCCATATATTGACCCTGCTAATCTCCCTGACACTAATGGACAATTTATCATGGCCAATCCACCTAATGGGAACGAAAACCAAGAATACAAGGCTTGCATTTATGTAGCACCTTTCAGGGCCTCAGCATGTTCCACAGCCAACGAAACATTTCTGAAGAGTAAGCACGATTCTAATTTAGGAAGTGAAACAACCGCTCCACCGTCTGCAAGTTCCCCTCCAAGCCACTCACCATTCTGACTTGGAAGTATATCGGCCGTTCCTTTGCTGCCGCTGGGTTTAACATCCTGAAATTCCCTTCCTAAAAGCGTTGTGGGCGTACCTACGACACATGGACCGCAGCGGTTCAAGAAGGCGGCTCACCACCACCTTCTCAAGTGCAATTAGGGATGGGTAATAAATGTTGGTCTTGCCAGTGATGTACATTTCCCATGGTGAAAGAATAAATTTTTAAAAAATGAACGTAGCAAATTCTTAAAAACAGCAACGTGGTGATGACGAGATAACCCGTTTTAGGAGTTGGTTGAGAGGTAAATATTATCCAGTAGACCAGAGAGACTGAAGGAGGCAGCTCCCCGTCATCTTTGAAAGGGCTGGTCTTGATGCAGTGGCTCTTAGAATGATAGAATCCCTACAGTGCAGAGGAAGGTCATTCCGCCCTTCGAGCCTGCAGCGACAACAATCTCACCAAGTCTTTATGCCCGTAACATAGAAACATAGAATATAGAAGCACGAGTAGGCCATTCGGCCCTGCAAGCCTGCCCCACCATTTATTTTTTTCATGACTGATCAATACCCTGATCCCACCTTCCCCCCATATCCCTTGATCCCTTTAGCCCCTAGAGCTATATCTAATTTCCCCATGTATTTACCCCGTAAATCCCTCTGACACAAAGGGACAATTTAGCATGGCCGATCCCCCTAACCTACACATCTTTGGACTGTGGGAGGAAACTGGAGCACCCGGAGGAAACCCATGCAGACACGGGGAGAACGTACAAACTCCACACAGTCACCCGAGGCCGGAATTGAACCCGGATCCCTGGTGCTGTGAGACAGCAGTGTTAACCACCGTGCCGCCCTAATGATATAATGCCTTGAAATCTTTTATGTCCACCCAAGCGGGCTGGTGGGGCCTTGGTTTAATACCTCATTTGCAAGGCAAATTTTGATTTATAATTGTCGCATGTATTAGCATAGTGAAAAGTATTGTTTCTGGCGCACTATACAGACAAAGCATACCGTTCACAGAGAAGGAAAGGGGAGGGTGTAGAATGTAGTGTTACTGTCATAGCTCGGGTGTAGAGAAAGCTCCAAATCCTCCAACAGTGTAGCACTCCCTCAGTACTAGAGTAGTGCATTGGCCTGGATTTTGTGCTCACATGTCAGGAGTGGGGCTTGAACTCAGCACCTTCTGCCTCAGAGATGGGAGTGCTACCCTATTGAGGCTCAGCTGACAGTTATTTCATCAAACTAACCGATCTTATTGACACTAACCACTGCTGCACTTCCCCATCATAGCATGAATGTCACTCAGTGACCAAAATTACATCTCCAGTCGTAATGGGCATGTCACTCAACAGGTCCGAGTTACACCTTCTCCTTACAATGGTACTGCCACATGGTGACCTACACACAATGCCTGTTGCAGTGGACCTCAAACCAAAAGTAATAAAAGAAAGACATTTTTTTTTTGAAGCAGCAATAATGGAAGTAATCAGATAACTTGCATTGCCCAGCAGGCTAAGGTGTTACTGTGAAGGTCAGCCATTTCAATTGCAATTACAAGAGAATAAATAGACAGGAAAGAATGATTGTGTGGCTGTGGGACGCACGTTTCACATCACAGCCAGCTCAGTGATAACCACGATTTAGACTACTCAAAGTGCTAATCTACAACAAGCATGCTCCTGCGACCAATAGGAAAAAAATCGTACTTTTCACAATTACTGGGCACCTCCAGGCACTTAACAGCAGAAGGAACAGTTCTGAAGCTTAATCATTTTTGTAATGTAGGAAACGCAGCAGCCAATCAGTACAGAGCAAACCCCTGGAAACAGCAATGTGATAATGACTCGATAATCCGCTTGGTGATGCTGATTGAGGGATAAATGTTGACCAGGGCATGAGGAGGCAGTGGGCGTAGTGGCATTGTCACTGAACTAGTAATCCAGAGACTCAAGGTAGAACAAAGAAAAGTATAGCACAGGAACAGGCCCTTTGACCCCGCAAACCTGCGCCTATTATGATGCCTGCCTAAACTGTCATAGCTAGGGTGTAGAATGGAATCCTTCCATTCCCATCCTATTCATCTCTTCGTCTCGATGCCCCTTAAATAGCAGGTGAGAGCTATCCACCTGCTCCCATCACCTCCCCGGGCAGCACGTTCTAGCCATTCACCACCTTCTGTGTAAAAAACCTGTCTTGCACATCTCCTCTAAACTTTTCCCCACGCCCCTTAAACCTATGTCCCCTAGTACTTGACTTTTCTACCCTAGGAAAGAACATCAGACTATCCAC
This sequence comes from Mustelus asterias, assembly GCF_964213995.1. Taxonomy (NCBI): domain Eukaryota; kingdom Metazoa; phylum Chordata; class Chondrichthyes; order Carcharhiniformes; family Triakidae; genus Mustelus; species Mustelus asterias. Next base: position 96,780,190 of record NC_135814.1, read on the forward strand.
TCTGTCCGTGCCACTCATAATGTTATAAACCTCTATCAGGTCACCCCTCAACCTCAGGGGACCCGGGAAATGGTGAAATTTGAATTCAATAAAAATCTGGAATTAGAAATCATTGTCGATTTTCGTAAAAACCCCATCTGGTTCACTAATGTCCTTCAAGGAAGGAAATCTGCTGCCCTTACCTTGCTGGTCTGGCCTACATGTGACTCCAGATCCACAGCAATGTGGTTGACTCTGAAAGCCCTAAGGGATGGGCAATAAATGCTGACCCAGCTAGTGACATCCACATCCCATGAATAAATGAAAAAAAGGGAGAACTCTCTTGCTCTTCTCTCAAATATTATCATGGGGTCTTGTAGATGTATCTGAGTAGTCCCAGGCAGATGGAGTCTCATTTCCAAGTCTCATCTGAAAGACAATCCATTCAACAGTGCAGCATGCCCTCAGTACTTTTTGTACCCAAGTCCTTGAATGAGCAAGGTGTAGGGGGAACTTGATTCAAGGTGACACCGGAGTGTGGCGACTTCTTGCAAGCTGTCCCCAGCATGCCCTCTAATTTTATCTTTTACTCTCGTTCCATGTTTTTAAAACTCTACTCTGACCCTTATAAACTCTCGAACAACACTCTACTTCAATCTCTTACAGATCTGACGCTTTCTCTACACCCTAGCTACGACTGTAACACTACATTCTGCGCTCTCTCATTTCCTTCTCTATGAACGGTATGCTCTGTCTGTATAGCGCGCAAGAAACAATACTTTTGACTGTACGCTAATACATGTGACAATAATAAGTCAAATCAGATCAGGTCAACCCAGAATCTTATGATTCAGAGGTGGGAGTGCCAGCAACTGAGCCACAGCTAACAATGGCGATAGGTAAATGAAGAGTTTGGATGAATGAATAGAATCACAGAATGGTCAGAGCACGGGGTGGGGGGGTGGTGGGTGGTGTCATTTGGTTGATTGTATCTGTGCTGCGCTCCGCAAGAGCAACTCAGCCAGTCCTACTCCCCTTCCCTTTCCATGGTTCTCTGCAAATTTATTCCCCTGCAGATAAATATCCAATTCCCTTGGAGTGTCATGATAAAATCTGCCTCCACCACACTCTCAGTCCGTGCATTCCCAATCCCTGACCACTTGCTATGCCTAAAAGGGTTTTCCTCATGTCATCTTTGGTCCTTCTGTCAATCACCTTAAATCAATATCCTCCGGTTCACGAACCTTCTGCCAATGGGAATAATTTTGTTCCGTTCACTGTGTTCAAGTCCTTCATGACTTTGAAAACCTCTTTCAGATCCCCTCTCAACCTCTTCTTCCCTGAGCAGAACAGGTCAAGCTCCTCCAATGTATCCAAGCATCCCTTATCTGTGGAACCATTCTCATGAATCTTTCCACTAGGATCTTGTTCTGTTAATAGCATGATGCCACAGACTGTTTTCCCCGGAGTATAATTCGAGTCTTTAGAAAAGCAGACGCAGCAGAGAGTCCATGTGGAGATAATGAGAAACCGACGCAAACACTAAAGGGAAAATCCAAACAGTGAGTTCCAAGACACAAGGCCAAGGGTGAAGTGGAGGGCGAGCTTTGGAAGCACTTGTGATCCAACCTTCATTCACGGGATGTAACCCAACTTTCATTTTCATCTGTTCAACTTCCAGACACAAAGTCTGTGTAACTAGATGCCGGGGATGTGGGGCATGGTGGCACAGTGGTTAGCATTGTTGCCTCACAGCGCCAGGGACCCGGGTTTGATTCCCGGCTCGGCTCACTGTCTGTGCGGAGTCTGCACGTTCTCCCCGTGTCTGCGTGGGTTTCCTCCAGGTGCTCCGGTTTCCTCGCACAATCTGAAAAACGTGCTGGTTAGGTGCATTGGCCGTGCTAAATTCAGTGTAACCCGAACAGGCACCAGAGTGTGGTGACTAGGGGATTTTCACAGTTACTTCATTGCAGTGTTATTGTAAGCCTACTTGTGACACTAGTAAATAAAAAAAAAAGGTTGGCTCGGAGTGCCACAGCTTTAACGAGTCAGCCTTAAAATTCAGTCGGTAGCCCTATTGCCTCTGAGCCCGAAGGGCATGGGTACGCCTCAGAGGCTTGCAACAAAAAATCTAGGCTAGCTCTTCAGTGAAGTACTGAGGTAGTGCTGCATTGTCAGAGGTGCAGTCATCTGGATGAACAGTTAAACCAATCTTCCACCTCAGGTGTATGTGAGCGTTGCCAGGTGGCTCAGTGTACTTAGGCTCTGAACCCCCCCTTCCCAGCACAAAGCTCCCAGCTATCAAAAAAGATGACAGAGTGCTGGAAGATTGCAATGCCAAACTCGCTCAGAAGATCAGCATGGAGGACTCCAGTCTTCACGCTGTTACAACACTTAGAATGTTTTGGGGGAAAATTCCTATGTTTCAATTTTTTTCACGATAATGCATTTTTCTGTTATTGTCCAGTGTTAATATTAAAGAAAAGTATTTTAGGCGGTAAATTCCATGGAATGTATCAGTATTTACAGATATTGCGGGGAGTGTATCAGTATTTACAGATATTGCCGGGAGTGTATCAGTATTTACAGATGTTGCCGGGAGTGTATCAGTATTTACAGATATTGCCGGGAGTGTATCAGTATTTACAGATATTGCCAGGGAGTGTGTGTATCAGTATTTACAGATATTGCCGGGAGTGTATCAGTATTTACAGATATTGCCGGGAGTGTATCAGTATTTACAGATATTGCCGGGAGTGTATCAGTATTTACAGATGTTGCCGGGAGTGTATCAGTATCTACAGATATTGCCGGGAGTGTATCAGTATTTACAGATATTGCCGGGAGTGTATCAGTATTTACAGATATTGCCAGGGAGTGTATCAGTATTTACAGATATTGCGGGGAGTGTATCAGTATTTACAGATATTGCCGGGAGTGTATCAGTATTTACAGATATTGCGGGGAGTGTATCAGTATTTACAGATATTGCGGGGAGTGTATCAGTATTTACAGATATTGCCGGGAGTGTATCAGTATTTACAGATATTGCCGGGAGTGTATCAGTATTTATGGACAGTCCTCAGGAGTGTACATAGTAGCCCCACCATATTGAATAGTACTGCTGCCTCACAGCGCCAGGGCCCCGGGTTCAATTCCAGCCTTGGGTCACTGTCCGTATGGCATTTGCACATTCTCCCCGTGTCTGCGTGGGTTTCCTCCGGGTGCTCCGGTTTCCTCCCACACTCCAAAGCTTTGCGGGTTAGGTTGATTGGTCATGCTAAATTGTCCCTTAGTGTCAGGGTAAATACGTGGGATTACGCGGATAGGGCCTGGGTGGGATTGTGATCAGAACAGGTTCAATGGGCCGAATGGCCTCCTTCTGCACTGTAGGGATTCTATGATTCCATGACTATTTTGAAGGAAATTAGGGGAGTTTACCCTGGCTAATATTAACCCCTCCACCAATATTACACAAGCAGGCTATCTGAGCATTATCACATTGCTGTTGTAACGTTTCTGTTTTCAGGTTTGCTGTTGCGTCTTCTACATTACATTGGGGCAGCACAGTGGCAAGCACCACTGCCTCACAGCTCCAAGGATCCGGGTTCGATTCCCGGCTTTGGTCACTGTCTGTGTGGAGTTTGCACGTTCTCCCCGTGTTTGTGTGGGTTTCCTCCAGGTGCCCGGGTTTCCTCCCACAGCCCAAGGATGTGAGGGTTAGGTGCATTGGCCATGCTAAATTGCCCCTTAGTGTCCCGGGGTGCATAGGTTAGAGGGATTAGCGGGTTAAATATGTGGGGCTACGGGGATAGGGCCTAAGTGGGATTGTTGTCAGTGCAGGCTTGATGGGCAGAGTAGGGACTGTACCGTAGGGATTCTATGATTTCTATGAGTGGTGGCTGAAATTCAAAAATGCTCAATTGGTACTTTGGGATGTCCTGAAGTCAAGAAGGGCACTACATAAATGCAAGTCTTTCCTTTACAGCAACATGAGCTGCCAAATCAAGGGCCAGCAGTAATTTGGAGAAGCACGCAAATTATTTCCAGTTCCTTCATCAGGGGAGGATTTGTGAAAAGACAGCTCGCCACAATGAATCAGACATTCACTGTGAGCCCTGCTGCTTAACCTGGGAATGGTAGGCACTTCTTAAAACCAAGCCCAGCCTGTGAAACATGCAAAAACTTCCCACAGGCGTCCGTCACTTGGAAAAGGCTCAGACAGTAATACCCTGAAACTGAACACTGTGGGCCAACGTCAAGGACAAAACGACAGCACACGAGATACAGTCAACTGGAGTCTCAATCAAACAGCTTAAACGTGAAAGCAATAAAACATGCTTCTAAATCTAAAGTCAATGCCAACAACAGCAAACCTGAACACTAGTCCATTGCTTGAAAGCACAAAACAAAAACATGTGGAAGATCTAGCTCGTAGGTTGGAGAAAACATACCAATTCTGAAAGTATATCCTGTGTTGGCAACAGAGTGGCTGTGTGCTGGTTAGTGGAGGAAAGGAAATGCCTGAGCTACATCTGGAAGAACAAGGCCGAAAAAAAAACCCAACGGGGCTGAGTACAAGATCACCATGCATCCAGCCAAAACTGAGTGGTTTGTACACTATTCAATATGGTGGGGCCTCTATGTACAACTCCGGGGGACTGTCCATAAATACTGATACACTCCCCGCAATATCTGTAAATACTGATACACTCCCCGCAATATCTGTAAATACTGATACACTCCCCACAATATCTGTAAATACTGATACACTCCCCACAATATCTGTAAATATTGATACACTCCCCGCAATATCTGTAAATACTGATACACTCCCGGCAATATCTGTAAATATTGATACACTCCCCGGCAATATCTGTAAATACTGATACACTCCCCGCAATATCTGTAAATACTGATACACTCCATGGAATTTACCGCATAAAATATTTTTGTTTAATATTAACACTGTACAGTAACAGAAAACTGTTATCGTGAAAAAAATTGAAACGTAGGAATTTTTCCCCCAAAAATTCTAAGTGTTGTAACAGCGTGAAGACTGGAGTCCTCCATGCTGATCTTCTGAGCGAGTTTGGCACTGCAATCTTCCAGCATTCTGTCATCATTTTTGATAGCTGGGAGCTTTGTGCTGGTTGGGGGGGGTTCAGTGCCTAAGTACACCGAGGAAGCTGGCTGCAAAGCACCCAGGCGCAATTGTGCAGGGCGTTCCGATCTTCTAGTGCACTTGGAGACCTCCTCCCACCCTTCAGGCATCAGAACCCTCCCGCTCCCCACCCTCATCATCGAAGGCATTGCTACTCCCCAAACCAGGGCGTCAGGACCCTCCCGATGCGTCCCTTGGCGGACCCCAAACCTGCCCTCCCCCCATTACGACCCCTTCTGCAGACCACCCCTGCACACACCCCCCCCCCCCCGCATGAACCCCCCCCTTGCACAAACACCCCCTCATTGTCCACTCCCTCACCCTGCTGACCACCCCTTTTGCAGAGCTTCCCAGCTGCATAACCCAATCATCTTTATGCATACACTCCATTAGATTTTTGGCCTCGGATCTATCTTCCCGGTTCGCGACGCCAATCGACTGGCGTGGAGAGCTGGTTGGATCGCGGCCAAGGAGTGTAGAATCTCGAGACATTGCTCATAACACAGAATACTCTCACTCCTCCTGGACAATGATCTAATGACCTTGTATACATTCTATGGACCATGGTTAAAAATTAAAATGTAAGAGGCAATAGAATTTCTTTTACTGTTTGGACGATGCCCTTATTCAGTTGTCTGAGAGAATTAAGGAAAAATGATTACTTTCAGCACATTAGCCGGAAATAGGGATTGATTTGCGAAAGATCAATTTTGTATTGGAAAACATTCAAGGAATCCCAATTCCAACTAACAAAAGTGGATGAAGCTTCAAGATTGCACTTTTTAACCTATTTTCCTAGAGTTTCCTCTCTAAGTGCAAACAAACAGATTTTTACTAGTTGGTCATTCTTGCTCATTATTTTACTGATTGTCATACCCACACCGATGTGTTTTCCCCCTGGGAAAGATGTCCATGTTACACTGCCTAAATACCCAACAAACTCTAATCTTTAACCCTAGTGATTAAGTGGCTGCTGCTTTATCCATTCACACTGTGATAACTTCACTGACTAAGCTGACTGCTATTAACAGGGGCACCTGTCAGTCATGACCTTTCTCTAAAGCACAAAGACCAGCTATCAAGAAAATTGCCAACCTGATGTCAGTGGCTGGAACGGTCATTATTTACCTTCTGGTGCTGCTTTGTTTAGTGCAGGCTCGAATCTATTTTAGATTGTTTGTCTGGAAGAGAATAGACCATAAGCCCATAAGATATAGGTACAGGATTAGGCCATTTGGCCCATCACGTCTGCTCCACCATTCAATCATGGCTGATATGTTTCTCAACCTCCTTTCTCCCACCTTTTCCCCATATCCTTTGACCCCCTTACCAACCAAGAACCTATCTATCTCTGTCTTTAATACACTCAATGACCTGGCCTCCACGGCCTTCTGTGGCAATGAATTCCACAGATTCACCACCCTCTGGCTGAAGAAATTTCATCACGGTTTTAAAGGGTCATCCCTTTACTCTGAGGCTGTGCCCTTGGATCCTAGTCTCTCCTACTAATAGAGTCATAGAGGTTTACAGCGCAGAAACAGGCCCTTCGGCCCAACTTGTCCATGCCGCCCAGTTTTTACCATTAAGCTAAATGATGGAAACGTACCAGACTGATACTGATGGAATGGTATCACAATAATAATACTAATAGAAATATCTTCTCCACATCCATTCTATCCAGGCCTTTCAGTAATCTGTAAGTTTCAATGAGGTCCTCCCCCATCGAGTACAGACTCAGAGTCCTCAAACACTCCTCATACGTCAAGCCTTTCATTCCCGGGTCATTCTCGTGAACCTCCTCTGGACCCTCTCCAAGGCCTGCACATCCTTCCTAAGTTACAGAGCCCAAAATTGCCCACAATATTCCAAATGAGGCTTCCAGAATGCCCATTGGCCTACTTAATGACGCAGTGCCGGTGCATTCATGTGTAATGCCAAAGAGGGGGTGAGAAAGGGCTGGTAGTCCATTCTAATGATCACTGCACCTTACCCCACCCACCCCCACACATACCATTAATTCCTGACCTTGACAGTGCCATATGTGAATGCTAGGAAGGATTGGAAAAGGAAGGAGGTCAATGCAAAGAGCCCTTGGGCAACGCCATCGCTGATTTTATAAATATATCAATCTCTCAGTGCATGTCAGTTGCCCGAGCTCGCTCACTCTCTCTGTCAGCAATGGGGCTTGGCATCCTACAAGGGAAACATCAACGAACCATCACCATAATAAGGACAACTAATTCCTTGCTTGGTATGGCTCCTGCTCTGCCCAAGAGTGCAAGAAACTACGAAAGGTCTTGAACGTAGCCCAATCCATCACGCAAACGAGCCTCCCATCCATTGACTCTGTCTACACTTCCCACTGCCTCAGCAAAGCAGCCAGCATAATTAACGACCTCATGCACCCCGGACATTCTCTCTTCCACCTTCTTCCATCAGGAAAAAGATACAAAAGTCTGAGGTCACATACCAACTGATACAAGAACAGCTTCTTCCCTGCTGCTGTCAGACTTTTGAATGGACTTACCTTGCATTAAGTTGATCTTTCTCTACACCCTAGTTATAACTGGGACACTACATTCCGCACTTTCTCGTTTCCTTCTCTATGAACGGTATGTTTTGTCTGTATAGCGCGCAAGAAACAATACGTCTCACTGTATATTAATACAATAATAAATCAAATTAAATCAAATCGTGGGCGTGGGTTTCCTCCGGATGCTCCGGTTTCCTCCCACAGTCCAAAGATGTGCGGGTTAGGTTGATTGGCCATGTTAAGATTGCCCCTTAGTGTCCTGAGATGCGTAGGTTAGAGGGATTAGTGGGTAAATATGTAGGGATATGGGGTAGGGACTGGGTGGGATTGTGGTCGGTGCAGACTCGATGGGCCAAATGGCCTCTTTCTGTACTGTAGGGTTTCTATGATTCTATGAAATCAAATCGCTGATTGGGAATTCTTACAATATGGCAGGTCACCTACAATTTAGTTTCCTGTGGGAATAAGGAAAGTTTACTGTCCAGGTGTCACCTGCATCCACTCTTTGTTCAGCGTGCGTTGAATTTAAACTGGATCTTATTAATCCATTTTTATTACTCTATGTTCTTTTTATCACTTATAATTTTCATTTCTTCCATTGTTTCATTTGTCCACTTCTTAAAAATCTCACTGTCCAACTTGATTTTAGAGACTGATGACTTTTAAAGACAAGAATTTCCCGAGGCCTATGCAAAGAACTGCATGGCAAGGTTCCATATTTTAAGACTTTTACTGTAACGAACTAAAATCAAGACTGACTAAACATTACTTAGTAGGCAACCAATACACCAAACCAGGGAAAAATTAAGCTTCTTAACACAACTGAAAAAGGCATGCCATGTTTGTCCATTACAGCACGTTCTCAGCAGATTAGCAGGATTTATCTCAAGCCCCAAATGTCTCCTGGCAATTCTTCTCCCTGCCTCACATGGGGTGAATCTTCCCGTGCCCTTTTAAACAAAGTTGCCATCACTCAATCTTCTGCGAATGCTTGAATGGACTTCCAGCAGGAAGGCAGCCACTATCGATCCTTTATCTTCAACAAGCTTCATTCCTTTGAAAAGGGGTTCCGTCCTACACTGGGTGACTGACCTGCAAGCGAATCTTTTTCTTCTGCCCCGCAGTATGGCAGCACCTGGTTTGAGGCTGACTAACTCAGAGAGAGTCTGTAAGTCTGCCAGCAGCAAGAAGAGCTGCCTTCATATTTGTGTTCAGGTGTTGACAGCTCACACCTGACTTTCAATAGGCTTTGGCCTGCACTCCTGTTCCCACGGCAACCAAATCATACGGGCCAATTGATGGGCACAACTTCAGCACAACTTGACGCCATTCCCCCATTGCGGGGCATTCTGTTTCACCTCCGATTAAGAAAGATGGCTTTAAACATAACGTCCAATGGTTGTAACACATGCAACACTGGCACTGCTGTTGGGGCTATTATGACCAAAAAGGAGACTGAAGTGATTCCTGAAGAAACGTACTGATTAGCAATTAGCATCTATTGACAAGCTAATTTTAGCACCATGTAACTGCCTCTTTAGCTATGAAGTTTGGTTGGATTTGAAATGCTGGCATCCCGATAGCTACCATTAATAACTCAACGGGCAGGTCACACAGGTAAAGCAGACACCACCTCCTTCACTTCACCTCTTACTGAAGATGGCTGATCTGTACCAGTTGCTCCTGTACTCTTCCCTTCCTCATTAAGATTCAGAAAACCTTTTTCAATGCCCTGGCAAACATCAACCTCTCAACTAGCGTTATTAACACAGACTACCTAGTCACGTTGCTATTTTTGGGACCTTGCTGTGCACAGGTTGGCCGGTGGTATTTCCTACACGATAACAGTGGCTACACTTCTGAAACTATTCTATTGGCTGCAATCTGCTTTGGAATGTCCTGAGGATGTGGAAGCCATGATAGAAATGTGCATTCTTCCGGTTTTGAATCTGGAATTATATCTGGAATTAAGAATCTACTGATGACCATGAAACCATTGTCAATTGTCGTAGGAACTCATCTGGTTCACTAATGTCCTTTAGGGAAGAAAATCTGCCGGCCTTACTGGCCTACATGTGACTTCAGTGCCACAGCAATGTGGTTGACTCTCAACTGCCCTCTGAAATGGTCTCGCAAGCCACTCAGTTCAAGGGGGACTAGGGATGGGCAACAAATGCTGGCCCAGCCGGCGACGCCCATGTCCCAGGAATGAATATAAAAAATCTTCATAAGGTCTGCCATCTCGGGCCCTGGCCAAGAGCTCAGTCAATTAAGGCTCACCAAGTTTTATAAAGGGCAGGGTCACCATTTTCTGATGAGCAAGCAACATTTTATCAGAGTATCCCCTACAGTGTGGAAATGGACCTATTGGTCCATTGAACCCGCACACCGACAACAATCCCATCCTATCCCCGTAACCCCACGTATTTACCCTGCTAGTCCCCCTGACACTAGGGAGAGTTTAGCATGACCAATCAACCTAACCCGCACATCTTTGGAGTGTGGGAGGAAACCGAAGCACCCGGAGGAAACTCACGCAGACACGGGGAGAACGTGCAGACTCCACGCAGACAGTCACCTGAGGTCGGAATCGAACCCGGGTCCCTGGCGCTGTGAGGCAGCAGTGCTAACCACCGTGCCGCCCAAAAATATTGTGCAACCGCATTCACTCAGCCTTCTGAGAGCAGCATTTGCTTTCAGAACTTAGTCCCAATCTGATCGCCGCTTCACACGCAAGCTCTCATGAGTTCTAAGTCCTAATCTTTCAAACTGTAGTTGCCACACATCTCTGAAACAGATCGCCTTTGCCAGTCCCACCTGGGTGAGCAGAGAAATGATGCATGCTTCCTCTCAGGGTGAGTGGGATCATTCCTCCCCCCACCCCCCCCCTCCCCCACCCTCTGGAACTAGTTCAGAGATTCACAGCTACAACACGTTCAAGGAGGAAACACTCATCATTCCACCAGGCTGCCAGCGCACCACCCATTTTTACACTTTTACACTTTCAATTCGAACTGTGGGATCCTTTGTATGGTTTGCTTTCGTTAAACAACTTCATTTTAAGGTATTTCTGCCTATGTAATTAACTCTGCTATGCTTTAAAGCTAACTTGGCCACATTTTAAAACTCAGCTGGGAATTCTGGGATGAGCTTAGAAGTTGGCTGCATTCTTTGAAAGTACAATGCAAGCAAAGATTTTCAGAAGCTTTCATGGTCACAGCTGCAAATTGTTTTCGAAAGTTACAGACACTGCTTGTACCTGGTACTTTCATAACAGCCATATGCATTCAATTGAATCCTGTACAAGTTCAAGATCAAATCTGTATCGGGATCCAACATTTGGTCCACCGACCCTCTCTCTCTCTCTCTCTCTCACCAGTAAATCAGTCTCTTTTGTTTCTGTAACTTTTAATTTTTACTGATGCTCAGTGAAAGAAGTTTCACTTCAGACCATTTTTGCCTACGTCTATTCTAAGAAGAGAACAGACCCTATAGAACCCATTAAAAAATACTATTAAATTAACTTTTTTGTGGGAGGGACGGCAATCGAATTTTCCTGAAACCTCTATGCTAAACAAAATGGAAGGAAGGACGAGGTTACTGCGCACAGGAGTTGTCAACTTTGTTTGGACATATTCCTGGAGGTTTTCTTGCATAATGGGGAGACGATGGCTGGTGGTATTCTCGCTAGACTATTAATCCAGAAACTCAGCTCATGTTCTGGGGACCCGGGTTCGAATCCCGCCACGGCAGACGGTGCAATTTGAATTCAATAAAACATATCTGGAATTAAGAATCTACTGATGACCATGAAACCATTGCCGATTGTCGGAAAAAACCCAACTGGTTGACTAATGTCCTTTAGGGAAGGAAATCTGCCGTCCTTACCCAGTCAGGTCTACATGTGACTCCAGAGCAAATGAGATTGACTCTCAACTGCCCCTCTGACATGGCCTAGCCAGGAGCAACTAGGGCTGGACAATAAACGCTGGCCAACCAGCGACGTCCAGGACTCAATGAAAAAATAAGTTAATGCCTTCCTGCCCGGGAATATTTTACCAGTCTCCAATATTTTAACATAACTGATAAATGAACATGTTCATAGAGAATACAGAAACAAGATCCCACATGTGGATTATTCTGTTTTACAACCGCGATGTTTGCCTCCTTTACTGCTTGCACGAGTTCCCAGGACTTTCCTGCAAGATTAGCAACTCCAGACAGGAACTAGTCAGAGGGCGGAATTTTCCAGCCACGCTCGGCCCAAGGTCGGAAAATTCCGCCCAAGGTCAACGGAACTTTCCATGGTCTATGTCCCGCCCACTACGATTCTTGTGGCAGGTGGGACAAGAAAATTCCACCCAGAGTGTCACCCCCACATGGCCATTGACACAGGTGCACTCCGGGTTCCGAAACCATCCCGACTTTTTGCTCCGAACAAGCTAGCTAGCTGGAGCGATCGTGACTAAGCAAATCAGCTGCTGTTTACTTCCTTGGTACCTGAGGAGCCGTGTTGTTTTTTTTTCCCTTCTCTCTCTGTCTTAGTAAATCAAAATAAACTCATCTGAACTGTCTTCCCCTGTACTTGAAGAGGCAAGAATCCCAGAAGTATGACATCCCTTAAGGGATAAACGAAAGAACGATGCCGAATAAATCACCGAGAAACAACATTGCCTCCATCTAAATCTAACGTTCAAGAAAAAAATCCCATGGATAAATACAGAATTCTTAACCTGGCTATCAAAATAACCATCCCTCTGGGAGAAGTCAGGGAACCAAATGGTGGCACAAGTAAATACTTATTGTTGCCTAATGTTGCCAAAGTACATTAGAGCCATGTTTTTCCACCCCATACACATGCCCATGAAGCACGTATTCAAGACAGGGTAAATGAATTCAGTGCTGCTGGGATTAGACCACTGTGGGTTTCCACTTTGATTGGCATAACGGTTCAGCTGTACTGGAAGCAGGTCCAGTTTTACGGGGTTTACTTAAACCAGATAAACAGAGGGGGCACCCCTTCGCCGATATCGCCTGCGTCCAGCCTTACCCAAGGTGGTTCGTAGTCACTCGGCCACCGCCTGCCTTCATGCTCTTCGTAAGACGGAATGGCGCCTTCCCGCCTGGCCTGGTGGTACTCCTTCCTCAGCTTGTGGATCCGTTCGACGTTCATGGGTCTCACGCTGCGCAGAAGAATGAGACAGGATTAACAACGAACAAAGAACAGCACAGCACAGGAACAGGCCCTTCGGCCCTCCAAGCCTGTGCCGATCACATTGTCCTATCTAGACCAACCGCCTGTATCCCTCTATTTCCCTGTCTGTTCATGTGTCTATCCAGACAAATCTTAAACGTCGCTAATGTGTCTGCCTCATCCACCTCACTTGGCAGTGCATTCCAGGCCCCTGCCACCCTCTGTGTAAAAGAACTTTCCCTGCACAACTTTACCGAACCTTTCCCCCCCTTACCTTGAACTTGTGCCCCCTTGTAATTGTCATTTCTGCCCTGGGAAAAAGCTTCCAACTGATTAGGTGCCAACCTCCAAAACAAGATTTTTTTTCCCCTGCAACACTGAACAGCCTCCGACCTCACCTCCCACGACAGCCCAGGTAACCCTCTTCAAAATTGACACGGGTCATTTGTTTTCGCCCATTAACGGTGTATGGAGGTACAGTGATACCTCATCAATGTTCTCTACAGAAGACAACAGAATGGTGTACCAAAATCAACTCGGTGGTGGAATCTTACCAAAAAATTTTAAGTCCTGAATGAGCGTGAAAACTGGAGAGTTTCAGGTCTGTTTTTTTTCGGTGAGGCCACAGGTCTGTGCAAAAAATGAAGCACAATCTGTTTCCCCACTGGTAGGGGGAAGGGGCTCCCCGGAAAGTCGGCTGCTTACAGTGGAGGGTGCAATCATGCATGTGCCCCTCCCTCCCCTGTGATCGTTGGCCTCTCCAGTTGGTATTCCCCCTCTCAGCCCGGTCGATCGTCACCACACCACTCCCCCGGCTAATTGCCGGTTGCAGAGTGCGCAGCTGCCCCCTCTCCCCTGCCCACCTCCCCTTAGGCCCCACCCTCTCAGGCTCTGCCCCCTTGGCACTGCTTGGTGCCCGGTGGGCTATGGACATCACTTTTCTCCTTGCAGGGCAATGCATTAACCCTACAGCCACGTATCTTGAGAGAGAATTGGTTCAAAAATTCATCCACCTCTTTTTAATGCTCCTTAGATAACTGAACTGATACCTGGATAGCTGCATTGTTCCGCACGGAACAATGCAGTTAAAATAGTCAGCACGGATTCGTGAAGGGCAAGTCGTGCCTCACAAATTTGATTGAATTTTTTGAAGAGGTAACTAAGTGTGTTGATGAAGGTAGGGCAGTTGATGTCATATACATGGATTTTAGTAAGGCGTTTGATAAGGTCCCCCATGGTCGGCTTATGATGAAAGTGAGGAGGTGTGGGATAGAGGGAAAGTTGGCCGATTGGATAGGTAACTGGCTGTCTGATCGAAGACAGAGGGTGGTGGTGGATGGAAAATTTTCGGACTGGAGGCAGGTTGCTAGCGGAGTGCCGCAGGGATCGGTGCTTGGTCCTCTGCTCTTTGTGATTTTTATTAATGACTTAGAGGAGGGGGCTGAAGGGTGGATCAGTAAATTTGCTGATGACACCAAGATTGGTGGAGTAGTGGATGAGGTGGAGGGGTGTTGTAGGCTGCAAAGAGACATAGATAGGATGCAAAGCTGGGCTGAAAAATGGCAAATGGAGTTTAACCCTGATAAATGTGAGGTGATTCATTTTGGTAGGGCTAATTTAAATGTGGATTACAGGGTCAAAGGTAGGGTTCTGAAGACTGTGGAGGAACAGAGAGATCTTGGGGTTCATATCCACAGATCTCTAAAGGTTGCCACTCAAGTGGATAGAGCTGTGAAGAAGGACTATAGTGTGTTAGCTTTTATTAACAGGGGGTTGGAGTTTAAGAGCCGTGGGGTTATGCTGCAACTGTACAGGACCTTGGTGAGACCACATTTGGAATATTGTGTGCAGTTCTGGTCACCTCACTATAAGAAGGATGTGGAAGCGCTGGAAAGAGTGCAGAGGAGATTTACCAGGATGCTGCCCGGTTTGGAGGGTAGGTCTTATGAGGAAAGGTTGAGGGAGCTAGGGCTGTTCTCTCTGGAGCGGAGGAGGCTGAGGGGAGACTTAATAGAGGTTTATAAAATGATGAAGGGGATAGATAGAGTGAACGTTCAAAGACTATTTCCTCGGGTGGATGGAGCTATTACAAGGGGGCATAACTATAGGGTTCGTGGTGGGAGATACAGGAAGGATATCAGAGGTAGGTTCTTTACGCAGAGAGTGGTTGGGGTGTGGAATGGACTGCCTGCAGTGATAGTGGAGTCAGACACTTTAGGAACATTTAAGCGGTTATTGGATAGGCACATGGAGCACACCAGGATGATAGGGAGTGGGATAGCTTGATCTTGGTTTCAGATAAAGCTCGGCACAACATCGTGGGCCGAAGGGCCTGTTCTGTGCTGTACTGTTCTATGTTCCCTGGATAACTGCACTATTCCCTGGATAACTGCACGGTTCCCTGGATAACTGCAGTATTCACTGGATAACTGCAGTATTCACTGGATAACTGCACTATTCACTGGATAACTGCACTATTCCCTGGATAACTGCACGGTTCCCTGGATAACTGCACGGTTCCCTGGATAACTGCACTGTTCCCTGGATAACTGCAGTATTCACTGGATAACTGCACTGTTCCCTCGATAACTGCAGTATTCACTGGATAACTGCAGTATTCACTGGATAACTGCACTATTCACTGGATAACTGCAGTATTCACTGGATAACTGCACTATTCACTGGATAACTGCACTATTCCCTGGATAACTGCACGGTTCCCTGGATAACTGCACTGTTCCCTGGATAACTGCAGTATTCACTGGATAACTGCACTGTTCCCTGGATAACTGCAGTATTCACTGGATAACTGCAGTATTCACTGGATAACTGCACTATTCACTGGATAACTGCACTATTCCCTGGATAACTGCACGGTTCCCTGGATAACTGCACGGTTCCCTGGATAACTGCAGTATTCACTGGATAACTGCAGTATTCACTGGATAACTGCACTATTCACTGGATAACTGCAGTATTCACTGGATAACTGCAGTATTCACTGGATAACTGCACTATTCACTGGATAACTGCACTATTCCCTGGATAACTGCACGGTTCCCTGGATAACTGCACTGTTCCCTGGATAACTGCAGTATTCACTGGAAAACTGCACTGTTCCCTGGTTAACAGCACTATTCTCTAGATAACTGCACTGTTCCCTGGATAACTGAATTGTTATGATGTGGAGATGCCGGCGTTGGACTGGGGTAAACACAGTAAGAAGTCTTACAACACCAGGTTAAAGTCCAACAGGTTTATTTGGTAGCAAATGCCACTAGCTTTCGGAGCGCTGCTCCTTCGTCAGGTGGAGTGGGAGATCTGCTCACACCTCACAAACAGGGCATACAGAGACACAAACTCAATTTACAGAATAATGATTGGAATGCGAGTCTTTACAGCTAATCAAGTCTTAAAGGGACAGACAATGTGAGTGGAGAGAGGGTTAAGCACAGGTTAAATAGATGTGTATTGTCTCCAGCCAGGACAGTTAGTGAGATTTTGCAAACCCAGACAAGTCGTGGGGGTTACAGATAGTGTGACATGAACCCAAGATCCCGGTTGAGGCCGCCCTCATGTGTGCACAACGTGGCTATCAGTTTCTGCTCAGCTACTCTGTGCTGTCGTGTGTCGTGAAGGCCGCCTTGGGGAACACTTACTCGAAGATGAGAGGCCGAATGCCCGCGATCGCTGAAGTGTTCCCCAACAGGAAGAGAGCAGTCTTGCCTGGTGATTGTTGAGCGGTGTTCATTCATCCGTTGTCATAGCATCTGCATGGTTTCCCCAATGTACCATGCCTCGGGACATCCTTTCCTGCAGCGTATCAGGTAGACAATGTTGGCCGAGTTGCAAGAGTATGTGCCATGTACCTGGTGGATGGTGTTCTCACGTGAGATGATGGCATCTGTGTCGATGATCTGGCACGTCTTGCAGAGGTTGCTGTGGCGGGGTTGTGTGGTGTCGTGGTGACTGTTCTCCTGAAGGCTGGGTAGTTTGCTGCGGACAATGGTCTGTTTGAGGTTGTGCGGTTGTTTGAAGGCAAGAAGTGGGGGTGGCCTTGGAGAGATGTTCGTCTTCATCAATGACACGTTGGAGGCTCCGGAGGAGATGTCGTAGCTTGTCCGCTCCGGGGAAGTACTGGACGACGAAGGGTACTCTGTCCGCCGTGTTCCGTGTTTGTCTTCTGAGGAGGTCGGTGCAGTTTTTCGCTGTGGCGCGTCGGAACTGTCGATCGATGAGTCGAGCGCCATATCCTGTTCTTATGAGGGCATCTTTCAGCGTCTGGAGGTGTCTGTTGTGATCCTCCCCATCCAAGCAGATCCTGTGTTCTTTCAGGAGGTGCGTCAACACCAAATTCATCAGCCGCACTCACAAAACAGCCCTGAACATCACCCAAGCACAACGCAACGCCATCCACACTCTCAAGACCAACCGCAACATTGTCATCAAACCAGCAGACAAAGGAGGGGCCATCGTCATACTGAACAGAACGGATGACTGCAAAGACGTGTACCGACAGCTGAACAACGAGGAACACTACAGACAGTTACCCGCAGATCCGACCAAAGAACACACCCGTCAACTCAACACTCTGATCAAGACCTTTGATCCGGGCCTTCAGAACACCCTCCGTGCTCCCATCCCACGTACTCCCCATGTTAGAGATCTCTACTGCCTCCCGAAGATACACAAGGCAAACACACCCGGCCGTCCCATTGTATCGGGCAATGGGACCCTGTGCGAGAACCTCTCCGGCTATGTCGAGGGCATCCTGAAACCCATTGTACAAAGAACCCCCAGCTTGTGTCGCGACACGACGGACTTCCGACAGAAACTCAGCACACATGGAGCAGTTGAACCAGGAGCACTCCTTGTCACAATGGATGTCTCGGCACTCTACACCAGCATCCCCCACGATGATGGCATTGCTGCAACTGCCTCAGTACTCAACGCTGACAATTGCCAGTTTCCAGATGCAATTTTAAAACTCATCCGCTTCATCCTGGACCACAATATCTTCACCTTCAACAACCAGTTCTTCATCCAGACACACGGAGCAGCCCTGGGGACCAAATGCGCACCTCAATATGCCAACATCTTCATGCACAGGTTCGAACAAGACTTCTTCACCGCACAGGACCTTCAACCGATGCTATACACTAGATACATTGATGACATTTTCTTCCTTTGGACTCATGGTGACCAATCACTGAAACAACTATATGATGACATCAACAAGTTCCATCCCACCATCAGACTCACCATGGACTACTCTCCGGAATCGGTTGCATTCTTGGACACACGCATCTCCATTAAGGACGGTCACCTCAGCATCTCAAACTGGTTCAGAAGACAAACACGGGACACGGCAGACAGAGTCCCCTTCGTCGTCCAGTACTTCCCCGGAGCAGACAAGCTACGACATCTCCTCCGGAGCCTTCAACATGTCATTGATGAAGACGAACATCTCGCTAAGGCCATCCCCACACCCCAACTTCTTGCCTTCAAACAACCGCACAACCTCAAACAGACCATTGTCCGCAGCAAACTACCCAGCCTTCAGGAGAACAGTGACCACGACACCACACAACCCTGCCACAGCAACCTCTGCAAGACGTGCCGGATCATCGACACGGATGCCATCATCTCACGTGAGAACACCATCCACCAGGTACGCGGTACATACTCTTGTAACTCGGCCAACGTTGTCTACCTGATACGCTGCAGGAAAGGATGTCCCGAGGCATGGTACATTGGGGAAAGCATGCAGACGCTACGACAACGGATGAATGAACACCGCTCGACAATCACCAGGCAAGATTGCTCTCTTCCTGTTGGGGAGCACTTCAGTGGTCACGGGCATTCGGCCTCTGATCTTCGGGTAAGCGTTCTCCAAGGCGGCCTTCACGACGCACGACAGGGCAGAGTCGCTGAGCAGAGACTGATAGCCAAGTTCCGCACACATGAGGACGGCCTCAACCGGGATCTTGGGTTCATGTCACACTATCTGTAACCCCCACAACTTGCCTCCTGGACTTGCAAAATCTCACCAGCTGTCCTGATTGGAGACAATACACATCTCTTTAGCCTGTGCTTAATGCTCTCTCCACTCACATTGTCTGTACCTTTAAGACTTGATTCGCTGTAAAGACTCGCATTCCAATCATTATTCTGTAAATTGAGTTTGTGTCTTTATATGCCCTGTTTGTGAGCAGATCTCCCACTCCACCTGACGAAGGAGCAGCGCTCCGAAAGCTAGTTGCGTTTGCTACCAAATAAACCTGTTGGACTTTAACCTGGTGTTGTTAGACTTCTTACTGAATTGTTCCCATTTCTCCGGGAAGGAGGGGAGCAAGGAGTTAGCTGATGGATGTCTTGAAAAATATATGAAAGGCTTCGAGAGACAGTGGATTTGGGAAAAAATAAAAGTAACCTCAGAAATAATAACATAGCCGCTAATAAATTCAACAGGAAGTTCAGGAGGAACTTCTTTACCCACAGAAGGCTTAATTCAACAGAGATTTCAGAATTAAATATCCAGAGAATTATTAGAATGTGGAACTTGCTACCACATGGAGCAGTTCAGGCCAATAGCGTGGATGTATATAAGAAGCTAGCAATGTGTCATAGAATCCGACAATGCGGAAGGAGGCCATTCGGCCTATCGAGCATGCACCAACAATAATCCTATCCAGGCCCTATCCCCTATATATTTACCCTGCTAATCCCCCCTGACATTGAGGGGCAATTTAGCATGGCCAATCAACTAAACACGAGCATCTTTGCATGTACATGATGGAGAAAGGAATAGAAGGAATAGGATCTGGATGGGATTGTGATCGGTGCAGATTCGATGGGCCAAATGGCCTCCTTCTGCACTGTAGGGATTCTATGGATATATTGATAAGGTGCAGGAAGGAAGTTCAGGTAGAGTTTATCCACTGCATAGACCGGTTAAGCTGAATAGCCTGCTTCAACCCTGAAAGTTCCATGAATTTCCATATAAAGAGATGTCAATTTCTTTTCAATGGAGGTGGTGCTCTGAGTTTCCTGAATGCTTACTAGGTAAATGGTAGCACAGTTGGTACAGTTTAAGCCACAGTGCCCATAAGGATCCAGGTCTGATTTCGCAGCTTGGGAGATAGGTTATCTCAGCTGGGTGGTTGTGGTGCTGCCAAAGGCCTCAGAACCCCTTGGGCTGGGAAGCGAAGAAGGGGTAAATTCAGCCATGGTTCAGTTTCCAATGACACAAGCATTGGGTCAGCACAGGGTCAGGCTGAGCTCTGATCCTCAG
The DNA here is from genome assembly GCF_964213995.1 of Mustelus asterias. Classification (NCBI taxonomy): domain Eukaryota; kingdom Metazoa; phylum Chordata; class Chondrichthyes; order Carcharhiniformes; family Triakidae; genus Mustelus; species Mustelus asterias. The sequence goes on from NC_135814.1 coordinate 96,800,354, forward strand.
CAGACAACTGATAGAAAGAGCTGGCATTCCTACAGCAATCCTTTCCATCCATAGGACATCCTTCTCCGTGCTAGAAGAATGTGAGAAACAGGAGCTGGAGTCGACCATGCAGCCCTTCAAGCTTGTTCGCTCTGCCATTGAATGCCACCATGGCTCCAGTTCCACATTCCTACCCACGCCTCATGATATCCCTCGATTCCCTGAGAGACCAAAAACATCCACCTGAGCAAGGGATCTACTCAATGAGGGAGAACCCGCAACACTCTGAGGTAGACAATTTCATGTGATCCACAAGCCTCTCAGAGCAAAGAAATTTCTCCTCACATCAGCCTGAAATGATCGATCTCTTAACTTGAGTCTGTGCTCCCGTGTTCTAGATTCCCGAGTAAGAGTTTTAACAACACCAGGTTAAAGTCCAACAGGTTTATTTGGTAGCAAATGCCATTAGCTTTCGGAGCCCTGCTCCTTCCTCAGATGGAGTGGATATCTGCTCCCAAACAAGGTGCCTTGTTTGGGAGCAGATATCCACTCCATCTGACGAAGGAGCAGGGCTCCGAAAGCTAATGGCATTTGCTACCAAATAAACCTGTTGGACTTTAACTTGGTGTTGTTAAAACTCTTATTGTGTTTACCCCAGTCCAACACCGGCATCTCCACATCATGACTAGATTCCCGAGCCAGAGGAAACAATCCCTTGGTGTCTAGAATCATAGAATACCTACGGTGCAAAAGGAGGCCATTTGGGCTATTGAGCCAGCACTGATAACCACTCAGGCCTATCCCCGTAAACCCATATTTACCCTGCTCAAACCCCTGACAACTAGGGGGCAATTTAGCTTGGCCAATCAACCTTACTCAAGCAACTTTACAGTCTACCCTGTCAAGCCTCAAAAAAGCGCAGTCACCGTTGAAATGCAGGAAATATGGCAGCCAATTTATGCACAGCAAGCTCCCACAAATAGCCATGGTAAATGACCAGCTAATGGTTTCAGTGACAGTGATTAAGGTATAAATATTGGCCAGGACATGGGGGAAGAGCTCACCTGATCTTTGAATAGTACCTTACAAGTCTTTATGTCTGCCTGAGAAGGTTTGGGAGGCTTTGGTTTAATGTTTCATCAGAACGATGGCATAGCCAACAGTGCAGCACTTCCCCGGTACAGCCACTGGAGTGTCAACCTAGATCTAGGGCGACACGGTGGCACAGTAGTTAGTCACTGCTGCCTCACAGCGCCTGGGACCTGAGTTCGATTCCGGCCTTGGGTGACTGCGCGGAGTTTGCACGTTCTCCCCGTGTCTGCGTGGGTTTCCTCCGGGTACTCGTACACTCCAAAGATGTGTGGCTTAGGTTGATTGGTCATGTTAAATTGACCCTTAGTGTCCCAAGATGCGTAAGTTAGATGAATAGGCCATGGTGAATGCACGCAGTTACGGGGATAGGGTGGGGAGCTGGGCCTGGTGTTCTTTTGGAGAGTCGGTGCAGACACAATGGGCTGAATGATCTCTGTCTGCATTGTAGGAGTTCTATGGTTCTACCTCGTGTCTCTGGGGTGTGACTTTAGCAGAATATCATGTCAACGCTAACCGGCTAGGCCCATACTTTTAGAATGGCCAGTTTGGTTTTTGTTGTGCTGCTGAACTGAACTGCAGAGGCAATACTTTTAGAAAAGTGAGCAAGAGGCAATTTACCTACCAAGCACACACCAAGCAGATAATTGTGTGAAGGTTTAAAGTTTATTTATTAGTCACAATTAAGGCTTACATTAACACTGCAATGAAGTTACTGTGAAATTCCCCTAGTCGCCACTGTCCGGCGCCTGTTAGGATCAATGCGCCTAACCAGCACGTCTTTCAGACTGTGGGAGGAAACCGGAGCACCTGGAGGAAACCCACACAGACAATGTGCAAAACTCCACACAGACAGTGACACAAGCCGGGAATCAAACCCGGATCCCTGGCGCTGTGAGGGAGCAGTGCTAGCCATTGAGCCACCGTGCCATTTGGAGCGGTTTCGAGCGCAGGAAACATTGTGTAAATGCAAATCTCATTTTCCTCCTTTTAAAAACTGTTACGACAAAATCACGGTCAGGCAGTGCCGTGATTTGGATGAATGTCGATGGGAATGCTACAATTTTTCATTGTTCAAAGGAAGAGAATGGGATGGGGGAGATAAAATTAGTGTTTCTGCTCCTTATTCTGATGTTAGAAGAGTGAATTACTTCAGGAGAAAAGGAGGAAGATTTGAATGGTAAAATGTGGCAGATGTCTTTGATGATGCAGTGGTGTCATCAGATGACCCATCTCGGTAACAACTTGCATTTATATGCTGCTTTGAGTGTGGTAAAACATCCCAAGGCACTTCACAGGACTGTAAGAAAATAAACATTGACACTGGGCCAAAGAATAAAACATGGAGACAGGGGAACAGAAGCTTGGCCAAGGAAATCGGTTTTATGCCACATCTTTGAGAATGAGGCAGAGTGAGGTGGAGAGACTGAGGGAGAGGATGACAGAGCTGGAGCTTCAACAGCTGAAGGCACAGTCGCCAATAGTGGGACAAAAGAGGGGTAGGAACATAGGAATTTAGAACAGGAGTAGGCAAGTTCAGCCCTTCGAGCCTGCTCCGCCATTCAATCAGATCATGGCCGATCTCTCCTTGGTCTCAAATCCTCCTCCCCACCTGTTCCCCATATCCCTTTATCCCTTTTTTTTATTAGAAATATCTATCTCCTTCCTGAAACCATTCAATGATTCAGACTCCACTGCGCTCTGGGGCAGCAAGTTCCACAAATTCACCATCCTCTGCGAGAAGTAGTTCCTCCTCATCTCAGTTTTAAATCTACCACCTCTCAACCTACACCTGTGACCTCTTGTTCCAGATTGTCCCATAAGAGGAAACATTTGGTCTACATTTAGTTTATCAATCCCTGTTAAAATTTTACGTGCAAAGATCCGACTTGGAGGAATGCAGAGATCTCAAAGTGTTGTTAGGGCTGGACAAGTTAACTCACTTGGCTAAGTGTGGATTAATTAAGTAAAGTCATTCAGCATGGATTTGTTAAAGGATAATTGGGTTAACTAACACGAGGAGGTGCTGACATAGTGACAATGTCACTGGACTGGTAATCTCAAAGACTAGGCTAATGCTCTGGGGACAGGAGTTCAAATTCCACCATGGTCACTCTCTCTTCCACCTTCTTCCGTCGGGAAAAAAATACAAAAGTCTGAGGTCTTCTTCCCTGCTGTCAGACTTTTAAATGGACCTATCTTACATTAAGTTGATCTTTCTTTACACCCCAGCTATGACTGTAACACTACATTCTGCACTCTCTCGTTTCCTTCTCTATGAACGGTATGCTTTGTCTATATAGCGCGCAAGAAACAATACTTTTCACTGTATCCAATACATGTGACAATAATAGATCAAATCAAATCACATCAAAATGGTGAAATTGAAAATTCAAAAAGCTAGGTTAGCATTGCTGCCTCACAGCACCAGGGATCCAGGTTCAATTCCAGGCTCGGGTCACTGCCTGTGTGGAGTTTACACGTTCTCCCCGCGTCTGCGTGGGTTTCTTTCTGGTTCTCCGGTTTCCTCCCACACTCCAAAGATGTGTGGGTTAGGTACATTGGCCAAGCAAACATTGCCCCTTGGTGTCCAAAGATGTGTAAGTTAGGTAGATTGGCCATGCTAAATTATCCCTTAGTGTCCAAAGATGTGTAGGTTAGGTAGATTGGCCATGCTAAATTATCCCTTAGTGTCCAAAGATGTGTAGGTTAGGTAGATTGGCCATGCTAAATTATCCCTTAGTGTCCAAAGATATCTAGGTTAGGTGGATTAGCGGGGTAAATGCATGGGGTTGCAGGAGTGGGCCTTGGTATGGTGCTCTGTCAGAGAGTCGATGCAGACTCCATGGGTCGAATTGTCTCCTTCTGCATTGAAGGGCTTCTATCAAAATTCGGCCCAGGGCGTCCGTTGGGTGAATTGATTGAAGAAGCTGGGTTTGTTCTCCTTGGAACAGAGAAGGTTGAGAAGAAATTTGACAGGAGGTGTTCAAAATCAAGAGAAGTCTATATCGAGTAGATGGAGAGATGCTGCGTCCATTAGTAGAAGAGTTGAGAATCAGGGGGCACAGATTTAAGGTGATTTGGGAAAAGAACCACAGCCGACATGGGGAATGTCTTCGATTGGGAGTGGATGGTGAAGGCAGATTCAATTGCAGCTTTTTAAAGTGGAATAGTACTCGAGGAGAGAAAAAGAAATTGCCCAAGGCCAGAATAAAAATATGGGGGTGGGGGGAGAGGCTGGTTGCATTGCTCTTGCAGAGTGCTGGCACAGACGGGGTGGGTTGAATGGCCTGTTTCTGTGCTGTAACCATTCTATGAGCTGGAGGGGACGAAGACCTTGGAGTGCTTTGAACATAAAGATGAGAATTTCAAAACTGAGGCAATTGTTGCATCCTTTTATGTGAAACAGCTTCACTTTGCACTGCTCGGCACCATCTTTAAATTACACGATAGCTTAGTTTGACCCAAGGACTGAATTATTCTACTGTGAAATCACATCGTTCTCAAGAATGAAGCATATTTTTCTCAATGCTGACCTGAAGACATCTGTCAATATATATCAAGTCTTTCTTTTTTTTCACTTGTAAATAATGGAAAATGTTTTGGAATGTTTTAGAGACAACTTGGTCTCATCTACAGTGTTTTCAGGTAGAAAAATGCCTCGGGGAGCTTCACACAAGAGGAAAGAAAACTGACATTGATCCTTCGGTCAGCGGATTTGAGAGTAGTGAGAAGAAGTTCATTGAAAGTTGCCTTTCAAAAGCAGGGTGGGAGACAGAGGTGGCAAGCTGCAGAGAGATTGGCTCCCATGGAGAGGGCTGCAACAATGGTCATTCTGCCAAAAGGTGACAGTGACAGTTCAGTGGGCAGTACTCTCGCCATCAACCAGAGGCTGCAGGTTCAAAGAACAAAGAAAATTACAGCACAGGAACAGGCCCTTCAGCCCTCCAAGCCTGCACCGACCATGCTGCCTGACTGAACTAAAATCCCCTACCCTTCTGGGGACCATATCCTTCTATTCCCATCCTACTCATGTATTTGTCAAGACGCCCCTTAAAAGTCACTATCGCATCTGCTTCCACTACCCCGGCAGCGAGTTCCAGGCACCCACCACCCTCTGTGTAAAAAACATGCCACGTACATCTCCTTTAAACCTTGCCACTCGCACCTTAAATCTGTGTCCCCTAGTAATTGACTCTCTCACCCTGAGAAAAAGCTTCTAACGATTCACTCTGTCCATGCCCCTCATAATCTTGAAGACTTCTATTCAAGTCCAAAGGTTTAAGCACATAATATCATCTGGTACTGCCAGTCCAGTACTGAGGAAGTGGGGCACTCTCAAAGGTGCCATCTTCTAGATGAGATGCTAGACCGAAAGCCCTCTTGTCTCTCAGTGGTATAAAGAATGCCACTGCATTCTTCTAGAGAACAACATGGGAGTTCATTCCATCACCCTGGCCAATATTTATCTGTCCACATGTGTTGAGGAGCTGAGGGTCTCGCATCACGTGGGCATCTTTGATTTCTGTGCTGACACACTTTAGGGGAGGCAATGGCCTAGTGGTATTATCGCCGGACTGTTAATCAAGAAACTCAGCTAATGTTCTGGGGACCCGGGTTCAAATCCCACCACAGTAAGAATTAAGAATCTGGAGTTAAGAATCTATTGATGACCATGAAACCATTGTCGATTGTTGGAAAAACCCATCTGGTTCACTAATGTCCTTTAGGGAAGGAAATCTGCCATCCTTACCTGGTCTGGCCTACATGTGACTCCAGAGCCACAGCAATGTGGTTGACTCTCAACTGCCCTTCAAGGGCAACTAGAGATGGGCAATAAATGCTGGCTAGCCAGCGATGCCAATGTCCTACGAATTAATAAAAAAAGATTGGTTCGGCAGAAGAGATTTGTGTTGCTGGGGATATTGCTTTAAATTGGAGCAACAGAGATAGCTAGCCGTTAAGGATTATACTTTGCCATGTCTAAGAATTTTAATTGGTACAAGTTATGCTAATTTTCTTTGTCATATTCTGTGTTCTTAAATGAAGTTGTTTGATAAAAGCTTCCTCGTGGGTCACTTGAATCATACCTGGAGTGAAACACCTTATGCTCGCCCTCATGCCAAAATCAAATGTAAAAGTTAAGGTCTAGGCTAACTTCACAAAATACCTTTGAGTTTCTGATCCAGGGCCTTAACAATAAACATCACAAAATCAGAATTCTGGTCATTATCACATTGCTGCTTGTGTAAACTTGATGTGGAGATGCCGGCGTCGGACTGGGGTGAGGCACAGTAAGAAGTCTCACAACACCAGGCTAAAGTCCAACAGGTTTATTTGGAATCACGAGCTTTCGCAGCGCTGCCCCTTCATCAGGAAACCTGTTGGACTTTACCATGTAAACCTGCGGTGTGCAAATGGTCTGCCCCAATGTCTACATTACAAGAGTGACTAAACCTAAAAAAGTAAATTTATAGGCTGTAAACGCACGGAAGGCGCTGCATAAATGAAAATCTGTCTCAGTGATTTGCTAGTTTTTGTGGTTTGAATTGTATTCAGCGGAGAGCTGCATGGTGGAAATTCTGAGCCTTGCTGTGTCTCACACTGCGTTCAGAGTCTATCATTTCCAAGGTCATGCTGGAGTGGAGAATATAAGTGTATTTTTCCAACAGCACTCGGAGTTAATTTGGTGGGAATATTAAACGATTTAGTATTGAATGCTGAAGAAGGCAGATGTAAAAATAACAAGGGGGTAGAATTTCCATTTATTGTGCTCGTTTTATGAGTGCAGTTGACTGAACCAGCGCAAAAAAATATGGGGAATTTAAACCCATAAAATGTCGAGTGTATAAATGGGTTTCTGCAATCATTAACGTTGATGTAAAAATAAATGCGCCCAAAGCCACTGATGCCCACAAAACTGACCACATCCCAGAGAGGAATAATAGGCACAGCGTGTTTCTGCTGTCTCTTCCGGTTTGCAGCCATTTGAGGAGGCGCTTTGTTAAAACTCCTTTTCATGGAATGTGGGTGTCACGTTTGTTGCCCATTCCTAATCGCCCTTGAACTGAGTGGCTTGCCAGGCCATTTCAGAGGGCATTTGAGAGTCAACCACATTGCCAGAGTTATGTGGTAGGCCAGACCAGGGAAGGATGGCAGATTCCCATCCCTAAAGGGGCATGATGTGGAGATACCTGCATTGGACTGGGGTGGGCACGGTAAGAAGTCTCACAACGCCAGGTTAAAGTCCGACAGGTTTATTTGGAATCACGAGCTTTCGGAGCGCTGCTCCTTCATCAGGTGACTTTAATTTTTATTCAATTCAAATTTCACCGTCTGCCGTAGTGGGATTCGAACCTGGGTCCCCACAGCATTACCCTGGTCTGGCCTATATGTGACTCCAGAGCCACAGTAATGTGGTTGGCTCTCAAATGCCTTCTGAAATGGAGGGCAGTTAGGGATGGACAATGAATACTGGCCCAGCCAGCAACGCCCACATCCTGTAAAAATGAATAAATAAAAAGAATATATTCCAGATGTATTAATTGAATGCAAGTTCCACCGTGGTGGGATTTGAACCCACATCGCCAGAACATTATCCTGGGCCTCTGGATTACTAGTCCAGTGATATTACCACCTCGCCAACGTGCTGATTCCGGGGATGGCTGGATTGATGAATGAGGAGAGATTGACGAGGTTAGGATTGTTTTCACTGGAGTTCAGACGAATGAGGGGGAAGATCTCATAGAGACTTATAAAAGTCTAACAGGACTAGACAGGGTAGATGCAGGGAGGATATTCCCGATGGTGGGGGAGTCGAGAACCAAGGGTCACAGTCTGAAGATTCAAGTTGGACCATTTAGAACAGAGGTGGGGAGACATTTCCTCACCCAAAGAGTGGTGAGCCTGTGGAATTCATTACCACGGGAAGTAGTTGTTGCCAAAACATTGAATGTATTCAAGAGGCAGCTGGATATAGCACTTGGGGCGAATGGGATCAAAGGTTATGGGGAGAAAGCAGGGTTAGACTATTGAGTTGGATGATGAGCCAGGATCGTGATGAATGGCGGAGCAGGCTCGAAGGGCTGAATGGCCTCCTCCTGCTCCTAACTTCTACGTTTCTATCTCCCCAAACTTTTACTTGGCTCACAGGCACATTTGAAACATTTGCAACTTATTAAAAATCATTTAAACTTCTAAGAAAGTGACCAATAAAACTAGTAAATGATTCAGTGAAGTATTTTGAAGTAATTTTCAGTGATTTAAAGTCAGGTTGCGCACAGGTGATGACCTGACAGTATTATTAAAACTGCTCATTTTATTTTTAAACGACAAACCTATTTTCAGTGTTTTAATAAAACTGCAACGTTATTAAACACGTCCAAGAATATCTTATAATGCAAAGAATAAATAAAAGGCAATTATGTTCTATTAGGCTGACGGTCTGTGCTGGGTCCAGGGAAGATGCAACATTGGCGATTATGCAAAGGAGATTTGGCGCAAACATGAACTGTGACCCGTTCCTGACTGCACCCAAAGCCGAAACTTACCCCCGGGGTCTTCTGTTACTCACAGTGCCCGAAGGATCCAACCTTAGTTTGTCTTTAGTAAGCCAGTCACGGACGTAACAGGATTCAGGTATGACTTGCGGCCTTCCTGCTGCAGGTTGTGCAGTCTTCGCGTTTCAAAGATGATGCAATTCAAAGCACTGTGTTTGAACCTCACATCAAACCACACCACCCACACACCTGCCGCCCCCTACCACCACCCCCACCCCCCGCAACCCCCAACCAACTCGAACTATGGATGCCAAATTCACCAAAGGCCACTCAAACAAGCCTACAAACCAGATCAAACCACAGCATTCCACTTAAATGATACAAAGAATGTCCTCAACCCTAACTAGGTGTGGTACTATTCAAAAGTATCAACTAACTAAAATATAGGCAGATAAATTGATAGAAACATATAGAAAATATAGACAGATGTAGATAAATATATTGATCAATAGACATACACCTCATATATATGTACAGTATATATTTGTAAGAGGGAGAGAAAGGGAGAGTGCACAATATTTATAAATCTCTATCTTGTAACCACCAGCCTGTGGTGAACACAACAGTCTTGTTGGGAGTAAAAGGTTAATGGACCCTCTCAGGGTCTTGCTTTATACAGGGCTCAGTATATGAGCTCCACCGGGTTGGCTAATTCCAATCCCCAGGGAGCTCGTATTCAATGAGCACAACTGGGAGGTCAATTAGTGATTCCCCATGCACATCATGGGGGTTACCACAATACCATCCCTTGCAGTTTGGAATCAAAGTGCAACTCCATGCTTCTGGGAGAGGTTGTGGGAGAGTGGACGAATGTGTGATTGTGGTAAGTGCGGGAGAGAGGGGAAACTAATCTAACAAATTGAAACAATTAAACAAATATCTAATTTCAAGAAAAAAAATGACAAATTAAATAATTTGAAATCAGGCCTAACACACACTCTAAATATAATCAAGATCTCAAGTAATTCTAATATAACTAGAATTAAATTACTACTAATAAATTAAGCTAATCTGTTAAACTAATGCTTAAGGTGATGTGCAAGGACTACAGTGCGTCAGCTTTTGTGGAAATAAGGATTGTCCTGGCTTCTCACATCAGCAGCTAATGTTACTTCCTTGAATAGCATAGAATCCCTACAGTGCAGAAGGAGGCCATTCACCCCATCCCAGGGTATTTACGCTGCTAGTCCTCCTGACACTAAGGAGCAATTTAGCATGGCCAATCCACATAACCCGCACATCTTTGGAGTGTGGGAGGAAACCGGAGCACCCGGCGGAAACCCACGCAGACATGGGGAGAATGTGCAGACTCCGCACAGCCAGTGGCCCAAGGTCGGAATTGAACCCGGGCCTCTGGCGCTGTGAGACAGCAGTGCTAACCACTGTGCCATCATGCCGCCCCATTGTTGGGCTTCGGTGGACCTCAAAACAACACATTAGCACATTCGGGAGAAGAGGACTGGAATGATGCATGCTAGTCATGATGTGGAGATGCCGGCGTTGGACTGGGGTAAACACAGTAAGAAGTTTAACAACACCAGGTTAAAGTCCAACAGGTTTATTTGGTAGCAAAAGCCACACAAGCTTTCGGAGCTCTAAGCCCCAGATGTGTATTGTCTGGAGACAATACACATCTTTTTAGCCTGTCTTGATGCTCTCTCCACTCACATTGTTTCGTTTCTTAAAGACTTGATTAGTTGTAAGTATTCGCATTCCAACCATTATTCATGTAAATTGAGTCTGTGTCTTTATATGCTCTGTTTGTGAACAGAATTCCCACTCACCTGAAGAAGGGGCTTAGAGCTCCGAAAGCTTGTGTGGCTTTTGCTACCAAATAAACCTGTTGGACTTTAACCTGGTGTTGTTAAACTTCTTACTATGATGCATGCTCACAGACTTCATCAGAAAAACAAAAACTATTTATTAATAAGGAAAAGCTATACAGGGGCCAGTCGCCCATCAGCTGCCCCACTCCCTACATGTCTTCCTCATGTGTCTTCTAGCTATGAGAGGACCCCACTCCCTCGAGTGATTACCCACTCTCAGTCTCTATTGGTCCCCCAAGCCAGGTGACCCTCTTCTGCTGTGTTGCCCATAAAGGGACAATACCCACGGGGACGTATTCGATAGTTGCTCCAGAGTATAATTGCGATGCTGAGGAAAGTACAGATGCAGGAAGGGGAGTGTAGAGCAGTCAGTGAGTCAGCTGAGTCGGGGGGAATTTGGCAAGACAAAGAATGAGATTCCACAGATATTGATCGTATCCAACAGGTACAAGCCCTTGATACACATGAGAACATGAATGAAGGCCATTATAAAGGAAGGATGGCCAAAATACTAACAGTGGCACCGGGGAGAAGAACACCACCCAAAACATTGACTGTATTCAAGAGGCAGCTGGATATAGCACTTGTGGCGAATGGGATCAAAGGTTATGGGGAAAAAGCGGGATTAGGCTATTGAGTTGGACGATCAGCCACAATTGTAATGAATGGCGGAGCAGGCTCAAAGGGCCAAATGGCCTCCTTCTGCTCCTATCTTCTAAAAGGAGAATCACAAAATTGTTTCAACACAGAATGAGGCCATTTGGCCCATCGTGTCTGCATCAGCTCTCCAAACGTGCATCGTGACTTAGTGCCATTCCCCTGCCCATATCTCTGCACATTGTTTCTATTCAAGTAATCATCTAATGCCCTCTTGAGTGCCTTGAGAAGGAATTAAGCTCTTGGGGCTAAAGGGATCAAGGGATATGAGGGGTGGGGGGGGGGGTGGGGAGTCGGGGGGAGGTGAGCTCAAGATATTGATTTTGATGACCAGTCAAGAGCATAATGAATGGCGGAGCTGGTTTGAAGGGCCGAATGGCCTACTCTGCTTCTATATTTCTATGCTTCTATGATTGAACATGCCTACACCACGGGAATGCACGGCCTTGGAAGGTTGTGGAGGCTGGAAAGCTTACAACCTTTAAAAGGTATTTGGATGAGCACTTGAAATATCATAACGTTCAAGGATATGGGACAAGTGCTGGGATCAGCGCAACTTTAGTGGTAGTTATTGTCGGTGCAGGCACAATGTGCCGAAGGGCCTTTTCTGTGCTGTACGATTCTATGACTCTTCAGGCAGTGTATTCCAGAAGGGAATGTAACATCGGAGTTGTGGAGGATTCCGTTACTTGGGTGAGAGACAGTCTTGGGTCTGAATTTTCAGATTGGTTGGAGCCGCTTCTCGCCATCCAGAGAGTAACCCAATGTCCGTCAATTGCAACTGCCCCACCACCATTTTACACTATAACGAGCATCGATTGGCAGTAGGCAGGACCCTCCCCCTGTCCCCCCTCAACTCATGAGGAAGTCCTGCCTTAGAGAGCTGCCAGGCAATCAGATTGGCCGGCAGCTCTCCAGTCCCTCCAGCAACAGCGCTGCTGTGGCTGGAAGAGGAACTGCACAGAATTCCTGGGAACCGGAGACCCAGGTAAGTGGAAGGAGTCCTTAGGCAGAAAGGGTAGGGAAGGCCTAGGGGTGTTGCCAGGTGGGTGGAAGGGATCATGAAATTCCAGCCATTATGCAAAAAAAAGACAGCATCAGGTTAGGAGGCAGGTTAGAATCTACAGTTTTGTATATTTGTCGAGTTTTATGGAGGAAGTCAGTGGCGTACTGGTGACATCATTGGACTCGTAACCCAGAAGCCCCGGCTAATCCTCAGGGGACATGGGTTCAAGTCCCAGCACAGCAACTGGGTGAATTTAAATTCCATTAATAAACTGTGGAATTGAAAGCTAGTCTCTGTAACGGTGACCATGAATCTATCATTGATTGTCGTAAAAAAACCCAACTGGTTCACTAATGTTCTTTAGGGAAGGAAATCTCCTGGCCCACACATGACTCCGGAGCCACAGCAACTTGGCTGGCTCTTAACTGCCCTCTGAAATGGCCTCGTAAGCCACTCAGTTCAAGGGCAATTAGGGATGGGCTACGAATGCTGATCTTTCCCACATTCCGTAGAAGAATAAATTTTTTAAAATTAGAAATAAGCTCATTGAATTAGAGAAGTGAATACAGTATAGAAGGCATGGTATAGTTGTCATTCCCGAGACATGACTGCTAGCTGGAAGGGTAGCCTCACTGATTGAAGATACCATTACAAGATTAGTAAGAGAGGATTTAGGTAAGGGAAGGCAAACAGTGAAGACTCAAAGGATAAACTGAGGAATAAGAGAGGGTTTAAAGTTATAATGGAAATTGTCTCCAAGCCACTTCATGGCAACAATGAAGTGGCAGGATGTATTAATTCAGCGATTAGCAAAGCTGGCAGCAAAAGCAAAGCTGTTTTCATGGAAACTTCAATTCTCGTATTGATTAGCAAGAGCAGTGTAAGTCAAGTCAGAAAAGGTGATGAACGTCTCGAGTGTATTTAACACAGTTCTCTGGAACAATAGGTTCTCGGACCACTTGTGATGTCACGTCACACTAGAGTTAATGACGAGCAATGAGCCAGGTTAAGCTAATAAACTAACACTAAGAGAACATTTATTGAATGATGATCGTAATATGATCAAATCCAATATTAGATGTTCTTTCCGTGTCTGAATGGGTTTCCTGGTTGCCATGGTGGCACAGTGGTTAGCACTGCTGCCTCACAGCGCCAGGGCCCCGGGTTCGATTCCCTGGCTTGGGTCACTACCTGTGCGGAGTCTGCACATTCTCCCCGTGTCTGCGTGGTTTTCCTCTAGGTTTCCTCCCACACGCCAAAGATGTGCGGGTTAGGTTGATTGACCCTTAGTGTCAGGGGATTAGCAGGGTAAATACGTGGGGTTACGGAAATAGGGCTTGGGTGGGATTGTGGTCGGTACAGACTCGATGGGCTGAATGGCCTCCTTCTGTACTGTAGGGATTCGATGATTCCTCCGGCTGCTCCATTTTCCAAAGATGCGCGGGTTAGGTGGAATGGCCAGGCTAAATTGCCCCTTAGTGTCAGGGGGGTTAGCTGGGTAAATACGTGGGGATATGGGGATAGGGCCTGGGTGGGATTGCTGTTGGTGCAGGTTAAATGGATTGAATGGCCTCCTCCTGAATGTAGGGGTTCTATGATAAAAGCAAATTACTGCGGATGCTGGAATCTGAAACAAAAACAGAAAATGCTGGAAAATCTCAGCAGGTCTGACAGTATCTGTGGGGAGAGAATAGTGACAGTGTTTTGAGTCTAGATGACCCTTCGGCTCTCCATTCTCTCCCCACAGATGCTGTCAGACCTGCTGAGATTTTTCAGCATTTTCTGTTTTTGTTGCATATGAAATCCAACGTTGGATTTGAAAGGGAGAAATATAACACAGTTACTGACATTCTAGATTTTGATCAGGCTAACTTCAGCGGGAAGAAATGAATTGACAACAGCAGACTTGACAAAACTGTTATTTGTTAAAACTATAGCTGAACAGTGAAAAGTTTTCAAAAAGAATTTAGTTGAATACAAGAAGCGTATACACTTCTAAGAGACAAGAAATCGACTTACCGTAGAAAATAACTACCGCCGATAAAAAATGTAAGGGATAAAATAAAGCCAAAGGAAAGAGCACACAAAAGTGTAAAGAATGTCGTAGATTCAGGGGACTGGGAGGGATAAGAACAGCAGCAAAGAAAGACAACAAGGATAGTAACAAAAGACTACAAGGAACTTGAGGAGTGTTAAGATTAATACACTAGGTTTTTACAATCATATTCGAAGAGAGGAGGCTTTCCAGAGTAATGTGGAAACAGAGATGTGGATAATTTTGTAAATGAAAGTATGGGAATGGTTGACTTGTTGAATAATTGCTTTGGGTTAATCTTCACAGTTGAAGACAAGAATAATATATTTGACATTCTAGGGAAACTAATAACAAACCAAGGACTAGAACTCATTAAATTTCAATGAAACAAAATGAAGCATTAGAAAAAGTAAAGGCATTGTATGACTGATAAATTCCCTGGTCTTGATGGGTGTCCAGAATCAGGTGTCCAGAACCAGGGGTCACATTCTGAGGATTCAGGGTAAACTATTTAGGACGGAGTTGAGGAGACATTTCTTCACCCAAAGAGTGGTGAGCCTGTGGAATTCATTACCACAGGAAGTAGTTGATGCCAAAACATTGAATGTATTCAAGAGGCGGCTGGATATAGCACTTAGGGTGAATGGGATCAAAGGTTATGGGGAGAAGGCAGGATTAGGCTATTGAGTTGGATGATCAGCCATGATCGTGATGATGGCGGAGCAGGCTCGAAGGGCTGAATGGCCTCCTTCTGCTCCTATCTTCTATGTTTCTACGATGGTTTTACCTCAATGTTGTAGAGGACAAAGATGAGGAGCTTGTAGACTCTTTAGCCATAAGCTTGCAAAGCATTGTCGATTGTCTTAGATTGGAAAATTGCAAGTTACTCCAATATTTAAGAAAAGTAGGAGGGAGAAAATGGTATATTATAGACCTGTTAGTCTAACATTGGTTATGGGGATGTTATTGGAATCTATAATTAAGGACAAAGTGACTGAACACTTTGAGAAATTTGAGCTGATTAGAGAGCTAACATGGATTTGTAATGAGTAGGTCATGTCTAACAAAACCCAATTTAATATTTTGAAGTAAGTCAAGTAGTAGACAGAAGAATGACTATGGATGTAGTTTATATTTTATATATTATACCTCCCAGAAGGCACTTGATAAGGTTCCAGACAAGAAACTCATAGAATTATAGAATCGCTACAGTGCAGAAACAGGCCCTTTGGCCCATCGAGCCTGCACTGGCAATAATCCAAAGACTATTTCCTCGGGTGGATGGAGCTATTACAAGGGGGCATAACTATAGGGTTCGTGGTGGGAGATACAGGACGGATATCAGAGGTAGGTTCTTTACGCAGAGAGTGGTTGGGGTGTGGAATGGATTGCCTGCAGTGATAGTGGAGTCAGACACTTTAGAAACATTTAAGCGGTTATTGGATAGGCACATGGAGCACACCAGGATGATAGGGAGTGGGATAGCTTGATCTTGGTTTCAGATAAAGCTCGGCACAACATCGTGGGCCGAAGGGCCTGTTCTGTGCTGTACTGTTCTATGTTCTATGTTCTAATCCCACCCAGGCCCTATCCCTGTAACCCCACATATTTACCTTGTTAATCTTCCCAACACTAAGGATCAATTTAGCATGGCCAATCAACCTAACCCACGCATCTTTGGAGTGTGGGAGGAAACCAGAGCACCCGGAGGAAACCCACGCAGACACGGGGAGAGCTGTGCAGACTCTGCACAGACAGTGGCCGGAATTGAACCCGGGTCCCTGGTGCAGTGAGGCAGCAGTGCTAACCACTGTGCCACCGTGCCGCCCCATTGTTGGGCTCCGGCGGACCTCAAAGCAACACATCAGCATATTCGGGAGAAGGGGACGGGAATGATGCATGTTCACACAGATACGGGGAGAACGTGCAGACTTGACACGGACAATGACCCAAGGCCGGAATTGAACCCTGATCTCTGGCGCTGTGAGGCAGCAGTGCTAACCACTGTGCCACCTGGCCGACTGTTAGCTAAGGTTACAGCCAAAGATGAAGGCCAATAATTATTGACAATTAGGAGACAGGGTAGATGGTAGAAGACAGAATTGGTATTTGCACTGAATTGGAAGGAGAGAGACTGTTAGTGTCCTGCACTGATCTGTGCTTAGGCCTCAACTATTCACTACGTTAATGAATGAGTCAGATAACACAGAACAGAGTCATATATCCAAATTGCCATTGTCACAGAGACCGAAGCATATTGACTAGTGTGAGTGGGAGTATAAAATGTATAAAGAGATACTGATGCATTAAGTGGGTGTGCAAAAATATGAATCCGTTCAGATGGATTCCAATGCAGCTTTTTTCAATTCATTCATGGGCGTCGCTGGCTGGCCAGCATTTATTGCTCGTCCCTAGTTGCCCGAGGGCATCTGAGAGTCAACCACATTGCTGTGCCTCTGAAGTCACATGTAGGCCAGACCGGGTAAGGACGGCAGATTTCCTTCCCTAAAGGACATTAGTGAACCAGATGGGTTTTTCCGACAATCGACAATGGTTTCATGGTCATCAGTAGATTCTTAATCCCAGATATTTATTTACAGAATTCAAATTCCACCAGCTGCCGTGGCGGGATTCGAGCCCGGGTCCCCAGAACATTAGCTGAGTTTTTGGATTAATAGTCTAGCGATAATACCACTAGGCCATCGCCTCCCCCAGCTAGATGTAAGGTCCTTCATTCTTAACCAAAAGCTCAAAAATCAAACTTGCTTTTTTAAATGTAAAAATCTGTAAAGAATGGCAGTCGAAATAGGATCGTTATCTACATAAACTAAAATGTAGTGCTCAGGTGCAAAAGATCATCATAAAGGTTAAATGAATGATAGCCTTTATATGGAGATCTGGAATATGATGGAGTAGAATTCTTTCTACAGCTGTTCAAAGTTCTGTACAGAACACATCTGGAGCAGGGCATATTTTTCTGGGCACTGCATCTTAGAAAGGATATATTGGCCTTGGAAGGAGTGCAGTGCAGATTTACCAGAACTTTGCCTGTGTTTCAGGATATACATTATGAGGGGTCATTGCTTCCCTAGAAGATACAAGGTTAAAGGGTGATGTGATTAAGGTTTTTACGAGTGCGAGAGTGTGGAAGGCCAGAGAGAAAACTTTTTCTACTGGTTTGGGTCAAGGGGTCGTGACCTTGAAATCAGAGTGAGGCCATTCAGTCCGGAAGTTAGGAAACACTCCTTCATGCAAATAGTGAAAAGAAATATGGAACTCCCGCCAACCAAAAGCAGTCTACCAAAAAGCTATATCAATTAATAATGTTAAATCTTAAATTACTAGTGAGACAGCGATAGAAAGTGCAGGGAGCGCTGGCAAGCGAGGGAGCGCCGGCGAGGGAGGGAGCGCCGGCGAGTGAGGGAATGTAGAGAGCAAAGAGGGAAGTGAGCGAAAGCATGTATGATAGCGAGAATGAATAAATAAGAGAGAGTGCTGGCTACAAAGATAACAAACAAATTAAAGTTAAGTGAGTCACAAAAAGAGAGTGGGAAAGAAGAACAAACAGAAAGAAAGAAACAACTCGTGAAGGAGGAAATATCAGAGGGAACAGGAGTAGTTATCTTAATTTTATTTCTGTAAGCAATGTCCGTGGGAAGTCAACTAATAAATGGAAAGGCACAGCACTGCACGGCACCATCTAACTGGTGCCACGGTTCTGCCAGTGTTGCCTCTCCGCTCTGGGGCTGTGTCGGCAGAGACATATATTGTATAAAAAGAGACATGATTGCCGAAGCTTTGAACCCACACCTGTCAACTATAGCCAGGAGGCAAATTCACAAATAAATAATTGTGTGAACTTCAGTAACCGATGAGTTAAGACAGCAGACAAAAAAATAAGATGCGCATCGTATAAAACAGCCATTACCCTCCACAGACAATTACATGAATGGGAACCCTGATCACAGCGTACTGACATGTAAAACACCTGTTTTATAGAAAATTTAATAAAGCCACATTCATCACACACAAGGATTTTTGTTTCCTCTTCCAATGCTCGGGACAGAAGGCATTGCTGTCATTGTTACTCGCCGCCAAACCAAGTCACCCATTTTTAAAGCTACCCTAAGGGAGGTTCTCGCAGGCAGCCGTCTCTGTATGTTTATTATGAGAAAGCTATTACTGATGCTCCGCAGTGTGCCCAGGACAACGGGCAGAGCTGTGGGAAGAAGACCATCTATTTCAAAGTTACAGTCAGGCACAAGTTGCCAGTAATAAACCTTTCAACAAACTCACATTTATCTCGTCACAATCACTCCCAGGTATTTTGCTCGGTGAGGGGTGAAGAGAGTGAAAGGAAATTATCATGGACAACCAGATAAAAACCTGATACCCGTGGGATGCGCCAGGAGCAACTTTTGGAATACTGACAAAGACAGAAGTGGAACACTCAATAGAATAGGAGAGAGTTACCTGTGGAATACTTGCTCGTTTGAAGAGAAATCCGAACACATCATCAATTAGCTGACAGAACTATGCCACAAGATTTCACAAACTTCAGAGCATACGGGTAGAATTAAACAAATCAAGCACAATTAACTGAACATTTTATCTGGAATTAAAAGACTACTGATGACCATGAAACCATTGTCGATTGTCAGAAAACCCCATCTGGTTCACTAATATCCTTTAGAGAAGGAAATCTGCCGCCCTTACCTCGTCTGGCCTACATGTGACTCCAGAGCCACAGCAATGTGGTTGATTCTCAACTGGCTACTGAATGGCCTAGCAAACCACTCAGTTCAAGGGCACCTAGGGATGGGCAATAAATGCTGGCCAGCCAGCGACACCCATCTTCACATATGAATTTTTAAAAATTGGCTTACAATGACATGTTACAAACTCAATTCCTTTATATTATAGAATCATAGAATCCCTACAGTACAAATGTGGCCATTCGGCCCATCGAGTCTGTGCCAACTCTCTGACAGAGTATCTTACCCAGGCCCTCTCCTACACCCTATCCCCGAAATCTCACACATTTTCCATGGCTAATCCATCCAACCTACACATCCTGGAACAAGTTAGGGTGGCCAATCCACCATGGCCATTCATGTTAAATGAACCTTGTTGGTTCATTTACTTCTTCTGGAACCCAGAACTATGCCACAGTCCCCAGAGATCACTTTGATTTCTCCTCAGTGTTCCAGCTATTCTCCAAGATAGCAAATTTCATGGACATCCTTCTGCTAGCTTTTGACAAAGGGGTCCATCAAATTCTCTTTATAATAACCTCACGACTGTGGACTTTTCAGTTCAAACGGAGGCTTCGCTGTACTCATGCATGGGGATTTAAGCATCAGGGACATCTCTGCTTCCTAATGGCCTTCTATGCTCCCACAGCTTCTGTGCAGTTGCTGGTCCCACTGCTGATTTCTAACTCCCGGCGGTTGCTTTCTCTCTGCCCGTTTCCAAGACGGCTACTTCCAAACCAATTGCAAAGTGCCTTCGACCGCAAAGCTCTGTGCAGACCATTGTACATTTTTTCCTCTAGCTCCGAGCCAGACAAATCGTCCAGCTCTTTCCCCTCACAAATTCCAAACTGAACTTGAGCCTCACTCGCATTCCATGCAACGAAAGATAAAGTTAGCATTTTCTCTGCTTAGGGTGCAGGTCTGACTTTCTTTGACTCTCAGTAAGCCGCAGTCTTTACCAAAATTGCAACTTGAGAAACACCCAGTCAAACTAAACCAAGAAATTTTCTAACCCCCACAGTGCATCTCCATGGCAACAAGGCATGCTTTAGAATGGTTCGAGCAAAACTGCAAAAAAGTCCTTTTACCTTCAACATAACTCTTTGATTCTGTAACCTTTATACATAATTTATATCCCTGATGGAATTTTGTAACTTTTTTTCTCAGAATTTTAGCTTCTTCTATGGAGATAACCATAGATGCCATCGCACAACCGGGAGCACCAGAAATGGTGATCCATTGTTCAGTTTTCACAAGTCTAATTCAGACCTTGCAGATAAGCTCTTGGTAGTTTTTAACTGTAATGAAACCCAAGCTTGTTTGAATTACATTTACTTCAGGGTTACTTATCAGTTTCTCAATCAGATTTTTCCACTGATCTGATGTCAAACACTTAAACCTCCAATCTAAAAGTTAAAGTTATATTTGAAAACATTTGAATTATAAACTAGAATATTCACAACATAATAAATAAACTAGAGTGCGTTACCTGTGGCATGTGAAAAAATAAGGTGGGGAGATCACAGATGCAGAGACTTATTTGCATTATTTGATATGTCCCAACCTGCTTTCACCCATCACAGTGTGACATCAAATCACATGAAGAGATATTAGGGCAGATGGCCGTAATCTGGATCAGGATGGGTAGGTTTATGGAGTATCTTAAAACGGGAAAGAGAGGCAAAGGGATTTAGAAAGGGAATTCCCCAACTTAGAACCACAGAATCCATAGAACCAGAGAATCTCTACAGTGCAGAAGGAGACCATTTGTCCAGCGAGTTTGCACCCACTCTCTGAAAGAGTATCGCTCCCCACCCCCCCTCCCGCCACATACCCCATGCATTTACCATGGCCAATCCACCAAACCCACAGATCTTTGGACTGTGGGAGGAAACCCACGCAAACACGGGGAGAATGTGCAAACTCCCACACAGTCACCAAAGGCTGGAATCGAACCCGATCCCTGGCAGCAGTGCTAACCGCTGTGCCACTGCGCCCAGACAGCTGATGGCATAGCCACCAGTGGTGGAGTGCGTGCAAGAGGTCAGAATGGGAGGGAGGCGCGGATATCTGGCAGGGAGTCGGAGGAGGTTACAGAGGCAGGGAGCGGGGAATTTGAATATTTGAGACCAGGATGTAATGTAGGTCAGTGAGCACGGGAGTGATGGATAAACAAACCGTGCGCACTCGAAGCAGGCAGCCTACTTGAGGTGCATACTGTTTGCACCTCCCACAGTGCCAAGTTGGATTTCGGCAGAATGTCCAAAACAACCTCCTCACTGAAACAGAGCTCCGCAATAATTTGTGATCCTATTTCACGGACATTATGCATGGAAAAGCACCATTATCGGACCGCAACATAAATCTGCGTGCGACTGTTGAGTCACATGCCAACTGGGCATTAAGAGGGAGTGAAATAAAAGACCACAGGGAGATGATGGGGTTCATTACAATAAAAGTTAAAAAACTAACTAGCTGTAATGAAGTGACTGGAAGAGAAAGAAGTGGAACATATCTACTGTCCTGGAGAGACAGGTCGCAGTGATATACAGTAACTAAACTCCAAGGATAAAGCTGTGAAGATGGGATTATAGGGATAACACACGCTCTATGTCACACAAATATACGAAGCAAAAGAAAATGGGCTGTCATGAATCTTTTAAATATAATAGAACTCCATTAGCTAAAGCTTGGGAGATAATTACGCCTGCCATTTTGATTAAGTAGGCACAAACAGCACAGACTAACAACACTATCAATATTAAATTAGATTTAAGCCAGTGTCTGACTGCTTGAGTGTTCAGTCTCTACACTGCAGAGTGAAATGAACTGTGCCCCTCAATAAATTACCTTTTGCTGTTGTGCTTACTTATTGAATATATTTAAAAGCAGTAAAGCAGGAAGATGAAGCATCTCACTCTACCACACGACATGCCGTGTAAAGTTTATAGAGGCATTATTTTCCAGTTTCCAACCATTTGGTGTGTCTCCATGCCAAGTCCTCCCCCGATGTAATTGTGCAGCCAGATCAGACACGAGATGCAGTCGCTCAGTCTCACTCAGAAGGAGAGGACGGTGAGGACTTCTCCCGTTGTTTTCTTGTAGTGAAGCACTTCACTTCTTTTATATAAACCCCATGGCAACTTGCACTTGTATCGCATTGTTAATGTAATAACAGTGCAGTAAGGTGCTTCACAGGAGCATTGTCAGACCAAATATGGTCACGACCTATGTTTCAGTAACGCCTCCTTCCCAACCATGAACAGACCGGGAATCTGGCATTTCCCAATTTGCAAGAATTATTCTGTTGCTAGGGGAAGTGATAGCCTCGTGGGGTTATTGCCGGACTATTCATCCAGAAACTCAGCTAGTATTCTGGGGACCTGGGTTCGAATCCCGTCATGGCAGATGGTGGAATTTGAATATCTGGAATTCAGAATCTACTGGTGACCAGGAAACAACTGTTGACTGTTGGGAAAAAAACCCATCATGAATGTTCCACAGGGAAGGAAATCATAGAATCCCAACAGTGCAGAAGGAGGCCAATTGGCCTATCGAGTCTGCGCTGACAACAATCCCACCTAGGCCGTATCCCCGTAACCCCACATATTCACCCCGCTAATCCCTCTAACCTACATATCCCAGGACACTAAGGGGCAACTTAGCATGGCCAATCCACCTAACCCGCACATCTTTGGACTGTGGGAGAAAATCGGAGCACCCGGAGGAAACCCACGCAGACATGGTGAGAACGTGCAAACTCCACACAGACAGTGACCCAAACCGGGAATCGAACCCAGGTCTGTGAGGCAGTAATACTAACTACTGTGCCACCATGCCTTCCTTACCTGGTTTGGCCTACATGTGACTCCAGAGCCACAGCAATGTCGTTGATTCTCAACTGCCCTCGGGCAACTAGGGATGGGCAATAAATGCTGGCTAGCCAGCGACGTGCATGTCCCACCAATGAATAAAATACTTCACATCAGGGAACAGCTTAATTTTGCCCCCCGCCCACTCATTTGATGGCACCACCTCTCTTTGTGCTTGGATTCCATGAGTGGTGGCAACTTTCCAGCAATTCATCCAAGTGTTCAACCTTAGTGCGATGAGCTTAGGCAGCAACTGCGCAACCGGGACACTCAGGCTGGGAGAATCTCAGGTTTGGTGTCCTGGTCCGGGCTCTGGTACCTGATTTCAACAGGGTCGGGGCAGGGGCAACAAGGTACCGGCACGGTAGCACAGTGGTTAGCACTGCTGCCTCACAGCGCCAGGGACCCGGGTTCGATTCCCAGCTTGCATCACTGTCTGTGTGGAGTTTGCACATTCTCTCCGTGTCTGTGTGGGTTTCCTCCAGGTGCTCTGGTTTCCTCCCACACTCCAGAAATGTGCGGATTAGGGTGATTGGCGATGCTAAATTGCCCCTTAGTGTTAGGGGGACTAGTAGGGTAAATACATGGGGTTACGGGATTAGGTCCTGGGTGGGATTGTTGTCGATGCAAACTCAATGGGCCAAATGGCCTCTTTCTGCACTGTAGAGATTCTATGAAGAGTAAACCTTGCCTCCTTAGGCCAGGCAAAGAAAGTTATCAGTTAGGGCTTCCATTCTGCCCTTTATCTGGTGCCTTTTGCTGCACAATGCCCCGGAGGGGGGGACATTGATTGAGGATTGACTGCACAACTGCAATACCTCATCCAATCAGTTTGAAGAGTTCGAATTTTGGGTAGGATTGTCAATTGGCAGCGGCTGGAGTAGGTGACTGGCACCTGCAAGATACTACCTCGGCAATAGAATCAGCACAGGAGGAGGCCATCCCAGCCATTGTGCCTTGGGGCGGCATGGTGGCACAGTGGTTAGCACTGCTGCCTCACAGCGCCAGGGACCCGGGTTCGATTCCCGGCTTGGGTCACTGTCTGCGTGGAGCTTGCACGTTCTCCCTCGTGTCTGCGTGGGTATCCTCTGGGTGCTCCGGTTTCCTCCCACAGTCTGAAAGACGTGCTGGTTAGGTGCATTGGCCGTGCTAAATTCTCCCTCAGTGAACCCGAACAGGCGATGGAGTGTGGCAAATGAAGGATTTTCACAGTAATTTCAGTCTACTTGTGACTAATAACTAAATACTGTCACAGCTACTTTGGGAGAGTTATCCAATTATCCCCACTCCCCCACATCGTTTCCCACAGTCTTCCATATCCTTCCCTTTCAAACATTTACCCCAATGTCTTTTGGGAGTTACTGTTGAACCTGTTTCCGCCACCCCTTCAGGCAGTGCATTCCGGATCACAACAACCCCCGATGTAGGAAAACAAAAAGTTCCTCATGTATCCCCTCCTCAGCCCCATTCATAGAATCATAGAATTCCTCCTGCGGAAGGAGGCCATTCAGCCCATCAAGCCTGCACTGACAACAATCCCATCCGAGCCTGATCCTCGTAACCCCATGTATTTACCCTGCTAATCCCCCAACATTAAGGGTCAATTTAGTACGGCCAATCAACCTAACGTGCACATCTTGGGAGTGTGGGAGGAAACCGGAGCACCCGGAGGAAACCCAGACAAGATTCAGTAATCGAGAGGCAGGAAGATGTGACGAGGCTGGGGATTTTTCTCGCTAGGGGGTGAGGACGGTAATTTACAAGTGTCGAGGGGTGAACTATTTTGGAGAGGGATGCTGACAGCAGATAGTAAGAGAAGGAGGAAATTCGGCCCATCGAGTCTGCACTGACCACAATCCCACCCAGGCCCTATTCCCATAACCCCTCATATTTACCCTGCTAATCCCCCTGACACTAGGGTTAACTTAGCACGGCCAATCAACCTATCCCGCACATCTTTGGACTGTGGGAGGAAACCGGAGCACCCGGTGGAAACCCACGGGGTGAATGTGCAAACTCCACGCAGACAATCATCGAAGGCCGGAATCGAACCCGGGTCCCTGTACACTGTGAGGCAGCAGTGCGAGCCACTGTGCCATCGTGCCCCCCAATTCATTTGTCAATCGTCTTTAAACCACGTCGATCTGGTAACTAGCCCTCCATAGACACTACCTTCTGGAGTGGATTGGAAACCTTTCGAATGTTTAAGATTACAATAAGTATTGCGAGGGCCACGGTGGCGTTTAAACACCAGAACATTAGGAGCAAGACAGTTCCTCTTTCACGTTATTGTGGGTGAACGACAGACGTAAAATGGATCAATCTTTAATTTGTAATGTAACGAACGGAGGTCAGTAGAGTTTACTTTCCTGCAGCTGCAGTACAATTAGGGGGTGGAAATTGTGATAAGTGGTGCTTTAGGTATGAGTAACAACCCTTCCCCGTGACCTCCCCCAGCTTTCTTGGTTCCACTTCCAGAAGTCCACACT
This sequence comes from Mustelus asterias, assembly GCF_964213995.1. NCBI lineage: Eukaryota > Metazoa > Chordata > Chondrichthyes > Carcharhiniformes > Triakidae > Mustelus > Mustelus asterias. The sequence goes on from NC_135814.1 coordinate 96,825,620, forward strand.
TCATGTGGCTTTGAGGGACCTCAGTGAGCGATTAAACACCCACAGCGGCTGGTGTAAATGTGCACCAGGCTAATCGACCACACAAAAAAAAGTCCCCCAAAAACCGTCTGCAAATGTTTCAGCAGACATTTTGACCAAACCGGCCAGACAGATGGGAGCCAGATGATTCCAGATGAAAACACACTGTGCCGCTTTGTTTTCCAGCAGGAGGAGGGAAAATTTGAACTTGCTCCGAGTTACGGTCATGGGACAGCAATTGGTCTGAGAACAATGCCAAACGGAGGTCATGCTTTCTTTGAGCAGGAAACTGTTTGTGTTTGGTCTCCGTATTAAGAAAGAGGATCCAGAGAAAATGCAAGTAAAATTTACAGGAATCATAGAATTCCCTACAGTGCGGAAGGAGGCCATTCAGCCCATCAAGACCCCACCGACCACAATCCCATCTGAGCCTGATCTTCGTAACCCCACGTATTTAACCTGCTAATCCCCCAACATTAAGGGTCAATTTAGCAAGGCCAATCAACCTAACGTGCAGATATTGGGAGTGTGGGAGGAAACCGGAGCACCCGGAGGAAACCCAGACTCGATTCTGTCATTGAGAGGCAGGAAAATGTGATGAGGCTGGGGTTTTTTGGGGATGAGGACAGTAATTTACAAGCTTAGAGTGTCAAGAGTTGAAGTATTTTGGAGAGGGTGCTGACAGCAGATAGTAAACCAGACAAAAACATGAAAGAGAAACAAAGACAGATATAGGGGCCGATTCTCCCAAAGAAAATCTAAGTGTTAAAATCTGGAGTAAATCCCATTGGTATTTTCAGCGGAAGTTTCAAAATGATTCTCACACACTCTGTGTACTGCACGAACGTGAGTCACGCTGAAATTCAGTAGGCAGGGCCTATTCCCGCTGGAGAGGCCGGCAGCATAGCGCTGAGTGGGCCACTGTGCATACACTGATCTGTCAGCACCAGCGAATGCACAGTGGCCCCGCACTGCCAACCTCTCGATTGTTGGCCAGCTCGATCGCTGGCCAGTCACGCGACCCCCGCATCGCTGGCCGTACGACCCCCCTCACAGACATGTCGGGGCCAGCCATGACTCGACCCTCCCCGGTCCTGCCTCGATCTCCCATTGACAGCGGCAGGATTAGAGAATCCCGCCACTAGCGAACAACGCGCCACCTCCTGCTGGTGGGAAACACGCGGCTGGGAGGCTGGAGAATCTCACCCATGATGTTAAGGTGAGGTGAAGTAGGGTGGGAGGACCTCGTGTGAAGCATAAACATTTGTAAAGATTGGATGGGTCATTTAACCTGGTTCTCTGCTGAACATTCTCTGTAATTCTTTGTACTTGGGGAGGTAGCTACAGATTACAGCTCTAACACACTGGGTTAACATCAAATCCATTTCTCTTTTGATTAAGGACACAGGGAAAACTAATTCATTGATAGTTCTATCTCAGACCATTCAAACACCTTCCGGAAATTGGCTATGGAGTTGAGTTATGGGAACATGCTCTATGCCTACAGTTGTCAGCCATGTCTTCTCAAATCTGATCCAAAAGATGAGTTCAGGTTCCACTCCTGATCGCAAAATCCACACTGACAATCAGTGCATCACTGAGGGAGCGCTATACTGTTGGGGGTACTCACCTTCAAATGAGATTTTGATCTGATTTGATTTACTGTCACATGTGTTAGCATACAGTGAAATGTATTGTTTCTTGCGCGCTGTACAAACAAGCACACCGTTCATAGGGAAGGAAAGGAGAGAGTGCAGAATGTAGTGTTACAGTCACAGCTAGGGTGTAGAGAAAGATCAAACTAGTGCGAGGTCGGTCCATTCAAAAATCTGATGGCAGCAGGGAAGATACTGTTCTTGAGTCGATTGGTACGTGACCTCAGACTTTTGTATCTTTTTCCTGATGGAAGAAGGTGGAAGAGAGTATGTCTGGGGTGTGTGGGGTCCTCAATTATGCTGGCTGCTTTTCCAAGGCAGCAGGAAGCGTGGACAGAGTCAATAGATAGGAGGCTGGTTTGCGTGATGGACTGGCCTTTTTTCCTTTTGTAGTTCCTTGCGGTCTTGGGCAGAGCAGGAGCCATACCAAGCTGTTATATAACCAGAAAGAATGCTTTCTATGGTGCATCTGTAGAAGATGGTAACTGAGATCCATCTTCTGCTTCCTATGGTGGAAGTACCAAAGGCAACAGCAGGGGAGATCTCCCTGGCGACCTGGGCCAAATTAATGCAGTCACCAGCATCACTAAAACAGATTATCTGGTGATTATCACATCGTTCAACTGTGGGACCTTGCTGCGCACACATTGGCTGTTTCCAACATTACAGCAGAGCCCATACCTCACTGGCTGTAAAGCGCTTTGGAATATCCTAGATTGGAAAAGGCACTGTTGAAATGCAAGCTTTTTTCTGCTTCCTTTTACACAATCGTAGGCGGTGGGAGAGAGAGGCAAGAGACACAAATTTTGGGCTGTATTCAATGGAAGTGACGGGGGTCTCACATGGACCTTTTTCTGGGGAGGTCCCGCCAAATTAAGTGGCACTCGGGCACTTAACTGGGCAGCGGAGGACTTCCTCCGGGATCAAGGACCCAGGGGCTGAATTCCCACCCGCTGAGACCTGCCAGCCAATCTGAGGCCCCTTGCTCTAGTGCATGGCAGCTCCACGAGGAGGCAGTGGTGGCTGCCAGTTCCACACCAGCTGAACCTTAGTATTGTTACTGTACTACTGGCCACAGCTTTTGTGATTGGGGGAGGAGGAACTGGTGCAATGGTGGCATTAAACTCTGTCCTTATAGTGGCTTGGTAGTAGAGGGAGAAAGTTTAAGTCTGGAGAAATTATTTAGTGAATGGGGCATTGAGTACAAGAGTTGCCAAATCATGTTGCAGCTACATAAAACCTTGGTTAGGCTGCTTCGGAGTACTGCATGCAGTTCTGGTCACCACACTACCAGAAGGACGTGGAAGCTTTGGAGAGAGTGCAAAGAAGGTTCACCAAGATATTGCCTGGTCTCGAGGGTAATGGCTATGAGGAGAGGTTGAATAAACTAGGATTGTTTTCACTGGAAAGATGGAGGCTGAGGGGAGACCTGATAGAGGTCGACAAAATTACGGGAGGCACAGACAGGGTGGATAACTGGAGGCTTTTTCCCAGGGTGGACGTGTCAATTACAAGGGGGGTACAGGTTCAAGGTGAGAGGGGGAAAGTATAAGGGAGATGTGTGGGGGAAGTTTCTCATGCAGAGAGTGGTGGGTGTCTGGAACGTGTTGCCAGAGGAGGTGGTGGAAGTAGGCACATTAGCAACATTTAAGAGGCACCTGAATGGGTACATGGATAGGGAGGGAATACAGGGATATGGACTGAATAACGGCAGAAGGTTTTTTTTAAAGTTTAGCTTGGCTATCATGATCGGCAAGGGCTTGGAGGGCCAAAGGGCCTGTTCCTGTGCTGAACTTTTCTTTATTCTTTGGATCAACACAATGCAAAATAGAACTGGGGAAGGACAGAATTGTAAAATAAAATTCTGAATAAACTCCTTGGCAACATTCTCCTTATTCTAGTTAGGGGTCATGAATGGCTAAACATTTTACAGAATGCTAACAACATGATTAAACTGTTCGAGGGAATTAGATTGGCTGATGAATTCCTTGAATTTCACACCTTTCCGATGGGACTGGCCTTTTCCGTTCCATTAAGTCACGGAATGGGTCTTACACCTGAGTTAAACTTCTTGACACTGGCAAACTTCCTCCTGGTTAGGGGGTCAGCATGACACTGGAGCTCAACATCTGGAATAGCAGTCCTGATTGTACAAGATAATGGGGGTGGGGTCCAGATAATGGGCTTAAATAGCAGGGTCTAATTGAAAACAGTCAGTGGAACATTTAAGTATTTTCCTACTCAGCTGGCTCATATTATGTCTTAGTGTCACGACCGGAGAGCTCACACACAACACCTGGACCACATGGAAAGATCAATGCTTCTGGGAGAATCAGGAGAGCAGAGGCCATGAATAAATTGGTGTGGAGGCTGAGATTGAACTGTCTCAGGATTAGTGCTGCATTTTTCTTTGAGGTGATTAATTGATCAATCATCAATTTATTAGATCAATAGGCAGAAAAAGGGGAGGCGATGGTCTAGTGGTATTATCGCTAGACTATTAATCCAGAAACTAGGGTTGTGAGCGTCCATCACGCAAGCCAGCCTCCCGTCCATTGACTACTTCAACATTTCCTGCTGCCTCAGAAATGCAGGCAGCATAATCAAGGACCTCATGCACCCTGGACATAGTCTCTTCCACCTTCTTCCATCGGGAAAGCGATACAGAAGTCTGAAAACACGTACCAACCAATTCAAGAACAGCTTCTTCCCTGCCGCCATCAAACTTTTGAATGGACCTACCTCGTACTAAGTTTATCATTCTCTACACTCTATTGGTAACTGCAACATTATATTCTGCACCCTATCCTTTCCTTCTCCCCTATGTACTCTGTGAATGGTATGTTTTGTCTGCAGCAGTGCACAAGAAACAATACTTTTCATTATACCCCAATACATGTGACAATAATAAATCAATTCAACCAGCTAATGTCCTGGGGACCTGGGTTCAAATCCCGCCATGGTGGATGGTGGAATTTTAATTCAGTAAAAAAAAGTGATCTGGAATTAAGAATCTACTGATGACCATGAAACCATTGTCGATTGTCAGAAAAACCCATCTGGTTCACTGATGTCCTTGAGGGAAGGAAATCTGCTGTCCTTACATGGTATGGCCTACATGTGGACCCAGAGCCACAGCAATGTGGTGGACTCTCAACTGCCCTCTGAAATGACCTAGCAAACCACTCAGCTTGTAATGCAGCGTTTCAAGAAGGCAGCTCACCACCACCTTCCCAAGGGCAACTTGGGATGGGCAACGTTCCATCAATGAATGAAAAAAAATTAAAGCAAACCTCAGATTATTTCAGGCTCAATTCTAGTTTGACGATGCTAATGCTCATCTGGCCATCTCCCATTTGACACCTTCCAAAAACTCGAGTTCATGCAAAGGTCAATGCTACCCATATACTATCTGCCACCAAATTCGCATTCAACCATTCTCCCGTGCTCACTCTCCAACTCCGGCTCCCAGACCAGCAATGCCGTGACTTCAAAATCCTCATTCTTTGTTTTCTAACTGCCCTATTACTTCACCCCCTCCTTACCTCTGGAACCTCCTACAGCCTGACAATCATTCTAAAACTTGCTGGTTCACAGCGCTAGGGACCCAGGTTCAATTCCCACCTTGGGTCACTGTCTGTGTGGAGTCTGCATGTTCTCCCCGTGTCTGCGTGGGTTTCTTCCAGGTGCTCCGGTTTCCTCCCACAGTCCGCAAGACATGCTGGTTAGGTGCATTGACCATGCTAAATTCTCCCTCAGTGTACCCGAACAGGCGCCGGAGTGTGGCGACTCCGAGTGTGGGAAGAAAAACCACGCAGCGTGCCTTAATGACTATCGTCCGGTGGCTCTGACATCCATCATTATGAAGTGCTTCGAAAGGCTAGTCGTGGCACGAATCAATTCCAGCCTCCTGGACTACCTGGGTCCACGACAGTTTGCCTACCTCCACAACAGGTCCACAGCCATCTCCCTGGCCCTGCACTCAACCCTGGAACACCTAAATAACAAAGACACCTATGTCAGACTCCTATTTATTGACTACAGCTCAGCCTTCAACACCATTATTCCCACGAAACTCATCTCCAAACTCCGTGGCTTGGGCCTCGGCTCCTCCCTCTGCGACTGGATCCTGAACTTCCTAACTCACAGACCACAATCAGTAAGGATAGGCAACAACATCATCCTCAACACCGGTGCCCCACAAGGCTGCATTCTCAGCCCCCCACTATACTCCTTATACACCTATGACTGTGTGGCCAACTTCCCCTCCAATTCAATTTTCAAGTTTGCTGATGACACCACCATAGTGGGCCGGATCTCAAACAATGAGGAGACAGAGTACAGGAATGAGATAGAGAATCTGGTGAACTGGTGCGGCAACAATAATCTCTCCCTCAATGTCAACAAAACGAAGGAGATTGTCATCGACTTCAGGAAGGAGAACATGCCCCTGTCTACATCAACGGGGACGAAGTAGAAAGGGTCGAGAGCTTCAAGTTTTTAGGTGTCCAGATCACCAACAACCTGTTCTGGTTCCCCCATGCCAACACTATAGTTAAGAAAGCCCACCAACATCTCTACTTTCTCAGAAGACTAAGGAAATTTGGCATCTCAGCTGCGACTTTCGCCAACTTTTACAGATACACCATAGAAGTCATTCTTTCTGGTTGTATTACAGCTTGGTTTGGCTCCTGCTCTGCCCAAGACCACAAGGAACTACAAAAGGTCGTGAATGTCACCAATCCATCGCGCCTCCCATCCATTGACTCTGTCTGCACTTCCCGCTGCCTCGACAAAGCAGCCAGCATAATTAAGGACCCCACATACCCTGGAACATTCTCTCTTCCACTTTCTTCCATTGGGAAAAAGATACCAAAGTCTGAGGTCACGTCCCAACCGGCTCAAAAATAGCTCCTTCCCTGCTGCCGTCTGATTTTTGAATGGACCTACCTTGCACTAAGTTGATCTTTCTCTACATCTTAGTTATGACTGTAACACTACATTCTGCACTCTCTCATTTCCTTCTCTATGAACGGTATGCTTTGTCTGTATAGCATGCAAGAAACAATACTTTTCACTGTATGCTAATACATGTGACAATAATAAATCAAATCAAACTCGGGGATTTTCACAGTAACTTCATTGCAGTGTTAATGTAAGCCTACTTGTGACACTAATAAATAAACTTTAAACTTTTTTTAGAGGGTGAGGAATTGAAGGAAATTATGGAAGTATTAGGGAGAAGGTTGCATTGTAGAAATTAATGGGACTGAAGGTCGATAAGTCCCCAGGACCTGATATCCTTCACCCCAGAGTGTTGAAAGAGGTAGCTACGGAGATAGTTGATGCATTGGTGATCATCTTCCAAAATTCTGTAGATTCTGGAATGGTTCCTGCAGATTGGAAGGTTACAAACGTCAGCCCACTATTGAGGAAGGATGGGAGAGAGAAAACAGACCCGTTAGCCTTACATCAGTGGTAGGCCAAATGTTGGAATCTGACGTAAAGGATGTGATTTTAAAAATGTGGCGCTCTTCCACTTCAGATCCTCTTGCACATCACCGAATTTCCTTGCTCCACCGTTGGTGGGCACGTCTTCTAGAGCAAAAGCCCCAGAAGTTCTGGAAGTCCATTTGGGGCCCTGCGACCATCGCAGATTGGCTTTAACCCAATTGGCTTTGGTTTCTGGCCTGAGGGAGTGGTGAGGCGGTGGTAGGGTGGGGAAGGGGGGGAAAATGAGGAGCAGGGCACCAGCAGCAGAGGGAGTCAGAGCAATCCCAGAGACATTGCTCTTTCTAAAAGGGCTCTTTGCTGTTTCTCCAGCTAACTTTCCTTTGTTAAAATCTGGACGTCATTCAGCAGGCTGTGTTGTTGAGACATGATGAATTCCTACACGCGATTGCCCAAATCAATGCAAGTATCAGCCGTTTATTGCTCAACAATGCATCTCATGTTTACACCAATTTTTCCATGAATTATAGTTACCATACAATGCACTGATTGCTTTCTAATTAAATATTTAACAAATGAAATTACTCCTGCTCAGTAAATTGTCCCACTTGTGTCATTTAGTTCTCCCTCTGAGCAAACATGGCAATTTTGATTACATTTCCTTAATTCCCTCATAAAAACTTACATTTTACGAGACTTGAAAAAAAATAAACATTTTTTTTTCTGCAGATTCAGTAGGATTTGGATAATTCAAATTCTTGAGAATAAAATGGTTCTTGAAAGGAATATTTTATTGGTTATAAATATCCTAACTTTCAATAAATGCTTGCTGATTTCTCCCCTCTGCCCCACCTTATCTGGCTCAGTGGAATTCAATGAGTAGGGTTTTGCACTTCATTTATATTGAAAACAATTTGAAAGAAGTGCATTTACTGAATGCTTTCAAGGCATTTCATCTCTTCTCTTTAATTATCTCCACTCAATGCATCATTCCCCAGCCAAGTGGACGTAAAGCTGCCCTACTGCCAGGTTTCTGCTATTATCTCTCTTGATTAAGAGTCATAAAGGATCCTGGGCGAGACCGGGAATAGTTAAGGATGTACAGAAGAAGAGCGAATGAAAGTTTCATTTATATCATGCCTTTCACAACCTCAGGACATCAGCAATGTGAGGGATCAGATAGCCTGTTTTCGTGATGTTGGTTAAGGGATAAATATTGGCGAAATACAGGGGAGAACACTCCTGCTCTTTTATTCATTCGTTCGTGGAGACATGGATGTTGCTGGCTAGGCCAGCATTTCTTGCCCATCCCTAATTGCCTGAGGGCAGTTGGAAGTAAACCACATTGCTGTAGCTCTGGAGTCACATGTGGGCCAGACCAGATAAGGACGGCAGATTTCCTTCCCTAAAGGACATTAGTCAACCAGTTGGGTTTTTCCGACAATCGACAATGGTTTCATGGTCATCAGTAGATTCTTAATTCCAGATATTTTTTAATTGAATTCAAACTTCACCATCTGCCGCGGCGGGATTCGAACCCGGATCCCCAGAACTTTAGCTGAGTTTCTGGATTAATAGTCTAGCGATAATACCACTAGGCCATCGCCTCCCCTCTCCTTGATCAAAATACCACTGTGGCATTTTTTATGTCCTCCTCAGAGAACAGGAGGCCTCGGTTTAACATCGCTCAATGGCAAACCATAACTGGGAGCGTTCGTCTAGATTTGACGTTCAAGTTCCTGTGGTGGGACTCTGAGGCATAATCACACCATACAACAAGTGATGAGCTGTCCTTTTCACACAACCATCCACACTGACAACTTGTGACTTTGAGGGATCAGGGCTGGAGTGAGGGTCTTCTTCAGCCAAGGTTGCTCACGCATCAAAACAAGTAGATTCAAACCCTTTGGGCGGAATTTTCCCGTCCCGTCCCATCTGCCACAGGAAGCGTAGCTGGGGTGGGGTGGGGGGGGGGGGGGGGGGTGGCGGGTGGCGATTGTGGGGAGCGCACCATGCAAAGATCTGTTGACCTCGTGCGAGATTTTCCAGCCTTGGAGCGAGCGGGGCCGGAAAATCCAGCCCTTTGTGTTCCAAAGAACTGTTCCATCATTCACTGCAGTTCCCCAGAGCACGGGCAAATGTGAACATAACAACTTAACGAGCTGTAAGTGCAGACGGGTGAGCCATCAGGGTGACAGGCCTTGCAATACCGATGCACCGGCAGAGACATTGTCTTTCAGATGGAACATTAAATCAGCATCGCTGGAACAGATTGTCAAAGCATCAAAAGCATCATCACATTGCTGGTTGTGGGATGTTGCTGTGTACTAACTGGCTGTCATATTTCCCATGTTACCACAATGACTAAACATTCACTATGTCCAATCAGATCATTATTATCTTAGTGTCCATTTATCACATCCATGATGGCACAATGGTTAGCATGGCTGCCTCACGGTGCCAGGGGCCCGGGTTCAATTCCGGCCTCGGGTGACTGTTCGTGCAGAGTCTGCACGTTCTCCCCGTGTCTGCGTGGGTTTCCTCTGGGTGTTCTGGTTTCATCCCACAGTCCAAAGATGTGCGGGTTAGGTTGATTGGCCATGCTAAATTCTCCCGAAGTGTCATAGAATCACAGAATCTACAGTGCAGGAGGAGGCCATTTGGTCCATCGAGCCTGCACCGAAAGCAATCCCACCCAAGTTCTGTCCTATCCCCACAACCCCACATATTTACCCTCTCCCCCTAACATTAAGGGGCAATTTATCAAGGCCAATCAACCTAACCTGCACATCTTTGGACTGTGGGAGGAAACTGGAGCACGTGAAGGAAACCCACGCAGACGCGAGGAGAATGTGCAAACTCCACATAGACAGCCACCCGAGGCCTGAATTGAACCCGGGTCCCTGGTGCTGTGAGGTAGCAGTGCTAACCACTGTGCCACCGTGTCAGAGAGATTAGCAGGGTAAATACATGGGGTAACGGGGATAGGACTGGGTGGGATTCTTGTCGGTGGAGGCTCGATGGGCTGACTGACCACTTTCTGCACTGCAGGGATTCTATGATTCTATGAACAGAAAATGTGCTGTAGAAATTCCAAGTCTTCCTTATTTCTTTCATTATCACAACAAGTGACATCACCACCACTCCCCCACCCAACAGCGTTTGCCAAGAACAGCAAGCTGATTGCCCCAGATTATACAAAGACTGTCTTTAAAAGTTATCTGGACAAGATCAAGAACATTGAGATTCCCATTATTGCCATATAACTTTGCAAATTTACATGTGTACACTGCTGAAAAATTAATAACATCCAAGGCCATAATATTAATGTTACCACATAGCTCTGTGCAAAGATAGCTATGAAGCGTTTTGTAGTGTTAGGGCATTCAGGACTGTGAGGGTTCACGTGGGACTGGCGAAGCGGTACCGTCCACATGATTGCGTAGAGGCACATGGGAGTAGTAGAGTGTAGTGGTGAGTCTGGGAGAAGTCGGCTTGAAGATAGCACCTAATTAGGACTGTATCCTGCCTATACGTGTACAGTTACGTGCTATTAATAAACAGTTATTGCTCAACCGTACAAGCCCCTAGCCCATGTCACGTGGCAACATACAACCATAAGGCAATTTTCTCTTGCTTAGTTGCTCTGAATAGTTTTTGGCTTGGATGCTTTGTCATCACTTTCATAAGACATTGCCGATCTGACCTAGTTTCCCTGATAGCCCCAGGTTTCCTGTCCCCCAGAGGTTGCGCTGGTTGATGGGGTGTGTACGTCATGCAGGGCGACAAAATCTCTCTGTCCAATATGAGGCAGTCAGAAGTTCTGATAACAAACTTTAACCGAGGTAAAGGCAATCCAACCTGTTGCAATGGGATGAGGCGGGGTGGAGGAGGGGGGCGGGAGGAGGCGAAAGGAAGCTTAATGTCCACCCTTTCATCTATTCCATTCATTTGTTTCCATGGGAAGAGATATAGATTGTTCCTGTCTGTCCCAAAAGATCATAGAATGCCTTCAGTGCAAAAGAGGCCATTCAGCCCATCGAATTTGCACTGACTCTTTGACAGAGCATCTTAACCAGGTCCTCTTCCCGTAACCCCACACATTTACCATGGTTAATCCATCTAACCTACATATCGTGGGACATGAAGGGTCAATTTAGCACCTAACCCACACATCTTTGGAGTGTGGGAGGAAACCAGAGCACCCGGAGGAAACCCACGCAGATATGGGGAGAATGAGCAAACTCCGCACAGACAGTGACCCGAGGCCGGAATTGAGCTTGGGTCCCTGGAGTTGTGAGGTGGCAGTGGTAACCACTGTGCCATCGTGCCGTGCGTACATAACGTTACAGGCTTCACAATTTATCTTCGATAATTCCCCACCTACACTGGCGTGACACTTCCAAGGTCTGAGTAACTCAGGGATTATGGTGTTGCACTTCAATATCAATTTGAAACAAGGAAGAACAAAAATAGGCAGATTCAATAGTAACATTCAAAATAGAATTGAATGCATGGAAAAGAGAAATATGCAGGACTGGGGAGGTGGGAAGAGGAGTGAGTAGGACTAATTGAACTGAACAGCTCTTTCAAAAAATTGTCAAAGGTACAATGGGCGAAATGACCTCCTGTGCTTAAGATTCTATAATCAAAGAATCCCTACAGTGCAGAAGGAGGCTATTCAGCCCATCGAGTCTGCACTGACCACAATCCCACCCAGACCCTATTCCCGTAACCCAAAATATTTACCCTGCTAATCTCCTGACACGAGGGTCAATTTAGCACGGCCAGTCCACCTAACCGCACATCTTTGGGCTGTGGGAGGAAACCCACGCAGACACGGGGAGAATGTGCAAACTCCACACAGACAGTGACCCGAGGCTGGAATCGAACCTAGGTCCCTGGCGTTGTGAAGCAGCAGTGCTAACCACTGTGCCACCGTGCCGCCTCCTTTAATGTTAACGAAAAATAAGTAAATTGTGTCCCAGGCTTATCCACAGTGACTGTGTTTATAGATCAGAGCAGTGAACATTGCAAACATTTAAAACTACATGTAGACATCAATAAAACATGTTTTACATTTTAAAAATGGAGATGGCATCTTTAATGGGTACTAGATTTGACAAGTTGGAAAATCCGATTACAAGTTTGTCACCAAAATAATACTTGTACTTTCGCTTATTGCCTAACGCACTGAAAGAAATATAATTTGTTGTCATGACATTGGGACTTCTCCTAGTAAAGATATCATCTCATGGCAGGGAGGAGCGTGACAAGGACAGGGGTGAGCGCAGCTGCCACAAAGCACTACACTCTCACAAGCACTCGTACAGAAACTGTTACAGCAACAACCACTTCAATTTATATGGTGCATTCAGGGTAGTAAAATAATCCAAGGCCCTTCACAGAAATAAGGCTCTTCACTGTACAAATATTAACTTTCAGATGCACAGGCTATATGATTACTTTGTGGGCCCGATTTTACCAAAACTTCGCACCTGTTTTAATGAACCGCGCGCCCAACTCTACCGCCAAATCCCACTTTACCGTCTTCTGGTCCGTTCCGGATCCACCCTGTAAGCGACCTGCCGAATAAAAATCCGAAGCGGGTTTCTATTCTGCAGGGGAACCTCCGAAGCCCTCTCTGCCCTTGTGAAGTCACCATCCTCCTCGACCATCCTTCGCAGACACCCCCGCTAACCACCCCGGCAGACCCCCACTCTCCCCCCACCCCGGATCGGACCCCCCTGGGAGGCAGGCCCCCCTTGGCAAAGCACACCCCCAACCTACCTCGATCGCTGGTCTCCCTCCACCATCCTTCCGGCCTGCAGTCCTTCGAGAGCCTGCAGCACCTTCCTGGCCTTCCGCTGGCGTCCGCCGGAGGGGGGGGGCGGGCTCAGATGGATCTCTGTTTGGGGGGGCGGGCGGTTGGACTTGGGGGAATCTTACAAACTGAAAATAATGTAGCATCTTCTTTGTGCTGCTGGCGGATCCTGAGCTGAGCAGAGTGACTGAGTGGGAGGGTGTGCCCGCAGCCGCAGAGACCCCCGAGATTAAGCTATTTGGCAAATGGAGCATGGACGATGTTCAGATCAATGACATTTCGCTACAGGATCACATCGCTGTCAAGGAGAAATATGCCAAGTACCTCCCGCACAGTTCTGGGCGCTATGCTGCCAAGCGTTTCCGCAAGGCCCAGTGCCCCATTGTCGAGCATCTGACCAACTCTATGATGATGCACGGGCGCAACAACGGCAAGAAGCTGATGACTGTACGGATTGTGAAGCAGGTCTTTGAGATCATCCACCTAATGACCAGCGAGAACCCACTGCAGGTACTGGTGAATGCCATCATCAACAGCGGTCCCCGTGAAGACTCCACCCGTATTGGCCACACTGATACAGTCAGGCAGCAGGCTGTCGGTGTGTCCCCACTGCAGCAAGTTAACCAGGCTATCTGGTTGCCGTGTACTGGGGCCAGTGAGGCTGCATTCAGGAATATTAAAACCATTGCAGAGTGTCTGGCTGATGAGCTCATCAATGCTGCTAAGGGTTCCTCCAACTCTTATGCCATTAAGAAGAAGGATTAAAACATAGAACAGTACAGCACAGAACAGGCCCTTCGGCCCACGATGTTGTGCCGAGCTTTATCTGAAACCAAGATCAAGCTATCCCACTCCCTATCATCCTGGTGTGCTCCATGTGCCTATCCAATAACCGCTTAAATGTTCCTAAAGTGTCTGACTCCACTATCACTGCAGGCAGTCCATTCCACATCCCAACCACTCTCTGCGTAAAGAACCTACCTCTGAACATCTGGCCATCTACATTCTCTAATAAAAGTGTTCAAAAGATAAAAAACTATATATCTATGGGAAAGATAATTAAACTACAGTGTCCGAGTGAGCAATTAGTGACCTGCATAATACATTTGTGATCTGTAACTGGATTGTTGATGTCCCTGTAGCCATGAGCCAGGTGCTCAAATGTTCAGAGTCATGTGGCGAACTTGGCAGCATTGTCCCCGTGGTGGAACTTGGTTGGAAATAAGATTCAAGGAGATTACTAAATCTGGGAAATCAACCATAGTGAAGAGAAGTTTGTATTGGCAACTCTTCTCTCACATTCCATGGCAGATGTGCCCCTACTTATGAATGTGATTTGCACGGGCAACGTTGGGTGCAGCTAATCTGCCTCTGGAGCAGCCTTGGATCCTTTTTGTCATCTTGTTTTCATCTGAACATTGCACAGAATTAGAGGAATTCCCTTTGGAAGATAATGTCAAAATTATAATTGCAGGAACTAAAAACCTGACAGTCAAAAATTTGGGAAAATATTCCAAAATATGGATGGGGGGATATATATTTTGGAATATTTTCCCAAATTCTTGACTGTCAGGTTTTTAGTTCCTGCGATTATAATTTTGACATTATCTTCCAAAGGGAATTCCTCTAATTCTGTGCAATGTTCAGATGAAAACAAGATGACAGAAAGGATCCAAGGCTGCTCCAGAGGCAGATTAGCTGCACCCAACGTTGCCCGTACAAATCACATTCATAAGTAGGGGCACATCTGCCATGGAATGTGAGAGAAGAGTTGCCAATACAAACTTCTCTTCACTATGGTTGATTTCCCAGATTTAGTAATCTCCTTGAATCTTATTTCCAACCAAGTTCCACCACGGGGACAATTCTTCCAAGTTCACCACATGACTCTGAATATTTCAGCACCTGGCTCATGGCTACAGGGACATCAACAATCCAGTTACAGATCACAAATGTATTATACAGGTCACTAATTGCTCACTAGGACACTGTAGTTTAATTACCTTTCCCATAGATAATTAGGCAGCACAAAGAAGATGCGACATTATTTTCAGTTTGCAAGATTCTCCCAAGTCCATCCTCTCCCCCTCTCTGTTCTTTTTTTCTTTCGGGTCCAGGCGCGCTGCTTCAGATTTTTTTCGAACTGCGCATGCGCAGTTCGGAGCTCCGATCGTTCCGGCAGCGCCAATCTCCATCCACTGCGCGGATCGGACTGGGACTGGCAAAAAGCGTATGGGCGTGCTGCAAAGAGGATTCCAGGCTCGGATCTGCATTACGCCCGGATCCGGCCCTTAAGACTCCAAATGGTAAAATCGGGCCCTGTATCTATCTTCACTGTGGAAGATGAAAGAAATCTCCCAGAATTGGAGATCCTAGGGACGAGGGACTATGGCAACATGGTGGCACAGTGGTTAGCACTGCTGCCTCACAGCGCCAGGGACCCGGGTTCGATTCCCGGCTTGGGTCACTGTCTGTGTGGAGTCTGCACGTTCTCCCCATGTCTGTGTGGGTTTCCTCTGGGAGCTCCAGTTTCCTCCCACGGTCTGAAAGACGTGCTTATTAGGTGCACTGGCCATGCTAAATTCTCCCTCAGTGTACCCGAACAGGCGCCAGAGTGTGGCGACTAGGGGACTTTCACACTAACTTTATTGTAGTGTTAATGTAAGTCTACTTGTGACACTAATAAATAAACTTTAAACTTTTTTGGAGGGCGAGGAATTTAAAGAATTAGTATTAGGAAGAAGGTTGTATTGGAGAAATTAATGGGACTGAAGGTTGATACGTCCCCGGGACCTGATATCCTTCACCCCAGAGTGTTGAAAGAGGTAGCTATGGAGATAGTTGATGCATTGGTGATCATCTTCCAAAATTCTGTAGATTCTGGAATGGTTCCTGCAGATTGAACGGTTACAAATGTCAGCTCAGTATTGAGGAAGGGCGGGAGAGAGTAAACATGGAACTGCAGACCCGTTAGCCTTACATCAGTAGTAGGCCAAATGCTGGAATCTGATATAAAGGATGTGATAAATGGACACTTAGATAATAGATTTAGGCATAGTCAATGTGGATCTATGAATGTGTTTGATGAACTTGTTGGGAGTTTTCCAAAGACATTAACAAAATTGATAACGGAAATTTGATGGACGTGATATACTTGGAATTTCAGAAGGCTTTTGATAACACCCCTCCCAGGAGGTTGGTGAGCAAAATTAAAGCACCTGGGATTGGAGATAATATCCTGGCATGGATTAAGGATTGGCTACCAGACAGAAGACAGAGAGTAGAAATAAAGAGACGGACTTGTGACTAGTGGGGCACCACAAGGATCAGTACTTGGGCAAAAGCAAATTACTGCGGAATCTGAAACCTAAAGAGAAAATGCTGGAAAATCTCAGCAGGTCTGGCAGCATCTGTAAGGAGAGAAAAGAGCTGACGTTTCGAGTCCAGATGACCCTTTGTCAAAGCTTTGACAAAGGGTCATCTGGACTCGAAACATCTTTTCTCCCCTTACAGATGCTGCCAGACCTGCTGAGATTTTCCAGCATTTTCTCTTTTGGTTTCAGTACTTGGGCCCCAGTATATATCTGGAGATGGTGGCCTAGTCGTACTGTCACTGGGCCAGTAATCCAAAGATCTAGGGTAATACTCTGGAGCCATGGATTCGAATCCCGCAACAGCGATACAAATTTGGAATTAAAAGTCTAATGATGACCATGAAAACATTGTCGATCTAAGTGGATGATCAGTCACAATTGCACTGAATGGCGGAGTGGATACAACAGGCTGAATGGCCTCCTCCTGCTCCTATGTTCCTACAAGGAGATGTGAGAAGAGGTGACAGAAAGCTTGGTCAAAGAATACATCTGAAGAACCAGAGCCAATGAGAAGCAGAGAGGTTTAGGGAGGAAATTCTAGAGCTTAGGTCTTGGACAGCTGAAAGCACAGGGCACCAATGCTGGTGTGAAGGATATTGGTGACGCGGGTGAGGCCAGAACTGAGGAGTGCAGAGATCTCAGAGGGATTTTTTTTTTTGGACCTCCTCGAGGTTTTTAAAGGGCTGTTCTCTTATTTGGCTGTTAAGCCCTAAAGCAGAATGCTGAGATGTATTACCATTGACAGCTTCAGATGACGGAAATGTGGACATAACTCTATATAAAAACAGGAAACGCCGGAAATGGAACTTCACATGTGGGACCAGACGAATTCAAAACTTCCCTACCCTCAAGCAAACTCTTGAGCAGGATTAAGTGTCAGAAAGCATTCACAACATCACAGGCAGAGAAAAAAATAAGCACATGTGTGCCTACTAATAAAGACAAGTGCCCAGTGTCAACAAGTAGTCAGATAAACACAGCAAGTAGCCATATGCAGCTACTAGATATCTACGTGAAGCAACGTCATGTGCTACTTTCCTGGAGGTTACTGAGCAGCCCTGTGACGATTACATTGTGCAACGGGAGTTAGGTTAATGACTCTACGTTCGTCGGTGAGACACAGATGTAACATGGAGCCTGTCTGCAACGTAATTTTTTTTGCTTTTTTTTAATTTATAGATAGGTTTTGCTACTTGACATGTTTCCACATTCAAGATGGTGCCGGAGTGTGGCGACTTCTTGCGAGCTGTACCCAGCATACCCTCTAATTCTATCTTTTACACTCGTTTAATGCTTTTAAAACTTTGCTCTAACTCTTATAAACTCTCTAACAACGCTTTGACTGTAACACTACCTTCTGCATTCTCTCCTTTCCTTCTCTATCAATGGTATGCTCTGTCTGTATAGAATCATAGAATCCCTACAGTGCAGAAGGAGGCCATTTGGCCGATCGAGTCTGCACCGACCACAATCCCACTCAGGCCCTATATTTACCCTGTTAATCCCCCTGAAACTAGGGTCAATTTAACATGACCAATCCATCTAACCCGCACATCTTTGCAGTGTAGGAGGAAACTGGAGCACCCGGAAGAAACCCACGCAGACACGGGGAGAACATGCAGACTACAGACAGTGATCCAAGCTGGGAATCGAACCTGGGTCCCTGGCGCTGTGAGGCAGCAGTGCTAACCACTGTGCCACCGTGCCACCCTACAGCGTGCAAGAAACAATACTTTTAATTGTATCCAATACATGTGACAATGATAAATCAAATCAAATCAATCACATATAGAAGACATTAACAAATACTGTAAACTCCAAGGAGTTCCTCATGGATTATCTTTGGAAAAAATTCAAGGGTAATTTTCTCTCTCCAGGGACCCCCCACTCCAACCCCCCTCTACCAACACCCCCCCCCCTTCCCCCGCCCCCAACTTCCTTGAAAAGTGATTCTTTTTTTAAAATACTTTTCCAATTCAATCAAATCAAATCCAATTCAGAGTCTCAACAAGTTGAGACATTTCCGATCCAGGCTGACAAGACAGAGCGGGTGACTAAGCCACCCTTGTCCTGGGCCTGATCTACATGAGTCAAGCTGATTGGAGAAGGGGGAGGATCCTCCTCCAAGACTTGAGCTCATTTGCATCTTAGCCAAAAGGCCGAGATGCCGCTTTTAAAAATTGCTTCAGATGAAACACATGAAGCCTCAGCGTAACCCCATGACCTCAACCAAGTGCAGATCCGATACTACACTTGATCTTAGCCAAAAGGCCGAGAAGTTCAAGAGCACAGGGCTTCCCAAGAAAGAAATATAACTGAACAGAATGGGCCAGTCTCTCCAGATTGTTACTAACTTTACTGTAAATGGATGAGTACTGCCCATGAACATGAGCCTTGGACAGTATTGCCTCATCATCTGCCGAAGATCAATTACTTCCCACAACCGCTACAAGATGAGCAAGTTTCAAGAATGGGTTAGCAAGATCAGCAAAACTCTTTGCTTCCACGGTCAATATACAAGTACTCTTTCTGAGGTGAATCACCTCAGATAACCTCACAAATTATCACTTCCTGGCAAGGGAAGAACCAAAAGGACTTCCACGGTGCCTTTTTACAACTTCAGGATGTTCAAAAGCATTTTTTCAGCCAACAAGGTACATTTGAAGTGCAGTCCCTGTTGTAATGTAGGAAACATGGCAGTCAATTTATGCACAGCAAGCTCCCACAAACAGTGGTGCGACAATGACCAGATCATCTGTTTTGATGATGTTGTTAGGTGGATAAATATCGTCCAGGGAGCACACTTCTTCAAAATAGTACCATGTAATCTTAACTGGGTCCACTTCAAGCCCCAGACAGGGTCTTTGTCTCATCCCAAAGACAGTGCAGCACTTCCCCAGTACTGCACTGGAGTGTCAACCTTTAATTAAGGTTGACACACTTAAGGGAGGTGATGGCCCAGTGGTATTATCACTAGACTATTAATCCAGAAGCTCAGCTGATGTTCTGGGGACCCGGGTACGAATCCCACCACGGCAGACGATGTAATTTGAATTCAATTTTTTTAAAATCTGGAATTAAGAATCTACTGATGACCATGAAACCATTGTCGATTGTCGGAAAAACCCATCTGGTTCACTCATGTTCTTTAGGGAAGGAAATCTGCCATCCTTACCTGGTCTGGCCTACGTAGGTTATGGAGAGAAAGCAGGATTAGGCTATTGAGTTGGACGATCAGCCATGATCGTGATGAAAGACAGACCAGGCTCGAAGGGCCAAATGGCCTCCTCCTGCTCCTATCTTCTATGTTTCTACATATGACTCCATAGCCACAGCAATGTGGTTGACTCTCAACTGCCTTTGGGCAACTAGTGATGTGCAATAAATGCTGGCCCATTCAGCGACGCCCATGTCCCACAAATGAATAAAAAAAGAAATTCTCTGTCCAAGGGTCTGGAGCTAAACTTGAACCCACAACCTTCTGATGCAAGGACGAGAATGCCTCCCAAAGACGAATGATTCCACTCCACAATAAATGAAAAGAGACTCCATCCCTTCGACTTAATGAAACTATTACATAATTGTTTATCATGTGCTTCTGAGGACCCGAGGAACAACTCAAACAGATGGCTTCAATTATGTTTCACTGAACTTCTGGCTTATGAAAAGATAAAAAGGAACAGCAGTTCGGATTTGTATAAGACTCTAACATGGTTAAACATCTCAAAGTGCTTTGCAGAAGGTTCATCAGGTGAAATTTGATAGCCAGCCACAATAAGTAGACATTGGTACTGTAGAGAAAAGGCTTGGCTAGGGAGGTAGTTTTTAAGGAGAATCTTAAAAGAGAAGTGAGGTTCAGGGAGAGAAAAAACCAGAACGTAGGGGCCAGACTTTTGAAAGAGATTTCGAAGGAGAAACCGAGGTCTAATCCATGACTGGAGGGTTATTGGTGTCCTCCACACACTGTCTGAGATTAGGCACAAATTAAACACATTCCACAGCAGGGCAGTGTAATCTAAACCAACGGGTGATGTGATGTGTGTGCAGGCTGACAAACAGAAGTATGGGGGATATAAACAAGCTGTCACAGGGAGTTTGGGAGAGACACGGCAGGCCAGATGGCTGGCTGGTAGCGGAGAGCTTTCAAATGGGGTCAGGGAGCAGGCCAACCAGCGCACCGAGAGCACGCTCGCTGCAATCTGATGCAAGTTAACATTTTAAAACGGTGAAGCTTTTCTCCCATTCATCTTGAAACGTCTCAACAACCACCTGCATTTATGCAGCATCATACAAGAAGCACGGCAAAGACATCCCAAGGTGCTTCAGAGGAGCGTCATCCAGATACAGGCTTAGCGACAGAACGCTGGAGATTCGGACCTCAGCAGACGAAAACTGGTCACCAACAGAGAAGTGAATCAAGTCAAAGCGACATGGAAGTTGGAAGAGTGCAGAGACCTTGAGTGGTTGTAGGGTCTCAATAGGTTGCAGGGGAAGGGAGAGGAAGGGCCATGAAGGGATTTGAAAGCAGGGATGGGAATTTAAAAATTGTGAGGCACTGCTAACCTGATAGCCAACCTAGACCAGCAAGCAAAAAGGGGTGACTGTTTAAAGTTAAAGTTTATTTATTAGTGACAAGTAGGCTTACATTAACACTGCAATGAAGTTACTGTGAAAATCCCCCAGTTGTCACACTCCGGCGCCTGTTCGGGTACACTGAGGGAGAATTTAGTATGGCCAATGCACGTAACCAGCACGTCTTTCGGACTGTGGAAGGAAATCGGAGCACCCAGAGGAAACCCAGGCAGACACACGGAGACTCCGCACAGACAGTGACCCAAGCTGGGAATCGAACCCGGGTCACTAGCGTTGTGAGGCAGCCTGGAACTGGGTGCAAGTTAACAAACGAGTAGAGTTTTTGATGAGCACCTTTTTTTTTACAGAATGGAAGATGGGAGGCAGGAGAGGATTGAAATGGTCAACCTTAGAGGTGATAGAATCCCTACAGTGCAGAAGGAGGCCATTCAGCCCATCATGTCTGCACCGACCACAATCCCACCCAGGCCCCATCCCCACAGTCCTACTTATTTACCCTACTAATCCGTGACACTAGAAGGCAATTTGGCATGGCCAATCAACCTAACCCGCACATCTTTGGAGTGTGGGAGGAAACCGGAGCACACGGAGGAAACCCACGCAGACACGGGGAGAATGTGCAAACTCCACACTTCCAAGTCAAAGCGACGTGGAAGTTGGAAGAGTGCAGAGACCTTGAGTGGTTGTCGGGTCTCAATAGGTTGCAGGGGAAGGGAGGGGCTTGGGTCACAGGCAGTGACCCAAGCCGGAATTGAACCCAGGTCCCTGGCACTGTGAGGCAACAGTGGTAACCACTGTGCCACCCAATAGATGAGGGTTTCAGCAGCTTATGAGTTGAGGTACAGGTGGCACGGAGATGAAAGTAGGCAATCTCAGTGTTAGATCTCGATGAGGTGGTCGGAGGTTTAAGAGTCAAACACAATACCAAGATGGTGAACAGCATGACTGAGATTCAGACACCTCTCACTGACGCAGGCAGCTTTTTTGAAATTATTTAGAGGGCCGAGGATTCAAATAACTTCACAGCTTCCAAGTTCTACAAACCTCATCAACCCTTCAAGAGTATTTGCAACGATTGTAAAAATTTGTAACTCCCACACTGTACGACCCTTGCTACTATGAAAGTGTACCTAGTTCAAATGGCCCTGCTGAGTTCAGGTTTCCCATTTATGTAAATCACACCCTTATCCAACAAGCAAAGAAGGGATTTGTCGGAAATGGACTCACCTGATGAAGGAGCAGTGCTCCAAAAGCTCGTGATACCAGATAAACCTGTTGGACTTTAGCCTGGTGTTGTGAGACTTCTTACTGTGCCCACCCCAGTCCAACGCCGGCATCTCCACATCATGGAGGCAGTTAAAATTATTAAACAATTTGAAAGGGTAGATAACAACGATTTCCACTGGTGGGGTAGCGCATAGTGGAGGTCATCATCTCGAAATGAGAACATGGTTGTTTAGGAGTGATGTGCTTAACACAAAGGGTTATGGAAATCAGGAATCCTCCTCCCCAAATGGCCTTGGTGGGCGAGTCAATCGAAATGTTCAAGAATAAGATGATAGATTTTTTGCGAGGCGTGGGAGTGAAAGTGGGTAAATGGGGTTGAGTTATGGATCGGCCCAGATCCAACTAAATGACAGGGCAGGCTTGAGGGGCTAGATGACCAACTAGTTCCTTTGTTTCAGAATGACTAAACTCACGCACGAGCTGTAAGAAGGGTCTGCCTGAGCTGTACCCCACCCCAAGTCAAAATCCCCGAGCTGCAGCAGCCTAAAGGAAAACAGACAAAGGGAGAACACTGCATGGGTGGGGACAGATGTAGAGTGATTGTTATTAGAAAGATGTCACAGAGTGAGCCAGTCTAACGCAACCCTTCATTGATTTAAATACAAGCCATTTGCGAAAGTAATGAGGGAGGTGGCAGGGAATATAGTATAGCACCATATTGCTACGATTTTATGACAGCAGCTATTCCGTGCGATTGTTACAATTAATCAAATTTATCCGTTACTGTGGTTTTAGAAATGGGGAAGAATTACTGTTGCTAAATTCTTGCTGATGAGTGATATTTTTATGATCAATGTCATGGTGAATCTATTACTTTCGAATTCCAGAAGCCTTCCTTGATTTGCCACCCGCGACTAACAGATGAAATGATATCCAAAGTCATCCTAATGTAATGTATAGTTTAATTATCAATACCATAAAGTTCCGTGCAGCGGAATGAAAGAATTATGTTGGTTACTTACTGATTAATGGGCTTCATAAAGCAGTAAACTTACCTGATGAGTAATTAAATAATGGAAATGGTGTGCATTATCTATCATTTGAAGAAATGCAACTGTGCACCTCAGTTATGCGTATTAATTTAGAAGTAACATGCAGGAATTTCCTATCTGTGCAAAACTGCGCACTGCATACAACGCAAATGAGGAGAAAGGGAAATGAGAGATAGCACAATCCATCAACAGCAAATTGAATTTATATTGTCCTTGCAATGCGGTAAAACATTCCAAACCAAAGCACAGGAGTGTAATCAGGCAAAACATACGACACCGAGCCACATAAAGAGATATTAGAACAGGTAACCAAAAGCTTTTTTTTTTCAGTCCATTCATGGAATGTGTGCATTACTGACAAAGCCAGCATTTATCGCTTATCCCGAAACGTCCTTGAGAAGGTGGTGGTGACCCACAGTCCACGTGGTGCAGGGATACACACAGTACTATTAGGGAGGGAGTTCCAGGATTTTCACATGGGGGTCCGGAGTCAAGGTGGAAGATACGCAGCACTGCTCCCTCCCAACTGCATAGTGAAGGAATGGCGATGTTACTTCCAGGTCAGCAGAGCGTGCAACTTGCAGGGAAACATGTGGCATTCCCGTCCACCTTATACAGCTGCAACATAACCTCCCTGTTTTTAAACTCCATCCCTCGAGCAATGGAGGACAAAATTCCATTTGCCCTTTTTAATTACCTGCTGCGCCTGCAAACCAACTTTTTGTGATTCATGCACAAGGACAACCAGGTCCCTCTGCACAGCAGCATGCTGCAATTTTTTACCACTTAAATAATAGGGCCCGGGTGGGAGTGTTGTCGGTGCAGGCTCGATGGTCTGAATGGCCTCCTTCTGCAGGGTGCTCAGTCCAATTTTATTTTTATTAGACATTTTTTCCATGTATCAGGTTGATGCAACTGAGTGGCTTGTTAGTCCATTTCAGAGAGCAGTTAAAAGTGAACCACATTGCGGCGGGTCTGGGGGTCACATGCAAGCCAGACAAGACTACGGATGGCAGATTCTCTTCCTTAAAGGATGTTACTGAAGCAGATGTGTTCCTTTAATGACGACCCGGTAATTTCACAGTCACGGTTACCGATACCAACTTTTGATTCCAGATTTATTTGCTTCAATTTAAATTCCACAGCAACCAGACTAAGATTAGAACTCACATCTCCTTGTGTGAAGCCACAACCGCTGCAGTGAAAATTGAGAAACACTGCTCACACGGCTCAAAATATTCTGCCTTTACTTTTAATTGGGCAGAAAATCGTGGGTTGCACAAGTGTGAATTTTTTGAGTCTGCAATCCCAGTGACCTGGGGCGGCACGGTGGTTACTGATAAAATGGATTCAAAATTGGCTCAGTTGCAGGAGACAGAGGGTGATGACAGGCGGCACGGTAGCACAGTGGTTAGCACTGCTGCTTCACAGCTCCAGGGACCTGGGTTCGATTCCCGGCTTGGGTCACTGTCTGTGTGGAGTTTGCACGTTCTCCCCGTGTCTGCGTGGGTTTCCTCCAGGTGCTCCGGTTTCCTCCCACAGTCCGAAAGCCGTGCTGGTTAGGGTGCATTGGCCTTGCTAAATTCTCCCTCAGTGTACCCGAACAGGCGCCGGAGTGTGGCGACTAGGGGAATTTCACAGTAACTTCATTGCAGTGTTAATTGCAGTGTTGCATTGCAGTAAGCCTACTTGTGACACTAGTAAATAAACTTTAAAACTTTATTATGCTCTGACCTGGGAGTAATGCAATCATAAAAGTTTACTCCCAAGGGTGTAGTGTATAAAATCCTCACTCTCTGAGATGTCACCAATTATCACCCTGGTCTGTTTTATCGAGTAGAGAAACAGCCAGTTTCTTGTCACACGTAATGGCAAACTGATAAGACATCTTTAAACTGGAAAGGGTGCAAAGCGTTTAGACAGAGTAGACTGGGACTATACTCATTGGAATTTAGAAGAATGAGGTGGGATCTTATAGAAACATATAAAATTATGAAGGGAATAGATAATATGGAAGCAGGGAGGTTGTTTCCACTGGCAAGTAAAACTAGAACCAGGGGGCATGGCCTCAAAATAAGGGGGAGCAGATTTAGGACTGAGTTGAGGAGGAACTTCTTCACACAAATTGTTGTGAATCTGTGGAATTCCCTGCCCAGTGAAGCAGTTGAGGCTACCTCGTTGAATGTTGTTACAGCAAGTATAGATAAATTTTTGAACAGTAAAGGAATTAAGGGTTATGGCGAGCGGGAGGATAACTGGAGCTGAGTCCACGAAAAGATCAGCCATGTTCTATTGAATGGCAGAGCAGGCTTGAGGGGCCAGATAGCCTAATCCTGCTCCTAGTTTTTACGTTCCTATTATGTTCTTAAAAAAAGATTTAAAAGGATGTTACCGGAACTGGAAAATTTGAATTATAAGGAGAGGCTGGATAGGCTGGAGTTTATTCCCTGGAGCGTCGGAGGATGAGGGGTGACCTTATAGAGGTTTATAAAATCATCAGGGGGGTAGATAAGGTGAATAGCCAAGGTCTTTTTCCCAGGGTGCAGGAGTCTAAAAGTAGAGGGCATAGGTTTAAGGTGAGAGGGGCAAGATTTAAAAGGGACCTGAGGGGCAACATTTTCACACAGAGGGGATGTGTGTATGGAATGAGCTGCCAGAGGAGGTGATAGAGGTGGGTACAATGTAACATCAGTGTACCTTTAAGAAAGGTTTTTTTAAAACATGATTTCTGCAGCTCTCACAGTTTCAGTGATGTCATTGTTGCCGGCTTCACTGGAAATGTCCTTTTTATTGCTACTTGAATGGCTTAACTGGGGTTGTTTGTGTTTACTCTGGGATTAGTTTTATGATACTGCACTGTTAGGAGGACGGTCATGTGTTGTTGGACAGTTTTTTCATTTTCAGTTTGGAGCTGCAGTTTAAGTTTTAGAGGGGACAGCAATCTAAAAAGAAGTGTTTCCCTCTCTCCCCATCATTTTGAAAATTCTGCGGGTTAGCTGAAAACAAGATCTTGTTTTCCTAAAGGGTGAAAATCTGTTGTTGTTGGGGACTGAACCAGACTCTCTCTGGGGTTTTGGGAAGCTGGCTTGTCTTCAAACTGTTTGGAGTGAATCCAGAGAAATGCAGACTCAATTTCCAGCATCACGTGAGCTGTGTTAAACCTTATAAAAGGGTCTTTTGTCTGTGGGCTTGGTTTGATTGGAACATTGTAGATATTTTGTTTAAGGGTTACACATTACCATGATTGTTGGTTTCTTGTTTGTAATTGATAAAGGTTCTTGCCATTTTCTTTCTATACATGTTAACTATATTCTTAAATAAATTGTTTGATAAAAGCTCCCTCGTGGGTCACTTGAATCATACCTGAAGTGAAACATCTCATGCTTATCCTAGCCAAATTCAAGGTGCAAACCTTATGATTCAGGTGAGCTCCATAGTTTGGAGTTTCTGACCTGAACCATAACAACAATTACAACATTTAAAAGACATCTGGACAGGAACATGGATCGGAAAGGTTTAGAGGGATATGGGCCAAACGCGGGCAAATGGGACTAGTTCAGTTTAGGAAACCTGGACGACTTAGGCCGAAGGGCCTGTTTCCATGCTGTACGTCTCCATGACTCTATGACCTACAGCCAACTCAAGCAGCAGGGCTCTTGATGAGAAATCTCTCCATCCCCACATCATGAAAAAACAAAATGCTCCCCATGCTTCCCTGAACTTTTTTGCCAATTATTTTAAATATTCATCACCTGGTGGTCAGTCATCCTGCCAGTGGAAATAGTTTCTCTCCGCCTATTCTAATAAAACCTCCCATCATTTTGAACATCTCAATTACATTTCCCCTTTTACCTTTTCTGCTTGAAGGCGAAAAGTCTCAGCTTCCCCACATGAGTGATGTGCCACCTCACTGGTACTATTCTGGTAAATCTCAACTGCACCTTCTCAAAGGCTTTGACATCCTTCCTAAAGTGTAGTGCCAGAATTGTGCGCGATAATATAGCTGAGACCTAACCAGCGATTGAAATGGATTTTGCAGAACCTGTCTTTTTTATTAACTTAACATAATGTCAAGGGTCCTGATTGGTTCCGTAACAGCTTTAGCAAGTTTTGAAAGAAAAAAGATATGGATAGGGAAAGAAAAAAGAGAAAGTCAATTCCAGCCTTGGGTCACTGTCTGTGCGGAGTCTGCATGTTCTCCCCGTGTCTGCGTGGGTTTTCTCCGGGTGCTCCAGTTTCCTCCCACAGTCCGAAAGACATGCTGGTTAAGTGCATTGGCCATGCTAAATTGCCTCTCAGTGTCCCAAGATGTGTAGGTTAGGGGAATTAGCAGGGTAAATGCGTGGGATTACGGGGATAGGGTGGAGTTGTGGGACTGGGTAAGGTACTCTGATCTTTCTCTACACCCTAGCTGTGACATGCTAAATTGCCCCTTTGTGTCAGGGGGATTAGGAGGGTAAATACGTGGGGTAATGGGGAATCGATGGGCTGAATAGCCTCCCTCTGTACTGTATTCTATGAAACATGAGGGAAGTGAATCAAATATGTTAGCATTACTGGCAACCTGTGGCCCAAGCACTAAAATATTAATGGCGTGGAATGAGGTCTTTCGTATTCTCCTCAAGATTGAAACGATCACCTCTTGGGTTTGTCCAACACTGTAAACATTAGAGGGTCAAGGACGCAATACACTGTGGCTTTCCATGGCTCTTATTAACTGCCTGATGCTACATTCTCCTGGATTAAGGCATTTCCGCAGCTCTATGAATATCGCAACATGATCCCTGCCATCTATCCTGAGTGAACTATGGCACTACCTTCTCAGTTCCCTCTTCCTGCTGGGGTTGGGGCTGACCTGGCTGCAAATGTATTCTACATTTGTGTGGAAGACTAATACTGTAGTCGGACTCGAATCCTTTAAGGCCACCCGCTGACCGACCAAGAGTGTTTTAGGTAGATTAGAAATTTGTTTCTCGATGGATAGTTGTTGCCAACGCAAACTGCCTCAGAACTTTAAAGGGGCGGCACAGTGGCTAGCATTGCTGCCTCACAGCGCCAGGGATGTGTGTTCGATTCCTGGCTTGGGTCGCTGTCTGTGTGGAGTTTGCACGTTCTCCCCGTGTCTGCCTGGGTTTCCTCCGGGTGCTCCAGTTTCCTACCACAGATTGAAAGACGTGCTGGTTAGGTGCATTGATCCGAACAGGTGTCATAGTGTGGCGACTAGGGGAATTTCACAGTAACTTTATTGCAGTGTTAATGCAAGCCTTACTTGTGACTAATAAATAAACTTTATTTTACTTTACTAAATAGAGCGTGTTCAGACAGAAACATTCACTAGTTTTAAAAAAAATTTGTTCATGTCAAAGTTAAAGTTAAAAGTTTATTTATTAGTCACAGGTAAGGCTTACATTAACACTGCAATGAAGTTACTGTGAAATTCCCCTAGTCGCCACAGTCCAGCGCCTGTTCGGGTCAATGCACCTAACCAGCACGTCTTTCAGACTGTGGGAGGAAACCAGAGCACCCGGAGGAAACCCTCGCAGACACAAGGAGAACGTGCAAACTCCACACAAACTGTGACCCAAGCCAGGAATCGAACCCTGGCGCTGTGAAGCAGCAGTGCTAACCACTGGCCTACCATGCCACCATGGGATGTGGGCGTCGGTGTCTGGGCCAGCATTTGTTGCCCATCCCTGAGGGCATTTGAGAGTCAACCACGTTGCTGTAGCTCTGGAGTCACATGTAGGCCAGACCAGGTAAAGATGGCAGATTTCCTTCCCTAAAGGGACATTAGTGAATCAGATGGTTTTTTCCGACAATCGACAGTGCTTTCATGGTCATAAGTAGACTTTTAATTCCAGATTTTGTTAAATTGAATTCAAATTTCACCACCTGCCATGGTAGGCGGCACAGTGACAAAGTGGTTAGCACTGCTGCCTCACAGCGCCAGAGACGCGGGTTCGATACCCAGCTTGGGTGACTGTGTGGAGTTTGTATGTCCTCCCTGGGTCTGCGTGGGTTTCCTCCGGGTGCTCTGGATTCCTCCCACAGTCGAAAGATATGCTGGTTAGATGCATTGTCCATGCTAAATTAACCCTAGTGTCAGCGGGGTGAGCAAGGTAAATATCAGGGGTTACAGGAATAGGGCCTGGGTGGGATTGTGGTCGGTGCAGACTCGATGGGCCAAATGACCTCCTTCTGCACTGTATGTCCATCCTTGAGTAGCTCTTTAATGCTGTACATTTTGGGCTTTTCTGGTAGATGTTGCCAGAATGTGTCCATGGGAGTGAATGCGATCACTAACTCAACCATTCTGCTAACCCTGCATTTGAAAAATCTCAGTATCTACCCTTTTCTCTGCATCTTCTGACAGAGTAGTCTGTGGATTCTGCTGTTGAAATGACATGACCTCTAGTCGATGAATATGGAAGTTTAAACTGATTCTTAACTGATCTTCCAATGTCGTTCATATCTTTGGGGATCCTCCAGCTCTTCTGCTGTTAATCCTGACGTGTTCAGCCTGTGTAAGCCTTCATTCCCAATTGCTAAGTGAATTTTTATGGCTTGCTTATCAGGTTTAGACACACTTGAATGAGGAAACCATAGCTCCGTCTCTGCTGTTTAAACTGAATTCAGATAGTAGATCAACCGCATCCCAGTCCAGGCTGGGGAATTTTGTAGACATTTTGACAACATTCCTTTGACCTTCCTTCTCCTAAAGTATATGGGTTGAGTGTCACTGTAACTGCTCTGGCATTGCATGTCCAGAACTCCACCCATCATAATTGCATCTTCTCTGGCCAGATTTTCATGATGGTTTTGTTTGCTTTTTGCTTGACTCTCCCTGGCTCGCTTTGTAGTTTCTTGCGGTCTTGGTTGGAGCAGGAGCCATACCAAGCTGTGCTACATCTGGATAGGATGCTTTCTATGGTGCATCTGTAAAAATTGGGAGCATCGTGGCGGACATGCCGAATTTCTTTAGCCTCCAGACAAAGTAGAGGCGTTGGTGGGCTTTCTTAACTATAGCGTCAACGTGAAGGGACCAGGACAGGTTGTTAGCGATCTGGACATCTTAAAACTTGAAGCTCTCGACCATTTCCACTTTGATAAAATATTGTATATTAAGCATAAGCATTTTCTGGTAGTCATAACCATAAGCAACAACTCAAAATCTTGGTAAGAAATCTCACAACACCAGGTTGCTCCTTCATCAGGTGATTCAAATAAACCTGTTGGGGCTAATTTAGCCTGGACTTGTGAAACTTCTTAATGTGCCCACCCCAGTCCAACGCCGGCATCTTCACATCATCAAAATTTTGGGTACAGCAGCCCCACCTCCTACCACAATGTATAATGTTAAACATTGAGATATTATGGGTCCCAAATGTTTTGTGATTCAATTCATAAATGGTCTACAAACAGTCACCTCAATGCAGTTTTCTAAACTGGAGTCCAGCTGAGTGAAGGAAATCAGCCCTAAGTTATGACAAAATGCACTGCCCATAGAATGCAAATGTGGCATTACCATTACAGCATCAGGTTCATCATTATACCTGAGGGACTACTTCTCACAAGAGAGCTCTAATGATCTTGACTCATAAAACCTCACAGCACGATATGCCAGAATTTAATTATTTAGAACTAAATAAATAAACTAAACGGGGGCGGGCTCTCCAGCTGTTGGATGCCAAAGTGACCTTTGCATTTCACACAGATTTGAAGTTACCTCCTGCTGACGACACCACTTTCAAAGGATGGCTCCAATCCTCAGGCTCCTCTTTCAAGAATGATTTCCACCTTCCATTCTGCTCCATTCCCCCCCCCCCCGCCCCCCCCCCTCCTCTTAAGGGGAGACTTTCACCTTCGGTTGCCCCTCATTTGAAGGATTAGCCATTGGGACAAAAACAATGTCGACTTAAAATGTATTTGGAACCTTAAATATCACTACGAGCTTCATAGTGGTGTTGTCAAACAAATTTAAGTTTATGATTCTTTGAGGTTTTTTAAAGTTTATTTATTAGAGTCACAAGTCGGCTTACATTAACACTGCAATGAAGTTACTGTGAAAATCCCCTAGTCGCCACACTCTGGTGCCTGTTCAGGTACAGAGGGAGAATTTGGCATGGCCAATGCACCTAACCAGCACGTCTTTCGGACTGTGGGAGGAAACCGGAGTACCCGGAGGAAACACGGGGAGGATGTGCAGACTCCGCACAGACAGTGACCCAAGCTGGGAATCGAACCCGGGTCCCTGGCGCTGTGAGGCAGCAGTGCTCACCACTATGCCACCATGCCGCCCTTTTGACATTGAACCATTTAAGTAGATTTCGGGACTGTAGGATTTTAACGAAGTGCCTGAATGAAGGAGAGAGAGAGAGATGGGAAAGGGTTAGGGAGGAAATTCGTGGGCATTGCGTCAGGCAGCTGAAGTCATAGCCACCAATGGTTGAGAGATGGAAAAGGGGATGTGCAAAAGGCTAGTACTGGACAGGTGGCATGTTCTCAAAGGGCTGTAGGACTGGAGGTGTTGTTGACTGCAAGTCAACAAGCAGAGGGTAAAAGCAAATTACTGTGGATGCTGGAATCTGAAAACAAAAGAGAAAATGGTGGAAAATCTCAGCAGGTCTGGCAGCATCTGTAAGGAGAGAAAAGAGCTGATGTTTCGAGTCCAGATGACCCTTTGTCAAAGCGGGTGATGGGTGAACAGGATTAGGTGTGAATCCTAAGCACTACAGTGTGAAACCGCATGTATTTAAGAACAAACAAAGAACAAAGAACAATACAGCACAGGAACAGGCCCTTCGGCCCTCCAAGCCCGCGCCGCTCCCCGGTCCAGGATTGAATCCTGAATTTTCCAGCCTATCTACATACTAATATCCTATCCACCGAGCTGTCCCTCACAGCTACGATGCTTTGTTCATCACAACCTATTAACTCACCCCCACCCCCCCATTCCAGACCATGTGATCTCCAGGGAGAGGCGAAAACCCAGAGTGAAAACCCCAGGGCCAATATGGGGAAAAAAAATCTGGGAAATTCCTCTCCGACCCCCTGAGGCGATCGAAACGAGTCCAGGAGATCACACTGGCCCTGATCGGAAAATGCTTCCCAACCCTATTCATTTCCACTTCCACGAACACCATATGAATTCCCTGCCCCCGAGACAGGTTCTCAACTATCCGCAGTCTCGTTCTGTACTGGCACCAGCAAGATGATCATAGAATGAAGCCTTGAAACGAGAAACAAAGAACAATTAGCCCGCGCCGCTCCCTGGTCCAAACTAGACCACTCTTTTGTATCCCTCCATTCCCACTCCATTCATATAGCTGTCTAGATAAGTCTTAAACGTTCCCAGTGTGTCCGCCTCCACCACCTTGCCCGGCAACACATTCCAGGCCCCCACGACCCTTTGTGTAAAATATGTCCTTCTGATATCTGTGTTAAACCTCCCCCCCTTCACCTTGAACCTATGACCCCTCGTGAACGTATTTATTAAAAGGTTCAGTCAATGTACTGGGATTAAAGGCATCCGCAAGACATATGTTGGAGAAAAACAATGGAAAGTGTCCTTAAATCCTTCTCTTCTGAGTCATCTCCCTCAAACCAGCTTTTATATGGCAATGATATCTTCTTTTGAATAATTAACTGCTAAGCAAGGCTTGTC
The DNA here is from genome assembly GCF_964213995.1 of Mustelus asterias. NCBI lineage: Eukaryota > Metazoa > Chordata > Chondrichthyes > Carcharhiniformes > Triakidae > Mustelus > Mustelus asterias. Next base: position 96,858,478 of record NC_135814.1, read on the forward strand.
TTCAAGACTCCAGCAGTTGACCAAAGGCTGTTTGGAGAAAATAATTCAGGTGGGTGACCAGTGTCGATGTGACCTGCAGCATACCATAAGCATTTTTTAATACCAGGAACTAAACATACAAGACAAACAGCATGTTCTCACGCTGATAACTGCTAACTGAACATGTAGCTGAAGGCATTTCTTCCATCGATCTCTGACGAACCCATCTCATGGCCAAAGAGCTTCCATCGAAGGGGCAAGAATTTCACGAAGGCTATCTATGAGTCAGGGAGCAAGATTTTCCCAACAGACTTTTGGTCATCGTCACGTTCAAATGGGAGTCGGAAGCATGCAGTGTGGGGGGAGGTGGGGGGGTGGGAGAGACACCCAGCTGTGATTTTCCCCCAAATTGGCCAATTAATGGCCAAGAGATGATCTCTGGAAGCTGGAAGGCAAATAAAAGGACCGCCAGCAGCGAAGAAGGGGCAGGCTGCCTGAAGCCAGGTAGGCAGAGAGGGCCACAAAGCCTGCCTGGGAGACAGCCTCCCGGCTGTAGACCAAAAGACCTGTGCCACACTGTTCCCCAACACCTCCAGAGACCTACGGCAGATTTTACGGTCTCACTCGACCAGAGATGGGAAAATCCCGCCCGAGGTCAAGGGAGCTTCCCATTATCCGCCCCTCGCCTGTTCTGATTCCCATGGCGGGTGGGGCAGTAGAATTCTGGCACTAGAGACTGACTGGAAAATACCAGTTGGCCTAGCTCCTAACACTGCCGAAGGTGTCTTCTTTTGAACAAGACATCAAATGAGGCTCCGTTCTGTTTTCTCAAGTGGGTGTAAAATATCCCACGGCACTATTTTGAAAAAGACCAATATCTGGTCCTGGCTAACAGTTATACTTCAAACAACATCACAAGAAGAAACCTGAAATACCATAGCACATAAGGCTAAGGACCAAGTGCTGGAAAATGGGATTAGAATAGAGAGGTGCTTAATGGCTGGCACAGACCCAATGGGCCAAAGAGCCTCTTTTTGTGCTGCAAAACTCTATGACTATTATCACATTTCTGTCTATGGAACATTGCTGAGTGCAAACTAGCTGCCTTGTTTCTTATTTATGACGATACTTTAAAAAGTGTTTCATTGTTTGTGAAGCATTGGGCCATGTCCTGAGGTCATGGATAGGGTTACCAACACTCCAGGATTGGTCTGGCACCTCCAGGAATTGAACATCAATCTCCAGGACACTGCTGTGTGCACCTCTGGAGTAAGAGTGTCTGTGTGGCGTTTGCACGTTCTCCCTGTGCCTGCGTGGGTTTCCTCCGCATGCTCCGGTTTCCTCCCACAGTCCAAAGATGTGCGGGTTAGGAGATGCATTGGCCATGCTAAATTAGTGTCCCGGGGTGCGTAGGTTAGAGGGATTAGCAAGATAAATATGTGAGGTTACGGGGATAGGACCTGGGGGGAAGCGGGGGCGGTGCAGGGGTACACACATAGAAAATTCACCAATTAAAAATATATTTCTTATCATTTCCCTTTTTTAAAATTCATTCATGGGACATGGGTGTTGCTGGCTGGCCAGCATTCATTGCCCATCCCTAGTTGCCCTTGTTCAGAGGGCAATTGAGAATCAACCACATTGCTGTGGCTCTGGAGTCACATGTGGGCCAGACGAGGTAAGGATGGCAGATTTCCTTCCCTAAAGGACATTGGTGAATCAGATGGATTTTTCTGACAATCGATAATGGTTTCATGGTCACCAGTAGATTTGTAATTCCAAATTATTTTTATTGAATTCAAATTCTACCATCTGCCATGGTGGGAATTGAACCCAGGTCTCCAGAACATTAGCTGAGTTGCTGGATTAATAGTCTAGCGATAATACCACGCAGCCATCACCTCTCCATTTAAACATTTCCCTTTACCAGATATAAAAATATTGGAAAATGAAGTGCAAAATGTCTATCTGGCTGACAGTCAAGCATCATCCTATTGGGTAATGAGTCCTCTTGTTTTCCAATTGATGTAGAAAGGCGGCATGTCCCAAGAATGGATGTGTTGGTGGACTAATGATAAATGCATGGGGGCAAGTCATGTGGTGAAACCTCCAGGAATAGAATCCCTACAGTACAGAAGGAGACCACCTGGCCCATCGAACCTAAACCAACAACATCCTACCCTATCCCCGTAACCCCACATATTTACCCTGCTAATCTTCTCGAAACTAGGGCCAATTTAGCATGGCCAGTAAACCTAACCCGCACATCTTTGGACTATGGGAGGAAACCGGAGCACCCAAAGGAAACCCACCCAGACACAGGGAGAAAGTGCAAACTCCACACATACAGTGACCCAAGCCGAGAAAATTGAACCCGGGTCCCTGGCGCTGTGAGGCCGCAGTGCTAACCACTGTGCTGCCGTGCTGCCCTCATTTAAATCACAGTTGGCAACCTTAATCATGAAAGGTACCATGCAAATGCAAGACATTCTCTCTTTCGTAACAGCCCAGGGTTTTAACCCATGCAGGAATTGTTACGCCTCTGCCAAACAATAGTATCGCATCATACAGCAACACAGATATTGAGCTATGTGACAGAGTGTGCGATAATCCTGTAAAGCAGCATGTACCATTTCTTTTCAATAATCATGATAAGTGACTCCATTATTGAACTGCGAAGTTCGGCAGAAAACGCGTCGACCATGACACTGACAGTCAGGGGGCAAAACTCCAAAAGGAGGACGCAAAAGCCAAACTATACATGCAAACCCAAATTTGATTCACAGTTTAAAGCAATCACTTGAGGTTCCAAAACGTAAAACAGCCAGCGATTTCCAGCTATCAGAGTTACCATCGCTTATTATTATTAAGGTACCAAGAACCTTAATAAGCCACGTCGTATGGTCAAGTATAAATTCACAAATTAGATCAAGCCACATGATTTTACCTCAATTTATATCGTATGGCAGGAGGCCATGCAATTAAATTGAGGCCGCACAATTGATAGATAAGAGTTAAGTACACCAGGTTCTCAGTGTCTCCCTGCACTGTTGGTGTGCTGTTAATCCTTGCTGATTAGGAAGGTTTTAGGCTCCGAGTGTGTAAGAGTCCAACAAAGTCTCAACTTTAAAATTCTTATTCTCATCCTCAAGTATTTCATGACCTCACTATCTCTGCAATCTCCTTCAACCCCACAACCCTCTGAGAACTCGGTGTTGCTTCAGTTCTGGCCTCTTGATTTGATTTGATTTGATTTATTATTGTCACATGTATTAGTATACAGTGAAAAGTATTGTTTCTTGCGCGCTATGCAGACAAAGCATACCATTCATAGAGAAGAAAACGAGAGAGTGCAGAATGTAGTGTTACAGTCATAGCGAGGGTATAGAGAAAGATCAACTTAATGCAAGGTAGGTCTATTCAAAAGTCTGATGGCAGCAGGGAAGAAGAAGCTGTTCTTGTGCCGGTTGGTACGTGACCTCAGACTCTTATGCATTCATCCCCTCACTCTGCCTCGTCACTATGCCTTCTACTGTCTAAGAACTAATTTTGGGAATCTCTCTCTCCTTTAAGATGCTCCTTAAAACCTACCTCTTTGTCCAAACGTTTGGTCACCAATTCTGAGGTTTCCTTCTTGGGCTTGGTGTCAATACGGTCCCAGGAAGCATCTTGGAATGTTTCATAATTTAAAGCATCTCTACTCATTGCGGTTTGTGGAACCTCATGATGTGCAAAATGGCTGCCAATTTCCTCAGGACAGCGATTCCAAGTCAAAAGTAACTCTGCACCCGAAGCAGTTTGGAATGCTACAATTGAACATAATTTCTCTTTTTCTAAAAAATAATATTATCACAGATCAGTCAAGATCTCAGTGAATGGCGGAGCAGATTCGAAGCGCTGAATGGCCTACTTCTGCTCCTATGTCTTATGTTCGAGTATTGAATCTGTCATCAAGGAAGGAAAAGCGAGACATCCGATAGAAATTGCCCCATTGGAAAGACACATCATGGGTTCATGAAAGGCAGATCATGTTTAACTAATTTAGTGGAATTCTTTGAGGACATTACGAGCGCAGTGGACAATGGGGAACCGGTGGATGTGGTGTATCTGAATTTCCAGAAGGCATTCGACAAGGTGCCGCACAAAAGGCTACTGCGTAAGAAAAACTCGCACGGCGTTATGTATAATGTATTAGCATGGATAGAGGATTGGTTAACTAACAGAAAGCAAAGAGTGGGGATAAATGGGTGTTTTTCTGGTTGGCGATCAGTGACAAATGATGTGCCTCAGGGATCAGTGTTGGGACTGCAATTGTTTACAATTTACATAGGTGAGTCACCTGATGAAGGAACAGTGCTGCGAAAGCACACAATTCCAAATAAACTTGTTGGGCTTTAGCCTGATGTTGTGAGACTTCTTACTGTAACTAACTGTGCACTGAGGTCCAGAATGAAATATTACCCACAAGCAGTCATCATAAAACTGTCCAGCTGGTTTAGACAATGGGGCTACCATCAATAATCCTAAATAAAATAAGGGAACTAAATATCCATTTGGTAAAATGGCTCAGAATGGTTAGCCAGTGCACACGGTCCGTGTTGCCGTTTCTGCTTTTGTCTGAACAGCCTGTCTCTGCATTTAGGACCTTGTTAAAAAATGAACCAATTAATCCTTTTGGATTTCCATCGATATTCTAGTATATGAAGATATCACCGCAAAAAAAAACTTCCTTCAAGGGGTTACAAATGCATAGCAACTGAGCCAATACCAGTAGAGATGTTTAGCAATTAACATGACAAGCCTCAGTGGTCCTGTTACTTCAATTGCATTTAATAGCTCAGCCCTTCACACTATTTCGAGGTCACTTATCTTAGGTATTCCCTGAGCCAAGACACATTAAAGAGCAGATATTTCAAATGTCAGAAATAAAGTGACTGCATATTAGATCATGCAATCTTGCAGAGTTAAAACAAAAACCGCAACTGTTAACCTGTCTTTCTCTTTGAGATGTTGTTTGACCTGCTTTGCACTTCCTCTGTCTTCACATACCAATCCTCCTCCTCCTCCAGGCCCCATGCCTGAAAAGGGCATTGGTGACCATGGACTAGTATTGGGTTGGTCCATGATTCTGCTTGGCAAAGTACTGCAGCGGTTTTTCCTTTGTCTTCTGCAACATGTGTATTGGAAGGATTTACAAGCTGATAATCTAGAGCGGCACAGTGGTTAGCACTGCTGCCTCACCGTGCCAGGGACCCGGGTTCGATTCCCGGCTTGGGTGACTGTCTGTGTGGAGTCTGCACGTTTCTGCATGGATTTCCTCCGGGTGCTCCGGTTTCCTCCCACAGTCTGAAAGACGTGCTGGTTAGGTGCATTGGCCACACTAAATTCTCCCTCAATGTACCCGAACAGACACCGGAGTGTGGCGGCTAGGGGATTTTCACAGTAACTTCATTCCAGTGACACTAATAAAATAAACTTTAATAAACTGTTTGCCCATATTCAAATTATTTTTCCTAATATAAGTTGGCAACCATTTGTTATTGGCTAAGGTTGACACAGGGGCAAGTGCCAGTATACTACCCCTGTGAATTCTAAAAGACTTGTATCCACATGAAAGGCCACGGCGAAACCTACTACTATGCAACTTTGCAGCAGTCTCAATGTGCTTACCCAATCCGTTATGAGCAATAGGTGCCTTTATATCTAGGGGATTTTCATAATAGCTTCATTGCAGTGTTAATGCAAACTGACTTGTGACTAATATATAAAGTAACTAACTCACGGGTTCCAGCCCAGGTCAACAGCAGGGCCATGGATGACAAGGGTTATCCCCTCCAGATCTGGCTGATGGCACCAGCAAGGCGTCCCCACGGCACAGTGGGAACAGAGGCACAATTCGGCCAGCGCCTCTGCCACAGCCACCACCAAAATGCATTGCTGCTGCCTTGACCGGTCCGGAGGGTCTTCGCAGGATGCATCACTGAGAGTATCTCAAATTGTCCTGGTCTGCTGTGTACTGCGCAATGCTGCCGTGGAATGAGAGGGAGGAGCATTCGTCCTCCAGTTGAGAATTAACTGGATGTGCCTGAGTGGAAGGCAATGTATGCGCATGGATGCCAAGGCCCTGGAGAGTCATGCAAGGGATATCAGGGAAAACCTAACCTACACCTGATTCAGCCAAGTGGCAAAGGCATTTGACTTCAGGGCTATTATCATCATAGATTATCGTAGAATCCCTACAGTGCAGAAGGCGGCCATTCGGCCCATCAAGTCTATACCAACCACAATCTAACCCAGGTGCTATCCCCATGACCCTACTTATTTACCTCATTAATCCTTTGACACTAATGGGCAATTTAGCATGGCCAATCAACCTAACCCGCACATCTTTGGACACGAAGGGGCAATTTAGCATAGCCAATCCACCTAACCTGCACACCTTTGGACACCAAGGGGCAATTTAGCATGGCCAATCCACTTAACCTGCACATCTTTGGACACAAAGGGGCAATTTACCATGGCCAATCCACCGAACATGCATATCTTGGGACACAAAGGGAGAATTTAGCATGGCCAATCCACCTAGCCTGCACATCTTTGGACTGTGGGAGGAAACCCACACAGACATGGGAAGAATGTGCAAACTCCACACAGACAGTGACCCAAGCCAGGAATCGAACCCGGGTCCCTGGCACTGTGAGGCAGCAGTGCTAACCACTGTGTCACCGTTCCACCCTTTTAAACGATTGCGCATTTCCTTAGAATACAGGGGGTTATAAACTGCACACATGCAGCCATTAGATTACACAAACATGTCCCAATGCTCGAACTCCATTGCCCACCAATCTCTGCCAGCCTCTCTCCCAGAGCTGATTACTGTATGGAAATCCAAATTCCCATTTCATTAGCGGGCTTGGGACTGAAGTCTGCACCCGCTAACAAACCACCCCCCCCAACCCCTGCAGGAGTATTTCACTCCAGCGGAGTTTACAACTGCTCCCCACTAACGGCAACAGGTGACCAACCCTGCTAGAGTGAAGAGAGGCCATTGAGGCCCCCCCAGGAGGTCAGGTGTAAGGGGGGGCTGCCCCTTGGGCAGTGCCAATCTGGAACCCTGGCACTGCCCAAGGGGCAAACTGGCAATGCCCAGTCTGGGTACCTTGGCACTGCTGACCGAGCATCGGGCAGAACCTGTACCCTCTGCCACCCAGGTGGGCAAGGAGAGCGGATCCTTGTCACGCACACTTGTGAATGAATACTGGCCCCGAGGACACCCGCACTAGTGAAAACGCATCGATCAGCAGACCATGGTCAAGAGTTCTGATCTTGCGTCGTTATCACAGGGCTCTGAGCTCACCGACAACAGTTCAATTATCTCCATGGAGAGTAGCCTTGGACAATCTCCGTGACAATGCAGACAAGGGAAGACCAGCTGAGTTTGCTCAGCCACGTACAACAGACTGGTGAATAACAAACTGGACACCAACAGAACATTCATTAGAGACTGAAAGTAAACACACAACATTGCTACCTCCACAATAAAGGAAATGTCCCTAACTCCCCTGCAGCCATCAATACACGCCAATAATGAGTCATTTGTTGGGACTAGTTTAGTCAGAGCTAAATATTTATTTATTTAGCTCTGACTAAGCTAGTCCCAACAAATGACAATGATACACACATGATTACATTTCAGGCAATATAACATGCAATGTTTAAGTTAACTTTTGTAAAATTCCTGTGCCACCTTTGTGTTCTCATGAAGTTTTCTCCTAAAGCCTACATGTGACTCCAGACACACAGCAGTGTGGTTGACTCTTAAACACTCTCAGGAATGGGCAATAAATACTGGCAACGCCAACATCCCATGAATAAAAACAATGTTTTTATCTTGATAGATTGTAGAGCTTACTGTCTGATGCAGTGTGCAGGTCAACTCCTTCAATATCTGCAAGAAAGGCAAAGTTCAACATCATGTCAAACAGAGTGGGTGCTAGGACAAAGTCTGTTTCACTTCATTCTTCACTCCTTTGCCAACTGTCAGAAGTGGAGCCATCAAACGGTACAGTGCAGCACATATTGGTATGGATGGAGCGATGGGACTGAGAAACCTTGCTGAACAGCCTATTTTCACTCCATATCTTGCAGAGCTGACAGTGTTGAATGTTTTAGTGAGATTTTTATGAAATAGGTATACACCTCTTCCCACATTTCTCTTGTAACTGGCATATGGGGAGGATTATGTCCACCGCAGATCTGTCAGCACAGGAAACCACACTGTGATTCCAGATACACTCAGACTGCAAGTAGTCATTTAAGTATGGGAGAAATAAAATTCTAATTTAAGTAAATATCTCCTAAAGTCACTCATCCTTTCCGGATGTATCACAGGCTGATATGGTCCTGCTCTGAGCAGGACTGCAAGAAACTACCAAGGTTCCATCAAGAAAACCAACCTCCCATCCATTGACTCCGTCCCCACTTCCCGCTGCCTCGGAAAAGCAGCCAGCATAATCAAGGACCCTACTCACCCCGGACATACTCTCTTCCGACTTCTTCCATTGGGAATAAGATACAAAAGTCTGAGGTCACGTACCAACCGATTCAAGAATAGCTTCTTCCCTGCTGCCGTCAGACTTTTGAATGGGCCTGCTTTGTATTAAGTTGATCTTTCTCTACACCCTAGCTATGACAGTAACAGTATACTCTGCACCTTCTCCTTTCCTTCTCCCTTATGTACTCTATGAAAGGCATGCTTTGTCTGTATAGCGTGCGAGAAACAATACTTTTCCTTGTATCCCAATACGTATGACAATAATAAATCAAATCAAAAATTCTGAATGAAGTTAGTTCTCTGGCAAATCACGCAGTTGTCATTCCTCAACTTGGCAATGGGTACCTTCAGAAACTTACATGTCTCATGTAACTTACCTGAGGTGAGCAGTCTTAAAATGTTTCATAGGTTGGTGGATACTGATCAATAAGAAGCGGATTGGGAAGGGGGAAAAAGGTGGAGTTGATTAGGATCTTTAAGTTAAGGAGGTTTTGCAAAGTTAGGGAAGAAGATGGCAAGACAGCAATGCCAAGGAAGAGAGTTCGTAAAAGATACAGGGACAAGATGGTGAAGGGAGCGGCTACCAATCAGGGTGGGGAACACTACATTAGAAAGCGGATGGTACTGGAGGCTGGGCAGAGGTACATGGGGCAATGAAAATGATGAGGTTAGAAGCGGTTGGGTCATTGGCTTGAGGTCTTGAGAGCAAGGATGAGAATCTTAGAATTGATTCTCCAGGATACAGGAGCCAGGTAAAGGGAGTTAAGGATTGGGGTATAGGGGGTGAGAGTCGTAGAGGACACTGTGCCCTTTGTTCTGGATGATTTGCCATTTATTAAGTGGGATGGCAGCAGAGAGAAGATTTGCTACCTGCAGCCTAAAGTAGTGCAAGTACATTTTTAAACAGACCTACTTCATATTAAGTTGATCTTTCTCTACACCCGAGCTACAACTGTAACACTACATTCTGCATTCTCTCCTTTCCTTCTCTATGAACAGTATGCTTTGTCTGTATAGCACACAAGAAACAATACTTTTCACTGTATACTAATACATGTGACAATAATAAATCAAATCAAATCAAAGAGATAGACAGATTTTTAATCAGTAAGGGGATCAAGGGTTACAGAGATAAGATGGGAAAGTGGAGTTGAGGATTATCATACCAGGGCGGCATGGTGACACAGTGGTTAGCACTGCTGCCTCACAGCGCCAGGGACCCAGGTTCAATTCCCGCCTTGGGTGACTGTCTACGTGGAGTCTGCACGTTCTCCCCATGTCTGCATGGGTTTCCTCCACAAGCTCCGGTTTCCTCCCAAGTCCAAAAGTTGTGCAGGTTTGGAGAATTGGCCATGGTAATTTACCCCTTAGATTCCGAAGATGTGCAGGTTAGGTGAAATGGCCATGCTAAATTGCCTCTTAGTGTCCCAAGATTTGTAGGTTTGGGGGATTAGCGGGGTAAATATGTGGAGTTCCGGCAATAGGGCCTGGGTAAGATGCTCTGTCAGAGAATCGGTGCAGACTCGATGGGTCAAATGGCCTTCCTCTGCACTGTAGTGATTCAATGATTCTATCAGTTATGAACTCCGTGAGTGAATGGTGGAGCAGACCCGATGGGCCGAATGGCTTACTTCTGCTTCCACGGCTTGTGGTTTCAGAACAGACGGGGTAGTGTACTACCAAAATAGAGTCCCAGGAGGTAACAACATTTCAGGTTCAACATGTCCATGCTAGCTGCTGGCAATGATAAATTAATCCCAGTCTCCTGCCCTCTCCCCATAGCCTTGTATCATATTCTGAAGCAAATAAGCCGGGAACAGCTTGGAGGCTGGAATGAAGGCTAGTGCTTGGTTGAGCAGTATACTAAGATTCTGTACCTCTCAGAGATGGTAAGGCAGAAAGAGGGGGAGATAAGGGTTGAGGCTGGAGGAGTGAGGATATCCAGCGCAGTTGAAGTGAATGGTTTTATCGGGTAGGTTGCATAGAAGAGGTATGTGTACCCTCCAATATAGGAGGTTAATGGTGTTCAAGATGATTAAAATATGTAATCGGGTGGGTAGGGAAAATATTTTCTCCAGTGGGTGAGTCCAAGGCCAGGGCGGGGATAACATTAAAAATCAGGGATAATAGAAACATAGGAACTAGGAGCAGGAGTAGGAAATTCAGCCCTTCGAGCCTGCTCCGCCATTCAATCAGATCATGGCTGATCTCTCCCTGGTCTCAAATGCACCACCCTACTGTTTCCCATATGCTTTGAACTCATTTTTGTATCAGAAATATATCCATCGCCTTCTTGAAACCATTCAACAATTCAGATTCCACCCCGGTATGGGGCAG